>NC_134099.1:129082978-129707978 GCF_000715075.1 Nicotiana tabacum
TCAAGACTGACGGTCATGCTCGACACCAACGTATAGATACTCGTCACCATGCCTATACGTCGTACTCAACAAGAAACAAGTAGAAAATAGGACATAACTCCTAATCCCTCAAGCTAAGGTTAGACCAAACACTTACCTTGATGCCACGAATACAATTCACATCTTAATTATCGCTTTACCCCTTGCTTCCACCACTAATTCGCTCGTATCTAGCCAAAAGTTAATTACATCAATAAACGCTAAATGAATCAACCCCAACACATGAAAATGAGTTTTCCAAAGATTTACCCAAAAAGTCAAAAATTGCCCCCGGGCCCACATGGTCAAAACCCGAGGTTCGAACCAAAACCCGATTAGCCATTCCCCCACGAACCCAAATATATAATTTGTTTTTAAATCAGACCTCAAATCGAGGTTCAAATTCCCAATTTTTGATAAACCTAGGTTCTACCCAAAACACCCAATTCCCCCCATGAAAATCATTGATTTTGAGTTGAAATCATGTTAAAACATGTTAACGATTGAAGGAAATGAGTTAAAATTAACTTACAATCGATTTGGAAGAAAAGTTGTTCTTGAAAAATCGCCCTAGGGAGTTTGTGTTTTGAAAAGATGTGAAAAATGGATGATTTTCGGCTATGTATAAAAGTTGCAGGTTGCAGGTATGGGAATTGCGAACAGGGTTTGCAATTGCAAACCCCGAACTCTATTTTGTTTGCATTTGCGAAGGGGTTCTCGCATTTGTGAGATGGGAATTGTGACTACTGTGTCGCATTTGCGACTGCTGGCTGAAGCTGGGGAAAATCGCATTTGCAATCAAAAACCTCGCAATTGCGAGATGGGATGGCCTGGGCTGCTTTCAAAATTGCGACAAGGCCCTCGCATTTGCGATATTGCATTTGCAAGCCAGGATTCGCAAATGCGAAGCCTGTAGGCCTGAACACACCAGCTAAAAACCTGCAATTCACCAAGTCCAAAATCCACCCCGTGGCCTATTCAAAACTCACCCGAGCCCACGGGGCTCCTAACCAAATATGTACACCAACCTAAAAATATCATACGGGCTTGCTCGTGCATTCAAATCACTAAAATAACATCAACAATTATGAATTTAGCATCAAAATCATGAAATTTTCTTAAGAACTTCAAATTTCAAATTTTCTCAAAAATGATCCGATTCACGTCGTTTCAAGTCCGTTTCTTACCAAATTTCACAAACATATCTTAAATCACATATAAGACCTGTACCAGATGCCGAAACCAAAATACGGGCCCGATACCATCGAGTTCTAATTACAATTCATTTCCAAATCTCATAAATAATTTTAGAAAATAATTTTCTTTAAAATTTTATTTCTCGGGCTTGGTACCTCGGAATTCGATTCCGAGTATACGCTCAAGTCCCATATTTTCCTACGGACCCTCGGGGACCATCAAATCACGGGTCCGGGTTCGTTTACCCAAAATATTGACCAAAGACAACTTAATTCATTTTATAATCAAAATTTACCATTTTTTTCACAGATTTTCACATATTAGCTTTTCGGCTATGCACCCGGATTGTGAACGCAAATCGAGGTGAGACAGAAAGAGGTTTTTAAGGCATCGAAATGCAGAATTCATTTTCAAAACAGGTGATGACCTTTTGGGTCATAACAATTATTTCCTTTAGACTTTCGCTTAACTTCACATTTATTCCTTCCTGATGTGGTTTGGTTTCTCAATGCTAATTGAATTTCTACTCTATTCTTTTGTAGATAGAAAGAACATGTGCTTCCTCATCCAACGACCAGCAGCCCGAGCCCCTAGCAGTAGCACCCATGAGGGGCAGAGGGCGAGGCCGAGATCATCCTAGAGTAGCAGCACCAGCAACGAAGCCTCAGGTTGAATTTGATGATGAGGTTCCGACCCTAATAGTCCCGGTGGGCCCAACTCAGGTCCTAAAGGGGTTTATTGCTACCTTGTAATCCAGGATGCTCTGGTCCGTCTAGTGGGCCTTCTGGAGAGTGTCACCCGGGTAGGCTTGCTTCTTGTAGCACCAGCCGTCTCTCAGGATAGAGGAGGAGCCCAAACTCCTGCTACTCGCACTCCGGAGCAGATGGCTCCCCAGTTTCAAACTCTAGCAGCTCAGCCAGTTGGAGCAGTTCAGTCGGGTGTGGCAGCCCATACCGGTGATGGAGTAGCTATGTCTGCCAATGCTTTGTGGAGATTGGACAGGTTCACCAAGCTCTTCACTACTACTTTTAGCGGTGCATCTTCTGAGGATCCCAAGGATTATCTAGACAGCTGTCATGAGGTTCTCAGGAACATAGGGAGAGTGGAGACCAATGGGGTCGATTTTGCTACTTTTCGCATGTTGGGATCCGCCAAGACTTGGTGGAGAAATTATTGCTTGGCTAGACCCGCCGGATCACCAACTTTGATTTGGGAGCAGTTTACTCAGCTATTTCTAGAGAAGTTTCTCCCCATCACTCAGAGAGAGGCCTATTGGAGGCAGTTTGAGTGTCTCCAACAGGGTTCTATGATCGTTACTTAGTATGAGACCAGATTAATCGACTTGGCTTGTCATGCTCTTATCATATTTCCCACCGAGAGAGAGAGAGAGAGAGAGAAGGTGCGGAGGTTCATTAAGGGAATTATCCAGCCTATTCGACTTCAGATGGCCAAGGAAACGGGGAGTGAGATTTCTTTTTAGGAGGCGGCCAGTGTGGCCAAAAGAGTTGAGATGGTTCTATCGCAGGGAGGTGGTCAGGGGTATGACAAGAGGCCTCGTCATTCAGGAAGATTCAATGGCGCCTCATCTGGAGGCAGAGATTCTTTTGGTAAAGGCCATCCTCCTAGGCCTTTTCTATTAGCACTTCAGGTTTCTCACAGTGCTTTAGGTGGCCGTGGTTCTCATATGCAGTATTCTGATCTGCAGTCCTACAGTGCTCCACCAGCTCCTATCGGTGCACTGCCACTTCAGAGTTTTCAGGGTCGTCACCCCCAGTAGCCAAGGGCTTGTTTTACTTGTGGCGACATGAGGCACATTGCTAGGTTTTGCCCTCGAGCACCAAGCAGCTCTCAGCATCAGGGTTCTCGTACCATGGTTCAGGCACCGAGTGTTCCACAACCCGCCCAACCAGTTAGAGGTGGGGGTAGAGGTGCTAGAGGTGGATGTAGAGGTATTAGAGGTTTAGCTCAGGCTGCTAGAGGTGGAGGCCAGCCAAAAGTAGGCTATCCTAGAGATGTAGTTCAGGGTGGTGGGGCCCAGCCCCAATGTTATGCTCTTCCAGCCAGGCCCGAGGCTGAGACTTCTGATGCAGTTATCACAGGTACTGTTCTGGTTTATAACAGAGATGCTTCAATTTTATTTGATCCAGGATCTACATACTCTTATGTGTCATCTTATTTTACGCCGTATCTAGTTATACCTAGAGATTCTTTGAGTTCTCCTATTTATGTGTCTATACCGGTGGGTGATTCTATTGTAGTAGATCATGTTCATCACTCTTGTGTAGTTGCGATTGGGGGTCTTGAGACCCGAGTGGACTTATTACTGCTGGACATGGTTGATTTCGATGTCATATTGGGGATGGACTAGTTATCACCTTACCACTCTATCTTGGACTATCATGCCAAGACTATGACCTTTTCCTTGCCAAATTTACCTCGTTTAGAGTGGAGAGGGACTTCTGGTCATTCTACCTGCAGAGTCATCTCTTATGTGTAGGGTCGGCGTATGATCGAGAATGGGCATTTGGCCTATTTGGCATATGTTCGCGATTCTAGTGTCGAGGTTCCTTCTATTGATTATGTACCTATTATTCGTGAGTTTTTTGAGGTATTTCCTTCATACCTACTAGGTATGCCACTCAACAGGGATATTGACTTCTGCATTGATTTGGCTTTGGGCACTCAGCCCATTTTTATCCTACCATATTGTATGGCCTCGCCTGAATTGAAAGAGTTGAAGGAGCAGTTGCAAGACTTGCTTGAAGAAGTCTTCATTAGACCTAGTGTCTCGCCTTAGGGTGCGCCGATATTGTTTGTTAAGAAGAAGGACGGATCGAGGAGAATGTGTATTGATTACTGACAGTTGAACAAGGTTACAATCAAGAATAAGTATCCATTGCCGAGAATTGATGATTTGTTTGATCAGTTTCAGGCTACCAAGGTATTTTCGAAGATTGACTTGAGATCTGGCTACCATCAGTTGAGGATTAGGGCATCCGATGTCCCTAAGACCGCTTTCTGCACTCGGTACGGGCATTATGATTTCTTGGTGATGTCATTCGGGTTGACAAATGCCCCAACAACTTTTACGGATCTGATGAACCGAGTGTTCAGGTCTTACTTGGATTCGTTCGTGATAGTCTTCATTGATGATATTTTGATTTATTCCCGTAGCCGGGAAGAGCATGAGCAACATCTTAGAGTGGTTCTTCAGACTCTGAGGGATAGTCAGTTGTATGCCAAGTTTTTGAAGTGTGAGATCTGGTTGAGTTTAGTTGCATTCTTGGGTCATGTTGTATCAGCAAAGGGTATTCAGGTTGATCCGAAGAAGATTGAGGTAGTCAAGAACTGGCCTAGACCAGCATCAGCTATAGAGATCCGGAGTTTCTTGGGGTTGGCAGGCTATTATCGTCGGTTTGTAGAGGGGTTTTCATCTATTGTAGCCCCGATGACCAGTTTGACCCAGAAGGGTGCCTAGTTCAGGTGTTCGGACGAGTGTGAGGCGAGCTTTCAGAAGCTTAAGACAGCTCTAACTACGGCACCGGTGTTGGTTTTGCCCCACAGGTTCAGGGCCTTATACAGTTTATTGTGATGCATCTCGTATTGGACTTGGTGTGGTGTTGATGTAGGATGGCAAGGTCATTGCCTATGCTTCACGGTAGTTGAAGATTCATGAGAAGAACTATCCAGTTTATGATTTGGATTTAGCAGCCATCGTTCATGCGTTGAATATTTGGAGGCTTTATCTGTATGGCGTGGCATGTGAGGTGTTCACGGATCACAAGAGTCTACAGTATTTGTTCAAGCAGAATGAGATAAATTTGAGACAGAGAAGGTGGTTTGAGCTATTAAAGGACTATGATATCACCATCTTTTATTATCCGGGAAAGGACAATGTGGTGGCCAATGCTTTGAGTAGGAAGTCAGCCAGTATGGGCAGTCTTGCTTATATTCCGGTCGGCGAGAGATCGCTTGCTTTGGATGTTCAGGCTTTGGCCAACCAGTTCGTGAGGTTGGATATTTCTGACCCCAGCCATTTGTTGGCTTGCACAGTCGCTCGTTCTTCTTTATTGGAGCATATCCAAGATCGGCAGTATGATGGTCCTCATTTGTGTGTCCTTAGAGACACGTTGCAACACAGAGGTGCCAAGCAGCCGACCTTAGGAGATGATGGAGTTTTGAGGTTGCAGGGTCGAGTTTGTGTACCTAATGTGGATGGGCTTCGGGAGTTGATTTTAGAGGAGGCCCATAGTTCTTGCTACTCTATTTATCCGGGTGCCGCGAAGATGTATCAGGATTTGCGGAAGCATTATTGGTGGAGAAGAATGAAGAAGGATATCATTGCATATGTGGCTCAGTATTTGAATTGTCAGCAGGTTAAGTACGAGCATCAGAGGCCCGATAGTTTGTTCCAAAAGATCGAAATTTTTGAGTGGAAATGGGAGCGTATCATTCATTGTTGGATTCCCACAGATTTAGAGGAAGTTCGATGCAGTGTGGGTTATTATTGATAGGCTGACCAAGTCAGCACATTTCATTCCTGTGGCAGTCTCCTATTCTTCCAAGAGGTTAGCAGAGATCTATATCCGAGAGATTGTTCGTCTTCATAGTGTGCCCGTGTCTATCATTTCAGATCGAGGTACGCAGTTTACCTCATATTTCTGGAGAGCAGTTCAGCGAGAGTTGGGCACACGGGTTGAGTTGAGCACATCGTTTCATCCTTAGACGGACGGACAATCCGAGCAGACTATTTAGATTTTGGAGGATATGCTCCAAGCTTATATCATTGACTTTGGAGGCTCGTGGGATTAGTTTTTGCCTTTAGCAGAGTTTGCCTACAACAACATCTACTAGTCGAGTATCCAGATGACTCCTTATGAGACCTTGTATGGTACGCAGTGTAGGTCGCCGGTTGGGTGGTTTGAGCTGGGAGAGGCTCGGTTGTTGGGTACAGATCTAGTATAGGATGCCTTGGACAAGGTTAGGATTATTCAGGATAGGCTCCGTACAACTCAGTCCAGGAAAAAGAGTTATGCCGATCGTAAGGTTCGTGATTTGGATTTCATGGTTGGTGAGTGATTATTGCTTCGAGTGTCTCCTATGAAGGGCGTGATGAGATTTGGGAAGAAGGGCAAGCTTAGCCCTAGGTTCATTGGCCCGTTTGAGATTCTTGATCGACTGGGAGAGGTGGCTTACAGACTTGCGTTTCCACCGAGCTTATCAGCCGTGCATCCAGTGTTTCATGTATCCATGCTTCAGAAGTATCATGACGATCCATCCCACGTGTTAGATTTCAGCACTGTCCAGTTGGACAAGGACTTGTCCTACAAGGAGAAGCCGGTAGATATTCTAGACTGGCAGGTTCGTTAGTTGAGATCAAAGAGCTTTCCTTTTGTTTGTGTTTAGTGGAGAGGTCAGCCTGCAGAGGCATTGACCTGGGAGTTCGAGTCCGATATGCGGAGACATTATCCCCATCTTTTCCCCGACTCAGGTACTTCCTTCTTCTGTTCGTTCGAGGACAAATAGTTGTTGTAGAGATGGAGAATGTGATGACCCAAAAGGTCATCACTTGTTTTGAAAGAAAATTTTGCATTCTGAGGCCTTAGAAACCTCTTTCTACATCACCTCGATTTGTGTGCACAGTCCAGGCGCGTAGCCGCATAGCCAATATGTGAAAATCTATGAAAAATAATGAATATTGACTTTAAAATGAATTTAAGTTGGCTTCGGTCAATATTTTGGGTAAACAGATCCGAACTCGTGATTTGACGGTCCTGGAGGGTCCGTAGGAAAATGTGGCACTTGGGCGTATGCCCTGAATCGAATTCCGAGGTCCCAAGCCCGAGAAATTGAATTTTTGAAAGAAATTATTTTGCTGAATTAATATGAAGTAAAGAAGAGAATTTATGTTTGAAACCATTAATATCGGGCCCATATTTTGGCTCCGGAGCCCGATACAGGTCTTATATGTGATTTAAGATGTGTCTGTGAAATTTGTTAAGAAACGGACTTGAAACGACGTGAATCAGACCATATTTGAGAAAGTTGGAAAATTTGAAGTTCTTAAGAAATTTCATGATTTGATGCTAAATTCTTAGTTGTTGATGTTATTTTGATGGTTTGAATGCACAAGTGAGTCCGTATGATGTTTTTAGGTTGGTGTGCATGTTTGGTTTGGAGCCCCGAGGGCTCGGGTGAGTTTTGGATAGGCCACGAAGTAAAATTGGATTTGGGAAAATTACTAATTTTCAGCTGGTATGATCAGGTTTGCAGGCTTCGCAAATGCGAAGCCTGGCTTGCAAATGCGACAAACCTTCGCAAATGCGAAGAATGGACCGGGCAGCTTGAGTTGCAAATGCGACTATTTTCTCGCAAATGCGATTTCGCATTTGAGAATGGTCTCTCACAAATGTTATGATGACTGGAAAGCTGAGTGAGTCACAAATCCGATATTTGCTTCGCAAATGCGAAAGTCCCAATTTTCTGAAGGGTTCACAATTGCAAACTCTGGTCGCAATTGCGACATCAGAGACCTGTAAATTCACACTTAGACACATTTTCAACCATTTTTCATATCTTCTCAAAATATAAACTCCCTAGGGCGATTTTTCAAAGGCAACTTCTTCTCCAAATCAATTCTAAGTCATTTTTAACTAGTATTCTTCAATCTTTAACATCTTTTCACATGATTTCAACTCAAAATCAATGATTTTCATGGGGGAAATTGAGTGTTTTGGGTAGAACCTTGGTTTTTCAAAAATTGGGAATTTGGACCTTGATTTGAGGTCCGATTTCAAAAATAATTATATATTTGGATTCGTGGGAGAATGGGTAATCGGGTTTTGGTTTGAACCTCGGGCTTTGACCATGTGGGCCCGGGGGCGATTTTTGACTCTTTGGGTAAAACTTTGGAAAACTTATTTTCATGCATTAGAATTAATTCATTTAGCATTTATTGATGTAATTAAGTAACTCGTGGCTAGATACGAGCGAATTGGTGGTGGAATTAAGGGGTAAAATGATAGTTGGGACTTGAATTGTGTTCGTGGCATCGAGGTAGGTGTTTGGTCTAACCTTTAGCTTGAGGGATTAGGAGTCGTGTCTTATTTGCTACGTGGTAACTGTGGAGTATAACGTATAGGCATGGTGATGAGTATCTATACTTCGGTGTCAAGCATGCCCGTGAGTCTTGTATTGTAATTTCTATGACACGTTGTGGTTTATTGCGCTTCATATGAGGATTATCATTATTGTTCCCTTGCCGGGATGTTATTATCATTATTGTTCCCTTGTCGGGATGTTATTGTCATATTATTGTTCCCTTGCCGGGATGTTTGTTTTGATATTATTGTTCCCTTCCTGGGATGTTGTTGAAATATTATTGTTCCTTTGCTAGGATGTTATTATATTGCTCTTGTTCCCTTGTCGAGATTCTTTTGTGATTGTTGTTGATTTGTAAATGGGATTGGGTGGCACGCCGCCACAGAAAAATATAAAATGGAAGCGGGTTGCACGCCTGCAACTAGATATATGAAATGGGAATGGGTTGCACGCCTACAACAAGATATATGAAATGGGAGTGGGTTACATGCCTGCAACAAGATATATGAAATGGGAGCGGATCACACGCCTGCAACAAGATATATGAAATGGGAGCGGGTTGCATGCTTGCAACAAGATATACAAAATGGGAGCGGGTTGCACGTGTAATGACCCGACCGGTCATTTTGAGCTCTAACGCGTCATTCAGTAGTTTGGGGCCATGAGCAGCTTCACTTCTTGTATTGTGACTTGTAAGCATGGTCGGAATTGAATTCCGGGGAATTCATGGTTGATTTGGAAAGGAAATTCTCATTTCGGAAGCTTTAAGTTGAAAGAATTGACTAAGATTGGATTTCAGAGTAAACGATCTCGGAATCGGGATCTAAAGGTTCCAGCAGGTTCGTATGATGATTTCGAACTTGGGCGTATACTCGGATCGGGTTTTGGATAATCCGGGAGCGTTTTGGCGCTTATTGTGGAAGTTAGCATTTTGGAAGAAATTTCATAAGTTTGGGTTGAAGTGCATTTCAGTATTATCGATGTCCGTTTGGGATTCCGAGTCTAGGAGTAGCTCCGTATGGTGATTCTGGAGTTGGGAGCGCGATCGGAAGTGAATTCGGAGGTTCGTAGGTCTTTTTGAAGTCATTTTGCTAAAGATAGAAATTTGAAGATTTTTGAGAAGTTTGACCTTTTTATATCGGGGTCGGATTCCAATTCCAAAAATTGGACCAGGTCCGTAATGTCGAATATGACGTGTACAAAATTTGAGGTCAATCGGACGTGATTTATTGGTTTCGGCATCGAATGTTGAAGTTTGAAGTTCTAAAGTTCATTAAGCTTGGATTGGAGGTCGATTCATAAGTTTAGCGATGTTTGATGTGATTTGAGACCTCGAGCAAGTCCGTAATGTGTTATGGGACTGGTTGGTATGATTGGACGGGGTCCCGGGGGACTCGGGTGGATTTTGGATGGTTATCGGATCGAATTAGAATTTGGAGGAAGAGCTGAAGCTGCTGCCTTCTGGTGTAACCGCACCTGCGAGAATTGGGCCGCAGGTGTAGAACCGCAGAAGCGACTAGGAGGGGCGCAAACGCGATTTTGACCAGAAGTGAAGAGAATGCAGATGCGGTCATGTAGCCGTAGAAGCGACCGCACCTGCGGTGCTTGAGGCACAGAAGCAGAAAAAGGGGCCTGGTGAGAAACCACAGGAGCGGTAGAAAGGCCGCACCTGCGGAACCGCAGAAGAGATCAAGGGACCACATGTGCGGAAATGCTGGAGGCAGTGAGGTTTTTTTAAATCGGGGGTTGGGTTCATTTCAACCCCATTTCTTCCATTGGAGCCGATTTTGGAGCAACTTTGAGGTGCCATTTTCACCACCAACCATGAGGTCAGTAATTTATGCTAGTTTTTAGTTAAACACATGATTATATACGGATTTGGACATGGAAATTGGAAGAAACTTGGGTTTGAGGGGAAACCTAGAAAATTGATATTCTTAGAATTTGACCACGGTTTTGGGTATGAAATTAGGAGAAAATCATATATTTGAGTTCGTGAGTTCATGGGTAAACTTTATCTTCGAAATTTTTGGAATTCGGGCACGTGGGCCCGAGGGCAATTTTGTCAACTTTTTGATCGAGGTTAGGAATTGTTATAAATTGGATTGTAATGAGTAATTGAACATATATTAATGGGTTTGCATAATTATTGGCTAGTTTTGGAGCATTGTGCATCGATTTGAGTCTTCGGAAGAGTGTGGAATGCCGGTTATGGATCTTCGGAGCGAGGTGAGTCTCCTTTCTAACCTTGTAAGAGGGAATTGTCCCCATAGGTGAAATAATTGGATATGTGCCCCTATTTGTGGGGGCTACGTACGCACTAGGTGACGAGAGTCCTTGCAGAGCTACTAATATGTGTAAGTCCGGGTAGTCTAGGACCCAAAAGCATGCTATACTTGGAATATCTGTAATCTTATTGACATTTGAATTGCTTAAATCCTATCGAATTGGTAAATGAATTTCTAAAAAGATTAAACTTTATTTTCTTAAATCGTTAAAAAAATTGGCTTTTATCTGGATAAATGTTCCCCGACAAATTGTTAATTGGCTATTTGAGCATGTATTTCTATGTGTACCTGCGTCGCATGTATGATTCACGAGCAAGGTGATTATTTAAATTTGACTGCATCACATGGATGATTCGCGAGCGGGGTAATAGATGAATTTATGGTTCGCGCCGTTCGACCCTCGTCATTGCACATTTTACATTTCTGTTGGATCGGGCCGTACGATCTCGGCATGATATGCACATGCTTGTATTGCTTGCCTGATAATTTTAAATGTTGATAATTGCCTTTCCTGGCCAGAGATAAATTGATAAAGATAATGAAAAATAAATCTTTGGAAATCCTTATTATTTGAAAAGTTGTTTACCTATTTTCCAGCTTTATGATTTTAATTTTGCTTATGAAATCCATAAATTTCTCACACTTTTACTATATTATCATTGGACCACTAGTAAGTGTCGAAGTCGACCTCTCGTCTCTACTTCTTCGAGATTAGACGGGATACTCATTGGGTACACGTTGTTTTCATACTCATACTACACGTGCTGTGCATTTTTGTTGCACATGCACTTGCATCTCTAGTGGCCTAGTGGGCGTAGCGACATGGTTGATACAAAAACTTAGGTGAGCTGCACATCCGAGACGACCCGCAGCCAGCAGAGTCTCTTTCAAATTGCTGTATTTACTTTCTATCCAATATTGTATTCCGGACGGTTGTTGTACTACATTATTTCCTAAACATTGCTCATACACTTGTGACACCCGGTTCTGGGATGATCACGAGATTTTTCAGTAGTTAAATTTTGTAAAGACATCCTCATTTATCTAGCGAAGTTTACTATTTATTATTTATTTATTTAAAGGAAATGATTTCAGAATAATTAAAATGAGAAATTGCTAGTAAATTGTGGTTGGCTTGCCTGACAGTGGTGTCCGGCGCCATCACGACCCTTAGTGGATTTTGGGTCGTGACAGCATGCCTGCAACGGGATATATGAAATGGGATCGGGTTGCACGCCTGCAACAAGATGTGAAATGAAAGTGAATTTTGCATTTATTTTCTTTATCCTTGTTAGTAATTGGATTTTGGTTTTTTATATTCCTCTTGATGTTCTGTTGTTATCTGTTATTCCCCGAAGCATGTTTTCCCCCTCGATCTTTAATTGTAATTATTTGCTTTTATTTTTTCGCTGTATATAATTTAACTGCACAGGTTTATTTGATAGTCTGGTCCTAGCCTCGTCACTACTTCGCCGAGTTAGGCTTGGCATGTACCAGCACATGGGGTCGGTTGTGCTGATACTACACTCTGCGTTGTGTGTAGATACTAGTACTGGAGCATTTGGACCGCAGTGAGATTGCTGCCTTCAGTCCAACATGCGACCCGAGGTAGTCCTGCAGGCGTCCGCGGGCCTTGGCGTCTCCTTCTATCATTTCTTTTCTGTTTCTACTTATTCAGAGATAGATTCATATACTTTTATTCGGACTTTATTTGTAGTAATCTTAGACAGTCTGTGAACTTGTGACACCAAATTCTGGGTAGAGTTGTATTTAGACTTACGTAGTTTGTATTAAGATAAATTATCAGATTTTGTCTTCCGCTTAAACATTTCCGCTATTTGTATGATATCTACTCATCACTGATAATGGTTTACAACTGGAAAAGGTAAAGTAATTAAAATAATTTGGCTTTCCTAGCTTTCACCAGTAGGCGCTATCACGACTCTCGAGGGTGGAAAATTCGGGTCGTCACAATTACTGACGATTTAAATTATTGATTATTTCCTTTTGACTTTCGCTTTACTTATTTCATGTGTCCGATACAAAATCCACCGGCCGGGTTTACACATGAAAACTTATAAGCTTTCATAAAGGTGTATCATCAATCTCTAAACCGAGACATGGATTCCATCAACTAACTATTACTTCGCCAATGTACATTATTATTATCCAATTTACCAGGCATATTGACCCACGAAAGAATCTCGCCTTTTAATAAATCAAAATAATAATAATATACACAGCTAATAATAATTATATCAAGATTAAGAATATAAGTACATTTAATGGCTAGAGAGTTTATTTTATTAAGTCAGTATAAAATACTTATCTCTACTTGGTCCGTTCAACACATACAAAATGTACTAGCACAAGAAGTTAGAATTAAACCATTCCCATAATCAAGATAAATTATATTTAATCTTGTGCTATAATCATTCCTGATGGTTTGTCCAATTCCATCATTAGATTGTGAACTCAAACTTTATACTTATACGAACCGATGATTTAATCTTCCGTGTATAAGCTAAACCCTATACACTAAATCATCTACTATATAAGCAAATGACACACACTAATATATTATCTATTTAAAATTTTATTAAACTGAATAAACAATTGTTTCATAATAAATACTATATCTAAACCAAACTCATGGTTAATAGTATATATCCCAACAATCTCCCACTTAGACTTTTAACCATGACAATTATTAGAATATACTATATCTAAATGCATGGTTAATAATATATGCCCCAACAATCTCCCACTTAGACTCATAATCATGCATCTACAACTTTCTCAGACATTCTTTTACATGACTATTAAACGTCTTCACCAAATAAGGTTTTGTTAAAGAATCTTGCCAAGTTATATCTGATGCAATATTTGTCCAGTAGTGCTTTGTCGTAACTATCTAGTTTGATATTAAACTCTTCAGGGATCCTGTTACTGAAGCTATCCCAAGAGTGTGCATCGAACTATAATTTTCTTTAGCATTCTCCCACTACGACGAAGTACTACTAATATTACCTTCATTACCTTACGACATTGAAATATTAGTGACTTCTTACTATAGTGTTCAATGTTCAAACATCACTCTCATTCGATAAAGGCATATCATGTCTATTAATGTTCTCCCACTACTTAAATTCAATGGAACGTCAATTCCGACGTGTGAGTTTTGATGTTCTTGAACATCTAGTTGTTTCTTTGCCCAGTTCCTGTAAATATAGTTTACTTCTAGGAACATGTTTTATTAAACAATCCTTATCTAGAAAAATGCATTTGTTTTAACAATTGCCTTATTTTCTTTAGGACAATAAAATAAAACTCTATTCATTTTCTTGGATATTCGATAAACATGCACCTATCCATTCTTAATTCCAACTTACATATCCGCTTTTCCTTTCAGCACATATGCAGGACAATCCTATATCTGAACATGCCATAGACCGAGCTTACATTCAGTCCACAGTTCTATAGATGTCCCAGGTACTAACTTAGAACGAACTAAATTTAGAATGTAATTTGCAGTTTCCAGAAAATATTCCAAAAATAAATAAGGAAAATCTGAATAATACGTTATTAATCTATCCATATCCAAAAGAGACTTATTTCTTCTTTCTATAGTCAATTGAGATGTAATCCCTTATTCTGATAAGTAATAAAAGAACTCTTTAGAGAGGTGCTCGCCACTACAATCAAATTGCACTAACTTAATATATTTTCTTGGTGCTTCTCCGTTTCAAGTCTTAAAAACCTTGAATTGCTTAAATTATTAAGACTTACGGTGCATCAAATAAATATATTAATATTTTGAGTAATCATTTATGAACATCACAAAATACTCAAAACTATCTCTTATGAGTATGTTCATTTAACTATACAAATCAGAAGGTATTCCTTCTAGCTTATCACTAGCTTTATTTCCTTTTGAAAAGAAATAACCTTTAGTCAAATTTTCTTCCAAACAGGATCTACAAGTTGGTAGTGCCTCTACTTTCAATGAACCTTAAGGTTCATCCTTGTCCAACTTGAAATCCTATCTAGATTAATATGACTTAGACAAAAGTGCACAGATAAGTTTTACTCAATTTTGAAGAACACATTCTCTTATGAGGTAGACTAATATTGTTCTGTTCAGGAGAGATATTAATATACAATAACAAGGTCATGAATTTATGTACCACAAGAGATAAAATGTTTATCAAGCTCAATAACTCAAGAGTTATTCGAAAAATAAAACAAATATACATCTCTTATTTTGCCCAGAAATCGGAATTAAATTCTTTCTAACAAAAAGTACATATATTGCATCCTTTAAATTAATGTCTTATCATTAAAAGAAAATTTTAACAAGTAATACGAAAAATTGTGTAAAGTCATTTTGGAGTTGAGATAAAAATATTAAATTATCACGACCCTAAATCTGGATATGGTCGTAATGGCGCCTCTCGTGAAGACAAGGCTAGTCAATATTCCCAATTTGATGTTAAATAGTTAAACCACAGGAAAACAGTCTAAAACATGATTTAATAATACTAGGTAACAGATAATATCATAAATATGCGGAAAGACAACCCAACATAGCTCGATACCGGGGTGTCACTAGTCACGAGCAGCTATAAAACCTAATATAAGTCTGACAAATCCACAAACTATTACAAAAGTCTGCCAAGAGAAAGAAAATGATAAAGAGGGAGAAACACGGGACTTCGGACGTCAAGCAGCTACCTCGTGGACTCCGATATCTGCCGGGAGCTCTCAATTCGCACTGGCAGGATCCGCAACGCCTGAATCTACAGACAGGGGTGCAGGGAGTAAAGTGAGTACTCCAACTCAGTGAGTAACAAATGTAACTAAGGACTGAAAGCAAGAAATCATGCAAGGCACAAAGCATTCTATAATGAAGCAGTAAAACCAATTAAAATCAGTAAATCAGTGAAAGATCAGTAAAAATCCTTTAACTCAAATATAGTTTCATGAAAAGCCTTTTTCATAATTAAGCAGGAAATTGACAGTCAAATATGAAAAGTAAACATATAAAGGCTCGCCCCTCGGGCAGTATCAACAAATCCGCCCCTCGGGCAACATCTCAGAACAGTACCAACCCCTCGAGCAACATCTCAGAATAGTACCAGCCCCTCGGGTAATCACATAGAACAATACCAGTCCCTCGGGCTCAATTTCACATCACAATGGGTACCCGCACTCACTGGGGGTGTACAGATTCCTATAGGGGCTCCTTACGACCCAAGCGCAATATCGAGCCACCTCGTGGCATCATCACTAGGCCCTCGGCCTCATATCAATCAAGCCACCTCGTGGCATACATATTTCAGGCCCTCGGCCTCATAATCGGTATCAAATGTTCCTCACAACATAGGCCCTTGGCCTTACTCAGTCAAAATCCTCACAAGCCACTTGGTAAATAGTAAAACATATGTTTCTCAGCCCAAACATTATTTAAAATATCATTAAAGTATTAAAACTAAGTAAACATGGCTGAGTATGAAAAACAGTGGAAAATAACATGACCGAGTTCAAGTATAAAGTCAAAACAGTGAGGAAATATCAATAAAAATCCCCCGAAGGGTTCAAGTTGTTGGCACGAAGCCCAAATATGGCATTCAACCTAATTAATGATGATAGCAAATAGATATCAGTCAAATACACGGTAAAACCATCAATCGAGGCGGACCAAGTCATAATCCCCAATAGTGCACGACCCCACGATGTGCAATATAGCACTACGATGTGCAATCCGGGGTTTCAAACCCTCAGAATATCATTTACAATCATTACTCACCTCAAACCGGTCAAAGCTCTAGCTCGCGTTGCCTTTGCCCCTAGAATCGGCCTCCACTCGCATCGAATCTATCCAAAATAAGAACAAGGATGTCAAAATATGCTAATGGAACGAAGCCCAAGCGAAAATAATCAAAATACGACACAAATCTCGAAATTACCAAAACCCGACCCCGGGCCCACATCTCGGAATTCAATAATTTTTACATCAATAGATTCCTTATCTCCCCACGAGTTCATACATATCAAAAGTTCTCAAATCCGACCCCAAATGGTCCTTCAAATCCCCAATGAAAGGTCTAAGTTTCCAAGCCCTAGTTTCCCCTATTTTCACCCTTAATTTCCTTGATTTCTAGCTCTAGCCCGCGAAATTATAGCAAAGGAACGAGTTTTAGGTCCAATTTTCTTACCTCAATGAAGTTCCCTTGAAATCCCTCTTTCAATTCGTCCAGAAAGCTCCAAAGCCGAGATAAAAATGGTGAAATAGCTCAAAATTCGTGAAGACCACAATTTATACTTTCTGCCCAGAACTTTTCGCATCTGCGGCTATATTTCCGCTCCTGCGGCTATATTTCCGCTCCTGCGGTACTGCATCTGCGGTCCAAACCACCGCATCTGTGGTCCTCACTTAAACTCCCCTTTCCGCATCTGCGATCATCTTTCCGCATCTGCGCCATCACAGATGCGGTATTCCAACTGCTTCTGCTATTCCTGACAACTTCCCCAAATTTCGCTTCTGCGGCCACCCTTCCACTTATGCAGCGCCGCACCTACGGTCCCAAATTCGAAGGTGCGAAAATACCAGAAGCAGCAAATTTCAGCAGCTGCAACAATTTCCAAACTTCTCCGTTAACCATCCGGAATCATCCCGAGGCCCCCGTGACCTCAACCAAAAGCATAAACATACCTTAATACCTTATTCGAACTTGTACCAATCCTCAAAACACCTCAAACAACATCAAATCAACCAAAACACATTGGATTCAAGCCAAATTTTCTAAAATCTTTCAAATTTCGCTTTCGATCAAAAACCCAACCAAACCAAGTTCGAATGACCTGAAATTTTGCACACACATCCCAAATGACTCAACGAAACTATTACAACTATCAGAATTTCATTCCGACCCCTATATCAAAATCTCCCTACCAACCGGAAATCGCCAAAATATCAACTTCGCCAATTCAAGCCTAAGTCTACTACGAACCTCCAAAATTCATTCTGATCACGCTCCTAAGTTGAAAATCACCTCCCGAAGCTAACCAAACCATCGGAACTCACATCCGAGCCCTCTAACACATAAGTCAACATCCAGTTGACTTTACAACCTAAACTCACTCTAAAGAGACTAAGTGTCTCAAACCTTGCCAAATCCTTTTAACTCGATATGACCAACCCGATGCCACATAACATGGATAAACAAATCATAACGAAGCAGAAATAGGAAAAACAGAGCGGTAACTCATGAGACGACTGGCCGGGTCGTCACATAAATAGATCATAATAAGTCAAAATACTGAATAGTAAAATTCAGATTGCATTCAATATTTATATACATACATGCATCTAGAATAATAAATTTTGATGGGAAAAAAATCATTCATGCAAAGTATATATTATATAATGCAAGAATTATACAATCCAAAAATAAATAGAACCAACTCAGATGGAGAGTATACTATTATTTTCAGTCAATTGTATATAACCTTTTAGTACAAAAATTTTAAATACACTACACATATATGTTATGCATCTTGAATAGCAATTTCGATGGGAAAAGAACTACTCATGCAACTACGTATGCAATGCCAGATTATTCACTCTAATAATTAAAAGTGACTCAACTCAGATGGAGAGTATACTGTTAATTTATGTCAAGTGAACATCATAATTAATAGCTCTAGTTCCATTGATCCAACATGTATACTCAGATGGAGAGTAAGTATATGATATCAATTACTAGTATTTCACCTAGTGAGCTTACAATAACTTTATCCGATATGGAGGAAGACCTAAAGTCAACGCGTAAATTTATTACTTACTCGAAATTAATAGTGGAAAAACATAGAAATATATTTCTATCACCACTTAATCATGATTATATTTGAGTTATAAAATTGATTCAACCCTTTAAACTCAGATAGAGAGTTAATACAGGTTATTAATAACTAGTAACTATATCCAGTGAGTTCATAATAAATTTATCCGATATGGAGGAAGACCTAATGTCAGCGTGTAAAATTTATTATCTCACTTTAAATAAAAAATGGAGACCATAGGAGTTAATTTCTATCACCACTTTATCACAACTACGAACCTTTCTCTAAGGATTAAGTTTCATAATTTAAAAAATTCTCAATACCCCATTTAAACAGTCTTAAAACGCTAAAATTATCGTTTTTCAGTACATAGCAGTGAGTATTGTTCACTGGGCTATTTCTAATAAACCTACCAAATTTCAGATCAATCGGAGATTCTTAAAATCACAATCTCCAAAAGTTGCGACCAAATTTGGAAAATTACCATTTGAAGCATTTTTTAAGAATTTAAAATATGACCTATATTCTTATCATATACCAATTCATGTCAAATCAACATGTGTTATCATGTTCCAGATTAGATTTGAATAAAATGATAGAAAAAATAATTTTTCGTATGTAAATCACATTTTAATCCGCCAAACCTCCAAAAAACTCATCTAAACGATCCTGAATCATCAAAATATGATGTGATACACTGCATAGCAGTGATTTCTTCTTAATTGATCATTTTCGATTGTCCTACTGAATTTCAGGTCATTCGAAGATCGTGAAATTCACAATCGCCAAAAACTTGACCAAATTCGAATGAATTATTTTTGGCGTATTTAGAATTAAATCTATGTGATTTGCATTCTTGCTATATATCATATCAAGTCAAATCATTATGTTTCAGATTTAACACAAATATATCCGATATATAAAGAATAATTTTTCATATTTATAATAAATTTAATTTAATAAACTGCTTGAAAACCCATCTAAATGACCTCAAAATACCGAAAAATAGCATGATTCACTGCATAGCAGTGAGTTTTCCTCACTAGATCGTTTTCGATGAATCTACCAAGTTTCAGGTCAATCAGAGTCCGTAAAATTCATGACCACTAGCCTGTAACCAAACTCGAAGAATAACCGTTTTAAGTTGTTTCATGAATTAAAATAAATATGATATTGATTTCCATTCTCCTTATAATTATACTTTGAGCTTAAGGCATATACTATGTTCTTCCTATTCCTAGGGTACATAATATCTCCTTTTGCAATAAATTATACTTTTATTAAATACACAAGAAGCTAAGATATTATATTTTCTCCTGTTCGGCGAAAAACTTAATATCTTTTCTCATGGGTGGAGTTGGTATCACTAGTACCCAAAGATAAAACTCTTTTTCTAGTTAAGAACCTCCACAACTAATGTAGATTTATCAAGGATAATTTTCACATGGTGCATTAAGCAGATTTTAATGACTTAAATAAATAGACCATTTTGTGGATCCTACTTATTAATCATAATGTTCAATCCATGAATATATACAATTTTACATGTATAAATTTATTAAGAATTTTTCATGAGTTTAAATAAACAAACCACTTTAGTGATAACTATTTATTACTCACAAAATTCTCAATTTACGAGTGAAGATACATGTAGCTCATAAAATTATTTTATGGCAGATTATAGACCACAACTTAAAAGTCATGCCAAAAATATAAAACTCATACAAAATACCATCATATTTCACTTAAGTACAACCTCCAACCAGAGAACAAAATTTTTCATCGAAAACCCAAGACTAGCATGAAAACATAAACAAAAATTTGAGAAACTTTTTATGCATAAATATGCCAAACGCTCCAATTATTAGTCATCCAGGATATCAAACAGAGGATTTCACTTTCTTACAAAATAATTATATCATCACACAATATCAATTATACCTTGTAAGACCTAGTAAATAAAATCCTACACCTCTATTATTGAATTTTTATTCATCAACATGTCTATTTACTAATAGCCAATGTGTAAACCTATTATATCACAAATATTTAATCATGGAGACCATGGGGAGTCACCCCACCACCATTGAATTAAAAACGAATTAAAATTATTAAAAAATAATTTCCAAAAAATAGAAAAACGTCCAAAACACAGTCCAAACGGCCTCAAAACGCCGAAACACACCATGATTCACTGGTGAGTTGTTCTCACCACGTTGTTTTCGTGTACCCACCAAATTTCAACTCGATCGGAGTCCATCAAGTTTGCCGACCTCCGAAAATACCGGCAATTCGGTCAAATCAGATTTTGCATTATTCTCTTGGAG
Source organism: Nicotiana tabacum (assembly GCF_000715075.1). Classification (NCBI taxonomy): domain Eukaryota; kingdom Viridiplantae; phylum Streptophyta; class Magnoliopsida; order Solanales; family Solanaceae; genus Nicotiana; species Nicotiana tabacum. The sequence continues at coordinate 129,103,755 of NC_134099.1, forward strand.
TTTACCAAAAAAATATCCAGATCATCCCAATCAAATATCAATAAAAACAGATATCTTATGATTACAAGAATAATCCAAATTTTTTGCACAGTTAATACACAAAATAGCAGTGCAGTTTTCTAGAAACCACATATACATGTAATTCAAAAACGCACATAAACACAATATTCTTGTTTCATGAAAAACTTAGTTATCTAATTAGATGTGAGTGGGCTTTGATACCAATTGATGGATTATTATAAGCAGCGGAAGCAATCCTAGTATCAAACACATGTAATCTAGACAACTAGCATAAACAGGATTTCACGGGTTACCTCTTGGAGTGTGAACATATCTCTTCTATCACGTGAGCCTTCAGTTCCATAACTTCTCAATAGAATCTCTATCACCTGCACAATCGTGATTCTTGAACGTTCCACGGTCTTCTACCGTATTACCCAAATAATACCTGAAAATAGCAATTTCGTGTGGGCGAAATTTCTAGGAAAAGGGTTGAAAATTTCGGCCACTATCACTACTTTCTCTAGGTGGAAAACCTTATGTATTTATAGCATAAGTTTTAAGGGTTAAACCCTTTTCCAAAACCTATTGGGGTTTCTTTTTCACCAGAAAAAGGATTCCTTTATTTCCTATTATTTAGGCACAATAGGGACCACAAAATTTAATTAACAAGGCTCCAATTATGGAATTAATTTCTAATTTTCAAAATTAATATCCACAATAATTAATTACGAATTATTTCACTAAAAATTCGTAATTGCACTCCTTATTCAATTTTGAAATTCATCCATTAAATCTTATTTAACTCCCTATGTTAAGATTCAAATACTAATCAACTAAATTAAATTATTGACGATTTAATTTAGTGATTATTTCTTTTAGACTTTCGCTTAACTTATTTCATGTGTACGATACAAAATTCATCGGCGGGGTTTACACATGAAAACTTATAAACTTTCATAAAGGTGTGTCATCAATCTCTAAACCGAGACATGGATTCCATCAACTAACTATTACTTCGCTAATGCACATTATTATTATCCAATTTACCATGCATATTGACCCACAGAAGAATCTTGCCTTTAATAAATTAAAATAATAATAATGTACACAACTAATAATAATTATATCAAGATTAAGAGTATAAATACATTTAATGGCTAGAGAGTTTATTTTATTAAGTCAGTATAAAATACTTATCTCTACTTGGTCCGTTCAATACATACAAAATGTACTAGCACAAGAAGTTGGAATTAAATCATTCCCATAATTAAGATAAATTATATTTAATCTTGTGCTACAATCATTCATGATGGTTTGTCCAATTCCATCATTAGATTGTGAACTCAAACTTTATACTTATAAGAATCGATGATTTAATCTTTAGTGTATAAGCTAAGGACACAGACCAGTATATGATCTAATTAAAACTTTATTAAAACTGAATAAATAATTATTTCATAATAAACACTATATCTAAACCAAATTCATAGTTAATAGTATATATCCTAACACAACTATGGCAACTGAAGATTGGGTTGGAGATGATCAAGGTTGGAAACTCAACTTTGACTAAAAAGCATGGGTTGCAAGCAATGAGTTACATGTTGGAGATAAGCTCAGTATGTTATGCTGCGTTTTTTTCTTTAAAGGGTGTCAACGTGAAATAGAAAAGGCATCTTTTGGGTTGTACCTCTCCATCTCACCTTTCCTTTGTCTATAAATTTAGAGGCTTGCCCTCAATTTTATAATAAGGAAAATCTGAAATCTTCTCCTCTCTTTTCTACATTGTTGCATTATTTTCTAAATAAACATAAGTGTCATGTGTGATTTGCTCTCTTTGTTGATTTCGCTAAAGTTCTGTGATTTGAAATGCCGTTATCATAGAATAGTTATTCCGTTCTATCCTGGGAGGAATTAATTCGTATACCTTGGGCAACAGTGAGGGGATTAAATTTCTTAAGGACACACTGTGCATTCAGTGGGCTCGGAATTATTTTATGATTTGTTTATTAAACTAACGTTTGTTTGCTCCTCTGATTTTCTGATTTTGAATACAATACTACCAACAAGCTTAAGGAATTTAATTTTAATTTGCTTCCCTGACATGTCCGTCGACATCAATTATGCTTGGAAAATTTCACTTGACTTCCTTGTGTTCTAGTTACTAGAATGTGATCAACCAGAAGTCCAAACTTAAAGAGCCACGTCAAATATCAAAAACCATCATTGAAATTCATTTTCCAATAACAGAGCACCAACATTGCATTATATATGCTTGAAAAACGCAATCAGAAGATACATATAAATTCCTTAAGCTTGTTGGTATTTATTTGTGATTTATTAAATTAAGTTTCTATAAATTTGAGGGTAGATCTTTATTAAAATACACGATGATCTCATATTAAATATTTGGAGTTATATGCATGCTTTGGAGTAACATATACTTTCTAGTGAAGAACGATTCGTAACATGCATAAATTACGTGGAAGTATATTTCAATGTTGTAAGACATGAATTAGGCTTACATTGATATTTGAAAGTATTCTTGAGATCATAAATTGTGATGACCCAAAAGGTCATCACTTGATTTACAAGTAAATTCTGTGTTCTGAGGCCTAAAAAGTTGCCTTTCATCTCACCTCGATTTGTGTGCGTGACCCGAAAGTATATTCAAAATACTTCACCTTTTCAGCACCTACAAAAGACATATCTCCCGTGGATCTCGGAGATCCCTCTTTCTCGGGGTATTTCCTGGGTCAAGTATTCCAGCACGGATTGAAATAGGAGCCGGTTCGACAGAAAGCTTTTGTGAAGATCTCTCGGGTGTCTACGGCAGATCCGATCAGTCTCGTGATGAAGAGAAGTCTTTTCCGATGTTGAAAGGTATCGTCACGACAACTCAATTTGTCCGGTAAACTACTCGGGGCTCCCCATGGTTTAGTAAAAGGGAGGGGAAATTTTTTTTTCATCCGGGGCTACTTTCTCTCTTCCCTAGCGCTCTTTTTTTTTTTACTTTTTTCAAAGGGCAATGAAGGTTATGTGAAAATTTGATAAAAATGCTAATTTGGCCTTTAAAATTAAATTTAAGTTGACTTCGGTCAATATTTTGGGTAAACGGACCCGGATCCAGACCCGTAATTCGATGATCTCGGAGGGTCCGTAGAAAAATATGGGACTTGGGCGTATGCCCGAAATTAAATTCCGAGGATCCAAGCCTGAGAAATGAATTTTTGAAGAAAATTATTTAACTGAAATCTTAAGAGTTTTTGAAAATTTGAACGTATTTGAAATTGATGGTATCGGGCCCATATTTTGGTTTCGGAGCCCGGTACATGTATTATATGGTATTTAGGTTGAGCCTGTAAAATTTTGTAAGAAACGGACTTGAAATGACGTGAATCGGACCCTCGGTTGTTAAAATTTGAACTTAGGAAGTTCTTGAGATTTTCTTTGATTTTGATGCTAAATTCATTGTTATAGGTGTTAATTTAGCGATTTGATCGCACGAGTAAGTCCATACGATATTTTTGAGTTAGTGTGCATGTTTTTGTTGGAGCCCCGAGGGCTCGGGTGAGTTTCAGATAGGTTTCAGGATGTTTTTACACTTAGAAAAGTTGCAGGTTTTGCTGTCTCAGGTGCACAGAGATTTTGCTCTTCGCGTTCGCGTGGCTTCACTCGCGAACACGTAAGGCAAGTTTCTTCAGGTGCCAGTTTGTTCTTCGTGAACACAGAGCTCAGTACAAGAACGCGAAACTGTGGGGGGAGTTACCCTTCGCAAACATGTTCCGGCCCTCGCGAACGCGTAGGGTTAGTGGGCGTGGGAGAGGGATTTCAAATTGTTCTATGCGAACGCGACCACCTGACCGCGAACGCGAAGGCTTGAGGAGCTGAAACTCCGTGAACGTGAGCCATTGAACGCGAATGTGATGCCCATCTGGGCCTGACTCGTCGCGAACGCGACAGGCCTATTGCGAACGCGATGAAGGCCTGCCCAGTTATTTTAAAATTGAACCAGAACCGGGCAGAACCCATTTTACTCCCTATTTTCGAACTCCCAAGGCCTAAAGGCGATTTTCTTCCCACAAATTCACCCCCAAAGTGTTGGTAATCAATTCTAAACTTTACTCTTTCAATTACCCAATGTTTTTCATCACTTTTTTAAAAAAATCAAGAGTTTTCATGGTAGAAATTAGGAATTTTTGTAGAGTTAGGACTTTTTGAATAATTGGGATTTAGACCTCGTTTTTGGGGTCGGATTTCTAAAGTAATTGCATATTTGGGCTCGTGGGTGAATGGGTGATCGGATTTGGTCCGAACCTCGAGTTTTGACCAAGCGGGCCTAGTGTCGATTTTTGACTTTTTGGGTAAAATAATAGAAAACCTATAAATAAGCATTGGGTATGAATTCTTTAGTATTATTGATGTTGTCAAATTAATTTGGACTAGATACAAATTCGGAGGCGAATTCTAAAGGAAAAGCGGTGTTTGAGGCTTGAGTTGGCCGTGGAAGTTCGAGATAACTGTTTGGCCTAACCATAGCTTGAGGGAATAGTTATTGTGCTTTAATTGCTATGTGCTAGTGTAGTATACGACATATAGGTGTGGTGACGAGTATCTATACGTCATTGTCAAACATGTCCGTAAGTCTTAAATTGTAATCGTTATGTTCTTGATAAATACTACACAATGCCTAAGTTGTTGATTCTCCGTGTTGGGCAAGAATTGTGATTATTCTCGTGGTAGTTGTTTATTGTTGAGTATTGGTTCAAGTTGAGGTTTCATTTGTGAAGTTAACTATTGGTACAAGTTTGGTTATAACTAATTCCTTTGCCGGGATGTGTTTAATTCTTACTGTTGGTTCCCTTGCCGGGACGTGTTCATTCTCATTGTTGATTCCCTTGCCGGGATATTATTGTTTCCTTATTGATCCATTGCCCGGACTCATTTGTGATTGGTGTTGAATTTTTTATTTGGATCGGGTTGCATGCCGCAATAATTTTATATGGGATCGGGTTGCACGCCGTAACAAGGAGTAATAAGGGAGGACAAGAGGGGTCAGGTTGCATGCCGCAATAGTGATATATAATTGGATCGGGTTGCACGCCGCAATAATGACAAATGATTGGATCGGGTTTCACGCCGCAACAGTGTTATATTATTTGGATCGGGTTGCGCGCCGCAACAATAAGTGATAAAAGTGGATATTGAAATGTTATTGCTTCTTTATTCTTACTGATGCAACCTTTAAAATGTTCATATGTTTTTCTCCTGAGTTACTGTGATTACTTGAAATTCCCCCGCAACATGTAACCCTTCCCATCTTTAACTGCTAGTTTCCGTTATTATTGCTTGTAGTATATGCTTTAACTGTACAGGTTTATTTGACAGTCTCGTCCTAGCCTCGTCACTACTTCGCCGAGGTTAGGCTCGAGACTTACCAGCACATGGGGTAAGTTGTGCAGATACTACACTCTGCACTGTGTGCAGATCCCAGTGCTGGAGCATTTGGATCATAGAGAGAGGCTGCTATCTTCAGTCCATCAGGAGACCCGAGGTAGTCCCGCAGGCGTCCGCAGGCCCTGACGTCCCCTTCTATCTTTATATTATGTTTTCATTTACTTCAGAGATAGATGGTATCTTTCTTTCCAGACATATGTTTGTAGTACTCGTAGATGGTCTGTGATATTGTGACACCAGTTCTGGGTAGAGATGTACTTTGTATTTTTCGTACTTGTATTTGGCTAAGTTATCAGATTTCATCTTCCGCATGTCTTTAATTATTATTAATATTCCACTGTTGATCGCATGTTATTTTAAAGTGTTAAAAAGATAAAGGAAAAAGTTGAAATATTCTGTAATATTAGCTTGCCTAGAGAGTACAATGTTAGGCTCCATCATGGTCCCGATAGTGGAAAATTCGGGTCGTGACAAGTTGGTATCAGAGCTCTAGGTTGCTTAGGTCTCACAATTCACGGACAAGCTTGGTAGAGTCTGAGGGATCGGTATGGAGACGTATGTGCTTATCCCCCAGAGGTTGCAGAGTTAGGAACAATTTCACTTTATTCATCCCTGTCGTGCGATTTGGTTTCTCCGTGCTAATTGAATTTCTACTCCGTTCTTTCGCAGATGGTGAGAACACGTGCTTCTTCATCCAATGACCAGCAGCCCAAGCCCCCAGCAGAAGCTCACACGAGGGGCAGAGGGCGAGGCCGAGACAGGGGCAGAGCTCAGCCCAGAGCAGCAGCACTAGCGGCGGAGCCTCAGGTTGAGTTTGATAATGAGGTTCTGGCCTAGACAGTTCCGGTGGGCCCAGATTAGGTCCTAGAGGGGTTCATTGCAACCCCAAATACTCCAGGATACTCAGGTCCATCTAGTGGGCCTTATTGAGAGTGTCACCCGGGAAGGCTTACTTTCTGTAGCACCAACCGTTTCTCAGGCTGGGGGAGGAGCATAGAATCCCGCTACCCGCACTCCGGAGTAGATGGCTCCCCAGTTTCAGACTCCAGCAGCTCAGCTAGTTGGAGTAGTTCAGCCGGGTCTGGTAGCCCAAACCGGTAATGGAGCAGCTATGTCTGCCGATGCTTTGTGGAGGTTGGATAGGTTCACCAAGCTATTCACTACTACTTATGGTGGTACATCTTCAGAGGATCCCCAAAATTACTTAGACAACTGTCATGAGGTTTTACAGAACATGGGGATAGTGGAGATCAATAGGGTCGACTTTGCTACTTTTTGTCTGTCAGGTTCTGTCAAGACTTGGTGGAAGGATTATTGTTTGGCTAGGCCAGCCGGGTCGCCTACCTTGACTTGGGATCAATTCTCTCAACTATTTCTGGAGAAGTTTCTTCCTATCACTCATAGGGAGGACTATCGGAGGCAGTTTGAGCATCTCTAGCAGAGTTCTATGACCGTCACTCTGTACGAGACCAGATTCATTACTATGGCCCGTCATTCTCTTATCATACTTTCCACCGAGAGAGAGAGATGGTGAGGAGGTTCATTGATGGACTCACTCAGTCGATTTGATTGCAGATGGCTAAGGAGACTAGGAGTGAGATTTCTTTTCAGGATGCGGACAATGTGGCTAGGAGGGTTGAGATGGTTCTATCACAGGGTAGTGGTCCGGGGTCTGACAAGAGGCCCCGTTGATCGCTGCCAACTCCATACTACTAAAAGGTAGGAAGAGAGGGTCACAATAGCTTTTACCCGATATGAGGGCCGGGATCGATTTCCATAGGGAGCTAGGAATGGAGTCGAGTATCTATCTAGACTAGAGTTGTGTATTTGTTCCTAATGTCACTTCCATACATTTTTGGGTTTTCGATTATAAACTACTATTATCAAACTATTAATTGAAACTAAATTATGCTACGAGATAATTGCTAAGTTGTATCTAATGGGAACAAAGACACTAGGGTCGTGGCATTACCTAGGTGGCTAATTGACGGGTAGATGTTACTAAAGTTCGATTGACATAGTTGGGGCTTATGCTATAACTGTTGCACAATTTTACCCACTCTCACACCTCTTGGTAGAGAGAGTGATTTTGCCCAATTGACTCTCTCGAGATCAAATGGGTAGGCAAATTAGCTCAAGCAACTAAGGTTCAAGTTGGGTAATTACTCTCTCGAGGTTTAACCCTTTAATTGGGACTATCAATTCTCTTGAGTCCATCCCAATTCCTTGTTGGGTCAATTCTGGAGACTTAGGCTCTCTTTCTCAAGAAGATCCAAGTCAAATTAGAATAAACCAGTGTTTGCAACCACCAATTCATAGATTAAACCATAAAATTGACCCAAATAACCAACATCCATAGTCAATCTAACAATAGATGGCAACACCCATCAATTACCCACACTTGGGTTGAGCCACAACCCTAGCTAATGGGTTTAGCTACTCATGCTTGAAAAAGAAAATAGATGAATAACAAGGCATATTAATTAAATGCTAAATTAAAATACATGAATCTATCGTTAATTTGAAGCTAAGATGCCAAAAATGGCTACATATGAAGTTCCCACGAGCGCAACTAAGTTCTGGATATATCTGATGACCTAAAAATGGTAAAATGTTCTATTTATACTAGGCTAGAAAAACTGGACAAAAAAACCCCTGTGGGGTCAGCGCAGGCAGTATAAAATGGACCGCGGCCGCGCTAGGCTCTTGGATTTCAATTTTGGGCTCTCTAATTTCGGCTCCGCGGACCGCGGCCGCGGAGGTAGCTGTCGCGGTCCGTTCAACCATGACCACGGACCGCATTGGCATTTTCCATCTCTCTGAATATCTCTTCCGCGGACCGCACAAAAATGTAGTGCGGTCGCGGAACCTTTACCACGGACCGCGCAATGTGTACCGCGGCCGCATTGCCTGAAGTCTGGTTTTTGTCATCTCTCTGAATCTCTCTTCCGCGGACCGCACAAAAAGGCAGTGCGGTCGCAGAAGCTTTACCGCAGACCGCGCAATGTGGACTGCGACCGCATTGCCTGTAGTCTAGTTTTGCCATCTCTCCGAATCACCTAGTGCGGCCGCATTCGACTTTGTACGGTCCGCACTAGGCCTGTTTGCCCTCAGTTTACTTTGTCTTTGATACTTGAGCAGGTTTCACTCCTTTTGAGCCGATCTTTGACATTTCATCACTTTGTCAATCAAACCTGCAATCAAGCACAACTTATGAGCCTTTTGGGACTATTTTGTAACGATTTATAATCAAAGCATAGGCAAGAAGGAGCATGAAACTCGTTAAAATCCCTACTTATCAACTCCCCCAAACTTAAGCCTTTTCTTGTCCTCAAGCAAACAAAATAAGACCCACCCCTTAAAGGAAAATCCAAGTACTTCCAACTATCCTAAAGTAACCTCAACAAGCATCAATTGGGAATAACAATTGCCCTCAATACGAATGAATCATTCACAACATTTAAACTTTGAAAAACTATGGATCAAGTGTGACACAAGAGCATCTCATTACATCAAAGAACTCTCTCAATTATTTTGGTCATTGTGGAACCAAAACTCACACATCCTCAACTCTTCCTAAGCAAACCTCACCTTTTAGAGTATTAGCACACAAACCGAGGTTAATGGGAATTTGCTCATCTCTCTCAAGGAAAGGCCACAGATCCAGCTCTAAGTACCATATGCTTGCGCCTCATGTAAGTATCCACTAATGTAAGCGTCTCGAGATCATATAGGGCTTTTGAAGAGTCAATGTGAAGGCTTTTGGTTCAGGGTAGGAAAAGTTTTTGGTCTAAATGGGTTCCATCTTCCCTTAAGCACTTCTTTTGATTCATTTGGCACAATTCTCTTGACTCTTTGAGTATCTCACTTCTTTTTAAGGGGTTAGAGAGACATAATGTCACTCTTTCTTATGCACTTCAAAACGTTTCTCCCTTTTTTTCAACTTTTTCCACACCTTTTTTTTCTCTTTTGTTTTTTTCTTGAATCCCTTTTTATTCTTTTTCACATTGAGCTTTCTTTTTGTCTTTTTCTTTTCTTTTCTTTTTCATTACCTTCCTTTTCTTCGCTTTAGTATCTTTTACCACTTTGTTCCCTCTCTCGTCTCTCCCCCTAAACTTAAACTTTTTCCATTGCTCAAGGGAAGATCGGGTGCCAAAAGAGGGTATATTATAGAACGGATATAGGCTTATAGTATTGGTTCTTGAAAGAAAAAGGTTTAAGGCTCAAAAAGGTTAACTAGGGATTATATCATTGGTGGGCTATGGAGTTTTCCAACTATCATTTGGATCAAGGAGAGCCTATAATCGCTTCTTAAGCCAAATTTCACTCAAGATTTCACCTCAACAGACATTCAAGGCAAGTTCTAGACCATTGGCTCGGGACTTGGACTCACAATTCGATTTCTCACCACACAAGCTCAAGGATTGCTAAAGACATAAAGTCGGGGGCCCACAACAACTTTAGACACGATTGAGCACACAATAATCCCGAAAGACCACATGATGATTGTTTGGTCAACACAAGAGTCTCAAGGTCACGACTTTCACCATCCTAAACACAACAACTTGTCTTTGATCATGGAATCAAAGGCAAATGTATTAGGCCCAAGTGAAGCTTTGTTTGAGGTACCCTTAACTATAAGCTACCAAAAATAAAAACAAAAAACGGACTCAAACCCTTAAGAAGGTTGTCACGCCATCCATCATTAGGAAGAGCCACCCGGTTCACACAATACCCCACATTTGGAAAGAACCATGGCATTAAGAAAACCAAAGACTTATTGAAGCGCCAAAAATGAAACAGAAAGCTATGAGCCTATCTAAGAAGCTAAAAACGAGGAATTTTTACAAAAATAGAAGATAGAATGAATATGTACAATAGGGGATTTGAATATACAACAGGGGATGAATATATACAATAATGTAACTTTATATACAGACCAAAAGGAAGATAAAAAAATGCGATAAAAGTAGCTAAATGTAAAGTTATATACAGACCAATAAATGATCAAAAAGACATAAAATGTAACAATATATACAGTCATCCAAAAATGTAGGGTGCACCCCCTCAAATAAAAGCTGGCAATGTCCCCAATGCCAACTAAACAAATAAGAACCAAAAATTATAAGGAAAGGATATGGGAACTCCCTAAGCCGTGTCCATCTACATGGGATCATCAATGGTCCCCAGGTCCTCTATATGCGCAGGAACCTCAAACTGGTTCCCGGTCTCCTACTGCTCAACTACTGGGACTGGGGCCGGGACTTGGATGGGCTGAATATCAGGAACATCCTGTGGCTGACTGGAGGAAGGCTCCGGTGGGTCCGCCAACTGGATGATCGCCTCATCTGCACTAGGGAGCTTCCTCTTCTTCTTGGAAAGCCTCTGTGTCTGCTCCTGCTATGGCTCTGCTACTGGTACTGCTGCTGGAGCTGGGTCCTCAAATAGCAAATCTAAAGGAAGCTGGTCTGCCTTCAGTCTGTCCACATCCGCTCTAAGCTCCTTCACAGACTCCTTGGAAGCTCGTGTTTTGCGCAACTTCTTGTGCTCCCTAGCAAGCTCCTTCAGGGCCTTGCCATGTGAATCCACTGACTTAGCCAAGGCAGCCTGAGAATCAAGGATCTTCTGCTAGTTGGCAAGAATTTCCTTAAGTGAATCCTCGATAGACTGGGGCACCTGCACTGGCTGTGGTTCTGATTGAGCCGCAATGGTAGAGGTCAATGTACACAATTTGGACGAAGCAGTCGATATCCAGTTGTTCAAGCTATGAAGTGTCTGGCTCAGCTGGTGGGCGATGATAGGATGGGCCCGGAAAGATGGAATCCCCAGGCCAGCTAAAGTAGAGGGGCCAGCGGTAGTGGAAGGTCGGGGAGGTATGTCAGCAACTGTGGAGGCAGGCTCAGTGGAGGGCTCTACTGCAACCGACTCTTCAGACTGGCCAGTTGGGGGCAGAAATAGGTGGCTTGTAATTCTTGTCCTTGGGGTTGTCTGACCCCTTCAAACTATACCATGAAAACGGAGCCACAGGTTTGACCTTGATGTCAAAAGGTCTCTTCTCCACCTCCAGGTCCCGAAAATACATAGTGAAGGTGCTAGGAAAAGGGTAGTTCCGGTCATGCTCAACCCCCACTGCAGAAATGATGCAGGACATCACATTGCCCACGTTTATAGGGTATCCCGCCATAATAGATGCAATAAGAACAGCCCGGGCAAGTGGAATAGTCTGATCATGGGTAGTGGGGTTGAGCCGACTGCCCACAAAAGTCAACCACCCCTAGCCTTAAAGTTAAAGGTCCTCCGAAGTATTTTGACCCCTGCTTGCAACCACTCTGGAACCGTGCCCGGGATTTCCAGGTATGAAGCTAACCACAGATAAACCTCCTAGCCCATTGCCAACTTTTCATTGTAAAGGGACTCATCTTCTTCATTGAACCCCAATTATTCATTTAGTGCTTTCCAGATAAATACCACATTTTTGTTTCGCACTTTGGTCACTTTAGTGCCCTTCAAGATGTGGGCCACATTGCTATAAAACTCCTTGACCATGTCCTCATTCGCCTTCACACAATTATCTTTAAAGTGCTCCCAACCCACTCGAGCTCAAAATTGTCTATGTACATTAGGGTGTAGGGGTAAAAGGTCTCTGTCAATGAAGCTCCTCTCAAGAATCAACTTTCATGCTGGCCACCATTCCCTAAACTTGTGGAACGCCACCTGGCTGACGAATCTATCTTCCCAAACAGCAGGATCTATAGTCCGGTCAATACCCCCAACTTGAGGCACACCACCCCAGGTAACTCCGTATCTGCTTCATCACTTCTAACACCCTCTCCAGATATTGGAGCTGTTGGAGAGGTAGAGTATTCATCCCCACTGCCTGCTGCTGAGCCCTCAGACGACCCAGAAAAAATGTTGATTAAATCTTGAGCATCAAGGGACGAGGGAGGAGTGTCTCTATGTATGGCCCTCTCCGGATACGGGATGTATAGTGGGACTGAATCTGAAGAGATCTCCCAGAAAAGCTCGTACTCATTCCCCGAGTTGTCAATGGCTCTGTCAACCGCTTTTATGGCCTTCCTCATGTCTTTGATGTTTTTTCTAGCCTATGGAGTGAGTTTTACCATCCTTTGCTTCCCTCCGCAGGAAGAATCACCTCGATCGGGTTGTTTCGAGCCTTTACCTCGTTGTTTAACCATTGTTTGCAAGCACAAACATCTAGATTTGTTAGTATCACCACATGTAGTGAATTAGTTGTGGAAAATGAATTGCAGAACAGAAGCCCAAAAGTTGCAGAAGATGTTGCAGACATAGTGCACCGCAGACCGCACAAAAAGGAGTGCAGCCGCACTGAAGGCACCGCGGACCGCATAAAATCAACCGCGGTCCGCATTGGGGGTAAGGTCTAAAAATTCATCCTCTAAATCTCAACACCGCAATCCGCACAAAGTAGCATCGCGGCCGTGGTGGGCCAGCGCGGACCGTACAAAATGTAGTGCGGCTGTGCTGGGCAACAAGTCAATCTTTCAGCACATAAGCATTGTGGTCCGCACAAAGTGGTACCGCGGACCGCATCAGAGCATTGCAGACCGCACAAAAGGGACCGCGGTCTGCAGAGGGTGCTTAGCCAAGGCACTGAGTTAGGGTTTATGGGTTTTGCCTTTTTGTTCAAGTTTTCACCTAACTTTATCCCTACTCAATTTACCCAGTTAATAATACTCCTCAGGCACACAAAATTTAACAGTTAAACTAAACTATCATCAAAATTGAAGAATTACGGGGGGGGGGGGGGGGGGGGGAAGAAGTCTACACAGTTAATAGAAAAGGCCATAAAATGAAATTAAATAATTAAAAATAACAAGAAGTGGTTGTATTGTTACCAGGTATTTGAGAAGAAATGAAGAAATACAATGCAAACAAGCTATTACGAAGAAGAGGGAAGATGAATAGTAATTTTTTAGGTCTCTGAGAATCAATTTTTAAAAAGGATAACCGGTGACCCTTGAAGTTTATTTATAGAAAAACTTGTGGGGCCCGGTCATACCTACCAACGCGGCCGCACAAAACGGACCACGGACCGCGCTGGGTTTGTTCAGAAGAAGCTTGAGATGGCAACCTCCATGGTCCGCACAAAACAGACTGCGGCCAGCGGAGGTCCACCACGGTCCGCACTAAATGGAATGCGGCCGCGGTGGCAATCTTCAGAGAGTACCTCACTTGGCCTTCACCAGTGCGGACCGCACAAAGTGCAATGTGGCTGCACTGGCAACTTTAGAGACTGTTCAATTTTTCCAAAATGTTTTGCACTATATCAACACAATCCCTACAACATCTCACAACCAATTAGCTCAAAATCAATCCTACACTACAAAGAAAATCAAAGAAAACAAGAAAAAGAAGACATGGGTTGCCTCCAAAGAAGCGCCTGATTTAACTCGTGGCACGACGCATGTTACATCACATCACTTTACATGAAGAAGTGCCACCACGTGGCTGTCATCAAGCAATAGAAAACACGCCCCACAAGACGATCTTGCATTCGGTCAAGGAATGGCAATGGGAAATGATCTTTTCGGGTCACCTTGTTTAGCTTCCGGTAATCCATACATACTCTCCACCCGGTAACTGTGCGAGTAGGGATGAGTTCATTGTTGTCATTGGTCACAATAGTCATACCACCCTTCTTTGGAATACATTGCACCAGAGAAGTCCAAGAACCGTCAGAAATAGGATAAACCACACCGGCATCTAACCACTTGATAACCTTTTTCTTCACCACTTCTTGCATCGCCTCATTTAATCTTCTTTGATGCTCCAAGGACGGCTTTGTATCCTCTTCGAAGATGATTTTGTGCATGCAAAATGCAGGGCTTATTCAGCGAATGTTAGCTAGAGTCCATCCAATTGCCCTTTTTCACTTTTGAAGCACCACCAAAGTGGCCTCAACCTGCATGTTAGTAAGGCAAGAAGAAAGAATAACTGGTAAATTAGCATTTGAACCAAAGAATTCATACCTGAGGTGTAGAGGAAGTGGCTTCAACTCCAACACCGGTGGCTCCTCAATTGATGGCTTTGTTGGTGGAGTTTTTCGATTTTCAAGATCCAAAGATAGCTTCCGCGGCTCATAATAATAAGAGACCATCCCATGTAGGGCATTGACACGTTCCACTCTACTAGCATCATCATTGACATCCATGTTCAAGAGCACTGCTTCAAGAGGATCTTCCATGTTGATAATAGCACTGGTATCATCCACAATCACTGCTGTGACAAGGTCTACAAATGAGCACACCTCGGTGCTATTGGGCTGCTTCATAGATTTGCAAACATGGAAAACAACCTTTTCATCTCCCACTCAGAAAGTGAGCTCATCCGCTTCAACATCAATCAATGCCTTCCCCGTTGCAAGGAAAGGTCTGCCCAAGATAATAGTAACCTAATAGTCCACTTCACAATCTAAAATCACAAAGTCGGCCGACAATATGAATTTGTCCTCCAGGACAAGCACATCATCAATAATGCCCAAAGGTCGCTTCATCGATCGATCCGCCATTTGAAGTCTCATTGAAGTTGGCCTAGGTTGCCCGATACCCAAAGTTTTGAAAACCGAGTAGGGAATCAAATTGATACTAGCTCCCAAGTCACAAAGAGCTTTGGCAAAATCCACGCTTCCAATGGTGCAAGGAATGGTGAAAGCACCAGGATCTTCAAGCTTCGGGTCCATTGAATGAACTATAGCACTAACTTGGTGAGTCATATTTATAGTTTCACAGTCCATAGAATGCTTCTTTGTAACCAAATCCTTCATGAATTTTGCATAACTCGACATTTGTTCAAGTGCCTCCACCAGAGACACATTAATAGATAGCTCTTCATCATATAAATGAACTTTTTAAACTGATTATCATTCTTCTGCTTTGCGAGCCTTTGAGGATAGGGTGGAGGTGGCCTTGGCATAGGAGCCTTGGCTTTTGGCACAATCGGCTCGGGCATGTCAATCACGAGTTCCCTAGACGGGTTCACGGCATCTTGGGTTTCTACCTCGGCCTCACCAATATCAATCCTCACATCATTGTTCACATTCTCTTCAACCACATCTTCAACAATCAAAGGTACATCATCATCCCACAACTCAACATCTTCGTCCACAACTTGCTTTTGCTTTGAGGGATTCACATCACCTCCCCTCCCACTTCTTGTTGTAACCTCCATCACATGATTGTTATTTCCACCCTTCGGGTTCACTACCGTATCACTTGGTAGAGCACCCTTCGGTCGATTATTCAATGAATGAGAGATTTGGCCTAATTGCACCTCCAAGTTTCGGATAAAGGTGTTGTGAGAAGCTAACTGTGCATCCGAATCTGCATTCCTCTTCATAATCTGCTCGAACATCATTTCAATTCTACCCATATCATTACCAGAGGAACTAGGACCTTGAGAAGGGAAATGGGGTGGATTGTTCGGTTGTTGGTACATCGGGGGCCTTTGAAAGCCTTGCCCCCGGTTGCCTTGGTTTCCATTGTTGTTCCACCCTCCTTGATTGTTGTTGTTGCCCCAGTTGTTGTTATTTCCATTCCAGTTGCCTTGTTTGTTGTTCTGATTACCCCAATTGTTGTTTTGGTTGTTGTTCCAATTGCCCCCACTTTGTTGTTGATTGCCCCAATTTCCTTGGGGTCGCCATTGTTGATTTGAAGAGTTGCCTATATTGCCTTGATAGTTGTTGACATATTGTACCTCTTCACTTTGGTCATCATACCCATCATTTTGACACCCATCATATTCATCAACAAATTGCTCAGAATTTCCTTGATTTTGTTGCTTCCTTTGCCTTCTCTTGTTGACAAGCATACTAACACCCTCCAAGGCATTCACTTGGCGAGGATTCTGAACTTGTTGCAATTGTGCCTTCGCCAATTGATTCATCGTAGTGGTAGGTTCAGCTATCGCTTGCCCGTGATCATGTAATTCCTTGTGCAAACAGATAACCATAGGGTCACCTTGAGGCACATTTGCTATACTCTGCCATGCTGAAGAAGTGTCCGCCATTTCATCAAGTATATCACATGCCTCCTTATAAGAAATTTTCATAAAATTGCCCCCGGCCAATTGGTTAACAATCCATTAATTTGTAGTAATTATGCCCCGGTAGAAGGTTTGGTGGATCATGGCCTCGGTCATATCATTATTTGGGCACTCCTTTCTTATACAAAGGTTCCGTTGGCTCTTGCTTGAAGGCTAATATTTCATCTCGAAGTGCCGCATGTCTAGAAGAGAAGAATTTGGCAATAAACCTATCCGCCAACTCATCCCAAGTTGTGATGGAATGGTTAGGGAGTCTCTCGAGCCAATCCAATGCCTTTCCCCGAAGTGAGAACGGGAAAAGTCTCAATCTCAACGCATTCTAGGACACATTCGTCTGTTTGCTCCCCCAACATGTATCTACGAACCCTTTAAGATGTTTGTAGGCATTTTGATTTGCAGCGCCCGTGAAGTACCCACGCTGCTCAAGTAAGGTCAACATCACATTAGTTATCTGAAAGTTGCCCGCCCGAATTCGGGGGGGACAATAACACTTGTGTAGCCCTGGTTCGGTAATACTCTGGGAGCCACTCTTGGAGGAACCGGGGGAGGGTCTGGAATATTGTCATTTGGATTAGCATTGGCATTCCGGCCTCTCCGTTGACCTTGAAGTGCAAGAGGCACCTCATCTTGCTCAAGATCATCTACCTCCTCACCCACTATCACGTTTCCAAGAGGATCATTAGCATTGTTTAAAGCCATGTTGGTACCTGAGTAATGACACAAACAAGTAAGTAACAAAGAAGGAAAGAAGAACAATACCCAAAACTAACTAAATAGATAGCCAAAACCGTTAGCTCCCCGGCAATGGCGCCAAAAGTGATTGCTTCCAACTCCACACTACTAAAAGGTAGGAAGAGAGGGTCGCAATAGCTTTTACCCGATATGAGGGTCAGGATCGATTTGCACAGGGATCTAGGAATGGAGTCGAGTATATATCTAGACTAGAGTTGTGTATTTGTTCCTAGTGTCACTTCCATACATTTTTGGGTTTTCGATTATAAACTACTATTATCAAACTATTAATTGAAACTAAATTATGCTACGAGATAATTGCTAAGTTGTATCTAATGGGAACAAAGACACTAGGGTCGTGGCATTACCTAGGTGTCTAATTGACGGGTAGATGTTACTAAAGTTCGATTGACATAGTTGGGGCTTATGCTATAACTGTTGCACAATTTTACCCATTCTCACACCTCTCGGTAGATAGAGTGATTTTGCCCAATTGACTCTCTCGAGATCAAATGGGTAGGCAAATTAGCTCAAGCAACTAAGGTTCAAGTTGGGTAATTACTCTCTCGAGGTTTAACCCTTTAATTGGGACTATCAATTCTCTTGAGTCCATCCCAATTCCTTGTTGGGTCAATTTTGGAGACTTAGGCTCTCTTTCTCAAGAAGATCCAAGTCAACTTAGAATAAACCAGTATTTGCAACCACCAATTCATAGATTAAACCATAAACTTGACCCAAATAATAAACACCCATAGTCAATCTAACAATAGATGGCAACACCCATCAATTACCCACACTAGGGTTGAGCCACAACCCTAGCTAATGGGTTTAGCTACTCATGCTTGAAGAAGAAAATAGAGAAATAGATGAAGAACAAGGCATATTAATTAAATGCTAAATTATAATACAGGAATCTATCGTTAATTTGAAGCTAAGATGCCAAAAATAGCTACAGATGAAGTTCCCACGAGCGCAACTAAGTTCTGGATATATCTGATGACCTAAAAATGGTAAAATGTTCTATTTATATTAGGCTAGAAAAACTGGACAAAAATACCCCTGAGGGGTCAGCGCGGGCCGCATAAAATGGACCGCGGCCGTGCTAGGCTCTTGGACTTCAATTCTGGGCTCTCTGACTTGGGCTCCGCGGACCGCATAGAATGGACCGCGGCCGCGGAGGCAGCTGTCGCGGTCCGCACAACCATGACCCCGGACCGCATTGGCATTTGCCATCTCTCTGAATATCTCTTCCGCAGACCGCACAAAAAGGTAGTACGGTCGTAGAACCTTTTTCGTGGACCGTGCAATGTGTACCACAGCCGCTATGCCTAAGCCTAGTTTTTGTCATCTCTCTGAATCTCTCTTTCGCGGACCGCACAAAAGGGCAGTGCGACCGCGGAAGCTTTATCGCGGACCGCGCAATGTGGACTGCGGCCGCGTTGCCTGAAGCCTGGTTTTGCCATCTCTCTGAATCACCTAATGCGGTCCGCACTCGAGTTTTTGCGGTCCGCACTAGGCCTGTTTGCCCTCAGTTTACTTTGTCTTTGATACTTGAGCAGGTTTCACTCCTTTTGAGCCGATCTTTGACATTTCGTCACTTTGTCGATCAAACCTGCAATCAAGCACGACTTATGAGCCTTTTGGAACTATTTTGTAACGATTTATAATCAAATCATAGGCAAGAAGGAGCATGAAACTCGTTAAAATCCCTACTTATCACCCGTCATTCAGGTAGGTTCAGTGGTGCCTCATCTAGATGCAGGTATTCTTTTGGTAGGGGCAATCCTCCCAGGCCATTTCATTCAGCACTTCAGACTTCTCATGGTGCTTCTGGTGGCCGGGGTTCTCATATACAGTATTCTGATCAGCAGTCCTACAGTGCACCATCAGCTCTTATCAGAGCACCTCCTATTTAGAGCTATTCTCATGGTTAGTCGGCCCGCTAGGGTCAGTCTCAGTTCCCTCAGCTGCAACACTCAGGTGGATGCTTTGAGTACGGTGAGTATGGTCATATTCGGAGGGCTTGTTCGAGATTAGTGGGTGTTTAGTCGCAGCAGCAGGGTTCCCGTGCTATGGTTCCAGCACCAGGTGTTCCACTGCCCGCTCAGCTAGCTAGGGGTGGGGGTAGAGGTGCTAGAGGCGGAGGTAGAGGTATTAGAGGTGGAGGTCAGGCTGCGAGAGGTGGAGGCCAGCCAGCAGAAGGTCGTCTTAGGGACATAGCCTAGAGTGGTGGGGCCCAACCCTAATGTTATGCTCTTCCATCCAGGCCCAAGGCTGAGGCCTCCGATGCAGTTATCACAGGTACTGTTCTAGTCTGTAGTAGAGATGCTTCAATTCTATTTGATCCAAGATCTACATATTTCTATGTGTCATCTTATTTTGCCCCGTATCTGGTCATGTCTAGTGATTCTTTGAGTGCTCCTATATATGTGTCTACACCGGTGGGTGATTCTATTGTGGTGGATCGTGTCCATCATTTATGTATAATTGTGATTGGGGGTTTTGAGACCCGAGTAGATCTGTTACTTCTGGATATGGTTGATTTTGATGTCATATTGGGGATGGACTAGTTATCACCTTACCATGCTATCTTGTACTGTCATGCCAAGACTGTGACCTTAGCTTTGCTGGGTTTACCTCGTATAGAGTGGAGAGAAACTCTTGGTCATTCAACCCGTAGGGTTATCACATATATGAAGGCTCGGTGTATGGTCGAAAAGGGGTGTTTGGCCTATTTGGCATATGTTCGTTATTCTAGTGTTGAGGTTCCTTCTATGGATTCTGTGCCTGTTGTTCGTGAGTTTCCTGAGGTATTTCCTTCAGACCTGCCGGGTATGCCACCAGACAAGGATATTGACTTTTGCATTGATTTGGCTCCGGACACTCAGCCTATTCTATTCCGCCGTATCGTATGGCCCCACCAGAGTTAAAAGAATTGAAAGAAAAATTGCAAGAATTGCTTGATAAGGGCTTCATTGGACCTAGTATCTCGCTTTGGGGTGCGCTGGTGTTGTTTGTTAAGAAGAAGGACAGATCGATGAGGATGTGTATAGATTATCGGCAGTTGAACAAGGTCACAATCAATAATAAGTATCCATTGCCGAGGATTGATGATTTGTGTGATTAGCTTCAGGGTGCCAAGGTGTTCACGAAGATTGATTTGAGATCTAGCTACCATCAGTTGAGGATTAGGGCTTCTGATGTCCCTAAGACAGCTTTTCTCACTCAGTACGGGCATTATGAGTTCTTAGTGATGTCATTTGGGTTGACAAATACCCCAACAATTTTTATGGACTTGATGAACCGAGTGTTCAAGCCTTATTTGGATTCCTTTGTAATCGTCTTCATTAATGATATTTTGATTTATTCCCACAGTCGGGAGGAGCACGAGCAACATCTTTGAGTCGTTCTTCAGACTCTGAGGGATAGTCAGTTGTATGCCAAGTTTTCAAAGTGTGAGTTTTGGTTGAGTTCAGTTGCATTCTTGGGCCATGTTGTATTAGCAGAGGGTATTCAGGTGGATCTTAAGAAGATTGTGGTAGTCAAGGACTAGCCTAGACCTACATCAAATACAGAGATCCGGAGTTTCTTGGGTTTGACAGTTATTACCGTCGGTTTGTGGAGGGGTTTTTATCTATTGCAGCCCCGATGACCAGGTTGACCCAGAAGGGTGCCAAGTTCAAGTGGTCGGATGAGTGTGAGGCAAACTTTTAGAAACTCAAGACAGCTTTGACTACGGTGCCAGTGTTGGTTTTGCCCACAAGTTCAGGGCCATATACAGTGTATTGTGACGCATCGCGTATTGGACTTAGTGCAGTGTTGATGCAGGATGGCAGGGTCATTGCTTATGCTTCACAATAGTTGAAGATTCATGAGAAGAATTATCCAGTTCATGATTTGGAGTTAGCAACCATTGTTCACGCATTGAAGATTTTGAGGCATTACCTGTATGGCGTGTCATGTGAGGTGTTCACGGATCACAAGAGTCTTTAGTATTTGTTCAACCAAAAGGAGCTAAATTTGAGGCAGAGAAGGTGGTTAAATCTATTTAAAGAGTATAATATCACCATCTTGTATCATCCGGGAAAGGCCAATGTGGTGGCCGATGCATTGAGTAGGAAGTCAGCAAGTATGAGCAGTCTTGCTTATGTTCCAGTTAGTGAGAGACCGCTTGCTTTGGATGTTCAGGCTTTGGCCAATCAGTTCGTGAGGTTGGTTGTTTCTGAACCCAGCCGCATGCTAGCTTGCACAATCGCTTGTTCTTCATTATTTGAGCATATCCGAGATCCGCAGTATGATGATCCTCATTTTCTTGTCCTTAGAGACATAGTGCAGCACGGAGGTGCCAAGCAGGTTACAGTTGGGGGTGATGGAGTTCTAAGGATGCAGGGTCGTATTTGTGTGCCTAATGTGGATGGACTTCGTGAGCTAATTCTAGAGGAGGCCCATGGTTCCCGGTATTCTATTCACCCAGGCGCCGCTAAGATGTATCAGGACTTGCGGCAGCATTACTAGTGGAGACAGATGAAGAAGGATATTGTTGCGCATGTGGCTCGGTGTTTGAACTGTCAGCAGGTAAAGTACAAGCATCAGAGATTTGGTGGTTTGTTTAAGAGGATTGAGATTCTTGAGTGGAAGTGAGAGCATATCACTATGGATTTTGTTGTTGGACTCTGATGAACTCAGAAGAAGTTTGATGCAGTATAGGTTATTGTTGATAGGTTGACCAAGTCAGTGCATTTCATTCTTGTGGCAGTCTCCTATTCTTCCAAGAGGTTAGCTGAGATCTATATCCGGGAGATTGTTCGTCTTCATGGTGTGCTCGTGTCTATCATTTCTAATCGAGGTACGTAGTTTACCTCACATTTCTGGAGGGCAGTTCAGCGTGAGTTGGGCACACGGGTCGAGTTGAGCACATCATTTCACCCCCAGACGGACGGTCAGTCCGAGCACACTATTCAGATTTTGGAGGATATGCTTCGAGCTTGTGTTATGGACTTTGGAGGTTCATGGGATCAGTTCTTGACTTTAGCAAAGTTTACCTACAACAACAACTACCAATCGAGCATTCAGATGGCTCTCTATGAGGCATTATATGGTAGGCGGTGTCGGACGCCGGTTGGATGGTTTGAGCCGAGGGAGGCTTGGTTGTTGGGTACAGATTTAGTCCAGGATGCCTTGGATATGGTGAAGATTATTCAGGATAGGCTTCGTACAGCTCAGTCCAGGCAGAAGAGTTATGCCGACCGCAAGGTTTGTGATGTGGCATTTATGGTCGGAGAGCGAGTGTTGCTCTTGGTGTCTCCTATGAAGGGCGTGATGAGATTTGGGAAGAAGGGCAAGCTAATCCATAGGTTAATTGGTCCTTTTGAGATTCTTGATCGAGTGGGAGAGGTGGCTTAAACACTTGCGTTGCCACCGAGTTTATCAGCCGTGCACCCAGTGTTTCATGTGTCCATGCTTCGGAAGTATCACGACGATCCATCCCACGTGTTAGACTTCAGCGTTGTCCAGTTGGACAATGATTTGACCTATGAGGAGGAGCCGGTGGCCATTCTGGATCTGCAGGTTTGTTAGTTGAAATCGAAGAATTATCCTTCTATTCGTGTTCAGTGGAGAGGTCAGCCTGCCGAGGCAGCTACCTGGGAGTCCGAGTCCGATATGTGGAGCCGTTATCCCCATCTTTCCCCTAACTCAGGTACTTCTTTTCTATGTCCGTTTGATTACGAATGGTAGTTTTAGAGGTGAAGAATGTGATGACCCAAAAGGTCATCACTTGATTTACAAGTAAATTCTGTGTTTCGAGGCCTTAAAAGCCTGCTTTCATCTCACCTCGATTTGTGTGCGCAGCCCAAACGTATATTCAGAACGCTTTTATGTGAAAATTTGATAAAAATGCTAATTTGGCCTTTAAAATTAAATTTAAGCTGACTTTGGTCAACATTTTGGGTAAAAAGTCCTAGACCCGTGATTCGACGATCCCGGAAGGTCCGTAGAAAAATATGGGACTTGGGCGTATGCCCGGAATTGAATTCCGAGGTCCCAAGCCCGAGAAATGAATTTTTGAAGAAAATTGTTTAACTGAAATCTTAAGAGTTTTTGGAAATTTGAACGTATTTGAAATTGATGGTATCGGGCCCGTATTTTGCTTCCGGAGCCCGGTACATGTCTTATATGGTATTTAGGTTGAGCCTGTAAAATTTGGTAAGAAACGGACTTGAAATGACGTGAATCGGACCTTCGGTTGTTAAAATTTGAACTTAGGAAGTTCTTGAGATTTTCTTTGATTTTGATGCTAAATTCGTTGTTATAGGTGTTAATTTGGCAATTTGATTGCAAGAGTAAGTCCATACGATGTTTTTGAGTTAGTTTGCATGTTTGGGTTGGAGCCCCGAGGGCTCGGGTGAGTTTCGGATAGGTTTCAGGATGTTTTTACACTTAAAAAAGTTGCAGGTTTTGCTGTCTCAGGTGCACAGAGATTTTGCTCTTCGCGTTCGCAGGGCTTCACTCGCGAATGTGTAAGGCAAGTTTCCTTAGGTGAAGCTCAGGACACGAACGCAAAGCAGTGGGGGGAGTTACCCTTCGCAAACACGTTCCAGCTCTTGCGAACACGTAGGGTTAGTGGGCCTGGGGAGGGATTTCAAATTGTTCTATGCGAACACGGCCACCTGACCACGAATGCGAAGGCTATAGGAGCTGAAACTCCGTGAACGTGATCCCTTGAATGCAAACGTGATGGCCATTTGGGCCTGACCCATCGTGAACGCGACAGGCCAATCGCGAACGCGATGAAGGCCTGCCCAATTATTTTAAAAGAGAACCAGAACCGGGCAGAACCCATTTTACTCCATATTTTCGAACTCCCAAGGCCTAGAGGCAATTTTGTTCCCACAAATTCATCCCTAAAGTGTTGGTAATCAATTCTAAACTTTACCCTTTCAATTACCCAATGTTTTTCATCACTTTTTCATCAAAAATCAAGAGTTTTCATGGTAGAAATTAGGAATTTTTGGGTAGAGTTAGGGCTTTTTGAATAATTGGGATTTAGACGTCGTTTTGGGGTCGGATTTCTAAACTAATTGCATATTTGGGCTCGTGGGTGAATGGGTGTTCGGGTTTTTGTCCAAACCTCGAGTTTTGACCAAGCGGTCCTGGGGTCGATTTTGACTTTTTGGGGAAAATGATAGAAAACCTATAATTAAGCATTGAGTATGAATTCTTTAGCATTTATTGATGTTGTCAAATTAATTTGGACTAGATACAAGTAATTCGAAGGCGAATTCTAAAGGAAAAGCGGTGTTTGAGGTTTGAGTTAGCCGTAGAAGTTCGAGGTAAGTGTTTGACCTAACCTTAGCTTGAGGGAATAGGTATTGTGCTTTAATTGCTATGTGCTAGTGTAGTGTACGACGTATATATGTGGTGACAAGTATCTATACGTCATTGTCAAGCATGACCGTGAGTTTAAATTGTAATCGTCGTGTTCTTGATAAATACTACACAATGCCTAAGTTGTTGATTCTCCGTGTTGGGCAAGAATTGTGATTATTCTCGTGGTAGTTGTTTATTGTTGAGTATTGGTTCAAGTTGAGGTTTCATTTGTGAAGTTAACTATTGGTACAAGTTTGGTTATAACTAATTCCTTTGCCGGGATGTGTTTAATTCTTACTGTTGGTTCCCTTGCCGGGACGTGTTCATTCTCATTGTTGATTCCCTTGCCGGGATATTATTGTTTCCTTATTGATCCATTGCCCGGACTCATTTGTGATTGGTGTTGAATTTTTTATTTGGATCGGGTTGCATGCCGCAATAATTTTATATGGGATCGGGTTGCACGCCGTAACAAGGAGTAATAAGGGAGGACAAGAGGGGTCAGGTTGCATGCCGCAATAGTGATATATAATTGGATCGGGTTGCACGCCGCAATAATGACAAATGATTGGATCGGGTTTCACGCCGCAACAGTGTTATATTATTTGGATCGGGTTGCGCGCCGCAACAATAAGTGATAAAAGTGGATATTGAAATGTTATTGCTTCTTTATTCTTACTGATGCAACCTCTAAAATGTTCTTATGTTTTTCTCCTAAGTTAATGTGATTACTTGAAATTCCCCCACAGCATGCACCCCTTCCCATCTTTAACTTCTAGTTTCCGTTATTATTGCTTGTAGTATATGCTTTAACTGCACATGTTTATTTGGTAGTCTCGTCCTAGCTTCTTCACTACTTCGTTAAGGTTAGGCTCGACACTTAGTAGCACATGGGGTCGATTGTGCTGATACTACACTCAACACTGTGTGTAGATCTCGGTGCTGGAGCATTTGGACCATAGAGAGAGGTTGCTGCCTTCAGTCCATTAGGAAACTCGAGGTAGTCCTGCAGGCGTTCGCAGGTCCTGGCGTCCCTTCTATCTTTATATTTTGTTTTCATTTACTTCAGAGACAAATTGTATCTTTATTTCCAGACAAATGTTTGTAGTATTCGTAGATGGTCGGTGATATTGCGACGCCAGTTCTGGGTAGAGATGTACTTTGTATTTTTCGTACTTGTACTTGGCTAAATTATCAGATTTCGTCTTCCTCATGTCTTTAATTATTATTAATATTCTACTGTTGATCTCATGTTGTTTTAAACTGTTAAAAAGGCTAAGAAAAAAGGTTATTGAATCTATAATACTCTGCTTGCCTAGTTTTCATGAGTGGGCGTCATTACGACTCCCGAGGGTGGAAAATCCAGGTCGTGACATGAATGTACTTAATATATGTAAAGGTTAGAGGAAGTGTTATAATGGTTTAGTTGGAAAACCATATGGAAAGAGAATTAAAATTCTCATGATTTTGTACACCCGTTATGGAGAGTAAAATCTTCGTGATTTTCTACTCATGCTTCGAGATCAAAATCATGTGATTTTTACTCGTTCGTTGATATTAAAGTCTTTGTGACTTTCTAATCATTTGTCGGAAACTAAAGTCTAAATCTTTGTGATTTTCTACCCCAATTTATTATTCGGTTTGAAGATTAAAAACTTCATCGTTTATTAAATTTGATTGTGTCACGTATTACTTGGTTTAAAGATTGAATACTTCACCATTTATTAATTCTGGCTCTGTCATGACACAAACAACAATTCTTGTGGTTGGCTCTACAAAGTAAAAGGGGTGGTGAATGTGAGTCTCCTTTTGAAGAAATATGTTTGGAATATGGTATTTTTCATCAAACGAGAACCCCTTAGTCACTGCAATTTAGTGGAATTGCAGAAAGAATAAAACGTTAATGGTGATGATGAATGCCATGTTGATAAGTTCTGATTTACCCCAAAACTTGTGTGGGGAATGTTATTCTTACAAATAACCATATACTCAGTCGAGTTCCCCATAGCAAGACGCAATCCGTTCCATATGAAAAATAGAATGGAAGGAAGCTCAACTTAAATATTTTAAAGTGTGGGGGTATTTAGCTAAAGTGCAAGTTCCTAAATCCAAAAGTGTAAAGATCGGACCAGAAATTATTGATTGCGTTTTCATAGGATATGCAACAAATAGTAAAGCATATCATTTTTTGGTTCATAAATTAGAAAATCCTGAATTCATATTAATATGGTAATCGAATCAGATAATGTTGAATTCTTTGAGAATATTTATCCGTATAAAAAGCTAGTGAAATATATAAGCGACCTCGGGAAGAAGAAAAGGAAAGTACATTTAATGAGGTGAATCCAAGACGTAGTAAACGTCAAAAGACAACTACTTCCTTTGGACCAGATTTTCTGACATACTTGTTAGAAAGTGAGCCTCAAATATTTAAAAAAGCATGTCTTGCTCGAAAGCGCAATGTTAGAAAGAGGTAGTCAATAGTGAGACAGAACCCATATCAAGTAATCATACTTGGAAATTGGTTGATCTTCCTCCAAATAAACCTTTGGGTTCTAAGTGAGTTTTTAGAAGGAAAATAGAAGCTAATGACATTATGGACAAATATAAGGCAAGATTGATTACCAAAGGATTAAGACAACGAGAAGGTTTTGATTACTTTGACACATACTAACCGGTAACGAGAATTATATCTATTCGGATGGTATGGCCTTGAAATCCATTAGATGGACATAAAAGGCAGCCTTCTTAAATAGAGATTTGGAGGAAGAAATTTATATGGAACAACATGAAGGGTTCATAGTTATTGAAAAAGAAAGAAGGTGTGTCGACTTGTTAAGTCACTTTACGGACTAAAACAAACACTCAAACAATAGCATGCGGAATTTGACTAGAAAATGTTGTCAAATGGTTTCAGACTAGTGTATTTACAAATTATGTAGTCATTGTTTGTTTATATATGAATTATATGTTGATAGAAAAGGCACATGAAACATGTGAAATGTGGGGGGAATTTAGCTTATGCATAACAAATGCTAATGCTAGACGGGATGTATATATTATCTAGAAGAATTATCTGATATGATTCATCGAACCCCACGAATCCTTAGGGATATTGATACAGTAGTCGGTGAATTCATTACTTGTTCAGTCTTAAGTGATGACTAGTGATGAAACTATTAATTCAAAAGTTGTTTACATGCCGTTCCAGAAATAATTTGTTCTTTCTTGAACATTTATAATGTTTAGCTCTTTTATGAAAGGGTGTCACCTGGAAGATTGTGACTTTTCATGAAAAGTGTGTTTGTATGTCTTGTATAAATGTATCGTTCATAAAAGAACATATTAATATGTTGGTCTATAATGAGGTGAACCATCCAATGAACATGACCAAAATCCATTAGGAGTTGGACTTGTTTCATTAATGAAGGTGCTATAATTTGCATATCATATAGACGTATGAATAAATAGAATACAAATGCATCAAAATGACGGAGTGGTTGCGAAATGTGTTATATATTGAAAGGTTGTGGACATAACTGATGCCAATCATTCCTGTTGTTGTTATAGTATATTATTGCTACATTAAGTGTATGCAATAATCTGATATTCAATCGAAAGTCGAGACGTATTAGTCTACAACATAAGAAAGTTTGCATTGAACTTTCATGATAATGAAATGAGTTTTAAAATATTTGAAATATACTCTAAATTATGTTGTGCACTACAATAATTATCCCGTGATAATAAAGGGGTACAGTGATGCAAATTAGATCACGGGTTCAACTGATTCTAAATAGTCGGTGGAGGAGCGATGTCTTGGAAATCATCCAAACAAATGTGCATTGACCGCTCTACAGTGGAGGCTGAGTTTATAGCCTTAGACAAGGCCGGTGAAGAAGCTAAATAGCTCCGGAATTTCTTGGAAGATATTCTATTTTTGGCCCAAACCTTTGGCACCTATATGTATACATTGTGATAGTAAAGCGGCAATAGGTAGGGCAAGGAGCGTTATGTATAACAGAAAATCTTTTCATATTCGACGAAGACACAATACCTTAAAACAACTACTCTCTAGTGGTGTTATCACGGTTGACTACGTAAAGTCAAGAGATAATGTGTAGGATCCACTTACAAAGGCCTATCTAGAAAGGCAGTTGAAAGATCATCGAAGGGAATGGGGCTAAGGCCTAAGACAAGTCATCATGGCGGTAACTCTACCTAGCAGACTGGAGATCCCAAGAGCTAGGTTCAAAGAGATCAAACAAAGTTATGAATGACGGTTCAACATTGTCAAATAACTCAACCCATTCTTGTGATGAAGACAATGTTCAGAAATCAAGGTAAAGCATTAAGGCTTTTTGATGAGTCAATAAAGCTTAAAGCTTTTTAATGATTTGCTAAGTCTGGCAGGATACGACCAGATAGTGTGTCTATAGGATTACATGTTTAGAAATCACCTACGTGAGTGTGAAGTGTGAGCCGCTTTAAGGGGAATGAGATTAAAGGCCCATTCTCTAAGTACTAATGAAACCAGACAGTGTTCATAGCTGAAACGAACACAACCGTGAGAACCAAAGACGGTTAAGGATTGATTGTGTGACTTATGGTTATCTAGGTATTCAGAAAAGCTTGGCGGTTCAAAGATATTAAATCTACCGATTGACCGAGTATATACGACATGAGTTCACTACGGAAAGTTCAAAAAGAAACCTACTTATCCAGATGCGATTAATCCTTACTTGCGAATCACACAGTATTTTCATGCATGTTTTTCACATATGTCCATTCCCCATTCATGTGGAGGATTGTTGCGTTTTTTCTTTAATGGGTGTGAATGGGAAATGGAAGAGGCACCTTTTGGGTTGCACCTCTCCATCTCACCCTTCTTTTGTCTATAAATTTAAAGGCTTGGCCTCAATTTTATGATAAGGAAAATATGAAATCTTCTCCTCTTTTTTTCTACATTGTTGCATTATTTTCTAAATAAACATAAGTGTTATGTGTGATTTGCTCCATTTGTTGATTTCACTGAAGTTCTGTGATTTGAAATGCCGCTATCACAGAATAGTTATTCTGTTCTATCCTGGGAGGAATTAATTCGTATACCTTGGGCAACAGTGAGGGGATTAAATTCCTTAAGGATACACTGTGCATTCAGTGGGCTCAGAATTATTTTACGATTTATTTATTAAACTAATGTTTGTTTGCTGCTCTGATTTTCTAATTTTAAACACAGTAATACCAACAAGCTCATTTTAATTTGCTTCCCTAACATGTCCGTCAACATCAATTATTCTTGAAGAATTTCACTTGACTTCCTTGTGTTCTTGTTACTAGAATGTGATCAACCAGAAGTTCAAACTTAAAGATCCACAATCAAATGTCAAAAACCATATTTGAAATTAATTTTCTAATAACAGTGCACCAACATTGCGATATATGCTTGAAAAATGCAATCAGAAGATACATGTAAATTCCTTAAGCTTGTTGGTATTTCTTTATGATTTATTAAATTAAGTTTCTATAAATTTGAGGGTAGATATTTATTACATGATGATCTCATATTAAATATTTGGAGTTATATGCATGCTTTGGAGTAATATATACTTCCTAGTGAAGAACGGTTCGTAACATGCATAAATTACGTGGAAGAATATTTTCAATATTGTAAGATATGACATAGGCTTACATTGATACTGAAAGTATTCTTGAGATCATGAATGTACTTAATATATGTAAAGATTAGAGAAATTGTCATAATGGTTTAGCTGGAAAATCATGTGGAAAGGGAATTAAAATTCTCATGATTTTCTACACCCGTTATGGAAACTAAAATCTTCGTGATTTTCTACTCAAGCTTCGAGATCAAAATCTGCATGATTTTTACTCGATCGTTGATATTAAAGTCTTTGTGACTTTCTACTCATTTGTCGGAAACTAAAGTCTAAATCTTAGTGATTTTCTACCCCAATTTGTTATTCGGTGTGAAGAATAAAAACTTCATTGTTTATTAAATTTGATTGTGTCACATATTACTCAGTTTGAAGATTAAAATCTCCGCCGTTTATTAATTCTGAATGTGTCAGATTGGTTTGAAGATTAAAAATTCACCATTTATTAATTCTGGCTCTGTCGTGACACAAACAACAATTCTTGTGGTTGGCTCTACAAAGTAAAAGGGGCGGTGAATGTGAGTCTCCTTTTGAAGAAATATGTTTGGAATATGGTATTATTCATCAAACGATAGCCCCTTAGTCACCGCAATCTAGTGGAATTGTAGAAAAAATAAAACGTTAAAGGCGATGATGAATGCCTTGTTGATAAGTTCTGATTTACCCCAGAACTTGTGTGGGGAAAGTTATTCTTACAGATAACTGTATACTCAGTCGAGTTCCCCATAGCAAGACACAATCCATTCCATATGAAAAATGGAATGGAAGGAAGCCCAACTTAAATATTTTAAAGTGTGGCGGTACTTAGCTAAAGTGCAAGTTCCTAAACCCAAAAGGGTAAGATCAGCTAGAAATATTTGATTGCATTTTTATAGGATATGCAACAAATAGTAAATCATATCATTTCTGGTTCATAAATTAGAAAATCCCGAATTCATATTAATACGGTAATCCAATCAGATAATGTTTAGTTCTTTGAGAATATTTATCCGTATAAAAAAGAATGTGAGTCGTCTAGTAAAATATATAAGAGACCTCGGGAAGAAGAAAAGGAAAGTACACCTAATGAGGTGAATCCAAGACGTAGTAATCGTCAAAAGACAACTGCTTCCTTTGGACCAGATTTTCTGACATTCTTGTTTGAAAGTGAGCCTCAAACCATTAAAAAAATAATGTCTTGCTCGAAAGCGCAATATTAGAAAGAGGTAGTCAATAGTGAGATTTAACCCATATCAAGTAATCATACTTGGGAATTGGTTGATCTTCCTCCAAATAAATCTTTGGGTTCTAAGTGGATTTTCAGAAGGAAAATAAAAGCTAATTGCACTATTGACAAATATAAGGAAAGATTAATTGCCAAAGGATTAAGACAATGATAAGGTCTTGATTACTTTGATATATACTCACCGGTAAAGAGAATTATATCTATTCGGATGGTAATAGCGTTATCCACCATGTATGTCTTTGAAATCCATCAGATGGACATAAAAGACGACCTTCTCAAATAGAGATTTGGAGGAAGAAATTTATATGGAACAACATGAAGGGTTTGTAGTTCCTGAAAAAGAAAGAAGGTGTGTCGACTTGTTAAGCCACTTTATGGACTAAAACAAACACTCAAACAATGGCATGTAAAATTTGAATAGAAAATATTGTCAAATGGTTCCAAACTAGTGTATTTACAAATTATGTAGTCATTGTTTGTTTATATATGAATTATCTGCTGATAGAAAGGCACATGAAACATGTGAAATGTAACGACCCAATAGGTCATTTTGAGCTTTTGCACTTTGCTCTCTAGTTCTCGGGCATGACTTGCCCCGAGTGATGGGTTATGACTTATGTAAATCATTGGTTTTTGGTTTTCAGGGTAATCAGAATGAATTTGGAAGAACAATTCTCAGTTTGAAGCTTGAAATTTGAAAAGTTTGACCAAGATTTGACTTGTTGGTATATGATCTTAGATCAGAATTTTTATGATTTGGTTAGCTCCTTTAAGTGAATTGGGACTTTAGAGCGTGATCGAAATGCATTTTGGAAGTCCGTGGAAGGTTTAGGCTTGAATTGGCGAAATTGAGATTTTGGCATTTGCCGGTTGATAGGTGAGATTTTGATATAGGGGTCGGAATGGAATTCTGAAAGTTGCAATAGCTCTGTTGTGCCATTTGTGACTTGTGTGCAAAATTCGATGTCATTTGGACGTGATTTGGTTGGTTTTTTTTATCAAAAGCGTAATTTAGAAGTTCTTGAAATTCGTAAGCTTGAATCCAATGTGATTTTGGTATTTTGATGTGATTTTGAGCGTTCCAAAGTTGGAAATAGTTTGAATGAGGTTATGGGATATGTTGACATGTTTGGTTGAGGTCCCGAGGGCCACGAGTGAGTTTCAGATGGTGTTTTTCTGAGGCGACAATATTTTCTTCGCGTTCGCATTTCGTGTGTCGCATTCGCAATGTTGGGATGTTTGATTCTCCGCATTCGCGTGGCCTGTGTCGCATTCGCAAAGAGTAAGTGGGAGCAGATGGGGTACCAGCCTTTTTGTGCTCCGCGTTCGCGTAATGAGGTCGCGTTCGCGATGGTTTGGAAAGCGGACGATTCGCGTTCGCAAGTTGGAGGTCGCGTTCGCGCAAGGGGAAATTTTGGTCAACGGATTTTTGTGCTTCGCGAACGCGAGGCTTTGACCGCGTTCACGAAGAAGGTTTTTGATGCATGTGCAAAATATTTAAATAGCCATTGTCCGCGATTTTGGGGCTAACTTTCACCATTTGTGGACGATTTTGGAGCCTTTTGAGAGGATTTGAAGAGGGATTCTAGAGATAACACCTGGAGGTAAGATTTTTGAACTCTATACTCGATCCTATATTGATTATTCCTTGTTTAATCATGTCAAAATATGGAAATTAAAGCCTAAAATTGGGGAATTAGGGCTGGAATTTGGAGAGTGTAAATTGGAAATTTGAGGGGGCAATTAAAGTCCAATTTTGATGTTTTTGGTATGTATAGACTTGTGAGAGGATGAGGATTCCATTGATGTTAATTTCGCCGGATTCCAAGACGTGGGCCAGGTGGCCGGGTTTGAGCAATTTTGGGGTTTTTGTTGTAAATTGATTATTTTCGCTTAGGCTTCGTTCCCTTAGCATATGTTGACGTCATCATTCTAATTTTGGATAGATTCGACAGAGTGCAGGCCGATTCGAGGGGCAAAGGCATCGCGAGCTAGAGATTTGACCGGATTGAAGTGAGTAATGATTGTAAATGATGTTCTGAGGGTATGAAACCCCGTACTTGCACATCGTTATGTTATATTGAGGTGACGCACACGCTTGATGACGAGCGTGGGGTCGTGCACTGTTGGGGATCGTGACTTAGTCTGTCCCGAATGACTATTTTACTGCGTATTTGACTGGAATCTATTTGCTATCATCATTATTTGGGCTGAATGCCATATTTGGGCTTCGTGCCAACTATTTGAACCCTTAGGAGACTTTTATTGATATTTCCTCACTGCTTTGACTTTATACTTGAACTTAGTCATGTTATATTTCACTGTTTTCGTACTCTGCCATGTTTACTCTATTTTAACAGTTAAATGATATTTTAAATGATATTTTGGGCTGAGAACCATGTTTTACTATTGCCCGGGTGGTATTTTGACTGAGTAAGGCCGAGGGCCTATGTTGTGAGGAAAGATTTGATATTGACTATGAGGCCGAGGGCCTGAGTTATGTATGCCACGAGGTGGCTTGATTGATATGAGGCCGAGAGGCTAGTAATGATTCTAAGAGATGGCTTGATATTGCGCTTGGGCCATAAAGGGCCCTTCTAGGAGTCTGTACACCCCAGAGAGCACGGGTACCCATTGTGATGTGAGATTGAGCCCGAGGGGCTGATATTATTCTGAGATGTTGCCCGAGGGGCGGATTTGTTGATACGGTGTCTGAGGGGCAAACCTTTATATGTTTATCTTTTCTTAATTGCCTGTCAATTACCATGCTTAATTATTGAAAAAGGCTTTTCATTAAGTTAAATCTGAGTTAAAGGATTTTTACCTATCTTTCACTAGTTTACTGTTTTAATGGTTTTACTGCTTCATTATAGTATGTTTTTGTGCCTTACATGATTTTCTTCTTTCAATCTTTATTTATGATTACCACTCACTGAGTTGGAGTACTTACTTTACTCCCTGCACCCTGTGTGCAGATTCAGGCATATCTGGTCCCGCTCCCGAGTGCTGATCATTTCCGGCTCAGGCGGATCCAAAGAGTCTAGAGGCAGCTATTGGCATTCGCAGCCCAGAGCTCTTCCCTATCTTACTTCTTTAAGTTCTTGGTTTTCTGTATTAAACTCTGTAGTTTGATTTGGAGTATTCGACTTTGTTAGATGCTCATGACTAGTGACACCCCGGTATCGGTCTATGTTGGGTTATTTTCCGCGAATTATGCTATTAACTGCTTAAACCTTGGTTTATTTGATCATGCTTAGACTGTTTCTTAATGATTAACTATTAAATACTGAAATGGGTAGTGTCGGCTGACCTTGTCTTCATGAGAGGCGCCATCACGACCAGGTTTGGGTTTAGGGTCGTGACAAGTTAGTATCACAGCCTAGGTTACATCGGTCTTACGAGCCATGAGAAGGTTTAGTAGTGTCTCGCAGATTGGTACAGAGACGTCTATATTTATCCTCGAGAGGCTGCAGAACCTTTAGTAAAAACTTCATATTCTTGATTTCTTATCGGGCGTCCTTGATTCAGCTTGAAAAGTAACTCTTTGAATTCCTTCCACACGTTCGTATGCGCCCATGAACGCTTAGTATCAGATATGCATCGATGACTTGTGATTCCTCGATCAAGGGGCAAGATGTGATCTCTGTGTGTTGATGTTTGGCTAGTCTAGAAGACTTGAGGCCAGATTTTTTGCCTATAGCTCGAGTCCTAAGCTATTGATTTCGTGAGCGCGTGCTTCTGGATCTATATGTTCTATTGTGTCCCTATTAAGGGGAGTAATGACTGGATATCTACGTGATAAGTATGTTATGACTACGAGGTGTGTTCATATGATTTGGAGACGACGATAAGCGTCTGCTGGAGGATAGAAGAACTATTAGGTACTTGATTTTCATCTCGATTTGAGGTATAGCCCCGAGTTATGGGTGTGTGAAGAATCATTTCATGTGTTCTAGTTGGGAGTGAAGTGAATTTCATGTTGCGGTATGAGTTCAGACTCAGGTAGATTAAGTGACTGCGTAATGTTTATGACGGTGGAAGGTATATAGAAATGTTAGTTTGAGGCAAAGCAGGTGGGGTTATCTCATGCGGATTGTTCTGAAGTTTACGTGATCCCTTGTGTCATTTATTGGAAGATCTCTGTTACAAGGGAAATATATGTTTTACAATTTGAATTTGGGTTGCTCAAGAGAGTAGGCTTGACTACTACGAGAGTGAATGCGAGATCTGTAGAAGATATAAAGTACCAGATGGTCTGTGTTCCACGAGCTTATGAAGGATTGAGTTTAATCTCACTATGGTATTATGGCAGCAATAAAGTATATGTGTTATGAGTTATTGTGTATGTTTGGGTCTATGGCCTCGAGCCAAGTGGAGGAGTCCACTATTAATTAGTTGATTGCACGGTTATGTGCTACATTGGTTCCAATTTGAGGTGTGCGGGTGAATCAATTATGGCTTACGGAGATTGAGACCGAGGATGGCTCGAGTAAAGGAAAATTTTGACAAAGGTTATGTCATGCTTCATAGGTGTATAAGAATCACGGAATGTCTTGAGTTGTTGCTGGTAATGGATGCTCGGTGCATAGAGCAGGAAGTTGCTTGGTTATTCTAGGATGAGGTTACACTGTGCGGTGTCAGAGTGCTAATGAGGCACGGGTTGTTCGATTCATTTGATCAGGCTAAATGTAGTTTGAGTAGGGTGGATGGCTCTAGAGAATGGTTCTAACGCGTTCAAGGTTTTACATGTAATAATTGGAGATTTCAAGTGTATAATTTGGCTAGAAACTGAGGTTTGCATTGGAGGGTGCCGAGATTGTGTCATTTCTATATCAATTATGGGATTCTATATATCAGTATTAGGAAGGTAATGGTTCCAGATTCGCAGGAAGTCACTTTGGGGTAAGTATTTTGAACGTGGTGCTTTGGTAACATTTAAGAGAGTACTCAACAGATTATGAGCCCTAGACGGTGTGGTGTTATGCTTGGGTCTCGTGTGGTGAGTCTGGGTTAAGGAATTGTGGTGTTATAACAATAAAGAGTAACCAGTTGAAGGTAAATTAGAAGGAAACCTAGATAGATGAGATAGCTTGGTAGTAGACCGGATCGGTATGGTAAGGATATGAGTAGTTCCTTGGGTGTGAACGGAGTAATGAGTTTCTCCAGGTGTTTCGCGGCAATTCTCTTGGGTTTTTAGTGGCTTGCGTAGCTTGGTTGAGATAGAAAGATTCAGTCCTGACAGTTTAGTTTTGTGCGAATGGAATTCAGAAAGTTCTTGATGATTTCTACCACGGTTAGAGGTGTATATTTTCCACAGGCATGAAAAGCATGGGATGTATAGTGATTTTCTCCCAGCTGAGGTCCAATAGAAAAGTTCTTGGCTAGTTGAGTACGTAGCTGCGTGTGGCTTGAAATAGTTATGAAGTTCTCATGTTTACCTTAGGATGGTATGGTATATACGGTGTGTTATGCAAGACTTAGATTTGCATGTGTAAGGTCACAGATCAGTTCTGAAAGGAAGGTCACAATTCTTAGGCAGCATGAGCAGTTTCAGATAATTATAGAAATGAGCTTCAAATGATTTGGGAAATGATCTTCAGATGATTAAGGAAATGGTAATGCTATGGGGTGATTTGACGAGGTTATATGTTTCAAAAAAAGGCAATGTGATGAAGTTGATGGTACTTCGGTAGTATTGCAACACTTTCTTGTTAGATCGGTTGCTGATATTTGAGTTTGCTTGGCGGCACAGAAGAATTTTAGAGTATCTCTCGTGGAATGACTGGGTATTAAGAGGTGTGGTATGTATTTGGACGGTGTAATTGGGATCAGGTATGGTGATTCGTGGGCTATATGGAGTTGGAGACTGGGAGTTCTCGTGTTCAGGCTATGTTGTGGTTGTGGGTTGCGTGTATCAGCATAGTTTAGTGACTATCAGGGTTGGGAGACCCTAGTGGATCTTGTGTTGCCTGGTATGTTAGATTCTGATGTAATATTGGGTATAGACTAGTTGTCTTCGTATCGTGTGATTCTGGACTATTGCGCTAAGGCGATGATGTTGGCTATGCCGGGAATGCCATAGATTGAGTGGCGAGGTTCGACGGATTTCATGTCCTAGTCGGGTGGTTTTATATTCTAAGACCCAACGGATGGCTAGGAATGATTGTCTTTCTTATTTGGGCTTTCGTGATGGATGTCAGTGCATAGACTCCTACCATTTATTCAGTTCTGGTGGTGAGGGACTTTTCGGAGGTGTTTCTTGTGGTTGGGTATGTCACCGGGCAAAGTTTTTGATTTCGGTATTGATTTGGTATTGGGCACCGTATCGTATAGCACCAGCGGAGTGAGAGAAGTTGAAGGAGTAGCTTCCGGAACTCCTTGATAAGGGGTTCATTGGTAGGCCTATATGGATGTGTGTTCTACATCAAGACGAGTTTGTTGACTTCGAGTCGCTATTGGTGAGGGATGTGTGATTCGGTTGTTATTGAGCTATTAGTGTTCTGAGGTGATCTATGGATTACTTTCTGTATTGCGAGACATTATGATTTGTTGGTTATAGGCACAAATGGTGCGGTTCCATTGGGGTTTCATAGTGGAAGTCGAGCGAGAAGAGTACTGGGTATTTCTCGGTGGATGGCATATCGGTTATGTCCTTTCGAGTTTGTGTGGTGTTATTTATTTGCTTCACCGTGGGTATGATGATTTGCTTCGGTTCTAGACATCAATTGCGCGTGGTCGTCAATTTCGAGCAGAGTGACTTGAGGTGTTTCATCTGGACCAGTGTTTGGATAGGGTCGCGCATTGCAATGAAGTTATGTGTAGGTATGACCTTGCGGGCTAGATTTGTGTGTTCTGTTTCTATGATGTGAGATGAGTTCTCAGCCTTGTGTTGTGGTGGTACTGGTGAGCTTGTAGTACAATTCTTTCATTTGAGTCATTTTCATGATTTGAGTATGTTCGGATTGTTGCTTATTGGTGCGCAGATTTCACAAGTTAAGGCTTTAGCCTGTATTAATATGTCATGTCACCAGAGTAGTGTGTTGGATTAGATGAGATCGTTGGGATTATTAATGAATACGAACGAATTCGATTTCAGCATGTTGGAAGGGTAATATCGAGGTTCGACTTAGAAATTTGCCATGGTCTTTGCCAAAAAGAGAAGTGGCTTCATGAATGGTTGATTTGAAAAATTGTTATGGCTTACTGCATGTTTCATTTATCATTGGCAGTATATGAAAGTGTTGGAATGAAACTTTAGTTGATAAGAGGTTTTCTATCGATATTCGGTTGTTGTGTGCAGCTACTGTGATTAGAAGTTATCGCTACAAGTGTTTGAGTTATGTAATATATCATATGATTTCACCTGAGGTTGCAGGTATGGGTTATTAGAGCTTGTTTGGGCTTATTTAGAGTATAGATGTGAGATTCTGATCTTATAGATAGTTTCGGAAGTGGAAAATTGGTTCTAAGGTTATGGGCTAGGGTGAATTGTGAATTTTTAGTTACATTGTGTTATTAGACATATATGAGATAGGGTGATGTGGGATCACCCCCGAGTATGTGCATGGTAAGGTTACACATCGATTTGATGGTTTTTGGATCAACTTTGGTTACGTTCGCGGACGAACGTATGTTTAAGTGGGGGAGGATGTAACGACCCGATAGGTCGTTTTAAGCTTTTGGACTTTGCTCACCAGTTCTCGGGCATGACTTGCCCCGAGTGATGGATTATGACTTATGTAAATCATTGGTTTTGGTTTTCAGGGTAATCAGAATGAATTTGGAAGAACAATTCTCAGTTCTCAGTATGAAGCTTGAAATTTGAAAAGTTTGACCAAGATTTGACTTGTTGGTATATGATCTCAGATCATAATTTTTATGATTTGGTTAGCTCCGTTAGGTGAATTGGGACTTAGGAGCTGTGATGACCCAAAATGTCATATTTAAATTAAATACTCATCTCGGTGTTTTAAGACCTTGAAAAGCGCTATTAATTATTTCTCAACTTGGGTGCGTAGTCTATATAATTTTCTGGAAGGTTTTTATGTGAAAAATTGATTAAATTGTGAATTAGAGCTTTAAAACTCAATTGAGTTTACTTTGGTCAACATTTTGAGCAAACGAATCTAGATTCGAGTTTTGACCATTCCAGTAGCACCGTATCGTGATTTTGGACTTGGTCATATGCCCGAAATCGAATTCGGAGGTCCCGAGATTAAATTATCGTCATTTAATGGAATCTAGAAATCTAAGGCTAAAGATTTTTTAAGTTTGACCAGAGATTGACTTTTGAGCAAACGACTCCAGAATGGATTTTATAATTTCAAAAACTCCGTATGGTGATTTTGGGCTTAGGAGTGTGTCCGGATATTTATTTCGAGGTCCGTAGCTAAAATAGACTTGAAATGGCGAAAATAAGAAATTTAAGTTTGGAAGTTTGACTGGGGGGTTGACTTTTTGATATCGGGGTCAGAATCCATTTATGAAAATTTTCATAGTTTCGTTATGTCATTTATGACTTGTATGCAAAATTGGAAGTCATTCGGACTTGATTTTATAGGTTTTTGCATCGAATATAGAAGTTGGACGTTCTTAGAATCATTAGGCTTGAATTGGGGTGTGATGCACGGTTTTAGCATTTTATTATGTGATTTGAGGTTTCGACTAAGTTCGTATGATGTTTTAGGACTTGTTGGTGTATTTTGTTGAGGTCCCGAGGGCCTCGGGTGGATTTCGGAAGGTTAACAGATCAATTCGGACTTGTATTTATCTGCTAAAATTTTTGGGCAATTTCTGCATTTTTCGCACGTGTGAACAGTGACCGCACATGCGTGAACAGTATCCGTGTACAGTATCCCTAAATAGTAACACGTGCGAACAGTACCGCAAAAAATTCTGGACAGTGCATAACGAGTAGTTCGAGTTTTCTTGGGCGATTTTCAGAGGCAAAGTTCACCACAAAACTTGGGGTAAATGTTCTTGACTCCCTTGTGATTATATTTCATGAATAAATCTTCATTTTTGGCGTTAGATAATTGATATTTGAAGAGAAATGGAGGAATTTTCTAAAATTCCATAAAGATGAATTTTTAAGATTTGAAAGCCAATCCGATGTCGGATTTTGGTAAAATTTGTATGGTTGAACTCGTGGTTGGATGGGGGTTCATATTCCGTAACTTTTGTCGTATTCTGAGATACGGGCCCCACGAGCGAGTTTTGGGTTAATTTCGGATTTTGTTGAAATATTAGTATTTTCATACGGAATTAATTCCTATAATATGTATTGAATAAATCGAGTTAATTGTGACTAGATTCGGGACGTTTGGAGGCCGATTTGAGCGGCAAAGGCATTTCAGAGTAGGATTTTGCTCGGATTAAGGTGAGTAATAATTGTAAATGTTGTCCTGAGGGTATGAAACCCCGGATTGCACATCGTTGTGCTATATTGAGGTGACGCACATGCTAGATGACGAGCGTGGGGTCGTGCACTATTGGGGATTGTGACTTAGTCCATCCTGAATGATTGTTTTACTGCGTATTTGACTGAAAACTATTTTCTTCATCATGTTTTGGGTTGAATGCCATATTTGGGCCTCGTGCCAACTATTTGAACCCTTAGGTGACTTTTCATGATATTTTCTCACTATTTTGACTTTATATTTGAACTCAGTCATACTATATTCTACTGTTTTTATAACTCAGCCATGTTTACTCTATTTGAACACATTTTGATATTTTAAATGATATTTTGGGCTAAGCATCATGTTTTACTATTGCTCGAGTAGATTATGAGATTCTGACTGAGTAAAGCCGAGGGCCTGTGCTGTGAGGATACTTTTAGGTCGGGTTGCACGCCGCCGCAGTGATACACTGACTATGATTATGAGGTTGAGGGCTTGAGATTGTACGCCACGAAGTGGCTTGTTGATATGAGGCCGAGAGCCTATGTGATTATGCCATGAGATGGCTTGATATTGCTCTTGGGCTGTAAGGGGTCCCCCCAGGAGTCTGCATACCCCTAGTGAGCGCGGATACCCATTGTGACATGAGATGCCCGAGGGGCTGGTGATTGTTCCATGATATTGCCCGAGGAGCGGATTTTGTTGACATTGTGCCTGAGGGGCGGATTCCTATGTGTTTATCAGTTCTAGCTACTTTGCATTTAATTGCTTAACTGTTAAAAAGGCATTTCTAAAGAAGCTTAAA
The DNA here is from genome assembly GCF_000715075.1 of Nicotiana tabacum. NCBI lineage: Eukaryota > Viridiplantae > Streptophyta > Magnoliopsida > Solanales > Solanaceae > Nicotiana > Nicotiana tabacum. Next base: position 129,145,503 of record NC_134099.1, read on the forward strand.
CTGAACTAAAGTGACTTTACATATTTCCATTGTTTTATTGTTTTTACTGGCTTTTATTGCTTCTTTATAGCCTATTGACGCGCCTTTACGTGATTTCTTATCGCTCAGTCTTCATTTATTATTATTACTCACTGAGTTGGAGTACTCACATTACTCCCTGCACCTTGTGTGCAAATTCAAGTATTTCTGAACCCAGTAGCGGGTATTGGTTGATCAGAGGCAGAGTCATTAGAGTTTAGCAAGGTAGCTGCCCGACGTTCGCATCACTGCTTTTCTCTCTCTTGATTTCATTAGACTGTATTCAGTACATTTTCAGTCTTTCCGTTGTATTTACACCTTAGTGGATGCTCGTGACTTGTGACACCCTGATGTTGGGCTGTATCTATTTCCGCACTTGTTCTATTTTGCTAAATTTATACTTGTTGGGGATTTATTATTATAAATGACTTAAATTGACTTATTAAATTGTTAAAAATGAATTTGAAAATTGTGTCGGCTGGCCTTGTCTTCATGAGAGGTGCCATCACGAGCGGATCTGGTTTGGGGTTGTGACAAGAGCGTGATCGGAATGCATTTTGGAAGTCCGTGGAAGGTTTAGTCTTTAATTGACGAAATTGAGATTTTGGCATTTTCCGATTGATAGATGAGATTTTGATATAGGGGTCGGAACGGAATTCCAAAAGTGCAGTAGCTCTATTGTGTCATTTGTGACGTGTGTGCAAAATTTCAGGTCTTTAAGACGTGGTTTGGTTGGGTTTTTGATCAAAAGCGTAATTTGGAAGTTCTTGAAATTCTTAAGCTTGAATCTGATGTGATTTTGGTGTTTTGATGTTGTTTTGAGCATTCCGAAGGTTGGAACAAGTTTGAATGAGGTTATGGGATATGTTGGCATGTTTGGTTGAGGTCCCGAGGGTCTCGAGTGAATTTCGGATGGTTAAACGGATCAATTTTGGACTTTGGACTTGGCAGTTTTTGTTGGTGTTGTGTTGCAGACAATTTGTTCTTCGCGTTCACGGTCAGGGACCCACGTTCACGATGGGTGTTTTTCTGAGGCGACGATTTTGCCTTCGCGTTCGTATTTCGTGTGTCACGTTCGCGGTGTTGGGATGTTTTATTCTCCGCGTGGCCTGTGTCGCGTTCACATAGAGTAAGTGGTAGCAGATGGGGTCCCAGCCTTTTTGTACTATGCGTTCGCGTAAGGAGGTCGCGTTCGCGATGGTTTGGAAAGCGTACGTTTCATGTATGCGAGCTGGAGGCCACGTTCGCGTAAGGGGAAATTTTGGTCAACGGATTTTTGTGCTTCGCGAACGAGAGGCTTTGACCGCGTTTGAGAAGAAGGTTTTTGATGCCTGGGCAGAATATTTAAATAGCCATTGTCCGCAATTTTGGAGCTAACTTTCACCATTTGTGGGCGATTTTGGAGCTTTTTGAAAGGATTTAAAGAGGGATTCAAGAGATAACGCCTGGAGGTAAGATTTTTCAACTCTATACTCGATCCTATGTTGATTCTTCCTTATAAAATCATGAAAAAATATGGAAATTAAAGCCTATAATTGGGGAATTAGGGCTTGAATTTGGAGAGTGTAAATTGGGAATTTGAGAGGGCAATTGAAGTCCGATTTTGATGTTCTTGGTATAGACTCGTGAGAGAATGAGGATTCCATTGATGTTAATTTTGTCGGATTCTGAGACGTGGGACCAGGGGCCTGGTTTGAGCAATTTCGGGATTTATGTTGTAAATTGATTATTTTCGCTTGGGCTTCGTTCCCTTAGCATATTTTGACGTCCTCGTTCTGATTTTAGATAGATTCGACATAAATGGAGGCCGATTCGAGGGGCAAAGGCATTGAGAGCTAGTGATTTGACCGGATTGAGGTGAGTTATGATTGTAAATGATGTTCTGAGGGTATGAAACCCCGGACTTGCACATCGTTATGCTATATTGAGGTGACACACGCTTGATAACGAGCGTGGGGTCGTGCACTGTTGGGGATCATGACTTAGTCCGTCCCGAATGATTATTTTACCGCGTATTTGACTGAAATCTATTTGCTATCATCATTATTTGGGCTGAATGTCATATTTGGGCTTCATGCCAACTATTTGATGCCTTAGGGGACTTTTATTGATATTTCCTTACTGTTTTGACTTTATACTTGAACTCTGTCATGTTATATTTCACTGTTTTCGTACTCAACCATGTTTACTCTATTTTAACACTTAAATGATCTTTTAAGCGATATTTTGGGCTGAGAATCATGTTTTACTATTGCCCGAGTAGCTTGTGAGGATTTTGACTGAGTAAGGCCGAAGACCTATGTTGTGAGGAAAGATTTGATATTGACTATGAGGCCGATGGCCTGAGTTATGTATGCCACGAGTTGGCTTGATTGATATGAGGCCAAGATCCTAGTGATGATTCCACGAGATGGCTTGATATTGCGCTTGGGCCATAAAGGGCCCCTCTAGGAGTCTGCACATCCCCAGTGAGCGTGGGTACCCATTGTGATGTGAGGTTGAGCCCGAGGGGCTGGTATTGTTCTGAGATGTTGCCCGATGGGCAGAGGCGAACCTTTATGTGTTTATCTTTTATTAATTGCCTGTAAATAACCATGCTTAATTGTTGAAAAAGGCTTTTCATGAAGTTAAATCTGAGTAAAGGATTTTTACCTATCTTTCACTAGTTTACTGTTTTAATGATTTTACTGCTTCATTATAGCATTCTTTTGTGCCTTACGTGATTTCTTGCTTTCAGTCTTTATTTATTTATTATTACTCACTAAGTTAGAGTACTCACTTTACTCCCTACACCCTGTGTGCAGATTCAGGCGTATCTGGTCCCGCTCCCGAGTGCTGATCATTTCCGGCTCAGGCGGATCCGAGGAGTCTCTAGGTAGCTGTTGGTGTTCGATGCCCGAAGCTCTTCCCTATCTTATTTCTTCATGTTCTTGGTTTTCTGTATTAAACTCTATAGTTTGATTTGGAGTATTCCGTTTTGTTAGATGCTCATGACTAGTGATATTCTTGTATCGGGTTGTGTTGGGTTATTTTCCGCAAATTATGTTATTAACTGCTTAAACCTTGGTTTATTTGATCATGCTTAGACTGTTTCTTAATGCTTAACTGTTAAATACTGAAATGGGTAGTGTCGGCTGGCCTTGTCTTCACGAGAGGTGCCATCCCGACCGGATCCGGATTTAGGGTCGTGACATGAAATGTGGGGGCATTTAGCTTATGCATAACAAAAGATGATGCTAAACGGGATGTATATATTATCTAGAAGAATTATATGATATGATTTTTTGAACCCCACAAATCCTTAGGGATATTGATATAGTAGTCGGTGAATTCATTACTTATTCAGTCTTAAGTGATGACTAGTGATGAAACTATTAATTCGAAAGTTGTTTACATGCCGTTCCAGAAATAATTTGTTCTTTCTTGAACATTTATAATGTTTAGCTCTTTTATGAAAGGGTGTCACCTGGAAGGTTGTGACTTTTCATGAAAAGTGTGCTTGTATGTCTTGTATAAATATATCATTCATAAACGAACGTATTAATATGTTGGTCTATAATGAGGTGAACCAACCGATGAACATGACCAAAATCCATCGAAAGTTGGATTTGTTTCATAAATGAAGGTGCTATAATTTGCATATCATATAGACGTATGTGTGATGACCTTTTGGGTCATCACTTGATTTAAAAGTCAATTCTGTACTCTGAGGCCTTAAAAACCTCTTTTTATCTCACCTCGATTTATATGTGCGGGCTGGACGTATATCCGGAAAGCTTTCATGTGAAAATTTGATAAAAATGCTAATTTTGCCTTTAAAATTGAATTTAAGTTGACTTCGGTCAATATTTTGGGTAAACGGACCCGGACCCGTGATTCGACGGTGCCGGAGGGTCTGTAGAAAAATATGGGACTTGGGAATATGCCCGGAATTGGATTCTGAGGTCCCAAGCCCGAGAAATGAATTTTTGAAGAAAATTGTTAAACTGAAATTATAAGAGTTTTTGAAAATTTAAAGATGTTTGAATTTGATGGTATCGGGCCCGTATTTTGGTTCCGGATCCTGGTACAGATCTAATATGGTATTTAAGTTTTGCCTATCAGATTTGGTAAGAAACGGAATTCATATGACGTGAATCGGACCCTTGGTTGTGAACATTTGAACTTAAGAGTTCTAGAGATTTTTCTTTGATTTTGATGCAAATCTCGTAGTTGAAGGTGTTATTTTGGCGATTTGATCGCATGAGTAAGTCCGTATGATATTTTTAGGGTTGTGTGCATGTTTGGTTTGGAGCCCCGAGGGCTCGGGTGAGTTTCGGGTAGGCTTTGGGGTGTTTTTGACTTAGGAAAATCTGGTATGATTGCTGCTTCTAGTGTCTGATGCGCCATGTTTCGCAATCGCGTAGTCACTCTCGCCACCATGAAAGCGAAACTGGGCTGGGGAGGGTAACCCTATGCGAACGCGAGACCAAGGTTGCGAATGTGGAGCAATATGGGGCTTGCTCTGTGCGAACGAGACCGGTCAACCACGAACGCGTAGCTTTAGGATGGGCTGGTCAGGGAACATAGGGGAGAACTACGCGAACGCGAGTCATTTATCGTGAACGCGAAGGCAGGGATGGGCTAAGCCTTTGCGAATGCGTAGCTTCTCCCTCGATCACGTAAGTCCTTGGATGGAAGCTCTTCGCGAATGCAATGAACACTGTCGCCCAACACTTAAAATAGAACCAGAACGGGAATTTAGGCATATTTCATATCTTCTTCCCTAAATCAGACCTTGGGCAATTATTGAAGGGGGATTTCACCACTAAACCATAGGTATGTGTTCTTAGACTCATTTTCTTCATTTTTCATCAACACCCATTAGATTTCTAGGCCTAAATCTTGTTTTTTAAGGGTAGAAATTATGGATTTTAAGAGAATTGGGGATTTTACAAATTTGGGGATTTCGACCTTGACTTAGGGTCAGATTCTGAAACTAATTGCATATTTGGGCTCGTGGGTGAATGGGTATTCAGGTTTTGGTCCGAACCTCGAGTTTTGATCAAGCGGGTACGGGGTCGATTTTTGACTTTTTGGAAAAAATGATGGAAAACCTTGTTATTTAACATTGGAGTTGAATTCTTTAGCATTTATTAATGTTAATAAGTTAATATTGACTAGATACAATTGAATTGGAAGTGAAATCAAAAGGAAAAGCGGTGTTTGAGGCTTGAGTTTGGCGTGGAAGTTCAAGGTAAGTGTTTGATCTAACCTTAGCTTGAGGTAATATGTGTTGTGCCTTATTTCCTATGTGCTAGTATAGTGTACGACGTATAGGTGTGGTGACGAGTATCTGTATGTTGGTGTCAATCATGCCCGTGAGTCTTAAATTGTGGTCATTGTGATTCTTAATAAGTACTACAAATGCCTAAATTGTTAATTATCCATGTTGAGCAAGACATATGATTATCTTCTTGATATTTGTTTATTGTTGAGGATTGGCTCCAGTTGAGGTTCATTTGTGAAGTTAATTGTTGGTACAAGTTTGGTTATAGCTGATCCCCTTGCCGGGACGTATTTAATTCTTATTGTTGATTCCCTTGCCGGGACATATTTAATCTTATTGTTGATTCCCTTGCTAGGATGTTGTTGTTTCTATTTCTCGGTACTACACTCTACACTTTTTTGTGCATTTCTCGGTATTGGAGCATACAAACCATAGCTAGGGTTTGCTGCCTTCAGTACATGGGAGACCCGAGGTAGTCCTGCAAGCGTCCGCAGGCCTTGGCGTCCCTTCCTTTATTGTTTCATTTTGTTCTTTCTATTTCAAAGACAGACATGTATTTTCTTTATTCAGACCCTATTTTTAGTATTCTTAGATAGTCCGTGAGATTGTGACCCTAGTTAAGGATAGATTATTTCTATGGAATCATATTTGTATTAAGTTAAATTATTATATTTCGTCTTCCGCATTTATTTTCTATTATTATTATTCCTCTGTTGTTTATATGTTAATTTATAATTGTTAAAAGGTTAATGAAAAAGGTTAATAAAATCTGTAACACTCGGCTTGCCTAGCTTTCATGAGTAGGCACCATCACGAAGCCCGAGGGTGGGAAATCCAGGTCGTGACAAGTTGGTATCAGAGCTCTAGGTTATGTGGGTCTCACAATTCACGGACAAGATTAGTAGAGTCTGAGGGATCAGTACGGAAACGTATGTGCTTATCCACAGAGGCTACAGAGTTTAGGAATGACTTCACATCTATTCTTCTCTATCGTGCGATTTGGTTTCTCAATGCTAATTGAACTTCTACTCTGTTATATCGCAGATGGAGAGAACACGTGCTTTTTCATCTGTTGATCAGCAGCTCGAGCCCCCAGAAGTAGCTCCCACTAGGGGTAGAGGACAAGGTCAAGGCCGTGCTAGGGGACGAGGCAGGGGCAGAGCTTAGCCCAGAACAGCAGTACTAGCGGCAGAGCCTCAGGTAGAGTTTAATGATGAGGTTCCAGCCCAGATAGTTAGACCGGTGACGGAACAACTATGTCTGCCGATGCTTTGTGGAGGATGGGTAGGTTCACCAAACTGTTCACTACTACTTATGGTGGTACATCTTCAAAGGATCCCCAGGATTATTTAGACAGCTGTCATGAGGTTTTCCGGAACATGGGGATAGTGGAGACCAATGGGGTCGACTTTGCTGCTTTCTGTCTGTCAGGTTCCGCCAAGAAATAATGGAGAGATTATTGTTTGGCCATACCATCTAGATAACCAGCTCTCATTTGGGACCAGTTCTCGTAGCTATTTCTCAAGAAGTTTCTTCCCGTCACTCAGAGAGAGGAGTACCGCAGGCGGTTCGAGTGTCTCCAACAGTGTTCTATGACTATCACCCAATACGAGACGAGGTTTATTGATTTGGCTCATAATTCTCTTTTGATACTATTGACTGAGAGAGAGAGAGAGAGAGAGAGAGAGAGAGAGAGAGGGTGAGGAGGTTTATTGAGGGACTCGCTCAGCCTATTAGACTGTAGATGGCTAAGCAGACAGGTAGCGAGATTTCTTTCCAGGATGCGGCCAATGTGGCCAGGCGGGTTGAGATGGTTTTAGCTTAGGGAAGCGGTCAGGGGTCTGATAAGAGGCCTCGTCATTCTGGCAGATTCAGTGGTGCCTCGTTTGGAGGCAGGGATTCTTTTGGTAGAGGTCATCCTCCTAGGCCCTTTCAGTTAGCACTCCAGGCTTCTCACGGTGCTCCAGGTGGTTGTGGTTCTCATATGTAGTATTCTGATCAGTTTTCCCTACAGTGCACCGCCAGCTCCCATCAGTGCACCTCCGCTCCAGAGTTTTCAGGGTGGTTATCCGGGTCGTCAGGGTCAGTTTTAGGGTCAACAGTCTCAGCAGCCGAAGTCTTGCTATACTTGCGGCGATACCAGGCACATTGCTAGGTTTTGCCCCTTGAGCCTCGAGCAGTTCTCAGCACCAGGGTTTTTGTGCTATGGTTCCAGCACTGGGTGTTCCACCGCCCGCTCAGCCAGGTAGAGTTGTTAGAGGTGGAGGTTAGGCCGCTAGAGGTGGAGTCCAGGTAGCTAGATGTGGAGGCTAGCCAGCAGGAGGCCGTCCTGGGGATGTTGTTCAGAGTGGTGGAGCCCAGCACCGATGTTATGCTATTCCAGCCAGACCTGAGGCTGAGGCGTTTGATGTAGTTACCATATGTATGGTTTCAGTGTGCAGTAGAGATGCTATCGCGCCCCTTTTTTCTCCCGAAATCAGGTTTAGGACATTTGGTATGGGACAACTCGTTCTTTTTGGGAACTAGGTTTTGCAATTGAAGAGTCGCCACCTAATGATTATGGTGCATTAGGAAAACACTAGAAATTAAATTCTAAGTTTGTTTGAACAACTAGAGATTGGGTAAGGGCTTGAAATTATCCCAAGGGGAAGGTGTTAGGCACCCCTCATCATCCACTAGTATGGTTCCCGGCCAGATAATTATTGTGAATTTGGGGTGCAATTAACATATAAGCAGATAAGGCTCAAAAAAAGAGGGGATTTCAATACACAATGGTCGGAAAGTAAACCAAGTTTGAAAGAGCAATTACAAGAAATGATTTTAAATAAAGATTTACAATGCCCAAAAAAAGAAGGGGAAAATAAAGAAAGGGGGTCCTAGGTTTGATAAAAATATGGATCACATCAATGCAATACCCGATAATCACTCCTCAAAAGAGAGGTTACACGTGGCATTAGTGCACCGGTCATCATATCCATATCTACCTTTCCCACCCCGTTTAAGGTACTAAAACGTGGATTGGTCTCGAACACTATTGCATGCTATTACCCATCCCGTTCTTATCTGTCCCGGAGGCACTTAGGGCTACTAATCCTAAAGGGGAGGGATATTAGGCTGACTTGAAGTTTCAAAGGTAAAAATCTAAGGCGACATACAAAACATATAAAAGACTGCACATTAAAGGGGAAACACATAAACACATAAGGCTCAAGTATACCTCCTCAAACAAAACACATAACTAGCATGACTTTCACATATTTTTTGGGTCTGATTAAAGCACATAAAGACGAGGGAAGTTGATTATTGAGGCAGATTAGTTTATTACATAACTCAGATAAGAAGTCCGAATCAGGCCTGCCTGTTGGTTGTAGCATTAAACAAAAAACGGATTCAATTTTACAGCTATTACTCTAAGGTTTACCTAAGTGTTTAGACGGGGTCCTATAGGCATGATATCTACTTAATTCAGAATGTGGCGAAACAATACTAACTCAAAACAAATTGTTTGAGATCCTATAGGCATGTTTGCTAAACTTCGTTAAATAAAGATGGAAAGTTGTTTAAAACTGGTTCAGAATCGAACTGATTTTAAATTGAACTAGTTTCAGATTCTGTAAGCGATAGTATCTAATATTGCTGATTTTAATCCCTATAGGCATGATATCTAACATTGAATGTTAATAGAAACGAACCAGAATTTACTTGGGAATCCCTATAGGCATGATTTCTATATGTTACTGATTTTAGACCATTATAGACATGATACCTAAACGGTGACAAATGTGCAGAATTTTAGATAATCCCTATAGGCATGTTATCTAGATGTGAATTGAAAAAACGTGTCCTATAGACATGGTTTCTAAATGTAGTGTGAATATGCAGAATTAGAGCAGTCCTATAGGCATGTCTTCTAAATGTGAATTGAACAAGTAGAGAATGCAGTCCTATATGCATGTTTTCTACCCTTGAGCATGCATAATTTCCCAACCCTTTTTACTAACCAAAGCCCCAATGTTTATTACAAATTATTACAGACCGAATAATGAATTACATCAGAAAAGTGTAAAAGAAGAGGTTACAACCAGAGGAAGTTCTTGACTTCCTCTCTGATTTATGAGACAAATCAACTCAAAATACCATTGATCCAAAGCCTTTCTCAGACTTGAGTGTGTCAGAGTTCCCTAAGGTCCTCAATGGGACCATAGATAGTGCTTACACTCAAGTTTCATAACCAGAATAGGGACAAGTGCAGTGTGGAAATGCCATCCCTCATGTATCCAATTTCAGAGGGAGCTCATGGGTCCCAAGGCAAGGCTCACATGAGGGGGGGCAAAACTTAAGTCTAAGAAGAGAGTGAGAAGTGCAGAAACTGAGTTCTAAGAACTGAAGGAATAAAGGAGAGGGAAAGGGTGATAGGACTTAATCATTAACACTTCACAGAATTAATAAATTCACACAAAGGGGTAGGGGATTGGGAATCCATTGCAAGGATCCTATATACTTACACAAGAGTTAGTTTAGGCATGCACAACAATAGAGAGTGTTGTCATGCTTGTAAATCAACCAGAGCACACAACATATAAGGGAAAATGGGGGTTATGATCCTAGGAGGATCAAGTTTGGGCCATGCTCAGTAATGTTCAATGTTGTCATGCCCCAAACTAACCAAAAGTATTAATCACATTGGGTTAGGGATTTTGGATTCATAATACATTGATTCAGAACAAGATAAAGGAAATTACAGCATGCTGAGTAATGGTACTGAATTAAATACAAGTAGTGGGCAGACAAGAATGCAAAATCAGTAAGTAAGCATGTTGTTGTTGGTGCTGAAAAACTTAATTAGAACATACCAGTCAAAGAAGCAAAGTGCAGTAAAGAAAAGTAGTAGGACATTGAAATATAGCCTTGGCTTTCAGCCGGCTGAACAGGTCACAGTACAAGTAATAAAGCAAGAGAGAGTGTTTTGAGTGTAAGTGTGAGTTCAGAACTAAAGTGTTTGTGTGTTTGTGTTAATGAGAGAATATGTATATATAGTAGTTCAAAACCATGTAAAATAAGGCAAGTTACAATTGTATAGTAATTATAGAACTCGGAACCAATTAGAACCAAATTCAGTACAAGTACTCCCTTAATTTAATGGAATCAGTTCAAACGGTAAGAACGAGTAACAAATAAGGAAAGAAATCAAAGTGTAGACAAGGAAATAATTCGAACATATTAGGAATAGAGTAAACTATTAGGGCTAGGTTCAGAAAAACTCTAATTAGGGAAAAAGATAGTAAGAATCAAGCAGCCAAGGTAAGGGAATCAATCAGATTGAGTAGAAAAGTAGGGATCAAAGGTCTAAAGGAAAGTGTTAAAATTAGACCAAGAAACGGGGGAAATCAGAATCAATCAAAGAGAAAGTCATGTGTCAATAATTTACATATAAATATAGTAAGACACAGACGGTCAAGAGTCGACATACAAACCTAGCAAACATGAGAGTCAAATAATACTGATTCGATGATATAGAGGCAAGTTTCGACCAGTCAAGATGATCACAAACACGTTGAATCAGTGTAATTTTTTTGGCTAAGAAACTGAGTAGAAACAAATCAAGGCAAGATAGTCACGAAGAATCACAGAAACTCAAAAACGAGAACTGGCCAGTCATGCTGATACACAAAACCAAACAAACCCCTAAAAATTAGGGCTTTCCACATAGACGGGTTAAAGAGAAGATAGAAACACAGAATCAGAAGAATCACACAAAGGGAACAAGAGATTTCAAAAAGAACTTCTGCACTTAAACAAACAGTCTCAGACCCAAAACCATAAGATTTTCAACAATAGAAGGGTTTTAAAAATAGGATAAATAGACAGATTGGACAAAACTCAAGCAAACAATCATTCATTTAATAAAGAGTTAAAAGAAATTAGGGGTCTTAACATGCAAACTCAGGCAGAAGGATAATACGAGTAAACACAACAAAACATATCAAAAATCAAAGAAAGGTTTTGAAATAACTTAACAGAACCTTAATCAGAAGGATAAGGAGTTTTGAAAGCGGAGTTTTAAAAGAAACTCCGAGAAAAGTGCTTAAAAGTTTAGAGCAGACATAGATCTGAAACAGATCTAAGAGAAATCGAGAGAACCTTAAAGGTTAGGGTTTCAGAAGAATCCCAAGTGGTGAGAAAGGCTTTGATAACCATCGATCTAAGCAGGAGAGTCAAGAGTCAGACTCGAATAGCCATGGCTGGCCGGAGAAAGGTCAGAGACGACCGGAGAACAGCCATAAACTGAAATTGACCAAGGTCTGGACCAATCTCTTTCAAGATCTAGCCTTGAAACCATAACAATCGAACACGTAGAAGCCGTGAGAGGTGGATACAGGCCTCCGATGACCTTGGAAGCCATGGATTTGGGAGGTTTTAGGGTTGTAGTTGAGGGTAGTGGCTAGGGTTTGAGAGAGGATTGAGAGAGAATAGGATTCAGAGGCGGCAGAGTATGAATAATGAAAGGGTTTGGGGGGATCTTTTGGGTTTAATTAGGAAAGGAGGGACGGGAGCCGTTGATCTAAGTGATCAATGGCTGGGATTAAAGAGGTTAGGTGGGGATCCGGGTATGGGTTGGTTTAATTGGGTTAGGGGCTTGGGTATGAATGGATTTGGTCCGGGGTAATTGGGTTGGAATTGGGTCTAATTGGGGTCATAATTTGGCTATAATTGAAATGAAATTGGGCTAACATTTAAATAGCCAATTTTTCCTATTCGATTTATAAAAAATAATAAATTAATTTCTGAAAATAAATTAAAGGTACAAAAATGATTTATAACACATAGTTAACTATTTAAAAATACCAGACCTAATCTTTATGAATATAAACGTAATTAATCCTAAAAGAGGCTAAAATTATAATTATATGCAATTTAGCTTTAAAAATACCAAATAAATTTTTAAAAGTATTCAAAAATTATCTTAGATATATTTTAGCATAAATATGAGAATCCAATAAATGAATCACCAAAATGATAAATTTGGGAATAATTATTGGGTTTTTTATGGATAAAATAGGGCAATAAATTGATTTAAAAATCTTTAAAAATTAAAAAAAAATAATAAAATATTTGGACATACTTATATATATACACATATGCTATTTTGAAATTATTTTGCATATAAAAATATACATGAAAAAATTGGGTATCAACAGATGCCTCAGTTCTATTTGATACAGGGTCCATATATTCTTATGTATCATCTTATTTTGCCCCTTATCTGTTTGTGCCTCGTGATTCTTTGAGTGATCCTGTATATGTGTCTACACCGGTGGGTGATTATATTGTGGTAAATCGTGTTTATCGTGCCTGCGTAGTCGTTATTGGGGGTCTTGAAACCCATATAGATCTCCTACTCCGCGATATGGTGGACTTCGATGTCATTCTGGGGATGGATTGATTATCCCCTTACCATGCTATATTGGATTGTCATGCCAAGACCACGACCTTAGCATTGTCGGGGTTGCCTCGTTTGGAGTGGAGAGGGACTCCTGGTCATTCTGCCAGTAGGGTTATATCATATATAAAGGGTGGGCGTATGGTTGATAAAAGATGTTTGGCCTATTTGGCGTATGTTCGTGATTCTAGTGCTGAGGTTCCTTCTATGGATTTTGTGCCCATTGTTCATGAGTTTCTAGAGGTATTTCCTTCAGACCTGCCGGGGATGCTTCCCGACAGGGATATTGACTCTTGCATTGATTTGGCTCCGGGCACTCAGCCCATTTCTATTCCGCCATATCGTATCGCCCTTCCAGAGTTGAAAGAATTTAAAGAGTAGTTGCAGAACTTGCTGGATAAAGGCTTTATTAGACCGAGTATCTCGCCTTGGGGTGCGCCGGTGTTGTTTGTTAAGAAGAAGGATGGGTCGATGAGGATGTGCATAGATTATCGGTAGTTGAACAAGTATCCATTGCCGAGGATTGATGATTTGTTCGATCAGCTTCAGGGTGCCAAGGTATTTTCAAAGATTGATTTGAGATCTGGCTACCATCAGTTGAGGATTAGGTCATTCGATTTCCCTACGACAACTTTTTGCACTCGATACAAGCATTATGAGTTCTTAGTGGTGTCATTCGGGTTGACAAATTCCCCAGCAACTTTCATGGATTTGATGAATCGAGTTTTCAAGCCTTATTTGGATTCCTTTGTGATTGTCTTCATTGATGATATTTTGATCTATTCTTGCAGCCGGGAGGAGGATGAGCAACACCTTCGAATTATTCTTCAGACTCTAAAGGATAGTCAGCTGTATGCAAAGTTTACGAAGTGTGAGTTTTGGTTGAGTTCAGTAGCATTCTTGGGTCACGTTGTATCAGCATGGGGTATTCAGGTGGATCCTAAGATTATCGCGGTAGTCAAGGACTGGCCTAGACCTACATCAGCTATGGAGATCCGGAGTTTCTTGGGTTTGGCAGGCTATTACCGCCGGTTTGTGGAGGTTTTTTCATCTATTGCAGTCCCGATGACCAGGTTGACCCAGAAGAGTGCCTAGTTCAGGTGGTTGGACGAGTGTGAGGCAGTCTTTCAGAAGCTCAAGACAGCTTTGACTAGACGCTGATGTTGGTTTTGCCTATAGGTTCAGAGCCATATACAGTATATTATGATGCGTCTCGTATTGGACTTGGTGCAGTGTTGATGCAAAATGGCAAGGTTATGACATATGCTTCACGACAGTTGAAGATTCACGAGAAGAATTATCTAGTTCATGATTTGGAATTAGCAGCCAGTATTCACGCGCTGAAGATTTGGAGGTATTATTTATATGGCGTGTCATGTGAGGTGTTCACGGACCAGAAGAGCTTGCAATACTTGTTCAAGCAGAAGGAGCTAAATTTGAGGCAAAGGAGGTGGTTGGAGCTGTTGAAAGACTATGATATCAACATCTTGTATCATCCGAGGAAGGCCAATGTAGTGGCCGATGCATTGGGTAGGAAGTCAGCCAGTATAGGCAGCCTTGCGTATATTCTGGTTGGTGAGAGGCCGCTTGCTTTGGATGTTCAGGCTTTAGCCAATCAGTTTGTGAGGTTGGATGTTTCTAAGCCCAATCGTGTTCTAGCTTGGACAGTCGCTCGTTCTTCATTATTTGAGCGTATCCGAGATCGGTAGTGTCACACCTCCTTTTTCTTCCCTCGAAAGGGTATAAGGGAGTTTTTTCCAAATTAAAGTGACAATCGAAACGGGATTATTTATTCAAAATTTAGAGTCGCCACTTGGGATAATTTATGGTATGCTAAGTCACCGGTTTTAAATCCCGAGTCAAGGAAAGATTGACTCCGTTTTACAGTACGTGAACACAAAAATTCGGGTAAGGAATTCTGTTAACCCGGGAGAAGGCGTTAGGCATTCCCGGGTTCCGTTGTTCTAGCACAGTCGCTTAACTATTATTATTGGCCTAATTGTCTGATTTGAAAACTCTTTTAAACCTATGTGCATTTTTAACTTTTTAGCCGCTTTTATTTATTTAAGGAATTACTTTGAGGTTATTTAAAGCACATCACATGCCACGCTACATGAAATGCACCCGTGATTCACGACACACTCTATTTAACCTTGTTGGAATTTAGAATCGGGTCACATGAAATGTACACCCGGATTTTAAGAATAACCGTGATAACTATATAATTAACACGCCTAAAACGAACTACGAAGTTCATTTCATAAATTATCTAAGTTGCAATATTGGTGAGGGCCATGGATGATTTAATTATGGATGGCACACCTCAATTCACTTTGAAGAACTATACTTAATTAGGCCTTATGGCGCTTTTATTCAAAATTGACTCAGACTTACAGCTTTGGACGATGGACAAAGAAATATAAAGCAGGCCTATAATAACGTGAACAAAGTGCTGGGCTAATAACCGGCCCAATGTATTATTAAACGGGCACACAAAGAGGGGAGAACGTTGGGATTGCATGGGCTTCTGAAATCGAGTCCAACAAATATAGACCTTGAAACATTTTTGCCAGGCTTCATATGTCAGGGGTTATCTCATTTGGGGCTGACACCCAAGCCCAAACACCCCCAAAAATACACATTCAAAATTAATTGGAGTGAAACAATCAACTATTAATACATGTTCATGCAGATATTAAACGACAAACTGGGCCTTTTTTGAACACGTGAAAGGTCACTAGGCCCCAAATGAAAAATGAAAAGGATTACATCACTTTCACTAGGCTTTCTTGTTTCAAACCATAACATGGAGTACCATAGAGAATCATATTTCTGCACATTCAATCACTACACAACAGTCAAACCAATTGAGCCCCATTGCTCTTTTCACCTTGATTTTATTTTGTATCAGGTCACACACCTAACTACCATTAGCCTCCTAATAAAAATAGTCTTCGAGCCAAACTAAAAGGAAAAAAATCATGTAAAAACAGTAGCTAGTCAGTAGAGGAATAACCTTGATATCCAAAATAAACTCAACTCCAAAACATCAAAGAGACGACATTAACTACTTTGATTACGATTTCTCATGAAACTGATATACTAATGATTATTTGCCAAGGTGAATATGGTCTATCCACCCAAGCTTTAAACCACAGTAATAGAGTTATCAATTTCTAACACCATATCAACAACAAACCTATTTTTGGGGCTTAATACTTGCTAATTTGGCCAATCAGTGGCCAAATCCACAAACTACAACCAAGACTCAATAACAACAGCCTTCAACAACCCTCAAATGTGCATCACTTTGAGCATGATGACTGATTCCACAGGAATAGACATCATACAAGGCACAACAAAGCTAATTAAGAAACATATTTCAACATATGAGGCTGGTGAATCAAACAATGGTAAATCTAGGACATTAGACCTCTAATAATGATCAAAAGATCATTCAAATACATGTGAAACCACTGAGATAAACTGAATGTCCAAAGTTATGAATACTAACACCATATCACATCTACTAAAAGCTATAACAAGCTCAATTAAAGCTGGAAATAAAACTATATGATAAACACTAACTCATGACATGAAAAAAACTACTAGAATCAGACTTTAAAATGAAGCTGGAGTTTAAACATTGGAGCATCAACTTTCATTCAGCATTTATATTCCTATTCCAAGGATTCGAAAATGTACCTAGATACAACAAAAAAAAAACAGCCACAGGACTTCAGCAAAAAAATAGTAATATTAGCAGATCTTAAACAATAGTAATCAACAACTATCAATCAACTGTAACCATGTTTTGAACCCAGAAAAATAGCAGTGTATTCAAGCCCTTTTAAATAACCCCAAAAAGATGAAAACCAGTTGCAATGGAACAGTACTTGGAGATTTTTTTGTTTTTTCTTTCTAAATCTGAAACTCTATCAGTGTGTGTGTATTTCTCAGCGTTCTAAGTGCAGATAATAGTGCTTATAATGTTTAAGTCATTTCTATTTTTTGGACTCTTAATCTCTGCTTTAGAAATTGGGAAAATGAACCTCTTATAGTAAGCTTTTAGGGCAGCAGAATTGATTTTCAAACCTTTACTATTACCCCTTCCTCAATTTTCTCCTTTTCATTTCAAGCCCTATCGTTTGAACCTTTTTAGCAATTTACCCAATTTTCACCTTCCTAGAAGCTTCCTAGACAGTTAGCCAAGATTCTTTCTATTCAATTCCCCTAAATACCCTCAAAATAGATGCCATTTACTTTCAACCCAAGCTGGGATTTGTACCCTCTAAACACTGAAACCCCAAATTTCTCTTGGGCCTTTGTACTAACGGATATGTCTGCATGCAAGGCAGGCCCTAGACCAAACAAAAAAACCAAAACAATGCGGTTTCGAAAGAAGAAGGAACAGAAATAGTAATCAAGACAAATTAATTAAAAAAACTAATTGATAATGAGATGAGGGAACAAAGATCAACTAACGAATGCTTGAGAAATCCCCTCAGCAAATCCAGTTGGCTTGACAAATCGGAGTCTATTTGAAATGAACCAAAAAATAATGCTAGTCAATTGTTCTCGCTGAGAACAATCAACTAGCGCATGTTTTGGTTGAATCGAATCTTAAAACATCCAAGAAATCGAACAGGGGAACAAACTAGGGTTTTCACTTCTTTTTAGATATGCAATTGGACGAATTTGGTAAGGTTTTGGGAAAAATTGGTGGGGAATTGATGATGAAGGTGAGGTGATGAGTGTATTGTATGAACTTTTGCCGGATTTGGAGAATGCTGCCGTCGTGAGGCGATTCCCAGCAGTGGTGGGCGGTGGCGATTTAGAGAGACAAGAAAGAGAGTTCTATGAGTTCGAATTGGGTAGGGGGTTTATCCGACACTTTTAAGGGAATGGGTTAGCCAATTAAGGACCATTGGATGAGATTGAACGGAGGGTTGAGATAACATGTGATAAAATGGGGTCGTTTTGGTCATTTGGCCAAAGTTGGACCGTATTGGGATTGCTGGGGCAGGTTTTGGGGCATTTGGAAATTAATTTGGGCAAATTTTGAGAGTTGGCCAAATTTTAAAAAAACAAGACTAACTACAATCCTCCAACTTCCTTTTCCTTCGTTCTTTTCTATTATATTTTTTTCTTTTTCCATAATTAATTAAAAACCTAAATTAAATCCTAAATTAATCTAATTTTTTAAAATTAGACTAATTATTTATTATAAAAAATTACTTAATCCTAAATCAAAAGAGAAAAACTACTATTCTAAAATTAAAAGCTAAAAATGTAAAAGTAAGCTAATTTTGTGATTTTCAATTTTAGTAAAGCAATTAATTCACTAATTAACTTTAAAAATGTAAAAATGAAACCTAAATGCAATGCATGGTATTTTTGGCATTTTTCATGATTTTAATAAAGTTAAACATGCACAGAAATGCAAACAATTGACAAAAATTCTACGAAAAATCTATAAAATTGCAAATAATGGGAAAAATTTGTTTTCTTGAATTTTATAGGAGCAATTCATATAGGGAAAAAATCACGTGCTCACTGCTGCCCCCCTTTGCTCTGAAACACGAAGAATTTTTGTGCAAAGATAAAGTGAGCGAATACGAGCGATTTTGCCCGTTTGAATGCTCCGTGGGAAGCATTTTTGAAAGATTTGACCACACCTTGCTTCCGAGGTTGCCTACATATCCTTGTCTATAAAGAAATTAGGTCAGTATAGTTCGGGAAGTTTTGGTAACTGGGACTACTAGAAAGTTGTGATTTCATTATTGCTACATGCTGCTATTGCTTGATGAACTCCTTATTACACTAAGACAAAGAAACTAGACGAAACTATGATCTTCGAAGTACTAAAATCCTATCTACGTATCTTCAAACTTGATCTTGCAGTTTCTGTTGCTCTGTTGACTTGCTCTCTCCAGGTGAGCTTCCTTTGTTGCTGACTTGAATTGCATTCTGAAGTGAATTCCTTTGTTCTCTAGGCGGGTGCCTGATTGCCAACACTTGAACTGTATTCCTGTGTTCTTCAGGTGGACGCCTGATTTCCAAAACTTAAACTGTCTTCCTTTGAAACTTGAATTGCTTTCCCCTTGTTCTCCAAGTGGGCGCCTGATTGCTGAACTTGAACTACTTTCCCTTGAAACCTGTGATGTCTTCCTTTGAAATTTGAACTGCTTTCTTTGTTCTCCAGGTGAGTGCCTGATTTCCAAAACTTTAACTGTATTCCCTTGCTCTCCAGGTGGGCACCTAATTGCCAAAATTTTAACTGTATTCCCTTGCACTCCAGGTGAGTGGCTGATTGCCAAAACTTTAACTATATTCCCTTGCTCTCCAGGTGGGCACCTGATTGCCAAAACATTAACTGCATTCCCTTGCTCTCCAAGTGGGCGTCTAATTGCCAAAACTTTAACTGTATTCTCTTGCTCTCCAGGTTGGCGCCTGGTTGCCAAAACGTTAACTGCTTTTCCTTGAAACTTGACCTGTTTTCCCTTGTTCTCTAGGTGGGTGCTTGATTCCCGATACTTGCGTATGTTTTTCCTTGAGATTTGAACTGCTCCTCCTTGTTCTCCAGGTGGGTGCCTGATTTCCAACACTTGCACTATTTTTCCTTGAGACTTGATCTTCTTCTCCTTGTTCTCTAGGTGGATGCCTGATTTCCAACACTTGCACTATTTTTCCTCGAAACTTGACTTGTTTTCCCTTGTTCTCCAGGTGGGCTCCTGATTGCTGAACTTGAACGGACTTCTTTTGAACATTGCTGTTTTCCCTTTGTTCTCCAGGTGGGTTCCTGACTACCAACATTTGAATTGTTTTCCTCTGAAACTTGAATTGTTTTCCCTTGTTTTCCAAGCAGGTGCCTGATTGTAGACACACGAACCATCTTCTCTTGCTACTTGGAACTGTTTTCCCTAGAAACTTGCACCTTTTTCCCTTGATCTCCAGGTGGACGCCTGACTACAACAAAACAGACAAACACAAAAGAAACTTTTCTGCCCCAGTTTGGTAGCTAGGGACATCTGTAAGTGTTAATTGAATCATGTTACCCAATATCTCTAGGAGTTTAAAAGCTAGGCCCCATTATCCAGGAGGGTCCTGAAAATTAAAATCAATTCTCATCTTAAGAGTGAAAACTTTAGAGCTAAATCCAACTTCCTAAAGGTGAAACTTATGCTAAATCTTATTATCTAATCGAGGGTTTAAAACTAAGTCCCATTATTCAGGAGGGTCCTGAAAATTTACAATTGAATCTCATCCTAAGAATGAAAACTTCAAAACCAACTTATATTTCCTCAAAGTAGAGCTTATGCTAGAACTTGTTACTCATGAATGTTTTGAATTTTAACTAGGTCCCATGGTCTAGGAGGGTCCTAAGAACTTCAAATTAAATCCCATTATCTAGGTGGGTCCTGAGAATTCATGGTCGAACCTGTCCGGTACATGCTTTCCTCGCGGAAGGTTCCTCCGGAACAAATAAGATTTCCTGCCCCTATTTCAATCAAAGACAACTTTATCAGTTTGAAAAAATATGGTGGTTAGTTTGTGGTATTCTTGCTGAAGGTGGCCTTCCCACTGCCGTGCTTTGTTCTGACTGGCTGCTTTGAACCGGCCAAGAATTGTTTGACTTTCTAACTAAATTTCAACTATAGGACCCTGAATGACCCAAGTGCTCTACACCCAACCCGTTGTTTTACATTTCCGTCCTTTCTGCCTGTATCTCTGTATCTCCCACAAGATTCCTAAACCATTCGCCCAATGGAGCTTTCACTGACACCTTATTTTTCACTTTGCATCATGCTATCTCTGGTATGTTTTGGCCGCACTTTGCTTTGTGCAATTTGGATATTGGTAGTAATCTTTGAAATCCTTTCTCACTTTGTTAAACAAGGATGACATTAGAAAAGTTTAAAGAAATAAATCCCATAGAAATGAAATGTAATGACTTCAAGACTTAGGAATAAAGAAGAGAATAAAAAAACTGGATGACTGTTTGAGGGAGGAACGAAAAAGAGACTTATCTGAGTGGAACAGTTGACACCAATGATCATGACATGCATTTTTGGATTAATCATCCCAGTCTATTCAGCCAATCACTTTTCAGTTGTCATACTTTGTGCCCCGGGATCTCCATAACCCAATTTCTTCGCCAAATCACTGACCTTGTTCGGCTTGCGGTGCCCTGAAGGGTTTTCACCAGCAAACCTCTCTTATTTGTTTATTTCTCAACTCACTGTCGCCTTACGGTGCCCATGAGAATTTTCACCAATAAGACTCTCTCATTTTAATTTCTCTCATCTTTCCATCATCCTACGGTGCCCGTGATGGTTTTCACCAATAGAATCTCTCATTTTTTATTTTTTCTCGCTTAGACCGGAGTGTTGCCCCTGATATGAATCACACTTCTACTTGCTCGACTTGGCATCTCTCAAAGACTGATTGGAAGGTCTTTCTTTGGATCATAATGTGTGCTTTTAGATAGGGTTAGAAAGAAAGGATATCACAAAGGCTCAAAACAGCTTGAATGGGTTCAAAATTACAACTTTTGGAATCAGATCTCTTACAACAACCACAACTTCTACCCTAGTTTCTTTGCTTGGGGACTTTGAACTTTTATTTTAATGGAACCGAACCATGAGGTTGCCAACGTATCCTTAAAAAGAATCAGGTCGAACGTAGTGCATGTCATAGGAATGGCTTTGTTGTTGTTACTTTTCTCTTTTCTTTTTTCCTTCTCTCTCTTTCTTTTCATTCTTTTTTTTCTTTTTCATTCTTTTCTTTCTCTTTTTTTTCTTATCTTTCCCTCTTTTCATTCTTTTCTTTCTCTTTTTCTCTTATCTTTTCCTCTTTTCCTTCTTTATTTACCTTTTGTGTTTGTGTTTCTGAATTTTGCTACTGATTCTAAAAGAGGGGTATGAAAGAATAAATAAGGCTCAAATGGGTATTAAAGGATAAAGTGTTTAGATAGCAGAATAAAATGTCTTCGTCATTCCAATCCTCAAAATATGCCAAGTACAAACAACAATTTGAATAAAACAAAGAAATCATACATAATATCTTTTGACTGCATCAGAGTTGATAGCCATATCTACAAATTTACCTTCTATATCTGTTAAATATAAATCACCATTGGACAACACTCTTGTTACAATGAACGGCCCATGCCAATTTGGGGCGAACTTGCCTTTCGCTTCAGCCTGATGTGGAAGGATGAGTTTCAATACTTGCTGACCCACTTCAAATTTCCGCGGATGCACCTTCTTGTTGTATGCTCTTGCCATTCTCTTTTGATACAATTATCCATGACACACTGCTACCAACCTTTTCTCATGAATCAAAATCAATTGCTACAAAGGGGTTTTGACCCACTCATCATCATCAATTTCGGCTTCAACAACGATCCGGAGGGATGAAATTTCAACTTCTGTGGGTATCATTGCTTCAGTGGCATGTACCAACAAATAAGGAGGTGCACCTACTAAAGTGCAAACAGTAGTGAGATAACCCAACAAAGCAAAGGGAAACTTCTCATGCCATTGCTTGGAACCCTGCACCATTTTCCGAAGTATCTTCTTTATGTTCTTGTTGGCTGCCTCGACTACTCCATTCACCTTGGGGCGGTATGGGGTGGAATTTTGATGTGTAATCTTAAACTATTGACACACTTCTTTCATCAGATGACTGTTAAGATTGGGACCATTATCTGTGATGATCACCTTTGGGATTCCGAACCAACAAATTATATTTGAATGAACAAAATCGACCACTGCTTTATTGGTCACAGATTTAAAAGTTTTAGCTTCAACCCACTTAGTGAAGTAGTCAATGGCCACTAGAATGAACATGTGCCCATTGGATGCTGCTAGCTCAATTGGTCCGATGACATCCATACCCCAAGCAACAAAGGGCCATGGTGCGGACATTGTGTGCAATTCAGATGGCTGAGAATGAATCAAATCTCCATGTACTTGGCATCGATTACACTTGCACACAAAACTGATGCAATCTCGCTCCATGGTGAGCCAATAATAACCTGCTCGAAGAATTTTCCTTTCCAGAACATACCCATTCATATGCAGCCCGCAAACTCCAAAATGCACTTCGATCATGATAGTCGTTGCTTATCTAGCATCTATGCATCTTATCAATCCAAGACCTGGAGTTCTTTTATACAAAACTATTCCACTAAAGAAAAATCCATTTGCCAAATGTCGAATTGTTCTCTTTTGATCCCCCGTGGCTTGTACCGGGTACACCCCTGACTTGATGTACTCCCTGATATCGTAGAACCAAGGTTCACTGTCAAGTTCTTCTTCCACCATGTTACAATAAGCATGCTGATCGCGGACCTGGATATGCAAAGGGTCAATATAAGCCTTATCTGGATGATGCAACATCGACACTAGGGTGGCCAATGCATCAACAACCTCATTGTGGATTCTAGGGATATGCCTGAACTCCATTGATCTAAACCAATGACAAAGATCCTGCAAACATTGTCGATACGGTATGAGCTTCAAATCTCGGGTCTCCCATTCTCCCTGAATTTGGTGCACTAACAGATCTGAATATCTCAACACCAGCACTTCTTGGACTCCCATGTCCACAGCTAACCTTAAACCCAGAATGCACGCTTCGTACTCAGCCATGTTATTGGTACAGTAGAAATGAAACTGAGTAGTGACATGGTAGTGATGCCCTGTTTCAGAAATGAGTACAACTCCAATTCCAACACCTTTCATATTAGCATCCCAATCAAAGAAGAGTTTCCAATTGGGATTTTCGTCCTTCTCGACCTCGTCAATATGCGTTACCTTTTCATCTGGAAAGTAAGTCTTCAAAGTTTCATATTCTTCATCCACCGAGTTTTTGGCCAAATCTTGGGCTTTCATCGCCGTCCGAGTCATATATACGATGTCAAACTCTGTGAGCAAAATCTGCCACTTTGCGAGCATTCCTGTGGGCATGGGCTTCTGAAAGATATACTTTAAAGGATCTAGGTGAGAAATGAGGTAAGTGGTGTAGGATGACAATTAATACTTCAACTTCTGTGCTACCCAAGTTAGGGCGCAACATATCCTTTCAAGGGGAGTATACTTAACCTCATAAGATGTGAACTTCTTGCTGAGATAGTATATGGCTTGCTCTTTCCTGCAAGTGATGTCATGTTGACCCAACACACAACCAAATGAATTATCCAATACCGTCAAATAAAGAATCAAAGGTCTCCCAGGCTCCGGCGGGACCAACACAGGTGGGTTCGACAAATACTCCTTGATCTTATCAAATGCTTCCTGGCACTCATCAGTCCATTTGACTGTAGCATACTTCTTTAGCAGCTTAAAGATGAGCTCACAAGTTGTCGTGAGCTAAGCAATAAACCTGCTGATGTAGTTCAACTCCCTAGTAGACTCATCACCTCGGTCTTGTTCTTTTGCGGTGGCAATTCCTGAATAGCTTTGATCTTTGATGGATCCAACTCAATGCCTCGCTGACTGACTATGAACCCCAATAGTTTCCCAGATAGAATACCAAATGCACACTTTGCAGGGTTGAGCTTGATATTGTACCTGCAGAGCCTTTGGAAAAACTTCCTTAAATCTCTGACTTGGTCAGACTGCTTCCTAGACTTTATGATCACATCATCCACATAAACCTCAATCTCCGTGTGTATCATATCATGGAATATGGTAGTCATTGCCCTCATGTAAGTTGCCCCAGTGTTTTTCAAACCAAAAGGCATGATCCGGTAACAATATGTTCCCCACGGCATGATGAATGCTATCTTTTCCGCATCTTCCTCATCCATTAAAATTTGATGATACCCCACATAGCAGTCCACAAAAGACCCAA
This sequence comes from Nicotiana tabacum, assembly GCF_000715075.1. Classification (NCBI taxonomy): domain Eukaryota; kingdom Viridiplantae; phylum Streptophyta; class Magnoliopsida; order Solanales; family Solanaceae; genus Nicotiana; species Nicotiana tabacum. The sequence goes on from NC_134099.1 coordinate 129,170,093, forward strand.
TCTCATGCTTGGCACAATTATCAATCAAAATGTAGATATTTGGCAGTGGGAAGTTGTCATTTGGACTTGCATTGTTGAAGTCGTGGTAATCAACACACACTCTGGTCTTACCATCTTTCTTTGGCACATGCACAACATTGGCTAACCACGTGGGATACCTCGTGACTCGAATGACCTTTGCATCAAGCTGCTTTGTGACTTCTTCTTTAATCTTCAGACTCATGTTAGTTTTGAACTTTCTCAATTTCTGCTTGACGGGAGGGAATGCTGGATCAATTGGCAATTTGTGGACCACCAGGTCGGTACTCAAGCCTGGCATGTCATCATACGACCATGCAAAAATATCCTTATACTCAAACAATGCTTTGATTATTTCTTCCCTGATTTGCATTCAAGATGGATACTTATCTTAGTTTCTCTGACATTATCTAGGTCCCCTAGATTGATTGCTTCAGTATCATTCAGATTAGGCTTGGGTTTTTCCTCAAAATGATTTAGTTCCTTACTAATATCTTCAAAGCCTTATCCTCATCATATTCTGATTCATCATCACACTCTATTTCTTGGATTATTATTTCAGAATTAGATTGACTTTTAAGACTTGGCCGAAGATTCCTCATGTATGTCATGTCATTAAAACCAGCATAAAAAGAACTGTACAGAGAAGAAAAGAAAACAAAAATAAAACTATCAGGAATAACGGAAAAGGGAAATTGCATTTCATTAAAAATAAAGGATAACAGGGTTTGTACATCAACAAGCGGAAAATTAAAATCTGGGTCACAACCCTGGAATGACTCAAATAGAAAGGAAAATAAAACAAACTACCAAGACTCCTTCCGAGTAGGGAGAGGAGTAGCTTTCCAATTGTTAAGCTTCACATTCGGCCCGACGAACTGCACGTTCGCTTTGCTAGAACCTTCTCCAACTTCTACCATGTTCACATCATCAAACAACCTCTGGAACCTTTCAATTAACTTTTCATCAATGTCAACCACAGAACTTGGAACTGTCGTCACTGAGTTTTTCCTGGCACCAGGCTTGACAAAAGAACTGGAGTGTCACGACTCGGATTCCCCACCCTCGGGAGTCATGATGACGCCTACTAATGTGAGCTAGGCAAGCTAATTAATTGCACAATTTACCTTTTCCCCAATTTTATATTCATTAACAATTGTGAAGTAATAACATTTAAGCAGTGGAATTTAACATAAGTAAAAGAAAAACAATAAGCTATCTGAACAATAATATCTAATACAACTGTTTGAGTCTCGACTACCCAAAACTGGTGTTACAGTTACATAGACGGTCTAAGAATACTACAAATAAAGGTCTAAAAGAATTAAATACAACACTGTCTCTGGAAATACATGTAAGACACAGGAAAGTAGATGAAAGGAGACGCCAAGGCCTACGGACGCCTGCAGGGTTACCTCGGGTTGCCTGATGAACAAGAATCAGCAATCTCACTGCGGTCTGAAGTCTACAATACCGGGGTCTGCACAAAAGAGTACAGAGTGTAGTATCAGCACAACCGACCCCATGTGCTGGTAAGTTCCTAGACTACCCCGGCGAAGTAGTGACGAGGCTAGAACCAGACCACCAAATAAACCTGTGCAGTTATATAATATACAGCGGAAAGTATAGCAGAAATAAACAAGTAAAGCTAGGAGGGGGAAACATGCTTTGGGGAAAACAGGTAAAACAAAATATCAAGAGAACTATAAAGGAATCAAAGTCCAACCACTAACAAGAATAAAAAAAACAAAGGCAGATTTCACTTTTCTTTTCACATCTTGTGGCAGGCGTGCAACCCGATCCCATTTTTTGTATCTCATGGTAGGCATACCACCCGCTTCCATTTCACTATATCTTGTGGTAGGCGTACCACCCGCTCCCATTTGATCATATCTTTGTTGCGGCGTGCAATCAGATCCACATATAATATTGTTGTGGCATGCAACCTGATCCATATATAATATTGTTGCGGCGTGCAACCAGATCCATATATAATATTGTTGAGGCATGCAACCCGATCCATATATGATATTGTTGCGGCGTGCAACCCGATCCATATATGATATTGTTGCGGCGTGCAACCCTATCCACATATAATATTGGTGCGGCGTGCAACCCGATCCATATATAATATTTATAATTATAATAAGAGTCCCGACGAGGGATCAATAAGATTTACACTATCCCAGCAAGGGATTCGACAACCTAAGTAATCACGTCCCGGCAAGGGAGAAACAGCTATAAACAAACTTGCTACAAAATCCAACTACCTCAGTTATAACCAAACTCGTTACCATACCTAACTACCTCAGCTACAACCAAACTTGTTACAACACCTAATTACCTCCACTATAACCAAACTTGTTTCGACACCTAACTACGTCAGCTATAACCAAACTTGTTGCGACACCTAACTACCTCAACTATAACTATAATTCCTACCCAACACAAAGAATCATCAACCTAAGCATCTGTAATATCAATTAAGAACACAATGCAAGGGAACCACAACTCAATAGTAGCCCGGCAAGGGGACAATATAGTGATCTCTTCTTATTCTCACTTTTTACTTCACAACTCGAGCCAATGCTCTAGAGTTTCAATTATCACTTATACTTTCACAATTTGTTATACAACTGGAGCAAACGCTCTTCAATGTTAATAAGTCACGACTCTTTCCACCACTTTACACAACAAATAGGAATCTTCACCAAGGCATGAATAACACAACGAAATCATGAAAATCACAATATAAGACTCACAGTCATTCTTGACACCGACATATAGATACTCGTCACCATGCTTATACGTCGTACTCAACAAGAAACAAATAGCAAATAGGACACAACTCCTAATCCCTCAAGCTAAGGTTAGACCAAACACTTACCTTGAACTTCCACATCCAACTCAAGCCTCAAACACCGCCTTTTATTTCGAATTCGGCTCCAAATCAATTGTATCTATACATAATCGACTTCATAACATCAATAAATGATAAACAATCCAATTCCAATGCTTAATTATAGCTTTCTAATCATTCTTCCCAAAAAGTCAAAAATTGACCCCGGGCCCGCTTGGTCAAAACACAAGGTTTGGACCAAAACCCGATCATCCATTCACCCACGAGCCCAAATATATAATTCATTTTCAAATCCGACCCCAAAAGCGAGGTCAAATTCCCAAATAATCAAAAAGCCCTAACTCTACCCAAATCCCTAATATTCTACTCTTAATCACATGTTTTAGGCATAGACATCTAGTGGGTGTTGATAAAAATAGAAGAAAACAAGTTAAAGATTATTTACCCAAGAGGTTATAGTGAAGAAGTTCTTGAAAAATCGCCCAAGAGGTGTGGAGAATATGAAGTTTGTGAAAAATAATGAAAATCCCGTAATGTGTTCTGTTTTGGAACTCAAAATAACTGGGCAAAATTACTCATTGCGTTCGCGATAGGTCCATCGCATTCGCGATGGGTTAGGCCTGCTAGGCCTTCACGTTCGCGGAATACGGCTCGCGTTCGCGGAGAAATGACCTCTCGAGCCTTCGCGTTCGCGTCCATGTGGTCGCATTCGTGTAGGTCTAATGTCCCACCCCCTACCCAAGCTCAATTAGCCTTCACATTCGCGTTACCAGGCCCGCATTCACGAAGGGAAGCCTTGCATTCGCTACCTGGGTTACGCGTTTACGTAGAAGGAATTTCCTTCAGCATAATTAACACATCGCGTTCGCGAGGGTCCTCCTGCGAATGCGAAGAAGGAAATATCAGAATACCAAGAGTTGAAAACCTGCAACTTTTTAAGAGTTTAAAACCTTCTGAAACACATCCGAATCTCACCCGAGCCCTCGGGGCTTCAAACCAAGCATACGTACTAACTCGAAAACACCATATGAAGTTATCTGTGCGATCAAATCGCCAAATTAACATCATTAACATCGAATCAAACCTCAAAATCAATGAATTATTTCAAACTTCTTAAAATATCAAATTTTGCCATTTAGGTCCGAATCACGTCAAATGACATCCGTTTCTTACAAAACTTCACAGAGTTATCTTAAATCACATATAAGACCTGTACCAGGCGCCGGAACCAAAATACGGGCCCGATACCAATATGGTCTAATCAAAATTCATTTCAAGTTCCTTTAAACAATTTTAGAAAATAATTTTCTTTAAAAAAATACATTTCTCGGGCTCGGGGCCTCGGAATTTTATTCTAGGCATACGCCTAAGTCCCACATTTTCCTACGGACCCTCTAAGACCGCAACATCATGGGTCCGGGTCCGTTTACCCAAAACGTTGACCGAAGTCAAATTAACTCATTTTATAATCAAAACTTATCATTTTTCATAGGTTTTCATATTTAGGCTTTCCGGCTATGCGGCCGGAATGCGCACAAAAATCAAGGTGATGCTAAATAAGTTTTTCAAGGCCTCGGAACATATAATTAAATTTAAAAACAAGTGATGACCTTTTGGGTCATCACACGGAGAGACGCGTGATAGGCTTCGGAAGTGACCACGCCTTCTGTTTCAACCTTCTATCCCTTTTCATATCTGCCGATGTGGGTGTGAATCCAAGACCTAACATACCCAAGTTTTCAGGGAGGGACACGTGTTGTATGATACCCTGCAAGGATGCACCTAGACCTTTACCTAGCACAAAGCCATTTTTCAGCATTTTGGAGGCCACCATGACGAATGTAGAGGCTATCTTTGGAGTTGGAATATATTTCCCTTCTGAAACCTTCTCGACCGGCACCATTTCAAAAAATTGATAGACCCAAGGCCCTTTGTCATCTTCAGCCTCAATGAATGGGACAGAGGCATCACTGTGAGAACACAAATTTTCCTCACCATGCAGGACGATCTCCTGTCTATCCCACTCGAACTTGACCATCTGGTGCAAAATGGATGGGACTGCTTTGGCAGCATGTATCCAAGACCGACCTAACAGCAAATTGAAAGAAACGGCTACGTCCATTACCTGGAACTCTATGGTTAATTCCACCGGTCCTATTGTCAGTTTAAGAACTATATCACCAACCGAGACTTTTCCTCCACCGTCAAAACCTCAGACGCATATGTTGTTCTTGTGAATCCTCTCATCATCAACTTTTAACTTGTTCAGAGTAGAGAGAGGGTAGATATTTGCACTGAAACCATTGTCAACTAACAACCTGGGGACCATAGAATCTTCACATTTTATCGTAAGATAGAGAGCTTTGTTGTGCTCAGTACCTTCCACAGGCAACTCGTCATCAGAGAAGGTGACCCTGTTCACCTCAAATATTTTGTTGGCCATCTTCTCCAGATGGTTCACCGAGATTTTGTCGGGGACATAAGCTTCATTCAAAATTTTCATCAGGGCCCGATGATGCTCATCCGAGTGGATCAATAATGATAGCAAATAAATCTGAGCGGACGTCTTTCTCAGCTTCTCCACAATGGAGTAATCTTGTACCTTCATTTTCCTCAAGAACTCCTCCGCCACTTCTTCAATGACTGCTTTCTTTACTAGAACTGGATTATCTCTGGATGTTTTAGCTTTCCTTAACGCTTTCGGGGAAAAACATCTCCCTGAACGAGTTAATCCCTGGGCCCCATTGACTTCTTCTTTCACTTCCTTTCCCTTATAGGTCACTATCACCCGTTCATAGTTCCATGTGATAGCTTTGGTGTTGACTACCGACAACTGGATTACAGGCTTGATTATGACAGGGTTCGTACGGGCACCCTCTACAGTTATGATAAGCTTATTTGCAAACCCTGGAACAACCACTTTTGACTTTTCTTGCTTTGATACAACATTACTTGGGGATCTTTTATCAGCTACTACAGATGGGTCACCATTTGTCATGCTCAACTTGTTCACCGATCCTTCGACCATTGGTTTTGTGACCGGCTTGACCTCGCTAGATCGAATAATCATAACGGACTGTGAAGGCTTCTTGGGATCCCCCCTTGTGTACTATCTCGATCATGATTGTTTACTCATGGGTTGGCAATGGGTTCTGATTGATGTTGGGTGTCTCTAGCATTTGGACTTAGATCTGGTTTGTGTCGATGAGCTCCTGAATGGCATTTTTCAAGTGCCAGCACTTCTCCGTATCATGCCCGGAGTACCAGAACAATATGCACAACTCAAGGGGTAATCAAGATTCTTTGGAGGAGGGTTTGGCAATTTCGACTCAATTGGCCTCAACATATCCAACTACCTCAATCTCTGGAACAAACTGGTATAAGACTCCCCCAACAGGGTGAAAGTTTTCTTTCGCTGCAACCTCTCATTTTTGAAAGCTTGATTGGGTCGGAAACCTGGGAGGAAGGGTTTCGGTAGGCTCGTGGGGGTGGGTAAGCATTTTTTGGAGCTGGATAGGTGTTTTGTCGGGCTGGGGCATGCCATTTTGCGTAGGAAGGAGGTTGAGTGTATGATTGGGAGTGGTGGACAGAAATCTAAGGATCTGGTGATGGAAAGTAATGCTGGGGTGGATTATATGGGGTTTGGGTGTAGGTTCGGTGATGGGGTCGAGGTTGAGTAAAAAGATGTGACGGGCCCCTAGGTCCAAACTATGATCCTGAATCAATTGTTGCCATATCTTCTTTCTTTTGCTTTTCGATCACTCATCTAGTACATTCTGAATGGCTTGGGTAGTTGCTTTGATGGCCGAGTAGCTCATGATTTTGCTTGATTTAAGCCCTTCTTCCACCATGCCACCCATCTTCACTACCTCGTTGAAACACTTGCTTATGGCCGATATCAGATGGCCAAAGTAAGTAGGCTCTAGAGCCTGCAGAAAGTACTCCACCATTTCGCTCTCCTCCATCGAGGGGTTGGGGGGTTAACTCTTGCCACTTGTTCTCTCCAGCGAAAACCATATTCCCTAAAACATTCACTAGGCTTCTTCTCAATCATAGTTAAAGACAAATGATCTGGAATAATCTCGATGTTGTATTGAAAATGACGAGCGAATGCTTGGGCCAAATCATCCCAGGTATACCATCTGCTGTGATCCTGATGAGTGTACCACTCCAATGCCACGCCACTTAGACTCTGGCTAAAGTATGCCATCAATAGCTCATCTTTCCCACCAGCTCCTCTCATTTTACTCTAGAATCCCCTCAAATGGGCCACCAGGTCTCCGTGCTCGTCATACAAGTCAAACTTCGGAATCTTAAACCCCACATGCAACTGAACATCGCGAAATAGACACAAATCTTTGTAGGCTACGCTCACCTGGCCTCCCAATCCCTACATATTTCTAAATGATTGTTCCAGGCTTACCTTCTTGAACATCTCCTCCTGCTATGGGTTTTTAGGTGGTTTCTCAGTCTCAACGGGGAGGTCAAAACGAGGAGTGTAAGGATAATGATCTGGGGCCTTGAAAGTAGGCTCCGAGGGATAGTATTGGTTATCTTGGGCCATGACGCCGCATGAATCAGACCAAGCGTAGTTCTAGAGATAAGTTTAAAATAAAAGAAAGATACATTTTTTGGGTTTTCAATTTTTTTTTCATAAAATAAAAGCAAAACATCCTGGTTACAATGACTTCTCCTACAGAATTTAATCATAAAAACTAACAGACTTGAAAAGGTGGACTAACAGACTCCAACAGAAAAAAATACAGACTCAAAAATGGACTAAAAGACTCTGGAAGAAAGATGAAAATACAAACTCAAATAAAAATCATGAATACATAAGTGCCTCAATTACTTCTCCAGAGGCCCGCGGGACATCAGTCGGTCTCGCCGCGGGCCTATGAGCCATATCTTCTTGAAGGCGGAATATGTCATCCATGATCTGTCAGAAAAAAATCATAATGGAAGCGAAGAACATGGACCTGGTCATGTCTTCACACTCGTTGCACTTCATCACAATGTAGTCCGCAATGCTCCTAACCCTTTTTCTGATAATACCCTTCTCTTGTAGAAACCGTCCAATCTACTGAGATCTGGCCCCCAAAACTTGTTCAGCTGTATGATTTTGCTCTTAAAGCTGCTGCATGTCTTTTTCTAGCTGCGACATCACTGCATAGCAGTGTTCTCTTTCTGCTTTGAAGCTCTTTGTTTGTTTGGCAATTTCGTTCTCGAGGGTAGTTAGATTTTTCTTCAAGTTGGTGGCTTCTACCTCATACTTCCTTTTTAATTGCCAGACAAACTCTGCTCGTCCCTCTGCATTCTTTGCTAACTGTGCCCGGGCTCTTGCCAGATTACCCTCGAATTTTTTCAAATCATCCTCGCACTCAGCTATTCTCCTCCTAAAACCATTTATGAGTCTTTCATTCTTTTGGCTCCTTTCCTGATTCTCAGCAGCTATCTTCTTTTTTTGAATTTAGGCTCGAAGGGCCTTGTTTTCCTGAGCCAATTTCTTCTTCTCCCCTTCATTAGCAGCGACCTATACACTTTTGTCAAATTTAAGATCCCGGATTTGTCCTTATAATTTGCTTATTGTGGATCTGTAGCTTTCCTCTTTTGCCAACCAATCCCATTGCTCTTGTGCCCCATTAGTGAATTGTTGGACATGGGGCCTTTTTGGCTGGCCGTTCGGGATTTTGGTGGACTTGAGACCTCTTACCATACCAAGTTGTGTAACTAGGCTCCAACTCGCCTCTCAAAAAATCACGTACCTGAGTCTTTGGCTCTAGGAACCTACATTGATGCCAAATTCGACACACCTTTTCTTCCAGGAAAATAGCTTTTGGACCTAGTTCGATGACCTGTCGACTCAAATCCTTATCATACGGGATAGTCTAGTACCTACCTAGCTGGCGTAGCACTTTGTGTGGGGCATAAGGATAAATGCTCGGAGACCTATCAATAGAAGAAAATATACTTCGGCAGACATGTAAATGACTTCACTGACCGGGAGCCACCCGAATTTCCACTCAATCTTGCTTGCAGTCAGGGAGCTCAAATGTGCAAACCATGCTTCCATACCATCCGGAAACTCATGGCGCTCCACCCGATTTTCATGTTTTTCAATGCATTTAAGACCGGTCATGCCACAGTTCATGTACCCCGGACGGTGGCAGAGATGTTCCTCCATCCAGAGTTGTAGAAGCATATTGCACCCCTCAAAATACTTTCCTCCTTCTCGGTAAACAGTTAGAGCTCGGTAAATCTCCACCAAGATCATCGGTACAATGGTGCCATTAGCCTTTTTAGTCATGAAGTCGGCTATTCCTACAAGCCCCAATTCTATGTTTCCATACTTACTTGGGCAAATTAAAACACCCAGGAATGCCACTATAAAAGCCAGTCCCCGCCGAGCTTTTCACTTATCTTTGTTCCCCGAATGAGTAAGACGGGTATTTGGAATCTCAAAACTGCGGGGATTCCCATAACGTCGGTACAAGAAATAGAATATGCAGCATCCCTCAGCCAAATTTCTGTCTTTAACTTCCCGACTGATGCTTAGAGGATCTAGAAACTTATGAGGAGTCACCATTCTAGGTTCCACTAGGTATTGATTTCTGAGATTCCCACTAAAACCAGCGTAGCCCGCTATTTCCTCAAGCGTAGGGGTTAGCTCAAAATCAACAAAATAGAACACATTATGCGTTGGGTCCCAAAAGAGTATCAAAGCCTCAATTATATCCTTCATCGGCTTAATCTTTAGAAAACTAACAAGACCGCCCAAAGCTTTTAGCACAGTATCTTGGATGACTTCCCCTAAATCATTCCACCACATATGAAGTTCTAACGGGATTTTCTCGAGAAAGGTTCATTTTCAATCGTGCTCATCCTGCACATTTATTTAAGGTGATCGGTTAAAAGACCATGATTTACTTTGACTCAAGAGAAAAATACCAATTTCGAAAATTGCACTTTTAAACAAAATACGTTTGCGAATATAGTCCTTCTGCACCTCAAGAAAGAAAATTTTAGGGTTGTGTTTGCTAATCAACCAAAATTTGAAAGAGGACCTTAAGTGGCTATTACTGCAAAAGTGGCCTTCTAGTGCCCTTTTGGCTATTTGGACAAGAGCAGCATTACCTTCATATTTTTGGGTTATTTTTGGAAAAAATGGAGTTAGACATGATGAGGGTTGCCTACGTATCATACATCCTGTGAGAATCAAACTTGAGTAGTTCGGTCAATTTAACGCAACAACAAAAGAAACACAAAACTTTTGAAATAGCTTTTTTTCTTTTTCTTCGAAAAAATTTCGCCAGATTTTCGGGATATTTTGGACACCAGGCTTTTTTCCACAGGCAGGTAATTTCCTCTCGCTCACCTTTATTTGGTTTTTCTCAATTTTCTTTCCTATTCTGAAAGCCGGTCAACATGCAATCCTAGTCAAATAAATGTGCAAGTAGCAAGCAAAATGCATTAGTATGATCTTTTGATTTCGGGTGCACCTGCCCTAGACAGACCCAACCCCTGTGTTGAGTCCTCAAAGTCAAATGCACGTGATGAAAACAAACGTTCCTACTAGGGATCCAGCTTGAGGCTATGTTATACTAGGTTTAAAACCCTGAGTTTATTTGTTCTAGACCTGGCTTACCCGAGCGGATAGCACGAGCCGGGTGGGGGGGGGCAGCGTACCGGGAATACAGAAGCTTCACCGGCTTTGCAACTTGTCCGAACCTCGTTCTAAAATTGGGATATGACTCTAACAAAAGAGAAGCTATACGAAGTGCACCCTTCTCAGATGATTTAGAAGACTCAGAGAGAGGAGGGTTTCGCAACAATTTATATATAGTTCAACAATATCAAAGCGGTACAAAACAACATTTAGCACATTAGGCCCAAACATGTCAATAAAACCAGATAATAAATAAATCCAAATATAACAATTATTCTAAGCACGAATTCTTGAACCCTGAACCAGAGATTCTGGGTTCGATCCCCAGCAGAGTCAGAGCTGTCACACCTCCTTTTTCTACCCCCGAAAGGGTATAAGGGAGTTTTTTCCAACTTAAAGTAACAATCAAAATGGGATTCATTTTATTCAAAATTCAGAGTCGCCACTTGGGATAATTTATGGTGTCCCAAGTCACCGGTTTTAAATCCCAAGTCGATGAAAGATTGACTCTGCTTTACAGTCCGCGAACATAGAAATCTGGATAAGGAATTTTGTTAACCCGAGAGAGGGTGTTAGGCATTCCCGGGTTCCGTGGTTCTAGCACGGTCACTCAACTATTATTATTCGCCTAATTATCTAATTTTGAAACACTTTTAAACCTATGTGCATTTTTAACTTTTTAGCCGCTTTTATTTATTTAAGGAATTATTTTGAGGTTATTTAAAGTACATCTCAAGTCACGCTACATGAAATGCACCCGTGATTCACGACATGCTCTATTTAACCTTGTTGGAAATTAGAATCGGGTCACATGAAATGTACACCCGATTTTAAGAATAACCGTGATAACTATATAATTAACGCGCCTTAAGCAAACTACGAAGTTCATTTTTTAATATCTAAGTTGAAATATTGGTGAGGGCCATGGATAATTTAATTATGGATGTTTCACCTCAATTCACTTTAAAGAACTATACTTATTTGGGCCTTATGGCGCTTTTATTCACAAATGACTCGGATTTAAAGCTTTGGACGTCAAAGAAATATAAAGCAGGCCTATAATAACGTGAACAAAGTGCTAGGCCAATAACCAGCCCAGTGTATTATTAAACGGGCACACAAAGAGGGGAGAACGTTGGGATTGAATGGGCTTCTAAAATCGAGCCCAACAAACATCGACCTTGAAACATTTTTTCCAGGCTTCATATGTCAGAGGTCATCTCATTTGGGGCTGACAACCAAGTCCAAACACCCCAAAAAATACACATTCAAAATTAATTGGAGTGAAACAATCAACTATTAATACATGTTCATGCAGATATTAAACGACAAACTGGACCCTGTTTTGAACACGTGAAAGGTCACTAGGCCCCAATTGAGGCCCCAAACGAAAAATGAAAAGGTTTGCATCACTTTCACTTGTCTTTATTGTTTCAAACCACAACATGGAGTACCATAGAGAAACTTATTTATGCACATTCAATTACTACACAACAGTCAAACCAATTGAGTCTCATTGCTCTTTTCATCTTGATTTTATTTTGTATCAGGTCACACACCTAACTACCATTAGCCTCCTAATAAAAATAGGCTTCGAGCCAAACTAAAAGGAAACAAATTGTGTAAAAAAACAGTAGCTAATCAATAGAGGAGTAACCTTGAAATCCAAAATAAACTCAACTCCAAAACTTCAAAGAGACGACATTAACTACTTTGATTATGATTTCTCATGAAACTGATATACTAATGATTATTTTCCAAGGTGAATATGGTCTATCCACCAAAGATTTAAACCACAACAATAGAGTTATCAATTTCTAACACCATATCAAGAACATACCTATTTTTGGGGCTTAATACTTGCTGATTTGGCCAATCAGTTGCCAAATCCACAAACTACAGCCAACACTCAATAACAACAGCCTTCAACAACCCTCAAATGTGCATCACTTTGAGCAGGATCACTGATTCCACATGAATAAACATCATACAAAGCACAACAAAGCTAATTAGGAAATAGATTTCAGCATATGAGGCTGGTGAATCAAAAAATAGTAAATCTAGGACATTAGACCTCTAATAATGAATAAGAAATCATTCAAATACATGTGAAACCATTGAGATAAACGGAATGTCCAAAGTTATGAATACTAACACCATATCACATCCACTAAAAGCTATAACAAGCTTAATTAAAGAAGGAAATAAAACTATATGATAAACATTAAGTCATGACATGAAAAAATTACTAGAATCAGATTTTAAAATGAAGCTGGATTTTAAACATTGGAGCATCAACTTTCATTCAACATTTATTTTCCTATTCCAAGGATTCGAAAATGTACCTGGATACAAACTATAGGTATGTCTTCTTTCATAAATCAGACCTTGGGCCATTTTTGAAGGGGTATTTCACCACCAAACCATAGGTATGTGTTCTTAGACTCATTTTCTTCACTTACACCCATTAGATTTCTAGGCCTAAATCTTGTTCTTTAAGGGTAGCAATTAGGGATTTTAAGAGAATTAGGGATTTTACAAATTTAAGGATTTAGACCTCGATTTGGGGTCGGATTCCAAAATTAATTGCATATTTGGGCTCATGGTTGAATGGGTATTCAGGTTTTGGTCTGAACCTCGAGTTTTGACCAAGCGGGCCCGGGGTCAATTTTTGACTTTTTGTTGAAAATGATAGAAAACCTATAATTTAGCATTGGAGTTGAATTCTTTAGCATTTATTAAAGTTAATAAGTTAATATTGACTAGATACAATTGAATTGGAAGTGGAATCAAAAGGAAAAGCGGTGTTTGAGGCTTGAGTTTTGGCCGTGAAAGTTCGAGGTAAATGTTTGGTCTAACCTTAGCTTGAGGGAATATGTGTTGTGCCTTATTTTCTATGTGGTAGTGTAGTGTACGACGTATAGGTATGGTGACGAGTATCTATACGTTGGTGTCAAGCATGCCCTTGAGTCTTAAATTGTGGTCATTGTGATTCTTAATAACTACTACAAATGCCTAAATTGTTGATTATCCATGTTGAGCAAGACTTATGATTATTTTCTTGATATTTGTTTATTGTTGAGCATTGGCTCTAGTTGAGGTTTATTTGTGAAGTTAATTGCTGGTACAAGTTTGGTTATAGGTGATTCTTTTGTCGGGGCGTATTTAATTCTTATTGTTGATTCCCTTGTCGGCACGTATTTATTCTTATTGTTGATTACCTTGCCGAGATGTTGTTGATTCCCTTGCTGGGATGTTGTTGTTGCTATTGTTTGGGTGAGGAAAGAGTGATAAAGTATGAAGGGTGATGTCGTGCACATTCATACTTATGCATATGTTAAGGAAAGAGTAATAAAGCACGAAGGGTGATGCCGTGTACATTTACATTGATATTGATGCATATGGTGAGGAAGAGAGATAAAGCACGAAGGGTGATGTCGTGCACATTTCTAATATTCATATGGTGAGGAAGAGAGATGAAGCATGAAGGGTGATGCCATGCACATTTTCATTATTGATTGCATGGTGAGGATCGAGAGTAAAAGCACGACGGGTGATGCCGTGCACTTAATGCCAGTTTGTTATAATTTCTTGTTGTTATCGGTTAAAGTGCCTTAATTGTTTCATTCCGTTAATATTGTGATTCTTTATGTTGGTATTTCCCCATAGGATGTTATCCTTCCCCGTTACTTTTGATTTGCTTCTATTACTGTTATTCTGTTAGATATTGTTTAACTGCAGGATATGTTGTTTGTTGTGTCCTAGCCTCGTCACTACTTCGCCAAGGTTAGGCTCGACACTTAATCAGTACATGGGGACAGTTGTACTGATACTACACTCTACAGTCTTTTGTGTAGATCCCGGTATTAGAGTGTATGGACCTTAGCTAGGGGCTGCTGCTTTTAGTCCATTGGAGACCCGAGGTAGTCCTGCAAGCGTCCGCAGGCCTTGGCATCCCCTTCTTATTTTGTTTCTTCCTATTCTTTCTATTTTATAGACAGACATGTATTTTCTTTGTTCAGACCCTATTTGTCGTATTCTTAGATAGTCCTTGAGATTGTGACACTAGTTCTGGATAGATTATTTCTATGGAGTCGTACTTGCATTAAGTTAAATTATTAGATTTCGTCCTCCGCATTTCTTTTCTATTATTATTATTATTCCGTTGTTGATCATATGTTAATTCGTAATTGTTAAAAGGTTAATGAAAAAGGGTAATAAAATCTGTGACACTCGGCTTGCCTAACTTTCATGAGTAGGCGCCATCACGACTCCCGAGGATGGGAAATATGGGTCGTGATAAGTTGGTATCAGAGCTCTAGGTTGCGTGGGTCTTACAATTCACGGACAAGCTTAGTAGAGTCTGAGGGATCAGTACAAAGATGTCTGTGCTTATCCCCTGGAGGCTACGGACTTTAGGAATGACTTCATATCTATTCTTCTCTGTCGTGCGATTTGGTTTCTCAATGCTAATTGAACTTCTACTTTGTTCTTTCAAAGATGGCGAGAACACATGCTTCTTTATCCGTTAATCAGCAGCTCCCACCAGGGGTAGAGGACGAGGTAGAGGTTGTGCTAGGGGCCGAGGCAGGGGTAGAGCTCAGCCCAGAACAGCAGCACTAGCGGCGGAGCCTCAGGTAGAGTTTAATGATGAGGTTCCAGCCCAGATAGTTCCAGCGGGCCTAACTCAGGTCCTAGAGGGGTTCATCGCTACCCCGGTACTCCAAGATGCTCTGATCCATCTAGTGGGCCTTATGGAGAGTGTCACTCAGGCAGGCTTACTTCTTATAGCACCAACCATCTCCCAGGCTAGGGGAGCACAGACTCCCGTTACCCACACTCCGGAGCAGATGGCTCCCCAGTTTCAGACTTCAGCAACTCAGCCTGTTAGAGCAGTTCAGCCGGGTGTAGTAGCTCAGACCGATGATGGAACAACTATGTCTTCCGATGCTTTGTGGAGGTTGGATAGGTTCACCAAGATGTTCACTACTACTTATGGTAGTACATCTTCAGAGGATCCCCAGGACTATTTAGACAGCTGTCATGAGGTTCTTCGGAACATGGGGATAGTGGAGACCAATGGGGTCGACTTTTCTACTTTCTGTCTATCAGGTTCCACCAACAAATGGTGGAGAGATTATTGTTTGGCCATACCAGCTAGATCACCAACTCTCACATTAGACCAATTCTCGCAGCTATTTCTCGAGAAGTTTCTTCCCGTCACTCAGACAGAGGAGTACCGCAGGCGGTTCGGGCATCTCCAGTATGGTTCTATGACTGTCACCTAGTACGAGACGAGGTTTATTGATTTTGCTCGTCATGCTCTTCTGATACTACCCACCAAGAGAGAGAGAGAGAGAGAGGGTGAGGAGGTTTATTGAGGGACTCGCTCAGCCTATTAGACTATAGATGGCTAAGGAGACAGATAGCGAGATTTCTTTCTAGGATGTGGCCAATGTGGCCAGGTGGGTTGAGATGGTTTTAACTTAGGGGAGCGGTCAGGGGTCTGATAAGAGGCCTCATCGTTCTGGCAGATTTAATGGTGCCTCGTCTGAAGGCAGAGATTCTTTTGGTAGAATCCATCCTCCTAGGACATTTTAGTTAGCATTCTAGGCTTCTCACGGTGCTTCAGGTGGCAGTGGTTCTCATATGCAGTATTCTGATAAGTTGTCCTACAGTGCACCACCAACTCCCATCAGTACACCTCCGCTCCAGAGTTTTCAGGGTGGTTATCTAGGCCGTTAGGGTCAGTTTTAAGGTCAGCAATCTCAGCAACCAAAGTCTTGCTATACTTGCGGCGATATGAGGCACATTGCTAGGTTTTGCCCCCGAGCCTCGAGCAGTTGTTAGCACCAGGGTTCTCGTGCTATGGTTCTAGCACCGGGTGTTCCACCGCCCGCTCAGCCAACTAGAGGTAGGGGTAGTGGTGTTAGAGGTGGAGATCAGGCCGCTAGAGGTGGAGACCAGGCAGCTAGAGGTGGAGGCCAACCAACATGAGGCCGTCCTAGGGATGCAATTCAGAGTGGTGGGGCCCAGCATCGATGTTATGCTATTCTAGCTAGACCTCAGGCTGAGGCTTTTGATGCACTTATCACATGTACGATTTTAGTGTGTAGTAGAGATGCCTTAGTTCTATTTGATACAGGGTCCACATATTCTTATGTATCATCTTATTTTGCCCCTTATCTGGTTGTGCCTCATGATTCTTTGAGTGCTCTTGTATATGTGTCTACACCGGTGGGTGATTCTATTGTGGTATATTGTGTTTATCGTGCTTGAGTGGTCGTTATTGGGGGTCTTGAGACCCATGTAAATCTCCTACTTCTCGATATGGTGGACTTCGATGTCATTCTGGGGATGGATTGGTTATCCCCTTATCATGCTATATTGGATTGTCATGCATAGACCGTGACCTTAGCATTATCGGGGTTACCTCATTTGGAGTGGAGAGGGACTCCTGGTCATTCTACCAGCAGGGTTATCTCATATATGAAGGGTCAGTGTATGATTGATAAAGGGTGTTTGGCCTATTTGGTGTATGTTCATAATTCTAGTACTGCAATTCCTTCTATGGATTTTGTGCCCGTTGTTCGTGAGTTTCCAGAGGTATTTCCATTAGACCTGCCAAAGATACCACTCGACAAGTATATTGACTTTTGTATTGATTTGGCTCCGGGCACTCAGCCCATTTCTATTTCGCCTTATTGTATGGCCCCGCTAGAGTTGAAAGAATTAAAAGAATAGTTGCAGGACTTGCTGGATAAAGGGTTTATTAGACTGAGTGTCTCGCCTTGGGGTGCGCCGGTGTTGTTTTTTAAGAAGAAGGATGGGTCGATGAGGATGTGCATAGATTATCGTCAGTTGAACAAAGTCACCATAAAAAACAAGTATCCATTGTCGAGAATTGATGATTTGTTTGATCAGTTTCAGGGTGTCAAGGTATTTTCGAACATTGATTTGAGATCTAGCTACCATCAGTTGAGGATTAGGGCATCCGATGTCCGTAAGACAGCTTTTCGCACTCGGTAGGGGCATTATGAGTTCTTAGTGATGTCATTCGGGTTGACAAATGCCCCAACAACTTTCATGGATTTGATGAACCGAGTGTTCAATCCTTATTTGGATTCCTTCGTGATTGTCTTCATTGATAATATTTTGATTTATTCCTGCAGTCGGGAGGAGGATGAGCAGCACCTTCGAGTCGTTCTTCAGACTCTACAGGATAGTCAGTTGTATGCAAAGTTTTCGAAGTGTGAGTTTTGGTTGAGTTCAGTAGCATTCTTGGGTCACGTTGTATCAATAAGGAGTATTCAGGTAGATCCTAAGAAAATCGCGACAATCAAGGATTGGCCTAGACCCACATAAGCTACGGATATCTAGAGTTTCTTGGGTTTGGCAGGCTATTACCATCGGTTTATGGAGGGGTTTTCATCTATTGCAGCCCCGATGACCAAGTTGACCTAGAAGGGTGCCCAGTTCAGGTGGTCGGGCGAGTATGAGGCAAGCTTTCAGAAGCTCAAGACAGCTTTCACTACTAACCGATGTTGGTTTTGCCCACAGGTTCAGGTCCATATACAGTATATTGTGATGCGTCTCGTATTGGACTTGGTGCGATGTTGATATAGAATGGCAAGGTTATTGCATATGCTTTGCGGTAGTTGAAGATTCACGAGAAGAATTATCCAGTTCATGATTTGAAACTAGCAGCCAGTGTTCACGCGCTGAAGATTTGGAGGCATTATTTATATGGCGTGTCATGTGAGGTGTTCACGGACCACAAGAGCTTGCAATACTTGTTCAAGCAAAAGGAGCTAAATTTGAGGCAGAGGACGTGGTTGGAACTGTTGAAAGACTATGATATCACCATCTTGTATCATCTTGGAAAGACCAATGTAGTGGCCGATGCTTTGGGCAGGAAGTCTGCCAGTATAGGCAGCCTTGCGTATATTCCGGTCAGTAAGAAGCCGCTTGCTTTGGATGTTCAGGCTTTAGCCAACCAATTTGTGAGGTTGGATGTTTCTAAGCCCAGTCGTGTTCTAGCTTGCACAGTCGCTCGTTCTTCATTATTTGAGTATATCCGAGATCGGCAGTATGATGATCCTCATTTGCTTGTCCTTAGAGACACAGTGCGGCACGGAGGTGCCAAGCAGGTTATAGGTGGAGATGATGGAGTTTTGAGGATGTAGGGTCGTATTTGTGTGCCTAATGTAGATGGACATTGTGATTTGATTCTAGAGGAGGCCCATAGTTCCCGGTATTCTATTCATCCAGGCACTGCTAAGATGTATCAGGACTTGCGACAACATTATTGGTGGAGGAGGATGAAGAATGATATTGTTGCGTATGTGTCTCGGTGGTTGAATTATCAGCATGTAAAGTACGAGCATCAGAGACCTGGTGGTATGTTTCAGAAGATTGAGATTCTTGAGTAGAAGTGGGAGCGTATCACTATGGGCTTCGTTGTTGGACTACCATAGACTCAAAGGAAGTTCGACGTAGTATGGGTTATTATGGATAGGCTGACTAAGTCAGCGCATTTCATTCATGTGGAAGTTTCCTATTCTTCTAAGCGGTTGGCAGAGATTTATATTCAGGAGATTGTTCGCCTTCATGGTGTGCCCGTGTCTATCATTTATGACCAGGGTACACAGTTTACCTCGTATTTTTGGAGGGCGATACAATGTGAATTTTGTACGCGGGTCGAGTTGAGCACATCATTTCATCCTTAGACGGACGGATAGTCCGAGAGCACTATTCAGATTTTGGAAGATATGCTCCGAGCATGTTTTATTGACTTTGGAGGTTCTTGGGATCAGTTTTTGCCATTAGCAGAGTTTGCCCACAACAACAGCTAACGGTCGAGCATTCAGATGGCTCCCTATAAGGCATTATATGGTAGGCAGTGTCGGTCACCAGTTGGGTGGTTTGAGACGGGAGAGGCTCGGTTGTTGGGTACAAACTTAGTCCAGGATGCCTAGGATAAGGTTAATATCATTCAGGATAGACTTCGTACAGCTCAGTCCAGGCAGAAGAGTTATGCCAACCGTAAGGTTTGTTATATGGCATTCATGGTCAGAGAGCGAGTGTTGCTTCCGGTGTCGCCCATGAAGAGCGTGATGAAATTTGGGAAGAAGGGCAAGTTAAGCCCTAGATTTATTGGCCATTTTGAAATTCTTCGAAGAGTGGGAGAGGTGGCTTACAAGCTTGCGTTGCCACCAGGATTATAAGTGGTGCACCAGTGTTTCATGTGTCCATGCTTCGGAAGTATCACAGCGATCCATCCCACGTGTTAGACTTCAGCACTGTCCAGTTGGACAAGGATCAGACCTATGAGGACGAGCTGGTGGCCATTCTGGACCGGCAGGTTCATCAGTTGAGATCGAAGAGTTATCCTTTTGTTCGTGTCCAGTGGAGAGGTTAGCTTGCCGAGGCAGCTACCTAGGAGTCTGAGTCTGGTATACGGAGCCGATATCCCCATCTTTCCCCCGACTCAGGTATTTCTTTTCTATGTCCGTTTGAGGACGAACGGTTATTTTAGAGGTGGAAGATGCGATGACCCAAAAGGTCATTACTTGATTTAAAAGTCAATTCGGTGTTTCGAGGTTTTAAAAACCTCCTTTTATCTCACCTTGATTTGCGCGCACGGACCGAGCGTATATTCGGAACGTTTTCATGTGAAAATTTTATAAAAATACTAATTTAGCCTTTAAAATTGAATTTAAGTTGACTTCAATCAATATTTTGGGTAAATGGACCCGGACCCGTGATTCAACGGTCCCAGAGGGTCCACAAAAATATGAGGCTTGGGCGTATGCCCGGAATTGGATTCCGAGGTCCCAAGCCCGAGAAATGAATTTTTGAAGAAAATTGTTTAATAGAAACTATAAGAGTTTTTGAAAATTTAGGGATGTTTGAATTTGATGGTATAGGGCCCGTATTTTGGTTCCGGATATTTAAGTTGTGCCTGTAAGATTTTGTAAGAAACAGAATTCATATGACGTGAATCGGACCCTCGGTTGTGAAAATTTGAACTTAAGAGTTTTTGAGATTTTTCTTTGATTTTGATGCTAAACTCGTAGTTCAAGGTGTTATTTTGGCGATTTGATCACATGAGTAAGTCCATATGATATTTTTAGGGTTGTGTGCATGTTTGGTTTGGAGTCCCAAGGGCTCGGGTAAGTTTCGGATAGGCTTCGGGGTCTTTTTGACTTAGGAAAATCTGGTATGATTGCTGCTTCCGGTGTCTGATGCACCATGCTTCACGATCGCGAAAGGGAAACTGGGTTAGAGAGGGTAACCCAACGAGAGCGCGAGACCAAGGTTGCAAACGTGGAGCATTGGGGGGGACTGCTCTATGCAAAAGCGACCGGTCAACCACGAATGCGTAGCTTTAGGATGGGTTGGTCAGGGAACCTAGGGGAGCACTATGCAAACGCGCGCCCTTTATTGCGATTGCGAAGTCAGGGCTGGGCTAAGCCTTTGCGAATGCGTAGCTTCTCCCGTGATCGCGTAAGTCCTCGATCACGTAAGTCCTTGGATGGAAGCTCTTCGCGAATGCAATGAACACTGTCGCCCAACACTTAAAATAGAACCAGAACGGGAATTTAGGCATATTTCATATCTTCTTCCCTAAATCAGACCTTGGGCAATTATTGAAGGGGGATTTCACCACTAAACCATAGGTATGTGTTCTTAGACTCATTTTCTTCATTTTTCATCAACACCCATTAGATTTCTAGGCCTAAATCTTGTTTTTTAAGGGTACAAATTAGGGATTTTAAGAGAATTGGGGATTTTGCAAATTTGGGGATTTAGACCTCGATTTAGGGTCGGATTCCAAAACTAATTGCATATTTGGGCTTGTGGGTGAATGGATATTCAGGTTTTGGTCTGAACCTCGAGTTTTGACCAAGCGGGCCCGGGGTCAATTTTTGACTTTTTGGGGAAAATGATAGAAAACCTATAATTTAGCATTGGAGTTGAATTCTTTAGCATTTATTAAAGTTAATAAGTTAATATTGACTAGATACAATTGAATTGGAAGTGGAATCAAAAGAAAAGGCGGTGTTTGAGGCTTGAGTTTGGTCGTGGAAGTTCGAGGTAAGTGTTTGGTCTAACCTTAGCTTGAGGGAATAGGTGTTGTGCCTTATTTTCTATGTGGTAGTGTAGTATACGACATATAGGTGTGGTGACGAGTATCTATATGTTGGTGTCAAGCATGACCTTGAGTCTTAAATTGTGGTCATTGTGATTCTTAATAAGTACTACAAATGCCTAAATTGTTGATTATCTATGTTGAGCAAGACTTATGATTATTTTCTTGATATTTGTTTATTGTTGAGCATTGGCTCTAGTTGAGGTTCATTTGTGAAGTTAATTGCTGGTACAAGTTTGGTTATAGCTGATTCCCTTGCCAGGACATATTTAATTTTTATTGTTGATTCCCTTGTCGGGACGTATTTAATTCTTATTGTTGATTCCATTGCCGGGACGTATTTATTCTTATTGTTGATTCCCTTGCCAGGATGTTGTTGTTGCTATTGTTTAGGTGAGGAAAGAGTGATAAAGCACGAAGGGTGATGTCGTGCACATTCATACTTATGCATATGGTGAGGAAAAAGTGATAAAGCACGAAGGGTGATGCCGTGTACATTTACATTGATATTGATGCATATGGTGAGGAAGACAAATAAAACACGAAGGGTGTTGTCATGCACATTTCTAATATTCATATGGTGAGGAAGAGAGATAAAGCATGAAGGGTGATGTCGTGCACATTTTCATTATTGACTGATGGTGAGGATCGAGAGTAAAAGTACGAAGGGTGATGCCATACACTTATTGCCAGTTTGTTATGATTTCTTGTTGTTATTGGTTCAAGTGCCTTAATTGTTTCATTCTGTTATTAATGTGATTCTTTATGTTGGTATTTCCCCATAGGATGTTATCCCTCTCCGTTACTTTTGATTTGCTTCTATTACTGTTATTCTGTTAGATATTGTTTAACTGCAGGTTATTTGTTGTGTCCTAGCCTCGTCACTACTTAGTCAAGGTTAGGCTCGACACTTACTCAGTACATGGGATCGGTTATACTAATACTACACTCTGCACTCTTTTGTGCACATCTCGGTACTTGAGTTATGGACCTTAGCTAGGGGTTGCTGCTTTTAGTCCATCAGAGACCCGAGGTAGTCCTACAAGCGTCCGCAGGCCTTGGCGTCCCCTTCCTATCTTGCTTCTTTCTGTTTTTTCTATTTTAGAGACAGACATGTATTTTCTTTGTTCAGACCCTATTTGTAGTATTCTTAGATAGTCTGTGAGATTGTGACACCAGTTCTAGATGGATTATTTCTATGGAATCGTATTTTTATTAAGTTAAATTATTAGATTTCGTCTTCCGCATTTCTTTTCTATTATTATTATTATTTCGCTGTTGATCATATGTTAATTTGTAATTGTTAAAAGGTTAATGAAAAAGGGTAATAAAATCTGTAACACTCAGCTTGTCTAGATTTTATGAGTAGGCGCCATCACGAATTCCGATGGTGGAAAATTCGGGTCGTGACAGTATGAATAAATAGCATACAAATGCTTGAAAATGGCGGAGTGATTACGAAATGTGTTATATATTAAAAGGTTGTGGACATAACTGATGCCAATCATTCCTGATGTTGTTATAATATATTTTTGCTACATTAAGTGTAGTCAATAATCCGATATGCAATCGAAAGTCGAGACGTATTAGTCTAAAACATAAGAAAGTTTGCATTGAACTTTCATGACAATGAAACGAGTTTTGAAGTATTTGAAATATACTCTAAATCATGTTGTGCACTACAATAATTATCCCGCAATTAATAAAGGGGTATAGTGATGCAAATTAGATTATAGGTTCAACCGATTCTAAATAGTCGGTGGAGGAGTGATATCTTGGAAATCGTCCAAACAAATGTGCATTGACCACTCTATAGTGGAGGCTGAGTTTATAGCCTTAGACAAGGTCGGTAAAGAAGCTAAATGACTTTGGAATTTCTTGGAAGATATTCTATTTTTGTGGTGATATTCAAGCGGCAATAGGTAGGGCAAGGAGCATTATGTATAACAGAAAATCTTATTATATTCAAAGAAGACACAATACCTTTAGACAACTACTCTCTAGTGGTGTTATCATAGTTGACTACATAAAGTCAAGAGATAACGTGTAGGATCCACTTATAAAGGCCTATCTAGAAAGGCAGTTGAAAGATCATCGAAGGAAATGGGGCTAAGGACTAGGACAAGTCATCATGGCGGTAACTCTATCTAGTAGACTGGAGATCCCAAGAGCTAGGTTAAAAGAGATCAAACAAAGTTATAAATGACAATTCAACATTGTCAAATAACTCAACCCATTCTCGTGATGATGACAATGTTTAGAAATCAAGGTAAAGCATTAAGGCTTTTTGATGAGTCAATAAAGCTTAAAGCTTTTTAATGATTTGCTAAGTCTGGCAGGATATGACCAGATAGTGTGTTTATAGGATTACACGTTTAGAAATCACCTATGTGAGTGTGAAGTGTTAGCCGCTTTAAGGGGAATGAAAGTAAAGGCACATTCTCTAAGCACTAAAGAAATCCAGCAGTGTTCATGTCTAAAACGAACACAACCGTGAAAACCAAAGACGATTAAGGATTGATTATGTGACTTATGGTTGTCTAGGTATTCAGCAAAGCTTGACGGTTCAAAGATATCAAATCTACCGATTGACCGAGTATATCCGACATGAGTTCACTACGGAAAGTTCAAAAGGAAACCTACTTATCCATATGCGATTAATCCTTACTTGCGATTTCATGCTTGTTTTACATATGTCCATTCCCCATTCATGTGGGGGGTTGTTGTGTTTTTTCTTTAAAGGGTGTGAATGAAAAATGAAAGAGGCACCTTTTGGATTGCACCTCTCCATCTTACCCTTCCTTTGTCTATAAATTTAGAGGCTTGACCTCAATTTTATGATAAGCAAAATCTGAAATCGTCTCCTCTCTTTTCTACATTGTTGTATTATTTTCTAAATAAACATAAGTGTCATGTGTAATTTGCTCCGTTTGTTGATTTTGCTGATGTTCTATAATTTGAATTGCCGCTATCACATAATAGTTATTCTGTTCTCTCCTGGAAGGAATTAATTCGTATACCTTGGGAAACAATGAGGGGATTAAATTCTTTAAGTACACACTGTGCATTCAGTGGGCTCGGAATTATTTTATGATTTGTTTATTAAACTAACATTTGTTTGTTGCTCTAATTTTCTGATTTTGAACACAATAATACCAACATGTTATTTAACCTCATTCTTTTCTGGATATATATATATTATGCCTTAGCTTTTTATAAGTATATAATGTTACTCCTTCCGTTTCAATTTAGGTGATATAATTTGAATAGACAAAGAGTTTAAGAAAGAAGTAAAAACTTCTAAAATTTATGGTGTTAAACATATCATATCATTTGTGTGACTATAAAATATTTGAACTTGAGGCACTAAACATACCATAATATTTATTTTATATGGTTATAAAAGCTTCTCATGGGTAAAGCACGAAATGTACAACTAATTGTTTCCAAGTTTACAAGTGTAATTCTTTTTTGAACAAATTAAAAAGAAAAGTGTGTCATATGAATTGGAAGAAAAAGAGTATGATTAAATTATATGCACTAACAACGTAAAAAAAAAATACATTAGCTGTGTGTGAAGTCCTACCCGATTTGTACCAGTAAACATACTATTATTTTTAGTATTTAAGTTTTATCTCGCAATATAAATATTTTTTCTTACTACCAGTGAATTATGACTTGCAAGAGCGGGTTGGTTACTATTTTTACAAGGTTATTTATTAACACTTATCACAAATATTCATCTGTAGTTACCTTATAGGTGGTCTGGTCGTATAAATATTATACTGTGAGAGCATAAACTTAATTAAACTCTATCTTTGGTTTTATCATTAAATTTTACCTGTAATTATCATTTCGGGTGACCTGATAGTCTAATTTTTTATTTTTCGCACTACCTTGTATTGAAGTTAAAACTCTGCATATGTTATGCCTTAGTGTTCCTTCAATCTGTCAAAAAAGGCCTAATAATGAACAAAAAATTGGTGCATGGTGCAGTTTTCAAGTACCAAGGGCTTCACAATGTGTATAAAGCAAATTTGTCTGACTTCCAAAATTGCAAACCAGGTTCTAATGATGAACCCCTCAATTCTGGAAATGATGTGATTGAGCTGACATCTCCTGGGAAGAGATGGTACTTTTGTGGAGTAAAATATCACTGTCAACTTGGAATGAAGGTTGCCATTAACGTTCTACCAGAAGTGGGATCTCCTTCTACTGCACCTTCAGGTTCCCCTGGCTCGTCAGCTGCTTCTGGGATAATTAGTCCTTCCAAATTTGTTGCTTCGATTGTTTTCCCAATTTCCGTGTTCTTGATGATCATCGCCTAAGTATGGAGCAGCAAGTGATAGTTCTTTATTTTTATCGTGTTTGTCAATTGGTTAATTAATTCTATTACTTTTTTCTTTTTCTTTTGTGTTGTAAAGATTTGTTTCATTATTTTAGAATTGGTCATAAAAATTAATAAACATTTGACTGCTCATATATGGATGTTTATTTAAATTCAAGAAAAATGCTGAAGTTCCTTCACTTGATAACATATTTTTCTTAATTATGGAAATACTAATCGGAAAGAAAGAACATGACTCGATTGATATGGCCTTCTTTATAAATGCAAGAAAAAATCCAGCTCGGCTGAACAGTTAGTTTAAGTCGATACTCATTGATGGAAATCATGGCACAAAGTAACCACATCTACTTTTCAATAGCATGTAACTCTTCTATGCATCAACATCTAGTCGTTGAGATTTTAAGATGATGATAGTGTTCGCATATTTGATCCAATTTTTATTCACCAGAGTAGTTCTCTAATGCTAAATAAATTTACAGTTGATCAGTTGTCACGACCCCAAATAACCGATCGTGATGGCGCCTATCATATTACTAGGCAAGCCAACCCAAACCATCAATCACACCGAATTTCTTTTATAAAACCATTTTCCAACATAGGATTAAATACCGGTTTTCATAAGAAGTGTTTACAACATCTAAAATAATGCGGAATCCAATAAAAACATAAGACAACACAGCCCCAAATATCTGGTGTCACGAGTCTAGAGCCTCTACTACATAACTGACTATCTGATACAACAAAAGTCTAGCAAAATGCGGAAGTAGAACAAGATAAGAAGGGGATAACAGGGTTGCGGACGCCATGCAGCTACCTTGAAATCTCTGCAACCTCTGAATCAGCTGAGGACCCTCACTCTGCCACTCGGGCACCTGGATTTGCACACAAGGTGTAGGGAGTAGCGTGAGTACGCCAACTCAGTAAGTAACTAAAGTAAATAAGGACTGAAAGCAGTGACGAGTAGTTCGAATAAGACATATAACTGAATAATCAATAGGATATCTGATCAATGTTACAATTTAAAAACCAATTTCGTCATAAATCAACATGTTCAGTTTAAAATACTTGAAATCATATACTTAGCAATATTTCCAACAGAGACTTATTTAAAAGAGGAGTGAAATCGTCATGAACGAGCCCCTCGGGCAAGGAATCACTCAGAATATGGCCCATCGGATAGCCTCTCAGTCAGTCGTGACTCAACTCTCATCACTCAGTACTCACTCTCAGCACTCAGCTCATTAGTATCTCATAATAATAGAAATCTTAGTAACCGTTGCGGCGTGCAGCCTAATCCATATATTTATAGTCGACTACGCTCACTGGGGGTGTGCAGACTCCGGAGGGGCTCCAACAACCCAAGTGTCATATCGCTGCGGCGTGCATCCCGATCCAATATATATATATATATATATATATATATATATATATATATATATCACTGCGACGTGCAGCCTGATCCATATAAGTATCGTTGCGGCGTGCAGCCTGATCCATAGCTCACATATGTACACATATCCTCACAAATTGCTTCTCAACCTCTCTCAGTCCTTAACCTCACAGCCTCTCGGGCACAACAATAGAAATTAGGGAACTCAGCCCAAACAGTCCTCACGATTAGGAGTAGAGTAATAAAACCAGTTTTAAACATTTGAACAGGTAAAACATAACTGAGAATATGCTTCTAGCAAATAAAGTGAGGAAAATAGTCAAAATGCCCCTAAGGGTTTCTACAGGTCGGCACAAGGCCCCAAACATTCCATACAATCCATAATACAATATAAATATCCAAAATACGGAATGATATAATATTTCCAAACTAAACACGCGGCTTAATAGTCGCTACGGGACGGGCCAAGTCACAATCCCTACGGTGCACGTCAACACGCTCATCACCTAGCATGTGCGTCGCCGCATTTTTCAAAATAAGTCAAATACCGGGTTTGTATCCTCAATTCCAGATTTACAATAGTTATTTAACTCAAACCGGTGAAAGTACTACTCCGCGACGCCTTTGCCCCTCAAATCATCCTCCACTCGCGTCGAATCTAGTCAAAATCAAAACGGGGACGTCAAAATATGCCAAGGGAATGAAGCCTAAGCGAAAATAATAAACAAATGGCACAATCCCAAAATTACCAAAACCAGGCTCCCGGGACCACATCTGGGAATTCGATAATATTTTACATAAATGGAATCCTTATCCTCCCACGAGTCTATACATATCAAGAACACTGAAATCGGGTCCAAATGACCCCTCAAATCCCCGTTTAAAGGCCTCTTAAACTCAAGCCCTAATCCCCAATTTTTAGCCCTTTAATTCCTTTAATTACAGCCTTAATCCATGAAATACTATCATAGAAATAAGTTTTAGGTCCAAAATCCTTTCCTTAAGGAAGTCTCCTTGACTTTTCTCTTCGAAATCGCCCAAAGCTCCAAAATTTGTGTTTAAAAGTGAAGAAACCCTCTGAAAATTGCGAAGGAGAAAATATAACATTCTGACCTCAGTTATTTCCGCATCTGCGGTACTTCAACCGCATCTGCAGTACCGCATTTGCGGTCAAGGAGACACTTCTGAGGCTTTCATTTAACTCAGCCAAAACCGCATCTGCGATGCCAATTCCGTATATATGCTTTCGCAGTTGCGGTTCCCAGAACCGCATCTGCGGTTCCTTCCTCCCATGCATTTTATCCGCTTCTACGATCACCTTTTCTGCATCTGCAGAATCGCACATGCGGTCTCCAAGCAGCAGGTGCGGAAACACCA
Organism: Nicotiana tabacum; assembly: GCF_000715075.1. Classification (NCBI taxonomy): domain Eukaryota; kingdom Viridiplantae; phylum Streptophyta; class Magnoliopsida; order Solanales; family Solanaceae; genus Nicotiana; species Nicotiana tabacum. The sequence continues at coordinate 129,198,907 of NC_134099.1, forward strand.
GAAGCAGCAAAAATCTACAACTTCTCAAAATCTCAAACTCTTTCGTCAACCATCCGATCACCCCGAGGCCCTCGGGACCTTAATTGAAAATACCAACATACTCCATAACCTTATTCAAACTTGTACCAATCTTCAAAATACCTCAAACAACATCAAAACACCGAAAACACGTCGGATTCAAGCCAAATTTTCTAAAATCTTTTGAATTCCACTTTTGATCAAAAACCCAATCAAACCACATCCGAATGACCTGAAAATTTGCACACACATCCCAATTTGCACACAATAAAACTCTTGGAATTCCATTCCGACCTCTAGATCAAAATCTCGCCTACCAACCGAAAATCGCCAAATATAAACTTTGTGAATTCAAGCCTAAATCTACTCCGAACCTCCAAAACTCATTCCGATCACGCTCCTAAGTCCCAAATTATCTCACGAAGCTAACCGAACCATCGTAACTCACATCCGAGCCCTCTAACACATACCAAATGATGCTAGAGGGATTAGATCCGACCAACCCGAAACCACATAACACGGATAAAAAAGCATAAAGAAGCAGAAATGGAGAAAATACAGCAGTAACTCATGAGACGACTGGTCGGGTCATCACATCAATGATGCTAGGCCAAAATGCTATATTTTTAATACATTACTCACTCTATATTTTGTTAGTTTAGTGGTTAATTGTGAAAAGTTTGAGCTAAATTATGTTGTTTTATATGTAGGAGCATCAACAGAGGCGGACCCAGGATTTGAGCAAAATTAGACTTGCAGCTAAATGCTAATTACTAGCGATAAAATTCAGCGTGCAACTCTTTAAAACTTAATGATTATGATCGATAACTTATATATATATATATATATATATATATATATATATATATATAGAGAGAGAGAGAGAGAGAGAGAGAGAGAGAGAGAGAGAGAGAGAGAGAGAGAGAGAGAGAGAGAGAGAGAGAGAGAGAGAGAGAGAGATGGGTGCTATGGGAAGGGAATATGTTTGATTAAGCATGTTTCATACTTTAAAATTTCAGTTTTTAATAAAAAGAGGGTCAGTGATCAAAACGACATTCAAACTTAAGATTATCAAAGACTTACTAAAGAAATCAAGATTAAGAGTATGGTAATACTAAAATAACTGAAGAAGAGCGTCAAATTCTTAATTGCCATTGCCGAGTCAGATTGTAGAAGAAGGTTGTCGCAAAAGAATTTGTATTTTTCTATTTGTGTACCGATAAATTGCAAAGTGAGACTTTCAATTTTAAGGGAGGAATTTGAAAAAGAATAAAATTAATTAGGTGACTATTATGTCTTAGTACTAAACTATAATTAAATTAAAAAAAAAAAGAGATAAAAGTAAAAATAAAGTAATTTACTATTAAATATAAATTACATTGTATTCAAAGAACTAAAATATTAGTTAAGTTGACTATTATATTAGTAATAATATATATATATATATATGGGAACTAAATTATAATTGTGTGACGACCCGGCCAGTCGTCTCATGAGTTACCACTCAGTTTTCCCCGTTTCTGCTTCTTTATGCTTTGTTTATCCGTGTTATGTGGTATCAGGTTGGTCGGATCGAATCCGGAATGATTTTGGTAAGGTTTGAGAAACTTAGTCTCTATTGAGGAAGCTTAAGTTGGAAAAGTCAATCGGATGTTGACTTATATGTTATAGGGCTCGGATGTGAGTTCCGATGGTTCGGTGAGCTTCGGGAGGTGATTTTTGACGTAGGAGCATGATCGGAGTGAGTTTTAGAGGTTCGGATTAGATTTAGGCTTGAGTTGGTGAAGTTTATATTTTGGCGATTTCCGGTTGGTAGGCGAGATTTTGATATAGGGGTCGGAATGGAATTCCGAGAGTTGAAATAGTTCCATAGTGTAATTTGGAATGTGTGCAAAATTTTAGGTCATTTGGACGTGGTTTTGTTGGGTTTTTGATCAAAAGCAGAATTCGAAAGATTTTAGAAAGTTTGGCTTGAATCCGATGTGTTTTGGTTGATTTGATGTTGTTTGAGGTATTTTGAAGATTGGTACAAGTTTGAATAAGGTATTAGGATGTGTTTGTATTTTTGGTTGAGGTCCCAGAGGCCTCGGGATGATTTGGGTGTTCGACGGGGAGTTTGAGGAATGTTTGTAGCTGCTGAACTTTTGCTGCTTCTAGTATTTCCGCACCTGCGGATTGGGTACCGTAGGTGTGATGCCGCACATGCGGGAGATCGATCGCAGATGCGAAAAAGGGCCTGATGAGCAGCGACCGCAGAAGCGGTCAGGGTGACCGCATCTGTGATGTCGCAAATGCGGAAGTGTGATCGCAAATGCAATTTTTGGCTGGATAAGTGATTTCCGTAGAAGCGGATTATGAACCGCAAATGCGGTACCGCAAAAGCGGTTAAAGGGCCACAGATGCGAAAATGTCTGGGCAGAAGGTATAAATCGTGGCTTTCGCGAATTTTAAGCTATTTCACAATTTTTATCTCGGCTTTGGAGCTTTTTGGACGATTTGAAAGAGGGATTGCAAGGGAACATCATTGAGGTAAGGAATTTGGACCTAAAACTCGTTTCTATGCTATTATTACATTGATTAGAGTTAAGGATCATGGGAATTTAGGGTGCAAATTGGGGGAAAATAGGGCTTGGAAACTTAGACCTTTGCTTGAGGATTTGAAGGTGTGATGACCCAAAAGGCCATCACCTGTTTTTAAATGAATTCTACATTCTAAGGCCTTGAAAACCTCTTTCAGCATCACCTCAATTTGCGTGTGCAGTCCGGGCGCGTAGCCGGAAAGCTATTATGTGAAAATCTGTGAAAATATTGGAATTTTGACTTAAAATGCATTTAAGTTGACTTCGGTCAACACTTTGGGTAAACAGACCCGAACCCATGATTTGAAGGTCCCGGAGGGTTCGTGGAAAAATATGGGACTTGGGCGTATTCCAGGAATCGAATTTTGAGGTCCCGAGCCCAAGAAATAAATTTTTAAAGAAAAATATTTCCTGGAAATTTCTATGAGTTTTGGAAACAAAATGCATCCAGAATTTGATTGTATGGGGCCCGTATTATAGTTCTGAAGCCCGGTACAAGTCTTATATGTGAAATAAGATATGTCTGTGAAATTAGGTTAGAAACGGATGTCATTTGATGTGATTCGGACCTTAAATGCAAAATTTGATGTTTTAAGAAGTTTTGAAATATTTCATTGATTTGGAGGTTTAATTCGTTGTTTAAGAGGTTATTTTGGCAATTTGATCGCACGGATAAGTTCATATGATGTTTTTGAGTTAGTACATATGTTTGGTTTGGAGCCTCGAGGGATTGGGTGAGTTTCGAATGGGTTTCGGAAGGTTTGGAACTTGTGAAAAGTTGCATGTTGTTCAGTTTATGATGTTCTGGTATGTTCTTCTTCGCGCACGCAAGAGGACCCTCGTGAACGCGATGAGTTTGTCAGGATGAAGGAGATTTTCTTCTACACGAACGCGAGACCCAGGTCGCGAACGCGAAGCTTTGGGGGTTTTCCCTTCGCGAACGTGGGCCTGGTATCGCGAACGTGAAGGCTTATGGGCCTGGGCAGGGGGAGGGGTATCTTACCCTACGCGAATGCGTCCACGCCAAACGCGAAGGCTCTGGGGGCTGAAGCTCCGCGAACGCGAGACTTGTGTTGCGAACACAATGGTTTATCTGGCCTGACCCCTCGCGAACGCGACAGGTCTGTTGTGAACGCGATGAAGGCATGTCCAGTGATTTTAAAACAGAACCAAAACGGGATTTAGCCAAAATTTCATAACTTCTTCTTCTCAACTCCAAATTGGGCGATTTTTGAAAGGGTATTTCACCACCAATTCATAGGTATGTAATCATAGACTCATTTTCTTCAATTTCCATTAACACCCATTAGATTTCTAGGCTTAAATCATGTTCTTAAGGGTAGAAAATTAGGGATTTGGGTAGAGTTAGGGCTTTTTGTATAATGGTAATTTAGGTCTCGTTTTGGGGTCGAATTTTGGAACTAATATATTCGGTCTCGTGGGTGAATGGGTGATCGGGTTTTGGTCCGAACCTTGTGTTTTGACCAAGCGGTCCCAGGATCAATTTTTGACTTTTTGGGAAGAATGTTAGGAAAGCTATAATTAAGCATTGGAATTGGATTGTTTAGCGTTTATTGATGTTATTAAGTTCATTGTGTCTAGATACAATTGATTTGGAGCCAAATTCAAAAGGAAAAGCGGTGTTTGAGGCTTGAGTTGGCCATGAAAGTTTGGGGTAAGTGTTTGGTCTAACCTTAGCTTGAGGGATTAGGAGTTGTATCCTATTTGCTACTTGTTTCTTGTTGAGTACGACGTATAGGCATGGTGACGAGTATCTATACGTTGGTGTCGAGCATGACCGTGATTCTTGAATTGTAATTTATTGTGTTCTTAAATAATGCTACGGATGCTTAAGTTGATGATTCTCTGTATTGAGCAAGGGTTGTGATTATTCTCGTGGAAATTACTTATGACTGAGTATTGGTGTTAGCTGAGGTAGTTAGATGCTGGAACAAGATTGGTTATAGCTGTTTCTCCCTTGCCGAGATGTAGTTATTTATATTGTCGATTCCCCTTGTCGGGATAGTGTAGTTCTTTATTCGATTCCCTTGCCGGGATAGTGTAGTTCTTTATTGATCCCTTGCCGGGACTCTTGCTATGATTGTTGTTGACTGTATATGTGGATCAGGTTGCACGCCACAACAATGATATATTTGGATCGGGTTGCACGCCGCAACAATGATATATATTTGGATCGGGTTGCACGCCGCAACAATGATATATTTGGATTGGATTGCACGCCACAACAATGATATATTTGGATCGGGTTGCACACCGCAACAATGATAAATAATATGGATCGGGTTGCACGCCGCAACAGTGTTGTTGTATATATTGGTATCAGGTTGCGCGCCGCAACAATTATTGATATAAAGTGTTTATAGGTTTGATACAAGTTTCTTATTGTTTTGCTGTGAAATCTAAACTATTCTTATAGTGTTACTCTTGATTTACTATTGAAATTGATATATCCCCGCAGCAGGTGCCCCCTCCCATCTTTATTTGTTTATTTATGTTTTATTTTCTGTTGTATATTATATAACTACATAGGTTATTTGGTAGTCTGGTCCTAACCTCGTCACTACTTTACCGAGGTTAGGCTAGGCACTTACCAGAACATGGGGTCGGATTGTGCTGATACTACACTCTGAATTATGTGCAGATCCCGGAGTAGCTCTTGGACCATAGCATTTGGGTGGCTGCCTTCAGTCCAGCTAGAGATCCCGAGGTAGTCCTGCAAGCGTCCGCAGGCCCGACGTTCTCTTCTATCTCATTACGTGTTCTATTTTCACTTGTATTCGAGATAGCTTGCATTTCCTTTTTAGGCTCTTGTATGTAGTACTCATAGACAGTCCGTGATATTGTGACACCGAGCTCCGGGTAGAGACGTATGTTGGCATTTTCATGTTGGCTTTGGGTATTTTATCAGATTTAGTCTTCCGCTTATTTTTATTTATCGTAAATCTTTCACTATTGATCACATGTTAATCTAAATTGTTAAAAAAGGCTAATAAATGCGTTAGAAATTCTACGAAATACGGCTTGCCTAGCTTTCACGAGTAGGCGCCATCACGACTCCCGAGGGTGGGTAATCCGGGTCGTGACAAGGCCAATGGCTAGATTTTAGCCGTTGGAGCCCGTTAGGCCCGTTGGGCCCGGTTGAACTTGCCCAGCGGGTCCCGGTCTTAACGGTCCCAGGCTCACGGGCTAATTGTCTTGAATCGGCCCACCACGGGCATTCACACCACTAGATCCTAGGCTTGGTTGAACTGGCCCGTTTTTCCTGTTAGGCCCGCGGTCCTAGGCCGGTCCCGGGCCAGGACCGGGCCACAATATAGTCTTAGGGGAGGGACTCCTGGTCATCCTACCCGTAGTGTCATCTCTTTTGTGAAGGCTCGGCGTATGGTTGAGAAGTGGTGTTTGGCATATTTGGCATATGTTCATGATTCTAGTGTCGAGGTTCCTTCTATTGATTCTATGCCTGTTGTTCGTGAGTTCCCTGAGGTATTTCCTTTAGACCTGCAGGGTATGCCACCTGACAGGGATATTGACCTTTGCATTGATTTGGCTCTGGGCACTCAGCCCATTTCCATTCCGTCGTATCGTATGGCCCCACCTGAGTTGAAAGAGTTGAAGGAGAAGTTGCAAGACTTGCTTGAGAAGGGTTTCATTAGACTAAGTGTTTCGCCTTGGGGTGCACCAGAGTTGTTTATTAAGAAGAAGGATGGATCGAGGCGAATGTGTATAGATTACCGATAGTTGAACAAGGTTACAATCTAGAATAAGTATCTGTTGTCGAGGATGGATGATTTGTTTGTTAGCTTCAGGGAGCCAAGGTATTTTTGAAGATTGACTTGAGATCTGGCTACCATAAGTTGAGTATTAGGGCATCCGATGTCCCTAATACAACTTTCCGCACTCGGTACAAGCATTATGAGTTATTGGTAATGTTATTTGGGTTGACAAATGCCCCAACAGCTTTTATGGATTTGATGAACTGGCTGTTCAGGCATTACCTGGATTCGTTTGTGATAGTCTTCATTGATGATATCTTGATATACTCCCGTAGCCGGGAGGAGCACGAGCAGCACCTTAGGGTGGTTCTTCAGACTCTAAGGGATAGTCAGTTGTATGCTAAGTTTTCGAAGTGTGAGTTCTGGTTGATTTCAGTTGCATTCCTGGGTCATGTTGTATCAGCAGAGGGTATTTAGGTTGATCCGAAGAAGATTGAGGCAATCAAGAACTACCCTAGACCAACATCAGCTACGGAGACTTGGAGTTTTTTGGGATTGGCACGCTACTATCGTCGGTTCGTGGAGGGGTTTTCATCTATCACTACCCTGATAACCAGATTGACCTAGAAGGGTGCCCAGTTCAGATGGTCGGACGAGTATGAGGCAAGCTTTCAGAAGCTCAAGACAGCTCTGACTACGGCACTGGTGTTGGTTTTGCCCACAGGTTCAGGGCCTTATACAGTTTATTGTGATGCATCTCGTATTGGGCTTGATGCGATGTTGATGCAGGATGGCAAGGTCATTGCTTATGCTTTGCAGTAGTTGAAGATTCATGAGAATAATTATCCAGTTCATGATTTGGATTTAGCAGCCATTGTTCACGGTTTGAAGATTTGGAAGCATTACCTGTATGGTGTGGCATGTGAGGTGTTCACGGATCACAAGAGTCTGCAGTATTTGTTCAAGCAAAAGGAGTTGAATTTGAGGCACAAAAGGTAGTTGGAGTTGTTGAAAGACTATGATATCACCACCTTATATCATCCGGGAAAGGCCAATATGGTGGCTGATGCGTTGAGTAGGAAGTCAGCCAGTATGGGCAGTCTTGCTTATATTCCGGTAGGTGAGAGGCCGCTTGCATTGGATGTACAGGCTTTAGCCAATCAGTTTGTGCGGTTGGATGTTTCTGAGCCCAGTCATGTGTTAGCTTGCACGGTCGCTCATTCTTCTTTATTGGAGCGTATCCATGATCACCAGTATGATGATCCCCATTTGTGTGTCCTTAGAGATACAGTGCATCACGGAGGTTCCAAGAAGGTTACCTTAGGTGATGATGGAGTTTTGACATTGCAGGGTCGAGTTTGTGTGCCTAATGTGGATGGTCTTCAAGAGTTGATTTTAGAGGAGGCCCATAGCTCTCGGTACTCTATTCATCCGGGCACCGCGAAGATGTATCAGGATTTGCGGCAGCATTATTAGGTGCGGAGAATGAATAAGGATATCGTTGCATATGTGGCTCGGTGTTTGAATTGTCAGCAGGTCAAGTATGAGCATCAGAGGCCTGGTGGTTTGTTCCAGAAGATTGAGATTCCTGAGTGGAAGTGGGAGCGGATCACTATGGACTTCGTTGTTGGGCTCCCACAGACTCAGAGGAAGTTCGATGCATTATGGGTTATTATTGATAGGCTGACCAAGTTAGCGCATTTCATTCTTATGGCAGTTTCCTATTCTTTTGAGAGGTTAGGTGAGATCTATATCCGGGAGATTGTTCGCCTTCATGGTGTGCCCGATTCTATCATTTTGGACCGAGGTACATAGTTTACCTTGCATTTCTAGAGAGCAGTTTAGCGAGAGTTGGGCACACGAGTTGAGTTGAGCACATCATTTCATCCTCAGACGGACGGGCAGTCCGAGCGGACTACTCAGATTTTGGAGGATATGCTCTGAGCTTGTGTCGTTGACTTTGGAGGCTCGTGGGATCAGTTTTTGCCTTCAGTAGAATTTGCCTACAACAACAGATACAAGTCGAGTATCCAAATGGCTCCTTATGAGGCTTTATATGGTAGGCGGTATCGGTCTCCGATTGGATGCTTTGAGCCGGGAGAGGCTCGGTTGTTGGGTACAGATCTGGTTCAGGATGTCTTGGACAAGGTCAGGATTATTCAGGATAGGCTCCGTACAGCTTAGTCCAGGCAAAAGAGCTATGCAGACCGCAAGGTTCGAGATTTGGCTTTTATGGTTGGTGAGCGGGTATTGCTTCGAGGGTCGCCTATGAAGGGCATGATGAGATTTGGGAAGAAGGGCAAGCTTAGCCCTGGTTCATTGGCCCATTTGAGAATCTTGATCGAGTGGGAGAGGTGGCTTATTGACTTGCATTGCCGCCGAGCTTATCATCCGTGCATCCAGTATTTCATGTGTCCATGCTTCGGAAATATCATGGCGATCCATCCCACGTGTTAGATTTCAGCATTGTCCAGTTGGACAAGAACTTGTCTTTTGAGGAGGAGTCGGTAGCTATTCTAGACCGGCAGGTTCGTCAGTTGAGGTCGAAGAGTTTTCCTTCTGTTCATGTTCAGTGGAGAGGTCAGCATGCTGAGGCATCGACCTAGGAGTCGGAGTCCGATATGTGGAGCCATTATCCCCATCTTTTCCCCGACTCAGGTACTTCCTTCTTATGTCCGTTTGAGGATGAACGATTGTTTTAGAGGTGGAGAATGTGATGACCCAAAAGGCCATCACCTGTTTTTAAAATTAATTCTGTGTTCCGAGGCCTTAAAAACCTCTTTCAGCATTACCTTGATTTACGTGCGTAGTCCGGGCGAGTAGCCGGAAAGCTATTATGTGAAAATCTATGAAAATATTGGAATTTTGACTTAAAATGCATTTAAGTTGACTTCGGTCAACACTTTGGGTAAACGGACCCGGACCTGTGATTTGACGGTCTCGACGGGTCTGTTAAAAAATATGGGACTTGGGCGTATGCCCGGAATCCAATTTCGAGGTCTCGAGTTCGAGAAATGAATTTTTAAAGAAAATTATTTTCTGGAAATTTCTCTGAGTTTTGGAAACAAAATGCATCTAGAATTTGATAGTATCGGGCTCGTATTTGGTTCCGGATCCCGGTACAGGTCTTATATGTGAAATAAGATAAGTCTGTGAAATTTGGTAAGAAACGGATGTCATTTGACATGATTCGGACCTTAAATGCAAAATTTGATGTTTTAAAAAGTTTTGAAATATTTCATTGATTTTGAGGTTTAATTCGTTGTTTAAGAGGTTAGTTTGGCGATTTGATCGCACGGATAAGTTCATATGATGTTTTTGAGTTAGTACGTATGTTAGGTTTGGAGCCCCGAGGGCATGGGTGAGTTTCAGAAGGTTTGGAACTTGTGAAAAGTTGTAGGTTGTTCAGTTTCTGATGTTCTGGTATGTTTTTCTTCACGTTCGCGGGAGGACCCTCGCGAACGCTATGAGTTAGTCAGGCTAAAGGAGATTTCCTTCTACCCGAACTCGAGACCCAGGTCGCGAACGTGAAGCTTTGGGGGTTTTCCCATAGCGAACGCGGGCCTGGTATTGCAAATGCGAAGGCTTATGGGCCTGGGCAGGGGGAGGGGTATTTTACCCTACTCGAATGTGTCCATGCGAACACACACGCGAAGGCTCTGGTGGCTGCAGCTCCGCGAACGCGAGCCTTTTGTCGTGAATGCAATGGTTTATTTGGCCTGACCCATCGCGAACGCGACAGGCCTGTCACGAACGCGATGAAGGCATGTCCAGTGATTTTAAAACAGAACCAAAACGGGATTTAGCCAAAATTTCATAACTTCTTCGTCGCAACTCCAAATTGGGCAATTTTTGAAAGGGGATTTCACCACCAATTCATAGGTATGTAATCTTAGACTCATTTTCTTCAATTTTCATTAGCATCCATTAGATTTCTAGGCTTAAATCATGTTCTTAAGGGTAGAAAATTAGGGATTTGGGTAGAGTTAGGGTTTTTTGTATATTGGTGATTTAGACCTTGTTTTGGGGTCGAATTTTGGAACTAATTATATATTCGGGCTCGTGGGTGAATGGGTGATCGGGTTTTGGTCCGAACCTCGTGTTTTGACCAAGCGGGCCCGGGATCAATTTTTGACTTTTTGGGAACAATGTTAGGAATGCTATGATTAAGCATTGGAATTGGATTGTTTAGCGTTTATTGATGTTATTAAGTCGATTATGTCTAGATACAATTGATTAAGATCCAAATTCAAAAGAAAAAGCAGTGCTTGAGGCTTGAGTTGGCCGTGAAAGTTCGAGGTAAGTATTTGGTCTAACCTTAGCTTGAGGGATTAGGAGTTGTGTCCTATTTGCTACTTGTTTCTTGCTGAGTACGACGTACAGGCATGGTGACGAGTATCTATACGTTGGTGTCGAGCATGACCGTGAGTATTGAATTGTAATTTATTGTGTTCTTAAATAATACTATGGATTCTTAAGTTGATGATTCTCTGTATTGAGCAAGGGTGTGATTATTCTCGTGGAAATTACTTATGACTGAGTATTGGTGTTAGCTAAGGTAGTTAGATGTTGGAACAATATTGGTTATAGCTATTTCCCCCTTGCCGGTATGTAGTTATTTATACTGTCGATTCCCTTGCCGGGATAGTTTAGTTCTCTATTGATCCCTTGCCGGGACACTTATTATGATTGTTGTTGATTGAATATGTGGAACGAGTTGCACGCCGCAACAATGATATATTTGGATCGGGTTGCATGCTGCAACAATATTATATGTGGATCTGTTTGCATGCCTCAACAGTGATAAATAATATGGATTGGGTTGCACGCCGCAACAGTGTTGTTATATATATTAGGATCGTGTTGCGCACCGCAACAATTGTCGATACAAATTGTTTATAGGTTTGATACAAGTTTCTTATTGTTTTGCTTTGAAATCTAAGACGTTCTTATGTTATTGCTCTTGATTTACTATTGACATTGATATATCCCCGCAGCAGGTGCCCCCTCCCATCTTTATTTGTTTATTTCTGTTTTATTTTCTGCTGTATATTATATAACTGCACAGGTTATTTGGTAGTTTGGTCCTAGCCTCGTCACTACTACGCCGAGGTTAGGCTTGGAACTTACTAGCACATGGGGTCGGATTGTGCAGATACTATACTCTGCACTATGTTCAGATCCTGGAGCAACTCTTGAACCATAGCATTTGGGTAGCTGCCTTCAGTCCAGCTAGAGATCCCGAGGTAGTCCTGCAGGCGTCCGCAGGCCCGACGTTCTCTTCTATCTTATTATGTGTTCTGTTTTCACTTGTATTTGAGACAGATTGTATTTATTTTTCAGACTCTTGTATGTAGTACTCATAGACGGTCCGTGATATTGTGACACCGGGTCCTGGGTAGAGACGTATATTGGCATTTTCATGTTGGGTTTGGTTTATTTTATCATATTAAGTCTTCTGCTTGTTTTTATTTATCGTAAATTATTCACCGTTGATCACATGTTAATCTAAACTATTAAAAAGGGCTAATAAATGCGTTAGAAATTCTACGACACGCGGCTTTCCTAACTTTCACGAGTAGGCGCCATCACGACTCCTGAAGGTGGGTAATCCGAGTCATGACAGAAGGACCATTTGAGGTCGGATTTCAGAACTTTTGATATGTATGAACTCGTGGGGAGATAAGGAACCTATTGATGTAAAAATTAATGAATTCCAAGACGTGAGCCCGGGGGTTGGGTTTTGGTAATTTCGGGATTTGTGTCGTATTTTGATTATTTTCGATTGGGCTTCGTTCCCTTTTAATGACCTCGTTTTGATTTTGGATAGATTCGACGCGTGTGGTGGCTGATTCGAGAGGCAAAGGCATCGTGAGCAAGAGATTTGATCGGTTCGAGGTGAGTGATGATTGTAAATGATTTTTTAAAGGTTTGAAACCCCGGATTTGCACATCGTAGTGTTATATTGAGGTGAGGCACACGCTTGATAACGAATGTGGGGTCGTGCACTATTGGGGATCGTGACTTGGTCCATCCCAATTGATGGTTTTAACGCGTATTTTACTGAAATCTATTTGCTATCATCATTATTTAGGCTGAATGCATTATTTGGGCTTCGTGCCAACTATTTGAACCCTTCGGGAAATTTTACTGGTATTTCCTTACTGTTTTTATACTTGAACTCAGTCATGTTATATTTCACTGTTTTTCGTACTCAACCATGTTTACTCTGTTTTACCACTTACATGATCTTTTAAATGATATTTTGGGCTAGGAAACATGTTTTACCACTGCCTGAGTGACTTGTGAGGATTTTTGACTGAGTAAGGCCGATGGCCTATGTTGTGAGGAAGCATTTGATACTAATTATGAGGCCGTGGGCCTATGATATGTACGCCACGAGGTGGCTTGATTGATAGGAGGCCGAGGGCCTAGTGATGACACCACGAGGTGGCTTGATATTGCACTTGGGTCATAAGGGCCCCCTCCAGGAGTCTGTACACCCCTAGTGAGCGCGGGTACCCATTGTGATGTGAGATTGAGCCAGAGGGACTGGTATTGTTCTATGTGATTGCCCGAGGGGCTGGTACTATTCTAAGATAATGCCCGGGGGTGGATTTGTTGATACTGTGCCCGAGGGGTAAACCTTTATATGTTTACTTTTCATAATTGACTGTCTATTACCTATTAAATTGTTGAAAAAGGCTTTTCATGAAGTAAATTTTGAGTTAGAGGATTTTACCAATCTTTCACTAGTTTACTGTTTTAAATGGTTTTACTGTTTCATTATAGCATGCTTTTGTGCCTTACATGATTTCCGGCTTTCAGTCTGTATTTACATTTGTTACTCACTGAGTTGGAGTACTCATTTTACTCCCTGCACCCCGTGTGCAGATTCATGCTTTGCTGATCCTGCCAGTGCGAGTTGAGAGCTTCCGACAGATTTCGGAGTCCACGAGGTAGCTGCTTGGCATCCGCAGTCCCGTGTTTCTCCCCCTAATCATTTATATCTCTTGATCAGACATTTTGTAATAGTTTATAGACATTTCAGACTTGTATTAGAACTTGTAGATGGTCATGACTAAAGACACCCCGGTATCGGGCTATGTTGGGTTATATTCCGCAAATTATGCTATTATCTGTTAACTTTGGATTATCTTATTATGCTTTAGATTTATTTCTTATGGTTTAACGGTTAATAATTGGATACGGGAAGTGTCGGCTGGCCTTGTCTTCACGAGAGGCACCATCACGATTGGGTCCGGGTTTAGGGTCGTGACAAGTTGGTATCAGACCCTAGGTTACATAGGTCTCACGAGTCATGAGTAGGTTTAGTAGAGTCTCGCGGATCGGTACGGAGATGTCTGTATTTATCCGCGAGAGGCTGCAGAACCTTTAGGAAAACTTTCACATTTTTGAATTCTTGTCGTGCGTCCTTGATTCAGCCTAAAAAGTAACTCTTTGAATTCCTTCCACGCGTTTGTATGCGCGCATGAGCGCTTAGTATCCGATGTGCATCGATGTCTTGTGATTTCCCTGATCAAGCGGCGAGACGTGATCTCTATGTGTTGATGTTGGGCCAGTTGAGAAGACTTGATGCCGAATTTTTGCCTATAGCTTGAGCCTTGAGCTGTTAATTTCATGAGCACGTGTTTCTGGATCCATATGTTCTGTTGTGTCCCTATTAAGGGAGGTGATGACTGGATAGTTACGTGATGAGTGTGATGTGACTGCGAGGTGTATTCATATGATTTGGAAACTACAAGAAAGGTGTGCTAGAGGATAGAAGAACTATTAGGTACTTGATTTTTATCTTGATTTGAGGTATAGCCCCGAGTTATGGGTGTGTGAAGAATCTTTCCATTTTTCCTAGTTGGGAGTGGAGTAAATTTCATGTTGCGGTCTGAGTTTAGACTCAGGAAGTTTAAGTGACTGCGTAATGTTTATGACGGTGGAAGGTATATAGAAAGGTTAGTTTGAGGCAAAGCAGGTGGGGTTATCTCCTGCGGATTGTTCTAAAGTTTGCGTAATTCCTTGTGTCATTTATTGGAAGCTCTCTGTTACCAGGGAAATATATGTTTTATAATTTGAATTTGGGTTGCTCAAGAGAGTAGGCTTGACTACTAGGAGAGTGAATGCGAGATTTGTAGAAGACATAAAGTACCAGATGGTCTGTGTTCCACGAGCTTATGAAGGATTGAGTTTAATCTCACTATGGTATTATGGCAGCAATAAAGTATATGCGTTATGAGTTATTGTGTATGTTTTGGTCTATGGCTTCGAGCCAAGTGGGGGAGTCCACTATTAATTAGTCGATTGCACGGTTATGTGCTATGTTAGTTCCAGTTTGAGGCGTGCGGGTGAATCAGTCATCGGCTTCAGCACCAGTTACTTCACCACCACCAGCCCAGTCAACTAGGGGTCGCCCTAAAGGGGGAGGTTGATCAGGTGGCGGTCAGGCCTGTTTCTATGCAATTCCAGCTAGACCCGATGTCATTACTTCAGATGTTGTTATTACAGGTATTGTTTGAATCTGCCACAGAGATGCCTCTATATTATTTGATCCTGGTTCTACCTTTTCTTATGTGTCATCATACTTTTCTCGTTATTTTGATACGCCCCGTGAGTTTCTTGCTTCACCTGTTCATGTATATACCTCGATGGGCGATACTGTTGTTGTAGACCGTGTGTACCGGTCGTGTGTGGTGACTATTGGGGGTCTGGAGACCCATGTGGATCTTTTATTATTGTGTATGGTGGATTTCAATGTTATTTTGGGCATGGATTGTCTATCTCCATGTCGTATTATTCTGGACTGTCATGCTAAGACAGTCACATTGGCTATACCGGGTGTGCCATGAATTGAGTGGCGAGGTATGACTGATTATGTTCCTAGTAGAGTGATCTCATTCTTGAAAACCCGGCATATGGTTGGGAAGGGTTGTCTTTCGTATCTAGCCTTTGTGAGGGATGTCGGTGCTGAGACTCCCAATATTGATTCTGTCGAGTTGTGAGGTATTTTCTCGATGTGTTTCCTGCAGACCAGCCGGGCATGCCACCGAATAGGGATATTGATTTTGGTATTGACCTAGTGCCGGGCACTCAATCCATTTCTATTCCGCTATATCGTATGGCACCAGCGGAGTTGAAGGAATTAAAGGAGCAGTTTCAGGAACTCCTTGATAAAGGGTTCATTCGGCCTAGTGTGTCACCTTGGGGTGCGCCGATTCTATTCGTGAAGAAGAAGGATGGCACTATGAGAATGTGCATTGATTATAGGCAATTGAACAAGGTAACAATTAAGAACAAGTATCCTTTGCCTCGCATTGATGATTTATTTGACCAGCTTCAAGGAGCGAGAGTCTCCAAGATTGACCTCTGTTTAGGTTATCACCAATTGAAGATCAGGGACTCGGATATTCTTAAATAGCTTTCAGGACCACATATGCTCATTATGAGTTCTTGGTGATGTCTTTTGGCTGACTAATGCCCCAACAACATTCATGCATTTGATGAACAGTGTGTTCCGACCTTATCTTAACTCGTTTGTCATAGTCTTCATTGATGATATTTTGGTATATTTGCGTAGTCAGGAGGAGCACGTGAAGCACTTGAGAGTTGTGTTGCAGAGATTGATGAAGGAGAAGATTTATGCAAAATTCTCCAAGTGTGAGTTTTGGCTCAGTTCAGTGGCTTTCTTAGGGCACGTGGTGTCCAGCGAGGGTATTCAGGTTGACCCGAAGAAGATAGAGGCAGTTCAGAGTTGGCCCAGACCGTCCTCAGCCACAAAGATTCGCAGCTTTCTTGGTTTGGCGGTTATTATCGCCGGATTGTTCAGGGATTCTCATCTATTGCATCGCCTTTGACCAAGTTGACTCAGAAGGGTGCTTCCTTTGTATAGTCGGGCGAGTGTGAGAAGAGCTTTCAGAAGCTCAAGATAGCCTTGATCACAGCTCGAATAATGGTTTTGCCATCAGCTTCAGGTTCATATATCGTGTATTGTGATGCTTTGATAGTTGGTATTGGTTGTGTATTGATGCATGAGGGTAGAGTTATTGCTTATGCTTCTCGTCAGTTGAAGCCCCATGAGTAGAACTACCCCGTTCATGATTTGGAGTTGGCTACCATAGTTCACCCATTGAAGATTTGGCGACATTACTTGTATGGTGTGTCTTGTGAGGTGTTTACTGATCATTGTAGCCTCCAGCACTTGTTCAAATAGAAGTATCTTAATTTGAGGCAGCGGAGACGGTTGGAGTTGCTTAAGGATTATGATAACACTATATTGTACCATCCGGGAAAGGCCAATGTGGTAGCCGATGCTTTGAGCCAAAAGGCAGTGAGTATGGGGAGTTTGGCATATATTCCAGTTGGGGAGAAACCTCTTGCAGTTGATGCCCAGGCCTTGGCCAATCGGTACATGAGGTTAGATATTTCTGAGCCTAGACGGGTATTGGCTTGTGTGGTTTCTCGGTCTTCCTTATATGATCGCATTAGAGAGCGCCAGTATGATGATCCATATTTGCTTGTCCTTAAGGACAGAGTTCAGCATGATTATGCAAAAGAGGTGACCATTGGTGATGCTAAGGTGTTGAGGATGCAGAGCCGGATTTGTGTGCCCAATGTGGATGGGCTTCGGTAGTTGATTCTGGAGGAAGCCCATAGCTCGCGGTATTCCATTCATCCGGGTGCCGAGAAGATGTATCAGGATTTGATGCAGCACTATTGGTGGAGGAGAATGAAGAAAGACATTGTGGGATTTGTAGCTCAGTGTCTCAATTGTCAGCAGGTGAAACATGAGCATCAAAGACTGGGTGGCTTGCTTCAGCGGATAGATATTCCAGAGTAGAAGTGGGAGAGGATCACTATGGACTTTGTTGTTGGACTTCCACGAACTTTGAGAAAGTTCAATGCTATTTGGGTGATTGTGGATCGGCTGACCAAGTCTGCGCACTTCATTCATGTGTGTACTACTTATTCTTCAGAGGGGTTGGCAGAGATCTATATCCGGGAGATTGTTCGTTTGCATAGCGTCCCAGTTTCTATTATTTCAGATAGGGGCACTCAGTTTACTTCACAGTTTTGGAGGTCTGTGTAGCGAGATTTCGGTACTCAGGTTGAGTTGAGCACAGCTTTTCACCCTCAGATGGACAGGCAGTCCGAGCGCACTATTTAGATATTGAAGACATGTTGCGTGCTTGTGTCATTGATTTTGGAGGGTCATGGGATCAGTTTCTACCGCTTGCAGACTTTGCTTATAACAACAGCTACCAGTTGAGTATTCAGATGGCTCCATATGAAGCTTTGTATTAGAGGCGGTGTAGATCTCCAGTTGGTTGGTTCGAGCCTAGTGAGGCTAGACTATTGGGGACAGACTTGGTGCAGGATGCTTTGGAAAAGGTGAAGGTAATTTAGGAGAGGATTCGTAGAGCGCAGTCAAGGCAATAGAGTTATGCTGATAAGAAGGTTCGAGATGTGTCCTACATGGTTGGTGAAAAGGTTCTGTTGAAGGTTTCGCCCATAAAGGGTGTTATGAGGTTTGGGAAGAAAGGGAAATTGAGTCCCCGGTTCATTGGGCCTTTTAAGGTGCTTCGGAGGATTGGGGAGGTGGTTTATGAGCTTGCCTTGCCACCTAGCTTGTTCAGTGTGCATCCGGTATTTCATGTTTCTATGCTCCGAAAGTATATTGGGGATCCATCTCATGTTTTGGATTTCAGCACGGTTCAGTTGGATGATGATTTGACTTATGATGTGGAGCCAGTAGCTATTTTGGGTTGTCAGGTTCGAAAGTTGAGGTCAAACGATATAGTTTCAATGAAAGTGTTGTGGAGAGGTCGGCCCATAGAGGAGGCTACCTGGGAGACCAAGCGGGAGATGTGGAGCATATATCCTCACGTGTTTGATATTTTGGTGATTTTCGGTTGGTAGGCGAGATTTTGATATAGGGGTCGTAATGGAATTCAGAGAGTTGCAGTAGCTCCGTAGTGTCATTTGGGAAGTGTGTGCAAAATATCAGGTCATTTGGACGTGGTTTGGTTGGGTTTTTGATCAAAAGCAGATTTTGAAAGATTTTAGAAAGTTTGGCTTGAATCCGATGTGTTTTGGTTGATTTGATGTTGTTTGAGATGTTATGAAGATTGGTACAAGTTTGAATAAGGTATTAGGATGTGTTTGTGTTTTTGGTTGAGGTCCTGGGGGCCTCGGGATGATTTCGGATGGTTGACAGGGAGTTTGAGGAATGTTTGCAACTGCTGAACTTTTGCTGCTTCTGGTAATTCCTCACCTGCGGATTGGGGACCGCCGGTGTGATGCAGCACGTGCGGGAGATCGATCACAGATGCGAAAAAGGTCCTGAAGAGAAGCGACTGCAGAAGCGGTTAGGGTGACCGCATCTGCAATGTCGCAGATGCAGAAGTGTGATTGCAGATGCAATTTTTGGCTGGATAAGTGATTTCCGCATAAGCGGATTATGAACCGCAAATGCAGTACCGCATAAGCGGTTAAAGGGCCGCAGATGCGAAGATGTCTAGGCATAAGATATAAATTGTGGCCTTCGCGAATTTTGAGCTATTTCACCATTTTTATCTCGGCTTTGGAGCTTTTTGGACGATTTAAAAGAGGGATTGCAAGGGAACTTCATTGAGGTAAGGAATTTGGACCTAAAACTCGTTCCTATGCTATTATTACATGGATTAGAACTAGAAATCATGGGAATATAGGGTGAAAACTGGGGAAAACTAGGGCTTGGAAACTTAGACAATTGCTTGAGGATTTGAAGGACCATTTGAGGTCGGATTTCAGAACTTTTGATATGTATGAACTCATAGGGAGATACGGAACCTGTTGATGTAAAAATTACTGAATTCTGAGATGTGGGCCCGGGGGGTCGGGTTTTGGTAATTTCGGGATTTGTGTCATATTTTGATTATTTTTTCTTGGGCTTCGTTCCCTTAGCATATTTTGACGATATCGTTCTAATTTTGGATAGATTCGACGCGAGTGGAGGCTGATTCGAGGCGCAAAGGCGTCGCGAGCTAGAGATTTGACCGGTTCAAGGTGAGTAAGGATTGTAAATGATGTTCTGAGGGTTTGAAACCCCAGATTTGCACATCGTAGTGCTATATTAAGGCGAGGCACACGCTTGATGACGAGTGTGGGGTCGTGCACTAATGGGGATCGTGACATGGTATGTCCCGATTGATGGTTTTACCACATATTTTACTAAAATATATTTGCTATCATGAGTATTTGGGATGAATGCATTATTTGGCTTCGTGCCAACTATTTGAACCCTTCGGGGATTTTTACTGGTATTTTTTCGTTGTTTTGACTTTATACTTGGACTGAGTCATGTTATATTTCACTATTTTTCGTATTCAGCCATGTTTACTCTGTTTTACCACTTACATGATCTTTTAAATGATATTTTGGGCTGAGAAACATGTTTTACTACTGCCCGAGTGGCTTGTGAGGATTTTTAACTGAGTAAGGCCGAGGGCCTATGTTGTGAGGAAGCATTTGTTACTGATTATGAGGCTGAGGTCCTGAGATATGTACGCTACGAGGTGGCTTGATTGATGGGAGGCCGAGGGCCTAGTGATGACACCACGAGGTGGCTTGATATTGCACTTGGGTCATAAGGGCCCCCTCCAGGAGTCTGTACACCCCTAGTGAGCGCGGGTACCCATTGTGATGTGAGATTGAGCCAGAGGGACTGGTATTGTTCTATGTGATTGCCCGAGGGGCTGGTACTATTCTAAGATAATGCCCGGGGGTGGATTTGTTGATACTGTGCCCGAGGGGTAAACCTTTATATGTTTACTTTTCATAATTGACTGTCTATTACCTATTAAATTGTTGAAAAAGGCTTTTCATGAAGTAAATTTTGAGTTAGAGGATTTTACCTATCTTTCACTAGTTTACTGTTTTAAATGGTTTTACTGTTTCATTATAATATGCTTTTGTGGCTTACGTGATTTCCTGCTTTCAGTCTTTATTTTCATTTATTACTCACTGAGTTGGAGTACTCACTTTACTCTCTGCACCCCGTGTGCAGATTCAGGCGTTGTTGATCCTGCTAGTGCGAGTTGAGAGCTTCCGACAGATTTCGGAGTCCACGAGGCAGTTGCTTGGCGTCCGCAGTCCCGTGTTTCTCTCCCTTATCATTTCTATCTCTTTATCAGACAGTTTGTAATAGTTTATAGACTTCTCAGTCTTGTATTAGAACTTGTAGATGCCCATGACTAGTGACACCCCAATATCGGGCTGTGTTGGGTTATTTTCCGCGAATTATGCTATTATCTGTTAACTTTGGATTATCTTATCATGCTTTAGATTTATTTCTTATGGTTTAACTGTTAATAATTGGATATGGGAAGTGTCGACTGGCCTT
Organism: Nicotiana tabacum; assembly: GCF_000715075.1. NCBI lineage: Eukaryota > Viridiplantae > Streptophyta > Magnoliopsida > Solanales > Solanaceae > Nicotiana > Nicotiana tabacum. The sequence continues at coordinate 129,219,630 of NC_134099.1, forward strand.
GTCTTCACGAGAGGCACCATCACGATCGGGTCCGGGTTTAGGGTCGTGACAAATTGAATTCGAAAAAAGAAGATAAAAGTAAAAAATAAAGAAATTTACTATTAAATATAAATTACATTTAAGGAGGAGAAAAATCTGAACTTGGGGATTAAAAAAAGCTGAACTTGACTATTATGTATTAGTACTAAAATATAATTGAATTAAAAAAAGAGATAAAAGTAAATATAAAGCTATTTACTATTAAATATAAATTACATTGTATTCAAAGAATTAAAATATTAATGAAGTTAACTATTATATTAGTACTAAATTATATTTATTTTTTGGGAACTAAATTATAATTGAATTCGAAAAAAGAAGATAAAAGTAAAAAATAGACCAATTTACTGCTTAAATATAAATTACATTTAAGGAGGAGAAAAAGCTTAAAGGAGTAGAAAAAGCCTGAATTTAGGATTCGAACTCGCGTCACACCCAGCAAACGAGGGGATTTAAGCGCCCAAAGACCACTTTCCCCGCTCGTCACTTTGTGTCTGGGGGCACACTTAAAATATTTAAGGGGTCTTTATATATGTGCAGATATATATAATATGTATATACAGGATTTTTACCGAGGCTAACAGGGTCCCGTGACCCCTCAACCCACAACATAGGTCCGCCTCTCAGCATCGGAAGACAAAAATGAATGAAAGTTGCACAAAAAGAGCACAAAAATGCAATTAAAGAGCACAAAAGCATTAAGTACCCAAACCTGTGATGACCCGGCCAGTCGTCTCATGAGTTATCGCTCCGTTTCCCCCATTTCTGCTTCTCTATGCTTTGTTTATCCGTGTTATATGGTATCGGATTGGTCGGATCGAATCCGGGATAATTTTGGTAAGGTTTGAGTCACGTAGTCTCTTTTAAGGAAGTTTAAGTTGGAAAAAATAACTGAATGTTGACTTATGTGTTAGAGAGCTCGGATGTGAGTTTCGATGGTTCAGTTAGATCTGGGAGGTGATTTATGACTTAGGAGCGTGATTGGAATATGTTTAAGAGGTTCGGAGTAGATTTAGGCTTGAATTAGCGAAGTTGATATTTTGGCGATTTCAGGTTGGTAGGCGAGATTTTGATATAGGGGTCAGAATGGAATTTCGAGAGTTTCAATAGCTTCGTTATGTCATTTGGGATGTGTGTGCTAAAATTTCAGGTCATTCAGACGTGGTTTGGTTGGGTTTTTGATCAAAAGCGAAATTCGAAAGATATAGAAAGTTTGGCTTGAATCCGTTGTGTTTTGGGTGATTTGATGTTGTTTGAGGTATTTTGATGATTGGAACAAGTTTGAATAAGGAATTAGGATATGTTTGTACTTTTGGTTGAGGTCTAGGGGGCCTCGGGGTGATTTCGGTTGGTTAACGGAGAAGTTTGGAGTTTGTTGCAGTTGTTGAATTGCTGCTTCTGGTATTTTCGCACCTGCGATTTGGGACCGCAAGTGTGGCGCCGCATAAGCGGAAGGCTGGCTGCAGAAGCAAAATTGGAGAAGTTGTCAAGAACCGTAGAAGCGGTTGGAATGCCGCATCTGCGATAGCGCAGATGCGGAAAGGGGATCGCAGATGCGGAACAGGGAGTTTAAGTGAGGACTGCAAAAGCGGAAATATAGCCGCAGATGAGAAAAGTTCTAGGCAGAAAGTATAAATTGTGGCCTTCGCGAAATTGAGCTATTTCACCATTTTTGACTTCCGCTTTGGAGCTTTTTGGACGAATTGCAAGAGGGATTTCAAGGGAACTTCATTGAGGTAAGGAATTTGGACCTAAAACCCGTTCCTATGCTATTATTTCATGGATTAGAACTAGAAATCATGGAAATTAAGAGTAAAAATTGAGGAAACTAGGGCTTGGGAACTTAGGCCTTTAATTGAGGATTTGAAGGACCATTTGGGGTCGGATTTGAGAACTTTTGATATGTATGAACTCGTGGGGAGATAAGGAATCTATGGATGTAAAAATTATTGAATTCCGAGTAATGATTGTATCTGATGTTCTGAGGGTTTGAAACCCCGAATTTGCACATCGTAATGCTATATTGAGGTGAGACGTACGCTTGATGACGAGTGTGGGATAGTGCACTATTGGGGATTTTGACTTGGCCTGTCCCGACTGATGATTTTATCGCGTATTTGATTGAAAACTATTTTCTATCATCATTATTTGGGTTGAATGCCATATTTGGGCTTCGTGCCAACTATTTGAACCCTTCGGGGCTTTTTACAGATATTTCCTCACTGTTTGACTTTATATTTGAACTCAGTCATGCTATTCCACTGTTTTTATACTCATCCATGTTTACTCAGTTTTATTACTTAAATGATATTTTAAATGATGTTTGGAATGAGAAACACTATTTATACTGTTGCCCGAGTGGCTTGTGAGGATTTTGACTGAGTAAGGCTGAGGGCTTGTATTGTGAGGAAACACTAATATTGATTTGAGGTCGAGGGCCTGAGATATGTACGCCACGAGGTGGCTTGATTGATATGAGGCCGAGGGCCTAGTGTTGATGCCACGAGATGGCTTGTTATTACGCTTGGGCCGTAAAGGGCCCCTCTAGGAGTCTGCATACCCCTAGTGAGTGCGGGTACCCATTGTGATGTGAGATTGAGCTTGAGGGGCTGGTATTGTTCTGAGATGTTGCCCGAGGGGCGGATTTGTTGATACTGTGCCCGAGGGGTGAACTTCTATTTGTTTACTTTACCTTAACTACCTGCCAATTACCTGTTTACTTGTTGAAAAAGGATTTTACATAACTTCCCACTGGTTTACCACTTTTAAATGGTTTTACTGCTTTATTATAGAATGTCTTGTGCCTTACGTGTTTTCTAACTTTCATTCATTATTTACATTTGTTACTCACTGAGTTAGAGTACTCACTTTACTCCCTGCACCCTGTGTGCAGATTCAAGCGTAGCTGATTCCGCTCCCGAGTGCTGATCCCTCCAGCTTCAGGCGGATATTCGGAGTTCACGAGGTAGCTGTTGGCGTCCGCAGCCCCGTGTCTCTTCTCCTTTATCACTTCTATATTTTTTAGACATTTGTAATAGCTTATGGATTTAGCAGACTTGTATTATGGCTTATAGACACTCATGACTAGTAACACCCTGGTTAGGGCTGTGTGTGGGTGTTCTTCCACGTATTTATGTTATTATTTGTTATTTAAAATTTATTTTATCATGTGTATACTGTTCTAAATGCTTAACTGTTACAAATTTGAAAACGGGAAGTGTAGGTTGGCCTTGTCTTCAAGAGAGGCGCCATCACGATCGGGTCTGGGTTTAGGGTCGTGAAAAGTTGGTATTAGAGCCTAGGTTACATAGGTCTCATGAGTCATGAGCAGGTTTAGTAGAGTCTCGTGGATTGGTACGGAGACATTTGTATTTATCCTCGAGAGGCTGCAGAACCTTTAGGAAAAACTTCATATTCTTGGAATTCTTGTCGTGCGAACTTGTTGATCCGAGTACTAAACTTCTGTTATTTCATTCTCTCACAGATGGTGAGGACACGCGCTACCGGTCAGGGTGGACGACCACCAATGACACCAGCTGTGGCCACCAGAGGCCGAGGATGCGGTCGTGGTCGTGGTAGAGGTAGAGCAGCGAGGGCAGCACCTGTAGATCCACCAACTGCCCTAGTTCAGGATCAGGTCCAAGTTTTGCACGCTCCAGTAGTACCAGCTTAGGCACCAGCTGTGCCCATTGGGATTTCGGGTCTCTAGGAGGGGTTGGCTCAGATCATATCAGTTTGCACTATCCTGGCTCAGGCGGTTTCAGCCACTACAGTCATAGCTACTTCTCAGGCCGGGGGAGGCAATCAGACTCCCGCCGCTCGCACACCTAAGCAGATCGTGCAGGGACTCCAGACGCTGGGGGTGCATCCAGCCCAGCCAGTTGCAGCTGCTCAGGACTACGTAGTTCCTGCCATGCCGGAGGATGAGCAGCATAGGTTGGAGAGATTTGGTAGACTTCAGCCTCTGACCTTCAGCGGTACTGAGGGCGAGGATGCCCAGGTCCTTTTGGACAAGTGTTAGAGGATGCGTCGCACAGCGGGTATTCTGGAGACCAGCAGGGTCACTTTTACCACCTATCAATTTTCAGGAGATGCTTTCACTTGGTGGGAGGATTTTGAGAGGCGTAGGCCTGTTGGTGCAGCACCTTTTTCCTAGTAGTAGTTATCCGTTCTCTTTCTGCAGAAGTATGTGCCACAATCTCACAGAGAGGAGCTGCGTAGGCAGTTTGAGTGGTTGCATCAAGGGGAGATGACCGTGTCGCAGTATGAGTTAAGGTTCTCTAAGTTGGCTCGTCATGCCATCTGGTTGGTCCCGACAGATAGGGAGAGGATTATGAGGTTTGTTGATGGCCTCACTTATCAGCTTCGCATTCTTATGACTAGGGAGAGGGTAACTGGTGCTACTTTTGAGGAGGTTGTGGATATTGCCCGTGAGATTGAGTCTGTTCGTCTCTAGGAGCGAGAGGAGAGGGAGGCCAAGAGGCCTCGAGGATCTGGTAGCTATAGTGGTATTCCTTTGAGGGGTTAGTTTCAGCACGGCAGAGGCCATCCATTCAGGTCTGCTCAGCCAGCTCGCCCAGGCAATCGTGGGGCATCGTCGGGTCATGGTTCTCACAGTTCTCATCAGGGCCAGTCATCACTTAGTGCCCTTCCAGCTCAGAGTTCGACCTGTGCTCTATTAGTTCAGGGCTCTTTTATGCCGAGTGCATCTGCTAGTCACTCTGGTGTGAGGGATTCTCTTAAGTCCCCTTCTCCAGCACCTGGGAGTTGTTTTGAGTGTGGTGAGATGGGTCACATGTGGAGGCAGTATCCTCGCTGTTTTGCTAGTTCATCCTAGCAGAGGGGTCAATCATCCAATTGCTTCATCACCACCTGCCCTGCTAGCTAGGGGAGGTGGTCAGTCAGCCAGGGTTCACCCCAGAGGGGGAGGTCGATCAGGGGGCGGTCAGGCCCGTTTCTATCCACTTCTAGGCAGACCCGATGCTATTGCTTCAGACGTTGTTATTACAGGTATTTTTTCAGTCTGCCATAAAGATGCCTCTGTATTATTTGATGCCGGTTCCACCTTTTCTTATGTGTCATCATACTTTGCTCGATATTTGGCTACGCCCCGTGAGTTTCTTGCTTTACCTCTTCATGTATCTACCCCGATGGGCGATATAGTTGTTATAGACCGTATGTACCGGTCATCTGTGGTGACTATTGGGGGTCTAGAGACCCAAGTGGATCTATTATTATTGAGCATAGTGGATTTCGATGTCATTTTGTGCATGGATTGGTTATCTCGGTGTCGTGCTATTCTAGACTATCATGCTAAGATAGTCACATTGGCTATGCCGGGTGTGCCACGGATCGAGTGGTGAGGTGTGACTGATTATGTTCCTAGTAGAGTGATTTCTTTCATGAAGGCCCAACGTATGGTTGGAAAGGGTTGTCTTTCTTATCTAGCCTTTGTGAGGGATATCGGAGCTAGGACTCCCAGTATTGATTCCATTCCAATTGTGAGGGATTTCCCAATGTGTTTCCTGCAGACCTGTCCGGCATGCCACCAGATAGAGATATTGATTTTGGTATTGACCTGGTACCGGGCACTCAGCCCTTTTCTGTTTCGCCATATCGTATGGCACTAGTGGAGTTGAAGGAGTTAAAGGAGCAGCTTTAGGAACTCCTTGATAAGGGGTTTATTCGGCCTAGTGTGTCACCTTGGGGTGCGCCGATTCTGTTTGTGAAGAAGAAGGATGGCACAATGAGGATGTGCATTGATTATAGGCAATTGAACAAGGTAACAATTAAGAACAAGTATCTTTTGCCTCGCATTGATGATCTATTCGACCAGCTTCAGGGAGCGAGAGTGTTCTCCAAGATTGATCTCCGTACAGGTTATCACTAGTTGAAGGTCAGGGACTCAGATATTCTTAAGATGGCTTTCAGGACCTGATATGGTCATTATGAATTCTTGGTGATGTCTTTTGGGCTGACCAATGCCCTAACATCGTTCATGCATTTGATGAACAACGTGTTCCGTCCTTATCTCGACTCATTTCTAATAGTCTTCATTGATGATATTCTGGTGTATTTGCATATTCAGGAGGAGCACGCGGAGCATTTGATAGTTGTGTTACATATATTGAGGGAGTAGAAGCTTTATGCAAAGTTCTCCAAGTGTAAGTTTTGGCTCAGTTCAGTGGCTTTCTTGGGGCACGTGGTGTCCAACGAGGGTATTCAGGTTGATCCGAAGAAGGTAGAGGTGGTTCAGAGTTGGCCCAGACCATCCTCAGCCATAGAGATTCGCAGCTTTCTTTGTTTGGCATGCTATTATCGCCGGCTTGTTCAGGGATTCTCATCGATCGCATCGCCCTTGACCAAGTTGACTCAGAAGGGTGCTTCATTTGTATGGTCGGATGAGTGTTAAGAGAGCTTTCAGAAGCTCAAGACAGCTTTGACCACAGCTCCAGTATTGGTTTTGCCATCAGCTTCATGTTCATATACCGTGTATTGTGATACTTCGAGAGTTGGGATTGGTTGTGTATTGATGCAGGAGGGTAGAGCTATTGCTTATGCTTCTCGTCAGTTGGTGCCCCATGAGAAGAACTAACCCGTTCATAATTTGGAGTTGGCCGCCATAGTTCACGCAATAAAGATTTGGAGGCATTACTTGTATGGCGTATCCTGTGAGGTGTTCACGGATCATCGCAGTCTTCAACATTTGTTCAAACAAAAGGATCTTAATTTAAGGCAGCGGAAATGGTTGGAGTAGCTTCAGGATTATGATATCACTATATTGTATCATCAGGGAAACGCCAATGTGGCGGCCGATGCTTTGAGCCGAAAGGTAGTGAGTATGGGGAGTTTGGCATATATTCTAGTTGGGGAGAGACCTCTTTCAGTTGATGTTCATGCCTTGGCCAATTGGTTTGTGAGGTTAGATATCTCAGAGCCCAGCCGGTTATTGGCTTGTGTGGTTTCTCGGTCTTCATTATATGATCGCATCAGAGAGCGCCAGTATGATGATCCGCATTTACTTGTCCTTAAGGACAAAGTTCAGCATGATGATGCTAGAGATGTGACCATTGGTGATGATGGGGTGTTGAGGATGTAAGGCCGAATTTGTGTGCCCAATGTGGATGGGTTTCGGTAGTTGATTCTAAGGGAGGCCCATAGCTCGCGGTATTCCATTCATCCGGGTGCCGTGAAGATGTATCAGGATTTGAGACAGCACTATTGGTGGAGAAGGATGAAGAAAGACATTGTGGGATTTGTAGCTCGGTGTCTCAATTGTCAGCAGGTGAAATATGAGCATCAGAGACTGGGTGGCTTGCTTCAGTAGATGGATATTCCAGAGTGGAAGTGGGATTGGATCACTATGGACTTTGTTGTTCGACTTCCACGAACTTTGAGAAAGTTCGATGCTATTTGGGTGATTGTGGATCGGCTGACCAAGTCCGCGCACTTCATTCTTGTGTGTACTACTTATTCTTTAGAGCGGTTGGTAGAGATCTATATCCGGGAGATTGTTCGTTTGCATGGTGTCCCAGTTTCCATCATTTCAGATAGGGGCACTCAATTTACATTGCAGTTTTGGAGGTCTATGCAGCGAGAGTTGGGTACTCAGGTTGAGTTGAGCACATCTTTTCATCCTCAGATGGACGGGCAGTCCAAGTGTACTATTCAGATATTGGAGGACATATTGCGTACTTGTGTCATTGATTTCGGAGGGTCATGGGATCAGTTTCTACCACTTGCAGAGTTTGCTTATAATAACAGCTACCAGTCAAGTATTCAGATGGCTCTATATGAGGCTTTGTATGGGAGGCAATGTAGATCTCCAGTTGGTTGGTTTGAGCCCGGTGAGGCTAGGCTATTGGGGACTGATTTGGTGCAGGATGTTTTGGAGAAGGTGAAGGTGATTCAGGAGAGGTTTCGTATAGTGCAGTCACGGCAAAAGAGTTATGCCGACAAGAAGGTTCGAGATGTGTCCTACATAGTTGGCGAGAAGATTCTGTTAAAGGTTTCGCCCATGAAGGGTGTTATGAGATTTGAGTAGAAAGGGAAGTTGTGTCCGCGGTTCATTAGACCTTTTGAGGTGCTTCGGAGGATTGGGGAGGTGGCTTATGAGCTTGCTTTGCCACCCAGCTTGTCGAGTGTGCATCCGGTATTTCATGTTTCTATACTACGGAAGTATATTGGGGATCCGTCTCATGTTTTGGATTTCAGCACGGTTTAGTTGGATGATGATTTGACTTATGATGTGGAGCCAATATTTATTTTGGGTTGTCAGGTTCGAAAGTTGAGGTCAAAGGATATAGCTTCAGTGAAAGTGTAGTGGAGAGGTCGGCCCGTGGAGGAGGCTACCTAGGAGCAGATATCCTCACCTATTTTAAGCTTCAGGTATGTTTCTTGACTCGTTCGAGGATGAACCTTTGTTTAAGTTGGGGAGGATGTGACGACCCGGCCAGTCGTCTCATGAGTTACCGCTCTGTTTCCCCCATTTCTGCTTCTTTATGCTTTGTTTATCCGTGTTATGTGGTATCGGGTTGGTCGGATCGAATCTGGGATGATTTTGGTAAGGTTTGAGACACTTAGTCTCTTTTAAGGAAGTTTAAGTTGAAAAAGTCAACCGAATGTTGACTTATGTGTTAGAGGGCTCGAATGTGAGTTCTGATGGCTCGGTTAGCTTCGGGAGGTGATTTATGTCTTAGGAGCGTGATCGGAATGAGTTTTGGAGGTTCGGAGTAGATTTAGGCTTGAATTAGCGAAGTTGATATTTTTGCGATTTTTGGTTAGTAGGCGAGATTTTGATATAGGGTCGGAATGGAATTCTGAGAGTTTTAGTAGCTTTGTTATGTCATTTGGGATGTGTGTGCAAAAATTTCAGGTCATTCGGACGTGGTTTGATTGGGTTTTTAATCAAAAGCGAAATTCAGAAGATTTTAGAAAGTTTGGCTTGAATCCGATGTGTTTTAGGTGATTTGATGTTGTTTGAGGTGTTTTAGTGATTGGAACAAGTTTGGATAAGGTATTAGGATATGTTTGTTCTTTTGGTTGAGGTCCAGGGGGCCTAGGGGTGATTTCGGATGGTTAACGGAGAAGTTTGGAATTTGTTGCAGCTGCTGAATTGCTGCTTCTGGTATTTTCGCACCTGCGGTTTGGGGACCGCAGGTGCGGTGCCGCATAAGTGGAAGGCTGGCTGCAAAAGCGGAATTGGGAGAAGTTGTCAGGAACCGCAGAAGCGGTTGGAATACCGCATCTGCGATGGCGCAGATGCGGAAAGGGGATCGCAGATGCGGAATGGGGAGTTTAAGTGAGGACCGCAAATGCGGTACCGCAAAAGCGGAAATATAGTCGCAGATGCGAAAAGTTCTGGGTAGAATGTATAAATTGTGGCCTTCGCGAAATTGAGCTATTTCACCATTTTTGACTTCGGCTTTGGAGATTTTTGGACGAATTGAAAGAGAGATTTCAAGGGAACTTTCTTGAGGTAAGGAATTTGGACCTAAAACTCGTTCCTATGCTATTATTTCATGGATTAGAACTAGAAATCATGGAAATTAAGATTAAAAATTGAGGAAACTAGGGCTTAGGAACTTAGGCCTTTAATTGAGGATTTGAAGGACCACTTGGGATCAGATTTGAGAACTTTTGATATGTATGAACTCGTGGGAAGATAAGGAATATATGGATGTAAAAATTATTGAATTTCGAGACGTGAGCCGGGGGTCGGGTTTTGTGCCATTTATTGATGGTTTTCGCTTGGGCTTCTTTTCCTTAGCATATTTTGAAGTCCTCGTTCTGATTTTGGATAGATTCGACACACGTGGAAGCCGATTCGAGGGGCAAAGGCGTCACGAGCTAGAGATTTAGCCGGTTCGATGTGAATAATGATTGTAAATGATGTTCCGAGGGTCTGAAACCCTGGATTTGCACATCGTAGTGCTATATTGAGGTGAGACACACGCTTGATGACGGGTGTGGGGTCGTGCACTATTGGGGATTGTCACTTGGTCCGTCCCGATTGATTATTTTACTGCGTATTTGATTGAAAACTATTTGCTATCATCATTATTTGGATTGAATGCCATATATGGGCTTCGTGCCAACTGTTTGAACCCTTCAGGGCTTTTTACTGATATTTCCTCACTGTTTGACTTTATATTTGAACTCAGTCAAGCTATTTTTTCACTATTTTCATACTCAGCCATATTTACTCAGTTTTATTACTTAAATGATATTTTAAATGATGTTTGGGCTGAGAAACACTGTTTTTACTGTTGCCCGAGTGGCTTGTGAGGATTTTGACAGCGTAAGGCCGAGGGCCTGTGTTGTGATGAAACACTGATATTGATTTGAGGCAGAGGGCCTAAGATATGTACGCCACAAGGTGGCTTGATTGATATGAGGCCGAGGGCCTAGTGTTGATGCGACGAGATGGCTTATTATTGCGCTTGAGCCGTAAGGGGCCCCTCTAGGAGTCTGCATACCCCTAGTGAGCGCGGGTACCCCTTGTGATGTGAGATTGAGCTTGAGGGGCTGGTATTGTTCTGAGATGTTTCCCGAAGGGTGGATTTGTTGATACTGTGCCCGAGGGGCGAACTTCTATTTGTTTACTTTACCTTAACTACCTGCCAATTACCTATTTACTTGTTGAAAAAGGATTTTATTTAACTTCTCACTGATTTACCACTTTTAAATGGTTTTACTGCTTCATATAGAATGTCTTGTGCCTTACGTGTTTTCTGACTTTCATTCGTTATTTACATTTGTTACTCACTGAGTTGGAGTACTCACTTTACTCCCTGCACCCTGTGTGCAGATTCAGGCGTAGCTGGTTCCGCTCCCGAGTGTTGATCCCTCCAGCTTCAGGAGGACATTTGGAGTTCACAAGGTAGTTGTTGGCATCCGCAGCCCCGTGTCTCTACTCCTTTATCACTTCTATATCTTTTCAGACATTTGTACTAGCTTATGGATTTAGCAAACTTGTATTATGGCTTATAGACACTCATGACTAGTGACACCTCGGTTGGGGCTGTGTATGGGTGTTCTTCCGCGTATTTATGTTATTATCTGTTGTTTCGGATTTATTTTATCATGTTTATACTCTTCTAAATGCCTAACTGTTACGAATTTGAAAATGGGAAGTGTCGGCTGGCCTTGTCTTCACGAGAGGCGCCATCACGACCGGGTCCGGGTTTAGGGTTGTGACAAAATCGTGCTACAGATAAATTAAAGCCAGCTCAATAGCCTGCTCTACCATGCTACAGACCAGGCTTTCCGAGGTCTATAGCCAGCTTGACTGGGCTACAGAACAGGCTTCGCGAGGTCTATTGCCAGGTTGAACGCGCTATAAGCCTGGCCTCGCAAGGTCTATAGCTCGGTAATTAAAAGTCGCGAGTTTAAAGAATCTGACCCAAATTTGGACTCAAGGACTTCAACCCTAGCCTATAAATACTCCCTAAACATGTCTGATCAAAGAAGAGAGCCGTTTTAGAGCAGATTCAACCAAAGGGGACGTTTTTCAAAGGAAATTCGACCTCAGGAGGCAAGAATACACTAGGAGCAAGGCAGAGAATTCTTCTATGATTTTTTCACTTCCTTCTACCTATATCCATTATTAGTTATGAATTTTAGTATTGTAGTTTTTCATACTATTATGAATAACTAATTTGTTATCTAGGGTTTTGATGGAACCTTTGTAGGATGAATTCTTATTATGTTTTTATATAATTGAGTCGTTCGATTTGTGTACTTGTTCAACTACGTGTTTACTGCTGTTGATTGAATGACCATCAATTGACTGTGCCTATTTAGTATGTATTGCTTGGAAAAGGGTACATATTTAGGTTGTTGTTCAACAACATCACTCCTAGCGTATGTAAGGAATCAATACGAAAGGTTTAAAGGTGAGATTAGGAATAACGAAACCTTGGTGCGATCTTAGTGAGCGGTAAATTAGTGCTAGCTAGTGTAGTTCAGAAGAATATATCTAATAAATTATGGTAATTGCTCGAAAGAGAATTACAACACTCGAAGTACTCACGATAGTTAGAGAATACTTAGGCGAAATTATAGAAAATGTAGCAGGAAGGGTTTTGACAATTGGGGAAATCATAACTCTAGACCTTCTTAGTCTTGTCTCAAATTTCATCCTTGTTAGTTGATAATTTTACTGCTTTATAACAGTAATTAGTTAATTTATTAGAAATAATATTATAATCTTTATAATTAGGAATTTTTTTGGACTTGTGATATTGAACAACTGTAGTTAAGCCTTAGTTCTCTGTGGGATTCGACTCTAGACTTTTAGACCAGATTATATTTGCAGCGACCGCATATCCTTTTTAGGACTAGTGTTGGGCGTGATGAAATTTTTACGCCGTTGCCGGGGAACCTAGGCTTCAAGTTTGAACTTTTATTTTTATTTTCTTGTGTTTGATTTTTTATTTTTTATTTATTTGTTGATTTTAAAATATGGCATCTTGGAATTATGAGAGTTTTGATGTTGGTAATTCTACTTTTGATCCTCCTTATGCATATTGTGGAGGAAACCACCCAATAAAAATTATAAAATATTACCAAGAGTGAGTTATGTGCACCAACTCAATCTTATGTGTGGAATGTGTATGATATATGCGGTGGTCGAGATTGTAAATTTTATGGTAGTGCTTATATTTCTTATCTCCCCCAACCCCTTACTTTGATGGTTCTTTTTTATCCTGTGAAGTTAATAGGAACAAAGAACCCAGTGATGATGACCTGAAAGAGATCAAGGATATGCTAAGGTGCATTATGGAATTAAATAATGAGAAACAACTACACATACAAAGGCAAGATGCTACTATTCGCAACCTGGAGGCACAAGTGAGTCAACTCGTTGAAGAATTTAATACTCAACAAGACAATATTGTGGATAGTAGCCAAGAAGAGCATGAATTAGATACCGAAATTGAGGTTCTAATGGAGGAGGGCAGAGTAGAACACCAACAATCAAACCAACTAGAATTTGAGGATGCCGATATTGAAAAGTAATACTAGAGTCAACCAGGGACGTTGAAGATACAAATTTAGTTGACTCTAGTGTGATTGGTGTTGAGGAGGTTGAAAATCTTGAAGTTCATGTATTTGAGCGCGTGAGACCTCATTTCAAACACTTCTTTATATTATGTTCAGATGGTGAAATGGAAATTGATCTGTATGAGCCAATGCAAGAGTCAAAGGAAGAGGTAGATGAGCCATATATTCTGAAAATTTCAAGGTCGTCTAGACAAAGTGACACTCCTCGGTTGAAAGCCAAAAAGTGAATAAAGACTCATTTAATTTTTGGCTCGCAACAGTTTGTATCACCCCAAGAGGATGATCATAGAGCAGAATCAAAACTTGGGGTCCAATTCATAAGTTTGAAGTGGAGGCAGAAAGTGATTCACGTTATGCCGCGACATTAAATCAGGCGCTTGTTGGGAGGCAACCCAGCTTTACTACTTTCTTTTATTTTTTATTTTTTAAAATTTGTTTACATTTTTTTAAATGTATTATTCTTGTAGTGTCGTTTTGTTTTATTTTTTATTTTGTAGGTGTATGAGCATGGAAAATAAATACATTGGAAGGAAACAAAAGCAAACAAAATGGTTGGAACTAAGTATGAGGTACCCGCATGAAGGACCAGGCTTGGGAGAAGTCTGAGTACCCCATTAGCTGCTAGTGCTTTGGCCTTTGGCCTACCAGAGAGTTTCTTTTACCCTCTTATTAGTATGGTGTGCATTGGGGACAATGCATAATTTTAAGTGTGAGGTGACGAGATTGTCTGGGTGACTTTCTATGGTATTTTAGTTGTGTTAGTTTAATTGAATAATATTTTTTTAGAAAAATAAAAAAAATATTGGAATTTTCCTGACAATTGATATCCTAGACAAGTTTTTTGAGAGTTTAAAGTCTGACCAAAAACACAAAAAATAATAATTAAAAAATAGAAGAATCCAAAAATCATGTAGGTAGTAGTAATCCTCGCGGTTTCTCTTTGTGCCTCATTTTTTTTTTCATGGAATGTAGCTTGAACTGAGTCATAGTTTTTATTTTTATAGTAGATTAGGATTTAGGGAATAAAAGAAGGAATAAGAGATTTCTAGGCACCCTTTTTACTTGTTTGATGGTAGTATATTTAGGCTTTAGCATGTGTAGTACCTTCTCTATGTTTTGAAATTTCTTATGATGCCTTATTGAGTTATATAGCATGTCTATTGACGCTTATGTCTCATTTTCTTGGCTCGTATTCACTTTGTGCTTGATGCTTAATATTTTGTAGCTCCGTGAATACTTGCAATTGTTTGAGAATTGGAATGGAATCGTCCTTAGTGAGTCATGTACCATGTATGGTGAGAAATTGTATAGTCCGTGTCATTGCATTATAGTCTAGAACTTGCCCGACATGTGAGTTGAAGTGAAATCCTAGGCTTTGCTTGGTTTGAAAAATGATTTTAGGCTTTCTTTGATCTTTTTGAACTTAATATCTTCTACAAATAAAATAAATCTCTAGTAAACCCTTTTGAGCCTATAGACTTTTACTTGGCACCCACACTACGAGTCTATACACTTTTGTTCTTATTTGACATTATTTTGATCCTTTTGCTTCTTAAAATATTTTAATTGTGAAATGAGCACTAGAAAAAGTAAAGACTAAGTGTGGGGTTGCTTTCGAGTGGAATCAATGAAAAAGAAGAAGGATGCACTTGTTTTGTAAATTAATACACCACTACCAGAAACTGAAAAAAGAAAAACAATAGCAGAAAAAAAAGAAGAAAAGAAGAAAAAATATAGATGAATAAATTATTATCTTGTTCTTGCTAGTGGGGTATAAAGTAAAGTAGTGCTTAAAGAAAGAGGGAATATTTTTGGGGTATGATCTTGTTTGTTTAACCGCACTTGGGTTGAAGAAAAATGCACTTATAATTAATTTTGTGATGTGTTAAAGTGCTTAGAAAGGTTACTCACTATTCCTAAATTTATCCAACATTCCTTTAGCCTACATTACATCCATAAAAGGTCCTAATGATTTTAGATCGAGCAAGCCCACATTAGTAGAGGTTTACATAATGGGCAAGCCTATGATACTTTGTGCATGCATGTGACTTGTTTGTGAGAGTGAGAGATTCTTTAATATATGTGAGTCCTTAAACATATATTTGAGCATTTGATTCGAATGTGTGGATTCAACTTACTCTCTTGTTCTTGTTGTGAGAGCACATAATTTCGCAAGTGATAGGTGACGTTATTAGATGTCTCTATGATGTTAAGTGTTCAAGCCATGAATGCATTGTGATACGGAGTCGATTTGTGAGGCTAGGATTGTTATAAATATATTGCCTTGTGTTGAATAAATTTTTGAAGTATGGCATAAAGTAAAGGGAAGTTTATGTTGAAGGCATATGCTAAAGTTTAATTGATGCTATCAATCATAGTCATAGGTATGGTGTGCTTCGGATGTGCTAAAGAAAATAAAGTGCTCAAGGTTAGGGTGAATTGGTGGTTGACTCGAGGACGAGCAATGTTTATGTGTGAGGTGGTGATGTTAGGCCAATATGTTATACTTTTAGTACATTACTCGCCCTATATTTTGTTAGTTTAGTGGTTAATTGTGTGACGTTTTAGCTAAATTATGTTGTTTTATGTGTAGGAGCATCAAAAGATAAAGACGAATACAAGCTGCACAAAAAGAGGACAAAAATGCAGGAAAAAAGCACAAAAGCATTAAGTACCCAAATCGTGCTACAGACTAAGTAAAACCAGCTCTATAGCCTGCTCTACCGTGCTACAAACCATGCCTCGCGAGGTCTATAGCCAGGTTGACCGCGCTACAGAATAGGCTCCGTGAGGTCTATAGCCAGGTTGACCGCGCTATAAGCCTGGCCTCGCGAAGTCTATCGCCCGGTAATTAAAAGTCGCGGGTTAAAAGGCTCCGATCCGGATTTGGACTCAAGGACTTCAACCCTAGCCTATAAATACTCCCTAAACATATCTGAACGAAGAGGAGAGCCGTTTTAGAGCAGATTCAACCAAAGGGGATGTTTTTCAGAGGGACTTTGACCTAAGGAGGCAAGAACACACTAGGAGCAAGGCGGAGAATTCTTCTACGAGTTTTTCACTTCCTTCTTCCTATATCTATTATTGGTTATGAATTTTAGTACTGTAGTTTTGCATACTATTATGAATAATTAATTTGTTATCTAGGGTTTTGATGGAATCTTTGTAGGATGAATTTTATTATGTTTTTATGTAATTGAGCCGTTAGATTTCTCTCCTTGTTCAACTACGTGTTTATTGCTATTGATTGAATGGCCATGAATTGACTGTGCCTATTTAGTATGTATTGCTTTGAAAATAGTACATATTTAGGTTGTTGAACAACATCACTCCTAATGTATGTGAGAAATCAATACGGAGGGTTTAAAGGTGGGATTAGGATTAACGAAACCTTGGTGCGATTTTAGTGAGCAGTGAATTAGTGCCAGCTAGCATAGTTCGGAAGAATATGTCTAGTAAATTGTGGTAGTTGTTCGGAAGAGAATTACGATACCCGAAGTACTCATGTTCGATAGAGAATACTTACACTCTGTTTGGATCATTGTTCCCCATCGTTTTATAATGTATTGTATTGTATTGTATCGTATCGTTTTATGAATGTAATATTTGGATAGATTGTATTATTTGTTATTGTTAAATAATATTTTGCTGTTTGGTTTGACTGTATCGTAGTGTACTGTAACTGATAAGTTTACTAAAATATCCTCAATTATTTAAATATTAAATTTATTAAAAATTATGCATAAAAATAATTTTAAAAAATAAAACAGAAGAAGGCAAAACACCTTCAGAAAGCAGAACAAAGGAGCGAGGTAGAAGAAAGCAAAACAAAGGAGCCCAACTAATTGGAATTGAGTTAAAAGTAAATTAGGAGAGATAAAATAAAACAGAAGGCGGCAAAACACTTTTAACGTTGGCGGCAGAAGTTCTGAAAAACATAAAGTAGGTCATAGGTTGGAGATTTGGAGTTAAAATAGCAACAAAAAAAGAAGCTAAAGGGTAAAATAGAATTGTGGAGTAATAAGTTAGGACATAATTGGAAAGAAAAATAAGAAACAATCCCACCACACCAAATAGGTTCTTTCAAAAAAGGGGACTTTTTATTGTTCCGGAACAATGGATTTAACACTACAATACAATCAATTTTAATGAAACAATCAAAACAAACATTATTTTGGGATAACAATACAATACGATACAATGGGAAACAACCATCCAAACAAGCTGTTAGGCGAAATTATAGAAAACGTAGCGGGAAGGATTTTGACAATTGGGAAAATCATAACTCTAGACCTCCTTAGTCTTGTCTCAAATTTCATCCTTGTTAGTTGATAATTTTACTGCTTTATAATAGTTGTTAGTTAATTAATTAGAAATAAATATTATAATCTTTATAATTAGGAAATTGTTTGGACTTGTGTTTCTTAGCAATATTGAACAATTGTAGCTAAACTTTAGTTCTCTATGTGATTCGATTCCGAACTTTAAGACCGGATTATATTTGTAACGTTCACTTATTCCTTTTAGGACTAGAGTTGGACGTGATTAGAACAGTCTATTGACATTCTGAATTTTGGAGAAGAGGAGTGTTCTGATACTGATCATAATTGTAAGACTAGTTTTGAGCTTCTTACCGTTCCATTTTTAATCTCCAACACAGATTTATTAACCTAACTACAGTCAAACCTCTCTATAATAGCCTTGTTTGTTCTGATATTTTTTGTTCGCTATAGTGAGGTTTTATTATAAAGGGTACAAATTATAATATAACATAAACATCGGTTCCGAAAAAACTTGACTTTTATAGTGAATGATTGTTAAATAGAGATATTGTTATAGAGATTCTGTATGTTCATGTATTTTGGAACAGTTTGTAATATTTGGAGGTTTATATTTTGGAACAGTTATGTATGTTCATGTATTTCTCAAGTTCCAGAAATACAGGGATTCATCTAAAGTAGCATAAGCCTATTTGAAGTATATATAATGAGGTTTTTGTTGGATCCTGAAGGACTTGTTTGTATTTTCTAAAAATACTATAAATGCAATATTTCTTTAAGGACAATGATATTTCACATCAAGGCCTTGCTTCTTCAATTATTTTTTTGAAAATTTTCTAATAATCTTAAAGAGATATTGGCATTATGAAAATAGAATATTATAACTTTCTATGGCCGGTTAAATTGCGCTGATAATTTAAATACATTTGATATTAGTAAAAATGTTGTCAACAATGTAGCAAATAGAGAAGGATGACATGGGTCGCATCATTTTTTATACGGAGCACAGATATAAATCCTGAATGCTGCCTCCTCAGTCCAAAAGGGGAAGAAAGTGAGAAATAAAGAGGCTTCCACCAATTTTAGTGGCTTTTAGGCATATTATACCCTCTTGTCAATTATTTGTACGTTCATAAACAAGAAACAAAGGAGGCAGGTAGCAAACTGAAAAATATGGAAATTTCTGTCACCAACTCCTTCATCTTACTCCTGCAAGTCCTTGTCATTTTGAAAAAGGGAAGGCACAGTCCAAGAGAGATTTAGCAACCCATTACTTTCTTTTATTCCATACTCTGACATATTTTTTGTGACAGTAATTGTTATTTCTTTTTAGGGAAAGCTCAAATAATACTGACCCAGACAAACCAACGTCAATTCGCCCAAATTACATTGTCTCTATTGGGTTTATAGTCTTTTTCTAGAAGAACGTCATTACTATATTGTTCAAGTACATATACATAAAGGATCATTACAAATTTATAATGGTTGAAAAGAAAAAGACTCGGTCTATTTTAATAATCAACTTTTCTTGTTGTGCGTTTAACAGAAAAAGTCCAGAATGAGTAACATATAAAACAGGTCAATTTGTTAAGATGGTGAAGCCAAACACTCATGGAAGAGTCAAAGATATACTTGACCAAGTCATTGTGCACATCTCTATATTTCTTATACCATAATCACAGTCTCCACCGTGATCACTCAAGATGTCATCTCTTGTTTTAAAAGTTAAATTTGTGTTCCGAGACCTTAAAAACCTCTTTTTGTCTCACCTCAATTTGCGTGCGCAGTCCGGACGCATTTCCGGAAACTTTTTACGTGAAATTTAAGAGAAATATTGAATTTAGCCTTTAAAAATTGATTAAAGTTGGCCTTGGTCAACATTTTTTGTGGACGGACCCGGACCCGTGATTCGACAGTCCCGTAGGGTCCGTAATAAAATATGGCACTTGGGCGTATGCCCGGAATCGAATTCCGAGGTTCCTAACCCGAGAGAAGAATTTTTAAAGAAAATTATTTGTTGGAAATATGAAGACTTTTGGAAATGAAATAGTGTGTGATCTTGATGGTATCGGGCTCGTATTTTTGTTCTGGAGCCCGGTACAAGTTTAAAATAATAATTTAGTCGAATCTGTGAAATTTGGTGAGAATCGGAGTTGATTTGGTATAAATCGGACCCTTAGTTGAGAAAATGGAAATTTCAATGTTCTTAAAGAATTTCATGAATTTGAGGTTAAATTCGTAGTTGTTGATGTTATTTTGATGATTTAATCGCACGAGCAATTCTGTAGGATATTTTTGGACTTGCGTGCATGTTTGGTTTGGAGCCCCAAGGGCTCGAGTGAGTTTTGGATATGCCATGGGGTGATTTGGACTTAAGAAAACTCAGCTGTGCATTTGGTATTTTTGCACAGGTCTCTGATCTCGCAATTGCGAGATCAGGCTTAGTCACACCCCTTTTCTACCCCTCAAAATAATAATAATATGTGTATGGGCCAAAGAGTTTTTCCAATTAAAGTGACAAAATTTGAATAGGGATTATTTTATTGTTCAGAGTCGCCACTTAGAATTGATTTTTTCGGTGTTCCAAGTCACCATTTATTTGGATCCCTAGTCAAAGCAAGGTTTGACTCTATTTTAATCGGTCCGCGAAAACAAAGTTCGGGTCAGGAATTCTGTTGACCGGGGAGAAGGTATAAGGCATTCCCCGAGTCCTGTGGTTCTACCACGGTCGCTTTATTGACTTAAACTTGGCTTGAATTAATTTTGGACAAACTGTGATTTATATTAATTTCATGTTTTACCTATCCTCTTTTATCTCTTGATTATTAGAAAAAATTAAAGAATATTTTTGAATAATAAGATGTCATAATCACACTACGCAAGCGAATGTGTGATCGACGAAATTTATTATTTAGTCATAACGGCACTACGCAAGCGAATCCGCAGTCATGACAGACGATTGTTAGCACGTTATTTACTTTTGAAAAATTGCTGCAATTGTGTTGGAGGAAACATTAACCCTCTTTTTTTAAGAAAATTTATTAAATGTCACTACCACGCTACGCAAGCGAATCCGTGATTATGACAAAAGATTTATAAATTAACTAAAACTATTGAACATGACATGAAATTGATGAATTAACTTATTAAAAGTTAAGCGTCATGCTACACAAGTGAGTCCGTGAAGTTAAAGCGCACCTACTATTTGCCTAACGTTAAAATTAATTAAAGAGAAACTAGTTAATTAAAATAGTAGAAAAATCTGATATTATTATTATTATTTCGAGCTTTATAGTTGGAAAAATTTATGCAAATAAATGTTGGACCAACTTTATCTATTTTAAAAGAAATGAGCCAACTTCTTGTTAAAACAAAAATGGGCCAGCTTGTATGGAGCTTTTGGGCTTCTGGAATTTATTATTAAAATGGGCCAAGAAATGAATTTCAATTGGTCCAATGCTATATAGAAGAAAAGAGGTAATTTTGTTGTTTAAAGGTAAATGGGCTAACTTTTATCTTTGTTTCAATAAGGCCCAAAGTTGATACAATCTTAGCTCTTTACTTAGTTTGAGTTCATGACCATTAACCACATAGTCACAATTGTATAAACGCCCACTTTACAAAAGTAGCCATTTTTGCAAATCCGGCAAAATGGCCAGATTCACAAAGATATTATCACAGCATTCCTAGAAGCATATGTTGGTAGTGAAATTTCAACAACTAAAACGAACTCAGGCTATGTGTTATACACCTAAAGTCATTCATGGCATACTTAGCATTGTTACTCGGATATAATAGCTTGAAAACATGCTTAAAAAATCCATAAACGACTTACATATCACATTCAAAAACTTACAACTCAATATTCAAGTATTATGAAGGACTATATTCACATTATCACATGCTTGATACATAACAATAACATACAAGCTCTTTTGTTGTCAAACTATTCATCACATCAAACACATTTAAATGGTGTAGCATGTTCAAGTTGTTCCCATTGCTGAAAATACGTACATTACGAGTCTTAAAGGAATACCTGGTAGCAAAAGAATAAACAGTAGTTCAGCAACTAAAGCAGCATAAAACCAGCAGTAAAACAGCAGCAAAACCAGCAGCAAATCCGTGTTAAAACAACCCGAAAACTTAGAGAGGGAACCCAGAAACGAACCCTAAAGAGGACTTATACTTTTTTTAAAAGTTTGCACTCTAAGATTCATTCCCAAAGCTCACCATTTCAGCTTACTTTTCATGTGTTCAACTGCTGAATTTTTTTTGTTTTTGTGACAAAGCAATTATAAAAAATGCCCCCTGGAAGTGTGATGGAGTCCCCCCTATATATCAAAACAACCAGCTATTTCAAAAAATAAAAAATCAATCTTTTTGACAGATTTTTCTACAAAATCTGCTCTTAAATTCAAAAGGCCAGACTTTTTGGTTCAAATCTTGTCAAGTATTTCAAACAAATTTGCTCTCCACTATTCAAAGACAAACTTTTATTCAAACACTGTCCAAAGATCTACATTTTCTTAAAAACAATTTGACCTTTGAGTGTTGTACTCAAAGAGTCTTCAGCAGCAATAAACAACCCAACAAGTACCATATACTCTTAAGTATTTTTCACTACCTCACTTTTATCAATACAAAACTATTTTACTGCTTTAACAAGTGCAAAAACAGAAAATTTAACAATTAAAACTTCAAAAACTAATGCTAAAATAATTAATAATAGACAAAATAAAATCTGACAAATAAAAATAAAAATAAAAAATCAGAAAGAATAGGATTTGATCATTTTACAATTCAAGTGGCCGAAAAAATGGTGGTATGCCAAAAGAGGGTGTTCGGGGAGGTCGCCGGAATTTGGCCGGATTTTGGTCGCCATATTTTCAGGGTGAAATTGGCATCAATAGCTAGGTCTTGAGGAGCTCTATCCATTTATGTAGATATTGTGGGGTGGTAGTGGTTGGAGCTTCAATAATTTGGGCAAAAAAGTGACGGGAAAGTTTCCTAGATCTAAGATTCAAGGAGTTTGAGGGATTTTTGAAGGATTTGGTTTGGAGATATGGAAAGAGGAAGTTGTGGAGATTACATGGTGTGAATTTGGAGGTGTTTGGAGGTGGTCCGCCGGCGGCGGCAGTGGCTTGGGGGAGAGAGAAGAGAGAGTGATGAGAGGGAAAGAAGAGAGAGGAAATAATGGGGGAATGGAGCAAATTTTTGTGGATTTTAGGCTTTAAATACCTAGGATAAAGATCAACCTAGGACCTTTGGATTAAATCAAGATGAGTGGATGAGATTGAATCTTGTAACTTAACCAAAACGACGTAGTTTCAAGACAAAACTACGTCGTTTTAAGCTCTTATTGGCAGCCCCCTTTTGGACCGGGTTTGGTCTCTTTGGGCTCAAATTTTGGACCAATTTTAGCACAATTTTAATTAAATTACACTAGCCCAAACCCTACCCCATTTATCAAACTATTACTCAACTCTTACAACCTATACATACACAAATAAAAACAAACAAACACACACACACACATACATATATTATATATAAGGCAAAAATTAGGCATTTACAGCTGCCCCTCTTTGCTCGAGAACATGAAGAGTTTTCGTGCAAAGACAAATAAATGCCATGGATAATATTTTGCTCACATTCACTCTAGTGGAAGCATTTTGAAAAAGCTGGTGACCGAACCTTGCTTCTGAGGTTGCCTACATATCCTTGGCTATAAAGGAATCAGGTCAGTGTAGTTCTGGGAAAATTTGGTAGGTGGGACTACCAGACACTGGAGTTAAGACTATTGTTGCTGCTGTTGTTGTTGTTACTCTTACCGTTACTGCTTCTTACATCAAAAGAAAAAGAGAAGAGCACTACATTTGTCTGCAAACTAAGAGTACAAAAATTCCTATCCACGTGTCTTCTAGAGTCAAATCTCAATTCTTGACCTGCTCGCTTGTGTTGACCTTAGATTGGATCTTAATTCTTTTGAAGAAAAGATTATGACTCAATCTCGATGGCTTGCTTTCTAGATCAGAATTTGAGAAGATGAATCTTGAGAAGCTGGGCTGCTGACACATTATCAAAGCTAAACTCCGACTATCTTGTGATCGAAGGATTTCTTTCTTCTGATGAGAAACTGAAACTGCAAGCTTTAATCGTCACTTGTGCTATACGGCAGAGCCTATAAAGCCATCAAAGACAAACAAAAACGAACAAAATTTTTCTGCCCCAGTCTGGCACTAGGAATATTCTGTGAGTTATTAGAGAAATCTGTAAATTATCTAATTTATTGAAAAGGCAGATAGAAACAATAGTATAAACTAGCTGAAAGAGATAAAATTTGATAACGAAGGATAGTTTAACCAGGGATCGGTACCTTGTGCAACTAAAAGGAAATGTAATCATAGGCTGGTACCCTCTCTTACTGGAAGGAAATAGAATCGGGTGTTAGCGCCATGTATTATCGATAAAGTGTTGAATCCCTCTAGGCGAAATGGTTCGATCTGAGTTAAACTGTATTTAAACAACCTGAGCGAAGATTACTTCTACCCGGAACTACGAACTAGATCCACCTAGGCGAAACGGTTCTACCTGGGTTAAGCTATGTAAAACACCCTGAGTGAAGAGTACTTCTACCCGGAAATTATGAGCTAGATCTCCCTAGGCGAAATGGTTCTACCTGGGTTAAGCTACGTAAAATACCCTGAGCGAAGAGTACTTCTACCCGGAAACTATGAGCTAGATCCCCCTAGGCGAAACGGTTCTACCTGGGTTAAGCTACGTAAAACACCCTAAGCGAAGAGTACTTCTACCTGGAAACTATGAGCTAGATCTCCCTAGGCGAAACGGTTCTACCTGGGTTAAGCTACATAAAACACCCTGAGCGAAAAATACTTCTACCCGGAAACTATGAGCTAGATCCCCCTAGGCGAAACGGTTCTACCTGGGTTAAGCTACGTAAAACACCCTGAGCAAAAAGTACTTCTACCCGGAAACTATGAGCTGAATCCCCATATGAGAAATGGTTCTAGTTGGGTTAAGCTACGTAAAACACCCTGAGTGAAGAGTACTTCTACCCGGAAACTATGAGCTAGATCCCCCTAGGCGAAATAGTTCTACCTGGGTTAAGCTACGTAAAACACCGTGAGCGAAGAGTACTTCTACCCGGAAACTATGAGCCGAATCCCCATAGGAGAAATGGTTCTACTTGGGTTAAGCTACGTAAAACACCCTAAGTGAAGAGTACTTCTACCCGGAAACTATGAGCTGGATCCCCCTAGGCGAAATGGTTCTACCTAAGTTAAGCTTCAGAAAACACCCTGAGTGAAGAGTACTTCTACCCGGAAACTATGAGCTGGATCCCCCTAGGCAAAACGGTTCTACCTGAGTTAAGCTTCAGAAATAGGAGGTGTGAACAATAGTGTTGCATGCTGAAAATAAAAGAAAAATGGAGATTTGAAGGATCTTACGTTTGGTGACATTCGTTCATTTAGGACTGACATTCTACACTACTTTGTTCCTCCTTTAAACAAAGAAAAACTTGTGAGTTTTTAAAGTGGTGGTTGGTTTGTGGCCTTGATGCCCTGAGTAGCTTGATTCACGACCACTGTTGTCGAAGAACCGATTCTGTCAGCGTGGTACCGAGATGTTATGCCACTCTGTATCATTTTCTAGAGACCTTGGCTTCATAATATTGCCCCCAACTATTTCATACCCAGATGTCCATGGTACCGCTACCCTTGTCTCTAATGCAATGCATTTTTATCTAAAATCAAACTCAGTTGTCTTACCCAGTATCAGTTTGTGTCCGTAGTGCTCATCAACTTTTCTCGTAAAGCAGGTCTTGCTTAGGCGACCTTTATAGCTCTTTTTTTAGACACTTTGTTTGTCTTATCGAATTATATCAGAGATGGATTCGTGCCTTCGTCAATGCCATATATGCCCCAAATTGTGCTCGATATTACGGGGAAGCTATAGCCAGTTTTGCAGTCCTTTCTTTGCTTCGATTTTGATGCAGGATTAGACCGAAGGGTACTCAAAGAAAAATTATGGGTAAAAATAGTATAATAAGTGGAGGTGAAAAAGAATTGTGCATAAACAAAAGGTGTCCCTTTCGGGAAAAGGAATAGGGAGACTTATCTGGAGGTATGTGCCGACTTTAATGAATCATGACATGCATTTTGGACTGGATGCCTGATCTATCTGAGCTGTCTAATTCTCAAAATCCGCCGCAAATGTTCATCTTGAATTTGTCTTGGTTGTGCTCATGCCGGAGAATCAAAGACCCTTATTCGGCTAGTAGCGCCCATTGCAGGTTTTCGCTAACTAACCTCTCTCATTTCTCTACTAACTGTCACCTTATGGTGCCCATCTGGGTTTTCACCAATAAGACTCTCTCATTTCTCTGCTCACTATCGCCTTATAGTGCCCGCATTTGTTTTCACTGATAAGACTCTCTCATTTCTTTTATTTTTTGACTAAGATACTGTATGGGGGAGGTTATCCAATGCCTTTGGCATGGGGACTTCAATCATTCTTAAAAAATATCAATCAGAAGTTCTTGAAAGATAAAAAGGTGAAATGAACCTTGAACTGAATTACAACTTTTGGAATCACTTTTACAGAAAACACCGTGAAATAAAACAAACTTCTGCCCCAGTTTTGAAGTATTGGGAATATGGATTTTTTTGTTCTGATGGGACCAAACTCAGGGTAAGGCTGCCTACGTATCCTTTCGGAATCAGGTCGGACGTAGTTCAATGACTCAGAGATTTGTTGTTGTTGTTTTCTTTTACAAGTACACAAGTTCCAAGAAGTTAGAAACAAGGAAGACAAATACGGCTCAAAAGGATTAACAAAAAGGGTGACACCTATTTGGAATAACGAGCAAATGATAGCCTTCGCCACTTCAATCTGAGAAAATCAATGGGCAAAAATTCTACAATGGGTATATATCAGACATAATATCTTTTGACTGCATTTGCGTTAATAGCCATGTCTGGTACTCGCCCTTCTTCATCTACCAAGTGCAAGGCCCCTTTTAGTAACACTTTCTTGATGATGTAGGGTCCTTGCCAGTTCAGGGCGAACTTTCCTTTAGCTTCTACATGGTGCGGAAGGATGCGTTTCAAAATCAGCTGGCCTACCACTGCCTTGGGCGCACTTTCTTATCGTAAGCGCGTGCCATTTTTTGTTGGTATAACTGGACGAAACACATTGCTGCTAGCCATTTTTTATCGATCAACATCAGTTGTTCTAATCGGGTCTTGACCCACTTAATGTCTTCAATCTCTGATTCCACAATAATTTGGAGAGAGGGAATTTCGACTTCAACGGGTATTACAGCTTCAGTTCCGTATACAAGCAGATACGGAGTTGTGCCAACAGATGTGCGAACAATCGTACGGTATCCAAAAAGAGCAAAAGGCAACTTTTCATGCCATTGCCTGGAACCTTGGATCATCTTCCTAAGAATCTTCTTGATGTTCTTGTTTGCCGCTTCAACTGCTCCATTGGCTTTTGGCCGGTAAGGGGTAGAATGACGATGTATGATTTTAAATTGTTCGCATACCTCCTTCATCAAATGACAATTTAGATTGGCTGCATTGTCAGTGATAATGGTCTTTGGGATACCAAAACGACAAATGATGTTGGAGTGAACAAAGTCTACCACTGTTTTCTTGGTGACTGCTTTGAAAGTAACGACTTCCTCCCACTTGGTGAAGTAATCAATTGCAACCAAAATGAATCTATGCCCATTTGAAGCCTTTGGCTCGATCGGCCCTATAACATCCATTCCCCAAGCAACGAAAGGCCAAGGAGAGGACATGGGATGCAATTCTGAAAGAGGCGGGTGAATTAGGTCACCGTGAATCTGGCACTAGTGACATTTGCGAACAAATCTGAAGCAATCTCGCTCCATGGTAAGCCAGTAATACCCTGCCCGTAGAATCTTCTTCGCCAAAACATATCCATTCACATGAGGTCCGCATACTCCTTAATGCATTTCACTCATGATTCGCTCTGCTTCTGTAACATCTATGCATCTCAACAAGTTTAAATCTGGGGTCCTCTTGTATAGAATTTCCCCATTCAGGAAGAAACTACTGGCGAGTCGCCTTATAGTTCTTTTTTGATCTCCTTTGGCATGCTCTGGATATTCTCTTGTTTTCAGGAATCGTTTTATGTCATGATACCATGGTTCACCATCTGGTTCTGTCTAGATTGTATTATAGTAACCGTGTTGATTCCGAACCTGGATTTCTAGTGGATCAATATGAGTGTTGCCTGGATAAGGGAGCATCGAGGCTAGAGTAGCCAATGCATCGGCTAGCTCGTTGTGAAACCGGGGAATGTACCTGAACTTAATAGATTTGAATCTTTTGCTCAAGTCTCGCACACATTGTCTGTACGGAATAAGTTTGATGTCTCGAGTCTCCCATTCGCCTTAGGCTTGCCTGATAAGCAAGTCAGAATCTCCCATAACTAATAGTTCACGCACATCCAAATCGATGGCCATTTTCAAACCCATGATACAAGCTTCATATTCTACCGTATTATTAGTACAGAAGAACCGAAGTCGGGCCATCGCAGGGTAATGGTGTCCAATAGGTGAGATGAGGATTGCCCCGATCCCAACTCCTTTGATATTGACAGCCCCATCAAAATACATTTTCCATACAGGGTGATCGTCTGGAACCACTTCCTCTATCGAGTTGACCTCTTCGTCCGGGAAGTATGTGCTAAGTGGCATGTACTCATTATCAACTGGATTCTCTGCCAAATGATCTGCCAAAGCCTGTGCTTTCATCGCGGTGCGAGTGACATAGACGATGTCAAACTCTATGAGTAGGATTTGCCATTTTACGAGCCTGCCAGTGGGCATTGGCTTTTGGAAGATGTACTTCAAGTGATCCATTCTGGATATGAGGTAAGTAGTGTAGGCCAAAAGATAATGCCTCAACTTTTGAGCGACCCAAGTCAAGGCACAACATGTCCTTTCTAAAAGGGAGTACTTAACCTCATAATCGGTGAACTTCTTGCTCAAATAATATATTGCCTATTCTTTTCTGCCTTTTGCATCATGTTTCCCCAGAACGCATCCAAAGGAATTATCCATCACTAATAGATATAAAAACAAAGGCCTACCAGGTTCAGGTGGGACCAGTACAGGGGATTTTGATAGATAATCTTTGATCCTATCAAAAGCCTTTTGGCAATCGTCTGTCCATCTGACAGCGGCATCCTTTTTCAGCAACTTAAAGATGGGCTCGCACGTGGTTGTGAGCTGAGAAATGAACTTACTAATGTAGTTCAACCTCCCGAGCAAACTCATGACCTCTTTTTTGTTCTTCGGGGGTGGCAGATCTCGAATGGACTTTATCTTAAATGGACCCAATTCGATGCCTCTCCGACTGACTATAAAACCGAGGAGTTTCCTAGATGGGACCCCAAATGCACACTTGGCTGTATTAAGCTTAAGGTCATACCTACAAAGCCGCTTGAAGAACTTTTTCAAATCACACACGTGATCGGCTTGTGTCTTTGATTTTATGATGACATCGTCGACATATACTTCAATATCTTTGTGCATCATGTCGTGAAAAATTGTGGTCATGGCCCTCATGTAAGTTGCCCCTGCATTCTTTAAACAAAATGGCATGACTCTGTAACAATAAGTACCCCATGGCATGGTGAAAGCGGTCTTTTCTGCATCATCCTCATCCATTAGAATTTGGTAGTACCCAACATAGCAATCCACAAATGATTGGATCTCATGCTTTGCGCAATTATCTACAAGAATGTGGATGTTTGGCAAAGGAAAATTATCCTTTGGACTTGCTTTGTTCAGGTCCCTATAGTCGACACAAACTCTGGTTTTTTCATCCTTCTTTAGCACGGGCACAACATTTGCCACCCAGGTGGTGTATCGGACAGCTCTAACCACATTGGCGCTTAGTTGCTTCATTATTTCTTCTTTGATTTTGTCGCTCATATCTGTTTTAAATTTTCATTGCTTTTGTTGGACTGGTAGAAAACCAGGATATGTAGGAAGCTTATGAACCACCAGATCAGCACTTAAACCAGGCATATCATCGTAAGACCAAGCAAACACATCTCTGTATTCAAATAAAAATTGAATCAAGATATCTCTGGTTTTTTGTTCAGTGTGAATGCTTATCTTCGTTTCTCTAACTTCTTCAGGACTTCCGATATTAATCGTCTCAGTTTCATTGAGGTTTGTCTTAGGCTTGTTTTCAAATTGTTCCAACACTCTTTTTATTTCCTCAACAATCTCATCTTCCTCATATTCAACCTCTTGATGTGTTATTTTGATATTAGACAGCTTTTCAAGATCTGGGCATGAATTCCGCATGCATGTCATATTATTAAAGCCGACATTAACAAAACTGAAATGAAAATAAAATGATAGGAATTAGGAAAAGGAAAAGATAGGAAACTTAATAGGAAACTGAACTGCATTTTATTGAATTCGAAAGAATAAAAGGGTTAACATCAAAACAGAACAATCATCCTAAGATATTTGGATTATAACCCTGAAAGTAACCCAAAATACAAAAAAGAAGCTGCAAAAGCAGACTACCAAGACTCCTTCCTTGTGGGGAGAGGAGTTGCTTCCCAGTTGGTGAGCATGGTGTCTGGGTCAATTAGTTGCACATCGGCACAACTAGTGCCTTCACCAGCCTGGATCATATTCACTTCAGAAAACATCTCGCTGAGGCCATGGCAAATTTCATCAATGTTTGCATGCGCCGAGGAATTTTGACCCTCTCGGAGTCGTGGCTTGACAAAAGTGTAGAAAATATGAGGGATAGGATGTTGCAAGACCAATCCACTCTTTTTGTGGTGTTTGGATTTGTTTTTGTCTGCTTGTGTTGGCCTGAAGCCTAAGCCAAAAGTACCCCGGTTGCCTAACGGAGAAATAGGCTCTGAAATTCCTTGCAATGATGCCCCCAAACCTTTTCCTGGCTCATAACCTTGTCTCATCATAACCGTAGCCACCATTACAGATGTTGCAGAAAGACAAGGATGCAGAATGGGCTTTCCTTCCTCGACATGGTCCACAACAACCACTTCAAAAGCCTGATAGACAATGGTCTCAGACCCTTCCTTAGCCTCAATACAGAGGATTAATGGGTCTTTATAAACGGAAGACTCGTCTTTTCCGTGAACAATAATTTCTTGCTCGTCATGTTTGAATTTGAGCATCTGGTGCAAGGTGGATGGCACAACTTGGGCTGTATGGATCCATGGCCTTCCAAGAAGAAAGTTATAAGAAATGACCATGTCCACTACTTGGAAAACAATCTCAAAGTCCACCGGCCCAATCGTCATGGTGAAGTTGATTTCCCCCATGGTATCTCTCACTGAGACATCAAAAGCCCGGATGCGAACATTGCTGGGTCGGATTCTGTCCGTATTGATCTTCATGCTTTGCAAAGTAGAGAGAGGGCATACATCTACACTTGAGCCTCCATCAACCATGACTCTCTTTACATAATGCCCCTCACATTTGACCATCAAGTTCAAAGCCCTATTGTGCCCGGCTCCTTCCTCGGGAAGTTCATCATCAGTAAATGAGATTCTATTTACCTCAAAAAATCTATTGGCCATCTTCTCTAACTGATTCACTGTGGTCTCCTCTGAGATATGTGCCTCGTTCAGGACCTTGATTAGTACACGGGCATTCTCTTTGGAATGTATGAGCAGAGATAGTAGAGAGATTTGGGCATGAGTCTTTCTTAGCTGGTCAATGATTGAGTAATCCTGAGCTTTCATTTTCTTCAAAAACTCTTCTGCCTCTGCTTCAGTGACTGGCTTCTCTATTGGCAATTGACCTCTTCTCATTTTCTTGGCTTTCATCAACTCTTCTGGAGAATAACACCTCCCCGATCGAGTCAAACCTCCAGTTTCCCCCACTTCCTCTATGATTTCCTTGCCTTTGTAGGTCATCACAGTTTTATTGTGGTTCCAAGGAATAGTTTTTGTGTTTGTGATATGGGGTTACATGGCAGATTTGATTATGATCGGCTCTGTTATGCCATTCGTACCGCCCCGATTCTGCCTTGTGACGGGGTGGCCTCCAAGGACATACAACCTTGGGCTTGGAACATTGGAGCGAACCTCTAACCTCGAGACCTTGGGCACAAATAAAGTTACCTTTTCTGAGTTCGGGGCGCCTTTCACAATCAACGGCACATCTCAACTTGGTCTTACTTCCAGACTTGTTCGTTCTTGAATTGCTCCTACTGTCATTTCTGTTTGGTCAACCGGCTTGTATTCCTGATCTCGGCCAATCATTCCCATGAAATAAACATCGTTGTGTTCCGGCAACGGGTTGTTTGTCACATTAGGAGGGTCCTCGCCATACGTTACTATAATTAATTTTTCAGAAATGAGTCTTTCTATGGCTCCTTTCAGAGTCCAACAGTCATTGGTGCTATGCCCCGGGGCACCTGAATGATATTCACATCTAGCATTTGCTTGAAATCCATGTGAATTTGGATGCATGTGGTGGGGAGCGATGGGTCCAATCACGCCCATTTGCTTCAGCTTCTGGAATAGATTAGAGTATGATTCAGCCAATGGAGTGAATTTTTCTGCCGGCCTCTGCTCTCGACCATAATCCTGCCTGGGACGAGCATTGTAGGGTGCCCGAAAATTTTGTTGCTGAGGTCGGGGGCCCCTTGGAGCTGGTACCCGTACCTGTTGATTGGGAGGCCGAGCATATGATTAAGCATTGAACACTGTATATTGTGGTGGGCCCACAAAGTATTGAGGAATTGGTGAGGGATAGTAATGTTGAGGGTAGCTGGATCGCCCCTGCTTAACTTGCACATAAGGGTGCGATGCCCTTCTTTGAACTTACCTAGATCCCGAGGTCATTATAGAACCTTCGTCTCTCTTTTTCCTATTTGCAAAACTTCCCGACCCATTTTAGATCGCTTGGGTGGTGGCTTTGAGAGCATCCTGACTTACAATTCTGCCAGTCTTTAGGCCATTTTCGACTATTTCCCCTATCTTGATTGCTTTAGCAAAAGGCCTACCCATTGTAGACATCATGTTTTGTAAATAATCAGGCTCTTGAGCCTCCAAAAAGAGAGTGATCAACTCATGATTATCCATGGGCGGCTTAACTCTGGCCGCTTGCTCCCTCCACTTGATGGCGTACTCCCTAAAGCTTTCCGTCAGCTTTTTCTTCATATTGGATAGGGAATTGCAGTCTGGTGCAATATCAATGTTGTATTGGAATTGCTTGACGAAGGCCTGGGCCATGTCATCCCAAACATGCCAATGAGAGATGTCTTGGTCAATGAACCATTCAGAAGCTACCCCCACAAGGCTTTCCCCAAAGTAAGACATCAGCAGCTCTTCCTTTCCTCCTGCACCCCTCAGCTGGTTGCAGTACCTTTTCAAGTGGGTGATAGGGTCGCCGTGTCCATCATATTTCTCAAATTTTAGGGTTTTGAACCCTCGTGGCAAATGGATATGAGGGAACATGCATAGATCACTGAATGAAACACTTTCCACTGGCTCAATCGTCGTGGCAGGCATTTCATTTTCCACTGGTGATTCGTATCGAGGAGTCTGATTGTATGGAGTCGAGACCCCAAAAGCCATATTCGGAGAATAGTATTGTCCCTCATAAGCATGAGATGGTGGCTCATTATTTGGCCTCATCACGGGAGGTGGTGGCAGGATTGTATATACCGGTGCGCCAGACATGACTAGAGGGGTGTTCCTGACCGGTGCGACTGGAGGTCGCATATTAGAGGTGCTGGGAGCAGCATGGAGGCTGTAGTTCGGAACATACCCTGGTGGTAGAATGGGGTCGCTCGTTGCATGGAGCGGTGGTTGAGTAGCCTGGAGTATGGTGTAAGTTCCCCCTGAGGGACCCTGGGGTGGAGGTCGACCGGAAACCCAAGCATGATATACATCTGACAGTTGTTGTCTCAATTTTCTTATCTCCTCAGACTCTTGCTCAACTGACTGACCCTGCGGATTGTCACTGACCAACTCGATTTCATCACTGTTATCCATTACTACTGGTCCCTTAGATCTTGTGAAGTAATGATGTGCTACCAGATTTACCACAAACCAACCACCTTAAACTTACTAGTTTAAGAGACAACAAACGTGTTAGGGTTAGACATTTTATAGATATGAATTACACGTAATATGTCATGCTCCTAACATCGCCACCATTTCTAAAATGCTTTTGGAAGGCTTCAATGTTTCATTCCGGCCTATCAGCTTGTTGCTTATTGACACTGTTATTTCCTTCTTTTTCTTTTCTTTTTTTTCTTTTTTTTTCACTCGCCTTATTTGATCCCTTACTTTAGAGCCATTTTAAAATGAATAGCTGATCGAGCCTTTTGTGGGTTGCCTACGTATCATGTCGCCGCATGAATCAGATCATTACGTAGTTCAGATATGCAAGACACTTGATTTTTTTTTTTTTTTTACAAAACAAACATCAAAAACTTTTTCATTGATTTTTGATATAATATTTTGATACAAGACTCAAAAATCAAGAGTTACATAAAGATAAACGAGACCAAACCTGACTCAAATAGTCTTTTTAGAATAAAAGTCAAAACAACACCAAAAGACTCTTATAGACTTAGAAACAACAAAAGCATAATGAAAAGGATCGATAACTAAAAGAAGACTTTGATTTCTGCAGTAGAATCCACCAGCATTACTGTAATGAAGGCTCTTGTTCCTGCGGTTGACCCCCAACATTGCGGTATATCATCTCCAAGTCTGCAGATATATGACGAGCAACGTTCAATGATACTTCTGCAAACCGTTGGGGCGTCATGCCCTGGCAACTCCTGCATGTTCTTGAGGTAAAGGCGCATAGGGTTGGAAACCCCTAAAACCCATGAGTATGAAGAATGGGCGATACGTCGACATATGCATGACCCTAGCAGAAGGGAACCAGTAATAGTTCCAAGTGATTCTATCAGCACTCAATGAACCAAGTAATGTCCGCCAAGCCCTCACCCCCTCTGGAAGATTATAACTCACAGCTCTGTCTGGGTGACATCCAATGTAATTCAGCCAATCATCATTGAAATTTACTACTATTGGATGATGATAAAGGTGCTCTATGAACCACATCTGCAGCAGAATGTTGCATCCCTCAAAGTAATCTTCACCCTCTTGACAACGGGTCAAAGCCCGAAAAATATCTCCCAAAATCATGGGAAGAATGGTATGATCCTCGCTACTTTGCAAATACGAGACTACCGCAACCAATCGAATTTTGATGCGCCCACCATGCTCCGGAAAGACCATGATCCCTAGAAATGATATCATGAACGCGAAGATTCTCAACTCCCTCCAAGCGTCGTAACTCAACTGGTTGACGAATTCTATGCCCGAGAAGTTCTCAAACCCTTTCTCGTCCCCAAATCTGTCATAAAACTATTCCAACGGAACCCAACCTTCGTTTAAGCAAACCATTGGAATTCAACGAAGGCATAACTTCTTTAAAAAGTTGTTCACACCAACTTTTCTCGGAGCAGCAGGCTTTTTCCCACGAAGGTCTCTCCCCAATCCGGTGAACCCACCTAATTCTTCCAATGTGGGTGTCATTTCACAATCTTTGAACCTAAAGACATTGTTCGCGGGGTCGCAAAAACCTACTAGAGCCTCGATTAAGTCTCTATTAGGCTTAATTCCCATGAGGTTGGTGAGGAACTTGAGGTGCTTAAATACTCGATTTCGTTCCCATGTAGCAAAACTAGCCCACCAATTACAGAGACTACTCAGGGTCTTATCTCTGATCAAGAACATAGGAGGTGTCTCGTCCCTTACCCTTTTCTGACTGCTTCTTTGTGGAGAACTCATGGTGATCATAAGAATAAGATAAGAAAAGGGTTAGGACTTACCTAAACTATATGCAAATTATGATCATTCATTATTTTATTTTATTTTTTTGGTCAATTTAGGACTCGATCTATATTTTTTTTAATTATAATATATATTGTGAAATTACCGGACACAAAAGTTGAGATAATAAAAGTGAAAAAATGGCTATTATTACAAAAACGGCCCTTTAATACTTCCATAGAAGGCATAAAGGATGTCTCGGCAAAAACAGCCAAACATAGGAACCAAACAATAAATATAGACAAAATAATAAATAAAAAAAACTATTTTTTCGAAAATGACCCTTTGCAATATGAGTATAACCAGATAAAAATAGCTACTTTTTGCAAAAACAATCTTTCCGGAAAGGTTTAAAGTTGCTTTGACAAAAATGGCCAGACATAAGGGCAAAATGGTAAAAGGTGAATAAATATGGAGAAAGTAACTATTTTTACAAAAATGGCCCTTCAGCATTTCCCAGGAAGATTTTAAGGCTGTCTTGGCAAAACAGCTGGAACATGAGGGCCAGACAGTAAAAGGTGACCAAAATAGGCCTTTTTTTTGAAAATTTATGCTCCCTTTTTTTTTGAAACATGTGGGCTGAACCCGATGGAGGTTGCCTACGTATCTCACATTCGGTGAGAATCAAACCCGCGTAGTTCAGTAAAACAGGGTACTCTCCCCTTTTGTTTTTTTTAATGAAAATTAATCTTTACAACTCACACCAGACTACTACAAAATATATATTTTTTTCACACCAGACTACTATATATATATAAGGTTTATTTGCACTAAACTAGGAGAATTATTCTCTTTTTTTTCATTTTTAATAATTACACTAATTTTTTTTAAAACCGGTCGACAATGCAAGTAAGCCTTCCAAATGATGTATCAAGTAGCACATACGTGAACATGATGGTCTCAAAGAGGATACCTGTCTTATACGGACCCGGCCCCTTGTGCCGAGTTTCGCTAAGTCAAATGCACGTGATGCAAATAAAGCGAACCTACTAAGGATATCCGGCATGAGGCTTGTTCTTCTAGGTTTAGATCCTATTGGAGAAGGTATCTAGACTGGCTTACTCGAGCGGATAACTCGAGCCGAGGAGGGTCAATGTACCGGTAGCATTGCTTTCCGGCTTAACTGGTGGTGCTCCCCGCCTAAAACAGGTGTGACTAAAATTCTTCACCGGGTGACGAACACCTCGGCTATCTCAAAGAAAGCGGGCTATGTCAAGCAAATGCCCAATTTTTAATTTTAAAAAGACTCAGAGGGGGTGCGTGAGAAAACAGTTTATATGTACAGTTCAACAATATCAAAATGATAAAAAGCGAACAGGTATCACATTAGGCACAAATAAATCACAATATTTACAAAATTAATAAAGCCAAATAAAAAGTCAACATGTACAAGCTCGAATTCTTACGAATATCCCCAGCAGAGTCGCCAGAGCTGTCACACCCCTTTTCTACCCGTCAAAATAATAATAATAATATGTGTATGGGCCAAAGAGTTTTTCCAATTAAAGTGACAAAATTTGAATAGGGATTATTTTATTGTTCAGAGTCGCCGCTTAGAATTGATTTTTTCGGTGTTCCAAGTAACCATTTATTTGGATCCCTAGTCAAAGGAAGGTTTGACTCTATTTTAATCGGTCCGCAAAAATAATGTTCGGGTAAGGAATTCTGTTGAACGGGGAGAAGGTATAAGGCATTCCCCGAGTCCCATGGTTCTAGCACGGTCGCTTTATTGACTTAAACTTGGCTTGAATTAATTTTGGACAAACTCTGATGTGTATTATTTTCATGTTTTACCTATCCTCTTTTATCTCTTGATTATTAGAAAAAATTAAAGAATATTTTTGAATAATAAGATGTCATAACCACACTACGCAAGCGAATGCGTGATCGATGAAATTTATTATTTAGTCATAACGGCGTTACGCAAGCGAATCCGTAGTCATGACAGACGATTGTTAACACGTTATTTACTTTTGAAAATTTGCTGCAATTGTGTTGGAGGAAACATTAACCCTCTTTTTTCTATTGAATAAATTAACTTAAAATTGATGAAACTATTGAATATGACATAAAATTGATGAATTACTTGTTAAAAGTTAAGCGTCACGCTACACAAGTGAGTCCGTAAAGTTAAAGTGCACCTACTATTTGCCTAACGTTTAAATTAATTAAAGGGAAACTAGTTAATTAAAATAGTAGAAAAATTTGATATTATTATTATTTTTTCGAGCTTTATAGTTGGGAAAAATTATGCAAATAAATGTTGGACCAACTTTATCTATTTTAAAAGAAATGAGCCAACTTCTTGTTAAAACAAAATGGGCCAGCTTGTATGGAGCTTTTGGGCTGCTGGAATTTATTATTAAAATGGGCCAAGAAATGAATTTCAATTGGCCCGCTATATAGAAGAAAATGGGTAATTTTGTTGTTTAAAGGTAAATGGGCCAACTTTTATCTTTGTTTCAATAAGGCCCAAAGTTGATACAATTTTAGCTCTTTACTTAGTTTGAGTTCATGACCATTAAATACATAGTCACAATTGTATAAACGCCCACTTTACAAAAATAGCCATTTTCGCAAATCCGGCAAAATGGCCAGTTTCACAAAGATATTATCATAACATTCCTAGAAGCATATGTTGGAAGTGAAATTTTAGCAACTAAAACGAACTCATGCTATGTGTTATACACCTAAAGTCATTCATGGCATACTTAGCATTGTTACTCGGATATAATAGATTGAAAACATTCTTAAAAAATTCATAAATGACTTACATATCACATTTAAAAACTTACAACTCAATATTCAAGTATTATGAAGGACTATATTCACATTATCACATGCTTGATACATAACAATAACATACAAGCTCTTTTGTTATCAAACTATTCATCACATCAAACACATTTAAATGGTGCAGCATGTTCAAGTTGTTCCCATTGCTGAAAATACGTACATTACGAGTCTTAAAGGATTACCTGGTAGCAAAAGAATAAACAGTAGTCAACAACTAAAGCAACATAAAAATAGCAGCAAAACAGCAGCAAAACCAGCAGCAAATCCGTGTTAAAACAACCCGAAAACTTAGAGAGGAAACCCAGAAACGAACTCTAAAGAGGACTTATACTTTTTTTAAAAGTTTGCACTCTAAGATTCACTCCCAAAGCTCACCATTTCAGCTTACTTTTCATGTGTTCAACTGCTGAATTTTTTTGTTTTTGTGACAAAGCAATTATAAAAAATGCCCCCCTGGAAGTGTGATGGAGTCCCCCTTATATATCAAAACAACCAGCTATTTCAAAAAATTAAAAATCAATCTTTTTGACAGATTTTTCTACAAAATCTGCTCTTAAATTCAAAAGGCCAGACTTTTTGGTTCAAATCTTGTCAAGTATTTCAAACAAATTTGCTCTCCACTATTCAAAGACAAACTTTTATTCAAACACTGTCCAAAGATCTACATTTTCTTAACAACAATTTGACCTTTGAGTGTTCTACTCAAAGAGTCTTCAGCAGCAAATAAACAACCCAACAAGTACCATGTACTCTTAAGTATTTTTCACTACCTCACTTTTATCATTACAAAACTATTTTACTGCTTTAACAAGTGCAAAAACAGAAAATTTAACAATTCAAACTTCAAAAACTAATGCTAAAATAATTAATAATAGACAAAATAAAATTTGAAAAATAAAAATAAAAATAAAAAATCAGCCATGAAAAAGAATAGGATTTTACCATTTTACAATTCAAGTGGCTGAAAAAATGGTGGTATGCCAAAAGAGGGTGTTCGGGGAGGTCGCCGGAATTTTGCCGGATTTTCAGGGTGAAATTGGCATCAATAGCTAGGTCTTGAGGAGCTCTATCCATTGATGTAGGTATTGTGGGGTCGTAGTGGTTGGAGCTTCAATAATTTGGGTAAAAAAGTGACGGGAAAGTTTCCTAGATCTAAGATTCAAGGAGTTTGAGGGATTTTTGAAGGATTTGGTTTGGAGATATGGAAAGAGGAAGTTGTGGAGATTACATGGTGTGAATTTGGAGGTGTGTAGAGGTGGTCCGCCTCCGGCCGGCGGCGGTGGGGCGGCGGCAGCGGCTTGGGGGGAGAGAGAAGAAAGTGATGAGAGGGAAAGAAGAGAGAGGAAATAATGGGGAAATGGGGCAAATATTTGGGGATTTTAGGCTTTAAATACCTAGGATGAAGATCAAACTAGGACCGTTGGATTAAATCAAGATGGGTGGATGAGATTGAAGTCACTTAGCCAAAACGACGTAGTTTCAATACAAAACTACGTCGTTTTAAGCTCTTCTTGGCAGCCCCCTTTTGGACCGGGTTTGGGCTCTTTGGGCTCAAATTTTGGGCCAATTTTGGCACAATTTTAATTAAATTACACTAGCCCAAACCCTACCTCATTTATCAAACTATTACTCAACTCTTACAACCTATACATACACAAATAAGAACAAACACACACACACACACACATATATTATATATATATAAGGCAAAAATTAGGCATTTACAGGCTTTGCAATTGTGAAGTGAACAGGCCTGGGAAATGCGACAATAATGTTGCAAATGTGAACCAGGCCTGGGCATGCCATCCTCACAAATGCGATGTTTTGGCCGGAATTGCGAGGCCCCTTATGTTGCAAATGCGACATTTTCAACGCAAATGCGAAGGCAACAGAAGGGTTCACCAATTGCGATATCTGTGGCCTGTTAGTTGAGATTTCAGACGAGATTTTCATCATTTTTCAAATTCTCTCAAATCCTAAACATCCTTAGGCGATTTTCCAAAGACCTAAACTTCTCCAAATCATAGGTAAGTAATTTCTAACTCATCTTCTTCAATCTAATTCATCTTTTCACATGATTTTACTTCAAAAACTAGGATTTTCATGGGAAAATTGGGCGTTCTTGGGTAGAAGTTAGGATTTTTGAATTTTGGGGAATTGGACCTCCATTTGATGTCGGATTTCAAAACCAATTGCATATTTGAGTTCATGGGTGAATGGGTAATCGGGGTTTGGTTCAAACTTCGAGTTTTGACTAAGCGGGCTCGAGGTCAGTTTTTGACTTTTGGGGAATACATTTGGAAATCTATATTTATGCATTAGAATTGGTTTATTTAGAATTTATTGATGTTATTAAGTAATTTATGACTAGATACAAGCAGATTAGAAGTGGAACCGAGAGGTAAAACGGTAATTGAGGCTTGATTTTGTCCATGGAATTGAGGTAAGTGTTTGGCCTAACCTT
Organism: Nicotiana tabacum; assembly: GCF_000715075.1. Classification (NCBI taxonomy): domain Eukaryota; kingdom Viridiplantae; phylum Streptophyta; class Magnoliopsida; order Solanales; family Solanaceae; genus Nicotiana; species Nicotiana tabacum. The sequence continues at coordinate 129,260,202 of NC_134099.1, forward strand.
AGCTTAAGGAAATAGGTGTTGTGGTCTTATTTGATACGTGTTAGTGTTGAGTACGACGTATAGGTGTGGTGACAAGTATCTATACGTTGGTGTCAAGCATGCCCTTGAGTCTTATACCATTATTGTTATGACTATTATTATGTATTGTCCATGCTTAAATTGATGATTATCCATGTTGAACAACACTTATGATATTTCTTGGTAATTGACTATTGTTTAGTATTGACTCAATTTGAGACTTATTATGTGAAGTTAATTATTGAAACGAGTTTGGTTATAGTTGTTTCCCTTGCCGGGACGTTATTGATTCCATTGTTGATTCCCTTGCCAGGATGTTATTATTTCTATTATTGATTCCCTTGCCGGGAAGTTATTATTTCTATTGGTTGGGTGAGAAAGAGTGTAAAGCACGAAGGGCGATGTTGTGCATGATATTGTGAGTGAGTGTTAATGCACGAAGGGTGATGACGTGCATAATATTGTGAGAGTTAATGCACAAAGGGTGATGTCGTGCCGATATTGTGAGAGTTAATGCATGAAGAGTGATGTCGTGCCATGATTTGAGAGTTAATGCACGAAGGGTGATGCCGTGCCATGATTATGAAAGTTAATGCACGAAGAGTGATGTCGTGCCGTTTCTGTTGTTCTTTATGGTGAGAATGAGAGTAAAAGCACGAAGGATGATGTCATGCACATGTTACTATTTCATTATTCCCGTTGTTACTAGTATGGTGCTCATTATTGCTTCTTTTTTGATTTACTGTCAGAATTTGATATTCCCTGTAGCATGTTCCTCCCCCCATCTTTTTCTGTTATTTCTTGTTATTATTGTACTGTTAGTATATGATTTAACTGCAGAGGTTTATATTGTTGTCATGTCCTAGCCTCGTCACTACTTCGCCGAGGTTAGGCTCGACACTTACTAGTGATACTGCACTCTGCACTTCCTGTGCAAATTTCGATGCCAGATCCTATGAGTAGCTTGAGGTAGCTGCCTTCAGTCCAGGGAGACCAAGGTAGTTCGGCTGGCGTTCACAGAGCCCGAAGTTCTCCTATCCCGCTTTTGTTTCCTGCTGTCTCATATATTTCGAGAACAATTGTACTTCTTTTAGACTTGTATTTGTAGTAAATCTTAGTCATTCGTGGATTGAGACACCAGATTCTATGGGGTAGTTATGTACTTGCGTTGTGGCACTATTACTTTACTTCCGCATTTCTTAATTATTTTGCTTAGCTAATATCTGATTCTGTTTGATTAATAAAAATGGTGGTAAAAACGGTAATTGTTGGCTTGCCTAGCTTTCACGAGTAAGAGCCATCACGACTCCCGAAGATGGAGAAATCCGGGTCGATTAATAAAATGAATTGAGACATCATTGATATTCCTTAGGCAAAATGGCCTCGCCAAATAGCACAATGTAAGTAACTGCCGTCATTAGCCGGCTGAAATTCTCAATTTCAACATCCTATAAATATGTTCCTACCTAGATGCTGACCTTCAAACCATCAAGCTTAATAACATTCTACAACAAACAAAGAATCAAAATAGAGAAGCTTTCACGAGCAGTAGCTACAACAAATACTTACAAATGGCCTCGAAAGCTTTCTTGATTGCAATTGCTGTTGTTAGTATGATTGTTGCACCAACAATTGCAATTGAGCATTTGGTTGGGGATGATCAAGGTTGGAAGCTCAACTTTGACTACAAAGCATGGGCTGAGAGCAAAGAGTTCCATATTGGAGATAAGCTCAGTATGTTCTTATATTTTATGTATGACATGCTAGTAATGTATTGTTTCTCATGTTACTACTCCACTCTTTATTAACAGTTGCATGCAATTATCTCTTAGGCGACTTTGTAAAATAAAAGTTTTTCACTATCAATGCATGCAGTTTTACCTGTTGTAACAAGTTACTCTTGTTACCGAATATTACCTGCACTATATTTTTGAGTAACTTGGATAGTGCACGCTAAAAAATCTTTATATACTGTCATTGTTAGAAGTTAAACTCATTTAATTTTGGGATCATACTGAATATTATTATTGTGGTGCATACAGTTTTCAAGTACAAGGAAGGAGCACATAATGTGTTCAAAGCAGATCTAATATCTTTCCAAGACTGTGCACCAACAACTACTACTACATCCTTCCACACTGGAAATGATGTGATTGAGCTGACATCTCCCGGCAAGAAATGGGTACTTCTGCGGAATAATAGACCACTGCGATCAAGGGATGAAGGTTGCCATTAATGTTTTGCCCGAAGTGGGATCTCCTTTTATTGCACCTTCTAACTCCCTTGGCTCATTAGCTGCCTCTGGGATTACTCCTTCCAAATTTGTTTCTTGCATTGTTGCCACATTTGCCATGTTCTTAATGATCATCGCCTAAGAATAATGGTTTAATTTTTTCTTTGTCTGTTGTTTGGTTATTTTTAACTTTTTTCTTTTTCTATCATTTGCATTTGATTCAATTTTGAGAAATGATTTGGAATAAAGTACCTTTTTTTTTCTAGATACTTATCTTGTTTGTGCGAAATCACGATCGTCGCTCTGATACCATGTTAAGTTAAGCTAGACAGAGGTAAGATCTACTCGTTAATGGAGATTCTATGTTATGCCATTCAAGGCAGAGTACATGGCCCTGAAAGCTAAGTACATTCGAGAGAAAGAGGAGAAGGCAGAAGAAATGTTTTCATTACCAAATCTGTTACAAGTGGAGCTGATTATATAGAAGAACAAGGCGCACTAACTGAACTTTAACTACCTTCTTCTTTGAGCTCCCTCTACTTTCACTAATTACAAGTTAACCCCTCACTCATTTAATTGAGTTGTTCCTCTAGCTATGTTGATACTCCCTCTCAAACTGGAGGGTGAAAGACATTCAACACTCCTAGCTTGGAGAGTAACAACTTGTGATGACCCAAAAATTCATTACCCGTTTTGAAAGCAAATTCTGTATTTCGAGGCCTTAAAAATCACTTTTTGTCTCACCTCGATTTGCGTGCGCAGTTCGGGCGCGTTTCCGGAAAGCTTTTATGTGAAATTTAAGAAAAATGACATTTAAAATTGATTAAAGTTGACTTTGATCAATATTCTTGGTAAACCAAACCCGTGATACGACGGTCGCGTAGGGTCCGTAGTAAAATATGGGACTTGGTCGTATGTCCGGAATCAAATTCTGAGGTCTCAAGCCTGAGAAATGATAAAGAAAATTATTTTCTAGAAAATATAAAGGCTTTTAGAAGAGAATTGATGTAATTTCTTGATGTTATCAGGCCCGAATCGTGGTTCCGGAGCCCGGTACAAGTTTGAAATAATAATTAAGTTGAATCTATGGAGTTTGGTAAAAATCGGAGTTCGTTTGGTATAAATCGGACCTTTAATTGAGAAAATAGTAATTTCAATGTTCTTGAGTGATTTCATGAATTTGAGGTTTAATTCATGGTTGTTGATGTTATTTTGAATATTTGATTGCACGAGCAGGTACGCATGATGTTTTTGGACTTGCGTGCATGTTTGGTTCGGAGCCACGAGGGCTCGGGTGAGTTTTGGATAGGCCACGGAGTGAATTTGGACTTAGAGAAATGGCTGTTGCAGGTTAAGTTGTGTTGCAGGCTCTGATCTCGCAATTGCGAGGTCAAGCTTTGCAATTGCGAACCCAATAGACTTGGAAATTGCAAAGGCTTGATCGCATTTGCGAAGAAAGCCCAGGCCTGCCAGTGTTCGCAATTGCGAACCATCCTTCGCAAATGCGAAGTCATCAGGGGAGGGCCAATATCGCAATTCTGACAACTTGTTCGCAATTGCGAGGTTAGCAGACAATGCCCAGGTATGCAAATGTGAGTCCTTGTTCGCATTTGCGAGCTTCGCAATTGCGAAGCTCCTGTCGCAATTATGATATCTGCAATCAGTTAATTGGGACTTAGACGGATTTTTCTTCATTTTTCAAACTCTCTCAAATCCTAAGCTCTCTTGGGCGATTTCTAAAGAAAAGTTCTTCTCCAAATCAATTGTAAGTCATTTCTAACTCATTTTCTTTAATCCATAACATCTTTTCATATGATTTCAATTCAAAATCAAGGGTTTTCATGGGGGAAATTGGGTGTTTTGGGTAGAACTTAGGATTTTCAAATTTTGGGGATTTGGACCTCGATTTGAGGTTCAATTTTAAAACAAATTATATATTTGAGTTTGTGAGTGAATGGATAATTGGGCTTTGGTTCGAACCTCGGGTTTTGACCATGTGAGTCCGGGGTCAATTTTTGACTTTATGGTAAAATTATTAGAAAACCTACTTTCATGCATTAGAATTGATTCATTTAGCATTTATTGGCATCGTTAAGTAAATTGTGGCTAGATACAAGCGAATTAGTGGTGGAAACAAGAGGTATAGCGGTAGTTGAGGCTTGAATTGTATTTGTGGCATTGAGGTAAGTGTTTGGTCTAACCTTAGTTTGAGGGATTAAGAGTTATGTCTTATTTGCAATGTGTTAATTGTTGAGTACGACATATAGGTGTGGTGACGAGTATCTATACGTCGGTGTCAAGCATGCCCGTGAGTCTTATACTATGATTGATGTGACTCTGTTTTGTATTTTTCATGCTTTATATGATGATTTCTATTGTTGAACAAGGCTTGTAGAAGAATTATTGATAATTGAACATTGTATAGCGTTGGCTCAAGTTGAGAATTGAGTTGTGAAATAATTATGGAAAAGAGAAGAGGTTTATGATATTGTCTTCCTTGCCGGGATATTATTGCTTTTGATATTATCTCTCTTGCTGGGATGTTATTAATCATGATATTGTTTCCCTTGCCGGGATATTGTTGTTATGCTGTTGTTCCCTTGCCGGGATTCTATTGTAATTTTATTGATTCCTTTGCCCGCATTGCTTTGTAATTGTTGCTTGGGTAAGGAAGAGTGTAAAAGCACGAAGGGTGTTGTCGTGCATAATATTTGTGAGAGAGTGTCAATGCACGAAGGGTGATGTCGTGCCGATATTGTGAGGTAAAAGCACGAAAGGTGAAGCCGTACCGCACGACGTACACCGTCGTGCCATGATATGAGTGATAATGCACGAAGGATGATTCTGTGCCATGATTATGTGAGGTAAAAGCACGAAGAGTGATACCATGCTGATTATATTGATTCTTATGGTGAGGGCGAGAGTAAAAGCACGAAGGGTGATGCCGTGCACTTGTCATTGATTTCCCTATTCTTGCTTACAGTTGAATTTTCGTGTTCCGTTCACTTCTTTACTGAAATATTGTTTGCACATGATATTCCCCGCAACATGTTTCCCCTTCCCATCTTTAACTGCTAGTTTCTGTCATTATTACTTGTTGTATATGATATAACTGTACAGGCTTATTTGGGTAGTCTTGTCCTAGCCTCGTCACTACTTTGCCGAGGTTAGGCTAGACACTTACAAACACATGGGATCGGTTGTGATGATACTACACTCTATACTGTGTGCAGATCCCGGTGCTAGAGCTTTTGAACCACAGTGAGGTTGCAGTCTTCAGTCCATCAGGAGACCCGAGGTAGTCCTGCAGGCGTCCGCGGGCCTTAACGTCCCCTTTCTATCTAGTTTTTCTTCTGTTCTTTACTATTTCAGAGACACACATGTATCTATTTCGTTCGGACCCTATTTGTAGTATTCTTATATAGTCTGTGACATTGTAATACCAATTCTGGGTAGAGTTGTATTTTGGATTTCCGTATAAGTATGTAGTGATATTATCAGTTTTCGTCTTCCGCATTTTTGTTTATTATGATTATTCCGCTATTGATCACCTATTATATTGACCTGTTAAAAAGGCTAAGTAAAAGGGTTAATGAATTTGTAATACTCGGCTTGTCTAGCTTTCACGAGTAGGCGCCATCACAACTCCCGAGGGTAGGAAATCTGGGTTGTGACAAACTGGTATTAGAGCTCTAGGTTGCTTAGGTCTCACAATTCACGGACAAGCTTAGTATAGTCTGAGGGATCGGTATTGAAATGTCTTTATTTATCCCCCAGAGGTTACAGAGTTAGGAAAAACTTCACATCTATTATTTCCTGTCGTGCGACTTGATTTCTCAATGCTAATTGGACTTCCACTCTATTCTTTCGCAGATGGTGAGAACATATACCGCTTCATCAGCTGACCAGTAGCCCGAGCCCCTAGTAGAAACTCATGCGAGGGGCAGAGGTTGAGGCCGTGCTAGGGCCCGAGGTAGAGGTAGGGCTCAACCTAGAGCTCGAGCAACAACACTAACGACGGAGCCTCAGGTTGAGTTTGACAATGAGGTTCCAGCCCAAACAGTTCTAGTAGGACTAGCTCAGGTCCCAGAGGGTTCATCTCCACCCCGGTACTTTAGGATGCTCTGGTCCGTCTAGTGGGCCTTATGGAGAGTGTCTCCCAGGCAAACTTGCTTCCTGTAGCACCAGCCGTGGAGGAGAAGCCCAGAATCCTACTACTCGTACTCTGGAGCAGATGGCTCCCCAGTTTTAGACTCCAGCAGCTCAGCCAATTAGGGTAGTTCAGCCTGGTGTTGGGGCATAGACCGGAGAGGGGCCAACTATGTCTGCTAATGACTTATGGAGGTTGGACAGGTTTACCAAGCTTTTCACTACTACATTTGTTGGTATATCTTCTGAGGATCCCCATGATTATTTGGACAACTGTCATAGGGTTCTACGGAACATGGGGATAGTGGAGACCAATGGGGTCGACTTTGTTGCTTTTCGTTTGTCTGGATCTGCCAAGACTTAGTGGAGAGATTATTATAAGGCTACACTCACTGGGTCACCGGCTTTGACTTGGGATCAGTTTCTCAGCTATTTCTGAATAAGTTTCTTCCTATCACTCAGAGGGAGAACTATCGGAGGCAGTTTGAGCGTCTCTAGCAGGGTTCTATGACTGTTACTCAGTACGAGACTAGATTTATTGACTTGGCCCGTCATGCTCTTCTTATACTTCCCACTGCGAGAGAGAGAGAGAGAGTGAGGAGGTTCATTGAGGGACTCGTTCAGCCTATTCGATTGCAGATGGCTAAGGAGATAGGGAGCGAGATTTCTTTTTCAAGATGCGGCCAATGTGGCCAGGAGAGTTGAGATGGCTCTATCACAGGGGAGTAGTCAGGAGTCGAACAAGAGGCCCGTCATTCGGGCAGGTTCTGTGGTGCCTCATTTGGAGGAAAAGATTCTTTTGGCAGGGCCCATTCTTCCATGTTGTTTCATTCAGCACTTGAGGCTTCTCACGGTGCTCTAGATGGCCGTAATTCTCATATGCAGTATTCCGATCAACTGCCCTATAGTGCACCGCCAGATCTTATCAATGCACCACCACTCTAGAGTTTTTAGAGTGGTTATTCAGGCCATCAGGGTCAGCAGTCTCAGCAGCTGAGGACTTGTTATACTTGTGGCTATACGAGGCATATTGCTAGATTTTGCCCTCGAGCACCGAGCAGCTCTTAGCATTAGGGTTCCCGTGCCATGGTCCAGGAGCCGAGTATTCCACCGCCCTCTCAGCTAGCTAGAGGTGGGGGTAGAGGTTCTAGAGGTGGAGGTAGAGGTATTAGAGGTGGAGGTCAGGCCGCTAGAGGTGGAGGCCAGGGATATTGACTTCTGCATTGATTTGGCTTCGGGCACTCAGCCCATTTCTATCCCACCATATCGTATGGCCCCGCCTGAGTTGAAAGAATTGAAGGAACAGTTGCAAGACTTGCTTGATAAAGGCTTCATTAGACCTAGTGTCTCGCCTTGGGGTGCGCCTATGTTGTTGTTTGTTAAGAAGAAAGACGGATCGATGAGGATGTGTATAGATTACCGGTAGTTGAACAAGGTCACAATCAAGAATAAGTATCCATTGCCGAGGATTGATGATTTGTTTGATTAGCTTCAGGGTACCAAGGTATTTTCGAAGATTGACTTAATATCTGGCTACCATCAGTTGAGGATTAGGGGATCTGATGTCCCTAAGACAGCTTTTCGCACTCTGTACAGGCATTATGAGTTATTGGTGATTTCATTAAGATTGACAAATGCCCCAGTAGCTTTCATGGATTTGATGAACCGAGTGTTCAACCCTTACTTGGATTTGTTCGTGATAGTCTTCATTGATGATATTTTGATCTATTCCTGCAGCCGGGAGGAGCATGAGCAGCATCTAAGAGTGGTCCTTCAGACTTTGGGAGATAGTCAGTTGTATGCTAAGTTTTTGAAGTGTGAGTTCTGGTTGAGTTCAGTTGCATTCTTGGGTCATGTTGTATTAGCAGAGGGTATTCAGGTAGATCCGAAGAAGATAGAGGCAGTCAAGAACTGGCCTAGACCCGCATCAACTATAGAGATCCGGAGTTTCTTGAGTTTGGCGGGCTATTATCGTCGGTTTGTGGAGGGGTTTTCATCTATTGCAGCCCCGATGACCAGGTTGACCCAGAAGGGTTCCCAATTTAGGTGGTCGGACGAGTATGATGCGAGCTTTTAGAAGCTCAAGATAGCTTTGACTATGGCACCGGTGTTGGTTTTTGCCTACAGGTTCAGGGCCATATATAATTTATTGTGAAGCATCTCGTATTGGACTTGGTGCGGTGTTGATGCAGGATGGCAAGGTCATTGCGTATGCTTCGTGACAATTGAAGATTCATGAGAAGAATTATCCAGTTCATGATTTAGAGTTAGCAGCCATTGTTCACGCACTAAAGATTTGAATGCACTATTTGTATGGCGTGTTATGTTAGGTGTTCACGGATCACAAGAGTCTACAGTAGTTGTTCAAGCAGAAAGAGCTAAATTTGAGGCAGAGAAGGTGGTTGGAGCTATTGAAAGACTATGATATTACCATCTTATATCATCCGGGAAAGGCCAATGTGGTGGCCAATGCTTTGAGTAGAAAGTCAGCCAATATAGGCAGCCTTGCGTATATTCCAGTCGGTGAGAGACCTCTTGCTTTGGATGTTCAGGCTTTGGTCAATCAGTTCATAAGGTTGGATGTTTCTTAGCCCAACCGTATGTTAGCTTGTACAGTCGCTCGTTCTTCATTGCTTGAGCATATCCGAGATCGGCAGTATGATGATCCACATTTGTGTGTCCTTAGGGACACAGTGCGACACGGTGGTGCCAAGCAGGTTACAGTGGGAGATGATGGAGTTTTGAGTATGCATGATCGTATTTGTGTGCCTAATGTGGATGGGCTTCGAGAGTTAATTTTATAGGAGTCCTATAGTTTCCGGTACTCTATTCATCCGGGCGCCACTAAGATGTATCAAGACTTGCGGCATCATTATTGGTGGAGGAGGATGAAGAAGGATATTGTCGCATATGTGGCTCGGTGCTTGAATTGTCAGTAGGTAAAGTACGAGCATCAGAGACCTGGTGGTTTGTTCCAAAAGATTGAGATTCCTGAGTGGAAGTGGGAGTGTATCACTATGGACTTCGTTGTTGGACTCCCACGGACTCAGAGAAAGTTTGATGCAGTATGGGTTATTGTTGATAGGCTGACCAAGTCAGTGCATTTCATTCTGGTGGCAGTTTCCTATTCTTCTGAGAGATTAGCCAAGATCTATATCCGGGAGATTATTCATCTTCATGGTGTGCCCGTGTATATCATTTTGGACCGAGGTATGTAGTTTACCTCACATTTTTGGAGGGCAGTTCAGTGTGAGTTGGTCACACGGGTCCAGTTGAGCACAACATTTCATCCTCAGACGGACAGGCAGTCCGAGCGTACTATTCATATTTTGTAGGATATGCTCCGAGCTTATGTTATGGACTTTGGAGGCTCGTGGGATAAGTTCTTGCCTTTAGCGGAGTTTGCCAACAACAACAGTTACCAGTTGAGCATCCAGATGGCTCTTTATGAAGCTTTATATGGTAGGCGGTGTCGGTCGCCGGTTGGGTGGTTTGAGCCGGGAGAGGCTTGGTTGTTGGGTACGAATCTAGTACAGGATGCCTTGGAAAAGGTCAAAATTATTTAGGATAGGCTTCATACAGCTCAATCCGGGCAAAAACGTTATGCCAACCATAAGGTTCGTGATGTGGCATTCATGGTCGATGAGCGGGTGTTGCTTCGGGTGTCGCCTATGAAGGGCGTGATGAGATTTGTGAAGAAGGGTAAACTTAGCCCTGGATTTATTGGCCCATTTTAGATTCTTTATCGAGTGGGAGAAGTGGCTTATAGACTTGCATTACCGTCGAATTTAGCAGTCGTGCATCCAATGTTTCACTTGTCCATGCTTCGAAGGTATCATGGCGATCCACCCCACGTGTTAGACTTTAGTACTGTCCAGTTGGACAAGGACTTGTCCTATGAGGAGGAGCCGGTAGCTATCTTAGACCATCAGGTTCGTTAGTTGAGATCGAAGAGTTTTCCTTCTGTTCGTGTTCAGTGGACAGGTCAGCCTGTTGAGGCAGTAACCTGGGAGTCCAAGTCTGATATGCAAAGCCGATATCCCTATCTTTTCTCTGACTCAGGTACTTTTCTTATGTCCGTTCGAGGACGAACAATTATTTTAGAGGTGGAGAATGTGATGACCTTTTACTCGTTTTGAAAGCAAATTCTGTGTTTCGAGGCCTTAAAAATCACTTTTTGTCTCACCTCGATTTGCGTGCGCAGTTCGGGCGCGTTTCCGTAAAGCTTTTATGTAAAATTTAAGAAAAATGAGAAAAATGACCTTTAAAATTGATTAAAGTTGATTTTGATCAATATTCTTGGTAAACCAAACCCGTGATATGACGGTCGTGTAGGGTCCGTAGTAAAATATGGGACTTGGTCGTATGTCCGGAATCAAATTCTGAGGTCTCAAGCTTGAGAAATGATAAAGAAAATTATTTTCTAGAAAATGTAAAGGATTTTAGAAGTGAATTGATGTAATTTCTTGATGTTATCGGGCCCGTATCTTGGTTCCAAAGCCCGGTACAAGTTTGAAATAATAATTAAGTTGAATCTGTGGAGTTTTGTAACAATAGGAGTTCATTTGGTATAAATCGGACCTTTAATTGAGAAAATAGTAATTTCAATGTTCTTGAATGATTTCATGAATTTGAGGTTTAATTCATAGTTGTTGATGTTGTTTTGATGATTTGATTGCACGAGCAAGTCCGCATGATATTTTTGGACTTGCGTGCATGTTTGTTTTGGAGCTCCGAGGACTCGGGGTGAGTTTTGGATAGACCACAGAGTGAATTTAAACTTAGAGAAATGGCTGTTGGAGGTTCAGCTGTGTTGCAGGCTCTGATCTCGCAATTGTGAGGTTAGGCTTCGTAATTGCGAGCCCAACAGGCTTGGCAATTGCGAGGGCTTGATCGCATTTGTGAGGAAATCCCAGGACTACCAGTGTTCGCAATTGCGAACCATCCTTCGCAAATGCGAAGTCATCAGGGGAGGGACAGTATCGCAATTGCGACAACTTGTTCGCAATTGCGAGGTTAGCAGACAATGCCCAGGTTCGCAATTGCGAGGCCTTGTTCGCATTTGCGAGCTTCGCAATTGCAAAGCCCCTGTCACAATTGCAACATCTACGACCAGTTAATTGGGACTTAGACGGATTTTTCTTCATTTTTCAAACTCTCTCAAACTCTAAGCTCTCTTGGGCGATTTTCTAAAGAAACATTCTTCTCCAAATCAATTGTAAGTCGTTTCTAACTTATTTTCTTTAATCCATAACATCTTTTCACATGATTTCAATTCAAAATCAAGGGTTTTCATGGGGGAAATTGGGTGTTTTGGGTAGAACTGAGGATTTTTAAATTTTGGGGATTTGGACCTCGATTTGAGGTCCGATTTCAAAACAAATTATATATTTGAGTTTGTGAGTGAATGGGTAATCAGATTTTGGTTCGAACCTCGGGTTTTGACCATGTGGGCCCGGGTTTTATTTTTGACTTTTTGGGAAAATCATTAGAAAACCTATTTTCATGCATTAGAATTGATTCATTTAGCATTTAAGGACATCATTAAGTAAATTGTGGCTAGATACAAGTAAATTAGTGATGGAAACAAGAGGTAAAGCGGTAGTTGAGGCTTGAATTGTGTTCGTGGCATTGAGGTAAGTGTTTGGTCTAACCTTAGCTTCAGGGATTAGGAGTTGTGTCTTATTTGCTATGTGTTAATTGTTGAGTACGACGTATAGGTGTGGTGACGAGTATCTATACATCGGTGTCAAACATGTCTGTGAGTCTTATACTATAATTGATGTGACTCCGTTTCATATTGTTCATACTTTATATGATGATTTCTATTGTTGAACAAGGCTTGTGGAAGTATTATTGGTAATTGAACATTGTATAGCATTGGATCAAGTTGAGAATTGAGTTGTGAAATAAATGTGGAAAAAAGAAGAGGTTTATGATATTGTCTCCCTTGCCGGGATGTTATTGCTTTTGATATTATCTCCCCTGCTGGGATGTTATTATTCATGATATTATTTTCCTTGCCAGGATATTGTTGTTATGCTATTGTTCCCTTGTTGGGATTCTATTGTGATTTTATTGATTCTCTTGCCCATATTGCTTTGTGATTGTTGCTTAGTTAAGGAAGAGTGTAAAAGCACGAAGGGTAATACCGTGCATGATATTTGTGAGAGAGTGTTAATGCACGAAGGGTGATGTCGTGCCGCATGATGTACAATGTCGTGCCATGATATGAGTGATAATGCACGAAGGATAATTTCGTGCCATGATTATGTGAGGTAAAAGCACAAAGGGTAATGTTGTACCGATTATATTGATTCTTATGGTGAGGACGAGAGTAAAAGCACGAAGGGTGATATCGTGCACTTGTCATTGATTTTCCTATTCTTGCTTACAATTGAATTTTCTTGTTCCGTTCACTTCTTTACTGAAATATTGTTTGTACATGATATTCCTCGCATTATGTTTCCCCTTCCCATCTTTAACTGCTAGTTTCTATCATTATTACTTGTTGTATATGATATAACTCCACAAGTTTATTTGGGTAATCTTGTCCTAGCCTCATCTACTTCGTTGAGGTTAGGCTTGACACTTACCAGCACATGGGGTCGGTTGTGTTGTAACTACACTCTGCACTGTGTGTAGATCCCGGTGTTAGAGCTTTTGGACCATAGTGAGGTTGTTTCCTTCAGTCCATCAAGAGACCCGAGGTAGTCCTGCAGGCGTCCGCAGGCCTTGGTGTCCCCTTCCTATTTAGTTTTTCTTCTGTTCTTTATTATTTCAGAGATAGACATGTATCTATTTCGTTTGGACCCTATTTGTAGTATTCTTAAATAGTCTATGACACTATTACACCAATTCTGGGTAGAGTTGTATTTTGGATTTCCGTATTACTATTTAGTGATATTATCAGTTTTTGTCTTCCGCATTTCTGTTTATTATGATTATTCTGTTGTTGATCACCTGTTCTATTGAACTGTTAAAAAAGGCTAAATTTAAGTGTTAATGAATTTATAATACTCGGCTTGCCTAGCTTTAACCAGTATGCGCCATCACGACTCCCGAGGGTGAGAAATTCGGGTCGTGACACAACTTATGTTGAGCTACCCTCAGTCCTTTAGTCATCATGTCTGCAAGTTGTTGTTTTGTAGGTATATACTCTGTCTTGATCAATCCTTGTTTGATTCTTTGCCTGATAAAATGGCAATCTATCTCTATATGTTTGGTCCTCTCATGGAAGATTGGATTGGTAGATATTTGTATAGCTGCTTTGCTATCACAATGTAAGTGTACAAGTTCTTCCACATTGTTCCCTAGCTCCTTTAGTAAACCTGTCATCCATATTGCTTATGCCATAGTTGTTGACATGCTTCTGTATTCTGCCTCTGCAGAGCTTCTACTCACTGTCTGCTACTTCTTTGACTTCCAAGATACAATGAGTTTCCCAGTTTAACCACATAGCTCGTGACAGACCTTCTTGTATTTGGGCATGCTGCCCTGTCTAAATCACAGTAATCTGTTAGAGTATTGGTTTGTCCAATGCTCAAATGGATTCCTAGTCCAGGGCTTCCTTTAATGTATCTAACCACCCTTAATGTTGCTTCTATATGGGACTCCTCAGGAGATTGCATAAACTGGCTCAATACTTGGATTGCAAAACATATATCAGGCCTTGCAATTGTCAGATATAGCAATTTACCAATCAGTTTTGGTAACCACATACATCTTCCAGTGGAGCATCTCTAGTATTACCAACATGCTTGTCATAGTCAACAGTAGTAAGTTTGTGATTTTGCTCCATAGGTGTTGAGACTGGCTTATAACCACTCAATCCTACTTTTGAAATCAGCTCCAACACATACTCTCTTTGGTTTAGAAGAATGCCTTTATCTGATCTCATCACTTCAATCCTGAAGAAGTACCTGAGCTCACATAGGTCCTTCATCTTGATGTTCCTGTGTAATGTTGCCTTTGCCTATTCAATAAGACTGTTACTGCTTCCTGTTATTAGTAGAGCATCAACATATATCAAAACAACCACAATGTCTTTGTTGTTTTTCTTTGTGAATAGGAGTGATCATAGTTGTTTTGCATAAAACCATCTTGAAGAAGTGCATCTGTCAACTTTATATTCTATTGTCTTGAAGCTTGTTTCAAGCCATATAAGGATTTCAGTAGACTGCATATTCTAGACTCCCCTGGCTATGAAACCTTGTAAAAGCTACATATAGACTTCTTCAAATAAGTCACCTTGGAGAAATGCATTGTTGACATCCATTTGAAAGAGAAGCCAACCTTTGGATGCTGCAACACCAATGATTGCCCTTATTGTCACCATTTTTGCCACATGTGAGAATGTCTCGTGGTAGTCAAGACCTTCTTGTTGAGTGTAGCCTTTGGCCACTAATCTTGCTTTGTACTTGTCTATCTCACCATTAGCTTTATGCTTAACTTTGTAGACCCATTTAAAGCCTATAGCTTGTTTGCCAATAGGTAAATTTACTATCTCCAAGGTGTGATTATCTTCAAGAGCTTTGATTTCCTGTTCCATTACATGAACCCAATTCTAATAAGTTGCAGCTTCGTTGTAGGTCTTTGGTTCAATAACAACTGAGAATGCCTTCAAGTAGGATTGATATGGTGGGGATAAGTGATCATAAGTAACATGATTGGAGATAGGATATTTGCTCTTTCCTGGTAGATTGCCTGCAGTGATGTAATCCTTGAGCCAAATGGGAGGTACTGTATGCCTTTGTGGTGTTGAGGCAACCACTGCTGGTGGAGAAGATGGCCGAGAAGTTGTAGAATTAGTTGTGTCAAGCTGTTGAGTTAATGAGAGATCATGAATCTCTGCATTGTCTGGAGTTGAATCCTCTTCTGCAGAGGTTATGTTGGTATCTGTCGTACAAGGTGCAAGAGGTTTATGGGAATTTGGATGAGGTTCAATTGAATTTGGATGAGGTTTAGGTGAAATGACTAGAGATGCTAGTGTATTTTGCTCACTATAAGTTGGTGTGGAAGATGGTTCTGTGAATTGAGTATTTTCTGAGAGCTGTAGAAATAGTTCTTTATCATCAAGAGGGTTGGGGAAATACATATTCGTGAAACTTGAAATCTCTACTGACAAAAAAAGTGTTGGTTTCAAGGTCATACAATCTATAACCCTTCTAAGTTTCTGAATACCAACAAACACTGCCCTTGATGCTCGAGCTACAAATTTGTCCCTTCTGGGTAATACACTAGCATAGCATTGTCACCCAAACACCCTTAGATGATCTATGTTTGGTACCTTCCCATACAACACAGTATAAGGAGTTTTGCCTTCTAGAACTTGTGTAGGTAGCTTATTTATTAGGTAGACTGTTGTTCTAACACATTCACCCCAAAACTTGATAGGCATATTGCTCTAAAATCTTAAAACTCTAGCTACCTCCATAATGTGTCTGTGTTTTCTTTCCACAATCCTATTATGTTGAGGTGTATAGGAACAACTATTTTGATGAATAATACCATGTGAGGAAAGCAATTCATTACATTTAGAATCAAAAAACTCTGTACTATTGTCACTTCTCAGAATCTTGATATTCACCTCAAATTGAGTTCTTATTACACAAATGAAATTCCTTAGAACAACATAAACTTCACACTTTGATTGTATCAAACAGACCCATGTATATCTACTGAAATCATCAACAATACTAACAAAATATTGCTTTCTATCATAAGTTGGGGTCTTATAAGGTCCCCAGACATCTAAGTGAACAAGATGAAATATACTAATGGTCTTAGTATTTCTAGTAGGGAACTGTAATCTACATTGTTTAGCAAGAGGGTAAACAATGCAATCTTCTACTTCCTTTCCACAAATATCATTTTTAAGTGAAACGATATGTTGTATTGATTTTATAGAGGCATGTCCTAGTCTAAGATGTCATACCCTGGTCCTCTCCTTCTTCTTTACATCACAGATTGTTATTCCTGCTGCCTTTCCATATTCTCTTAATATGTAAAGACCTTCAGACTCCTTACCAATCCCCAAGACCTTGCCACTGTAAAGACCCTGCAGCACATAAAAGTCAGGAAAGAATTTGATTGTGCAAGTGAGGTCTCTAGTGAGTTTAGCCATAGATAAGAGATTGAACTTAAAATCTGGTACATGCAGTACATCTTTTATGAATAGGTCTCCTAAAATTACTACATCTCATGTATGTGTTATCCCTTCCTTGTTACTAGTTGACAATTGCACATATTACATCCTTGTTTCTCACTTGTTTTAACATTGTTTAGTACTTCCTTATTATAAGTAATGTGATGAGTAGCTCCTGAGTCTACTACCCAACTAGTTATGGCAGCATTGGCAACAAGGATACAATTCCTGCCATATTAGTAGAACATTCACCTTCTACAGGTTGGTTTAACAATCCTAACAATTGCTTATATTGTTCCTCTATAAGATAATGTCCTTGTGGCTGATTAGTGCTCCCAGTTGCATCATCTACACTGGCAGTGTTGGCATAGGTTTTGTGTCCACCAAACTGAGGCTTCTTCTTACTTTTAAAATCGATTGGATATCCAACTATTTTATAGCAATTCTCCTTCAAATGACCTTTGTATCCACAATGTTCACAGATCAAACCAGGTTTCCTTGGCTTAAAACCATGAGTCTTCCTTGCTAACATAGTCAAGGAATCTCTATTGGTGTCAGTCACACCTAGTGTCCTTTGACTCTCCCCCGGTGTAACAATGGCATACGCCTCATTCACAAACATCACTGGCATTCTCATCAACACATTACTCTGCACATTACTGTAGCTCTCATTTAACCCCATGAGGAACTGAAGCAATCGTTGCTTCTGCAAATGAACTGTAGATTCCTCATAATCACAAGAAGTCTTAGGTGCCAAAACATCCAATTCACTCCACAAATCTGACATCTTTGAGTAGTAACAAGTCATTGATCAATGTCCTGTCTTAGTGTGGCTATTTCAGTCCACAGATGATAAATCCTTGTCAAGATACATCTATCAAATTTTTCTTCGAAATCACTCCATACTTTTCCAACACTAGATACGAAAACTATACTTGGCATTAGCTCAATCGCAACTGTACATCCAATCCAAGACAACACAATCACTTTACATTTCTACCATTGTTCTGCTAATTCTCCCCTATATGTGCTCTTAACATAACTTTCGTCCACAAATCCAAGATTACTTTTACCCCTAAGAGCTAGTTTCATTGCCCTACTCCATAGGGCATAATTTTCTTGCCTAATCAGTTTTATAGGATTCAAAACTAGTCTTGGAGCATCGGATGCTTGTAGAAAAAGTAGATGACTGTGTTCAAGTAGGGTTACCTGACACAAACCTTCTCTCTAGGAAGAAGGTGAATAGTAATTCTATCACTATTCATTCGGCCATAACTCCGATATCCGGCGGTGGATTGTCGCAATCTTGGTGTCAAAAGAAACATCTACTCTTTGCGCACAATTCCCATTTGGTTTCATCCTCAAATTCGTAACCAATATTTCCAGATCTTAAATTCTATCACGCGAGTTACTGTAGCAACAGCTTTTTTCCAGATTTTTGTCTTGAATTCTACTCTTCACGTCAATATGGTGACGTTTTGAGCAGCCATGGATGCTGTCGTCTCTCCCCAGCTTTTGGATGTGGGAGAGCCAAACCAAAAATATAATAATCCAAATCCTACCCATATTATGTCACAATCATATGTTGCTCGTTTACAAACCTTAAAAACAGCTGCTACTTCGACAAAAATTGATTTGAATCCTGTGAAGTTTGTTCATGGCGAGCTAATTATAGAATTCACTATGGAGGAGGTAAATCAATTTACCATTGAAGAGGGATTACACCAAGCAGTTATTATGAAATTCTCATATGGGAAACTAGATGTACATGACCTGCGTAAACTCATCCCGAAACAGTACGACATTAAAGGTATGTGTATTATTGGACAGCTTGAATTTCGACATATTCTGGTGAGGCTCAATTTGTTTGAAGATTATGTCCAGTTCTTGTCGAGGTCAGTTGGTTACATAAAAGATAAAGGTGACGAATTCTTTTTTAAAACGTTTCCATGGATGATAGGATTTAATCCTAAGGAGGAAACATCAAAATCTGTGGTGTGGATTTCGTTGCCTGATTTACCTCCGAATTTTTTCGCAAAGAAGTCATTACTGTCAATCGCTTCAGCTGTAGGAAAGCCTCTTGCAGTGGATAAGGCAACACAAGATCGAACAAGGCAAGGTGCAGCTAGGGTAAAGATTTTGTTAGACCTGTTAGACAAGCACCCTAAGCGAGTAAAGTTGCACATCGTTGATAAGTCGACTGGAAAATTTGTCGAGCATTATCAAGAGGTAGTGTATGATAATCTCCCCAAATTTTGCACTATTTGTAAGCATCAGGGGCATGAGGAAAGAACATGTCATTTGATGGCTGAAAAGGATAAGGAAGGCGATGGAGTTGGGACAAAAAACATGGATGTGCAAGAGCTGCCTGTTGTTGAGACAACTGGAGTTGAAAAGCTGCAAGGAGATGCAAGGGCTTATTTGAATGCCAAAAGAGCAGGACAAAAAGGTAACGAATTACCGGATTCCAATAGTGGTCAACTGGAAGTTGAAGCACCAAAAGAAAACTCTGCAATGCAGCAGGTATCGCAAACAGATGGAGGAAATCTTGTGAATTGTCCAGGTAATGGTACAGCTGTAGGTGAAGTTTCAATGATCGATAAAGGTCCACCTAAACCTTCACGTGACGTCCCTGCTAAGATAGCATTAGCAAGGATTTATAATGTGGTGAATCCAGTTGTGGAAGCCTATGATAAGCAGAATTTGTCTAAAGATTCAACTGGTTGTTTTACAAAAGAACCAATTGATGATCGAGCTGAAGATGCTGCAGAAATTGGTAATGTAGTGAATGGTGTGGAAGATGGTAATCGAGGCTCAGCTGATGTTGAGCCAATTTTACTAGTTCTAGGTGGTAATGCAGTAACTGAAAAACAGTCAGCTATGGTGGTGTCAAATTTGGAAGCTACTGTTCCATCAGATGTTACAAGTGGTCGAGCTGGTGTTGGAGGTTCAGTTGAGGCCACTAGGATTATTGATGTGCAGGATGGTGAGGAGTTTGGTCGAATTGCATCAGTATTTGATGGAAAAAAGGAAAATATGGTCAAAAGGGATGCTCCTGCTAAGTCAAAAATTGGTGCAAATGTCAAAGGTGCTACAGGTTCTAACTCAAGGTGTAATCGAGCTGATACATCTGCACAAGTGGGTAAGGAAGAGGATGGTCTGGCAAAAACTGTCGCGTTAAATGAAAATGGGAAATCCGACAATCAGCAGATGATGGCTGCTAGTACATTAAGTACTGCAATTCGAAATAATGCAGAACTACCAGCTACACTAGTTGGTACATCTCACAATGCTGAAGCAGTTACACAAGCAGCTCCCCTTGAGTTTGCTGTGAATATTGCATCAGATGGTGCAGGGGTCGACCAAACTTCTGATGCACAAGGACAATCTGAGAAACAACAGGAGCATAAGGTTATTTCTGATGCAGGCCTAGCAATAGAAATATATGCTGACAGAGCAGCTATTCAATCAGCTATGCAACCAGGAGTTCAATTTGATACTGTTGCATTGAATTCTTCTGCTGATTGATCATACTCAACTGCAACATCAACAACATACACGACTGGGCAGCATCAGCAACATACAACAACTGCAGCTGATGTTAATACTAATCCTGGGCAGCAGTAGTCCAATGCAAACAAGACTGGGCAGAAGCAGTCCAATGCAAACATGACTGGGTAGCAGCAGTATAATGCAAACATGACTGGAGCCAAAGTAATGGTAACTGATATACCTGCTATTTCGTTGGAGGACAGAAAGTTGCTGGATGCTTTGGGCAGTCCAAAACCACACAAAAGTGCATACTCATCATACTCAAAAATGACCGGACTGAAGCTGAATTTTTCAGTGACAAACAGACAGGAACCAAGTAATACAAAGACACTGAAGAGGCATGAACTATTGTGGATGGTTATACAAGATGAAGCTAATCAAAATCTTGAGGCCAACTTACGCGTTGCCATCTCCGAAGAAGCAAAAGAGGATGACTTGATTGAATCTTGTCCGGAAGAGGTGGGTACAACTGGAGATTTAACTTCTAAGAAAACTGAAAAAAAGAAGGTGACTCAAGAAATAACACTCAGGCAACTCCTAATAAGAGATGCAAAGAAAAAAGGGGTTGCCTCCTCCAAATCTACGAAGTCCAATAGATACGACAACAAATGAAGAACTTTGAAGATTATTTGAAGACAGTTAAAGAGGATTTTAAGGACATTCAAATTGAAGAACTCACAAGTTTGATAAATGAGGGGCAAGATTCTAATTTCTACATTGTCTTAGTTTATCATTTTCAAAGCATCATCACTTGTAATAGCATCATAGAGTGTGTTATAAACTCTATGACGATCATAGAGTACTTGGTACTTTCAAGTTCCTTTTTTTACATGCTGGCTAGAAGATGAGGCTTTCTCTTTGCCTCAATAGGATTGGTAAGGTAAGGTTTTGCACGGTTAGTGTTGTCTTGGTCCTATGCCTTTGGAAATATCCACATGGCTATGAGATTATATGCCCTCGTGAGACGTTGCCGGCAGCTACACCATGAACCTCTACATGAGGCTGCTATCATAAGGCAATGTGAGGTGCATAGGAGTGATTATATAGCCAAGGCATATGGGTAACAATACCGGTGCTATTGTCCCCCTTATTTATACTTTTCCTAATTGTTGTATTTTTGTTCTTCTTTTATTAATAAAAAATTAGCCCTAGGCATTTTCCTAGCGGATGAAAAAAAAAGCAGGGTTACCTCATTTCCTGTCATGCCTCAAGAATTAGGGTTTTGTTATGACTTCAATTTGCCAGAATTTCGTCGGATCTTATTCCAGAGCTTCTATAAATCACGATCGTCGCTCTGATACCATGTTAAGTTAAGCTAGACAGAGGTAAGATCTACTCGTTAATGGAGATTCTATGTTATGCCATTCAAGGCAGAGTACATGGCCCTGAAAGCTAAGTACATTCGAGAGAAAGAGGAGAAGGCAGAAGAAATGTTTTCATTACCAAATCTGTTACAAGTGGAGCTGATTATATAGAAGAACAAGGCGCACTAACTGAACTTTAACTACCTTCTTCTTTGAGCTCCCTCTACTTTCACTAATTACAAATTGACACTTCACTCATTTAATTGAGTTGTTCCTCTAGCTATGTTGACATACCAAGTTTCTGTTAGGCCGATAATGTAAAATAGAAGTGAATGTCTTATAGGACCATATAATAAGTAGGGAATTATCCCAAGGGAAGTGGAATAATCTATAGCTATTATAAAATTAGAAAGGGACTTGAAAAAGATATGCTTGAAAAAATAAACAGAAGCAGTAAAATTAAGGAAACCTAAATATTAGGATAATAAAATTCAATCATATATATTTCTATATTACTATTATTTTTAACTGTTTATTATTTCATTTTAGTAATATAAACTGATTTTATGTATGTTCCTTCCAATATATGATAACAAACCGAATATTTGTATGGTATTAACATGAGTCAACCTATTTATATTTTTAATAACTAGCTATCTCAGGTTGATAATGTTTCAATGATAACCTAAATTAGTGGTCAATGGTTTTGGAGAAATAATTAGAAGAATAAAATAAATAGTATGATGATATATATATCTATATAAAGTAGGGCCTAAGAAAGATGATGTGGCATATCTATTTGGCCAAGGACCACATTTATCTTTTTTCTCAAGTTTTTGACATTTATCGTATTTTTCCCTATTTATGTGCTATATTAAAAATCAAAAGTCAATTCTTAAAAGGTGCTTTATGTAAAAGAAATATCAACCGTTTAGCTAATTAATTAAATTGACAGACATTCAACAAAGAAAGATGAAATGACACGACCTGTGATGACCCAAAAGGTCATCTCGTATTTTAGAATCCAATCCGGGGTTCCAAGGCCTTCAAGACCTTATTTGTTTCCTCTATTTGCGTGCGCAGTCCAAGCGGGCTATCGGAAACCCTTATGTGAAAAATTTAAGAAAAATGACAATTTTGGCTTTAAATTTGAATTTAAGTTGACCTCGGTCATCATTTTGGGTAAACGGATCCGGAACTGTGATTTAACAATCCTGGAGGGTCCGTAGAAAAATATGGGACTTGGGCGTATGCTCAGAACTAAATTCCGAGGTCCCTAGCCCGAGAAATGAATTTTTGAAGAAAATTATTTAACTGAAAATATAAGAGTTTTTAAAAATTTATCGATGCTTGATTTTGATGGTATCGGGCCTGTATTTTAGTTCCGGAGCACGGTACACGTTTAATATGGTATATATGTTATGTCTGTAAAATTTGGTAAGAAACGGACTCCATATGACGTGATTCGAACCCTCGGTTGTAAAAATGGAAACTTTAAGAGTTCTTGAGATTTTCATTGATTTTGATGCTAAATTCATTGTTTAAGATGTTATTTTGGCGATTTGATCGCACGAACAAGTCTGTATGATATTTTTATACTTGTATGCATGTTTGGTTTGAAACCCCGAGGACTCAGGTGTGTTTCAGATTGGTTTCGGGATGTTTTGGACTTAAGAATTTCTGTTGTATTGCTACTTCTGGTGTTTTGATACTTTGTTCTTCGCGTCCGTGAAGGAACTCTCACGAACGCGAATAGTAACTTAGTCTGAGGGAAATTTCCTTCTACACGAATGCAAGGCACAGGTCGCGAATGCAGAGTGTTGGGGACATTACCCTTCGCGAACGCGACCTGGCTATCGCGAACACAAAGGCCATTTTGGCAGGGAACCGGGGAGGGGGAAATACTCTACGCGAATACGGCGAATGGCTCGCAAACGCGAAGGTCAGAGGGGTGAACCTTCACGAACACATACAGTATCTTGCAAACGCGAAGGCTCTTCTAGCCAATGCTTCGCGAACGCGACATGCTTCTCGTGAATGCGAAGAAGACCTGTCCATCGAATAAAAAACAGAACCTAAGTCGGGAAAAGGCCATAATTTCATATCTTCTTCTATAGAAATCAATCTTGGGCGATTTTTTAAGAGGGATTTCATCACCAACTCATAGGCTTGTAATCTTAAACTCATTTCCTTTATTTTCCATCAACACCCATTAGATTTCTAGGCCTAAATTTTGTTCTTAAGGGCAGAAATTAGGGATTTTAGAAGAATTGAGAATTTTACAAATTTGAGGATTTAGACCTCGATTTGGGGTCGGATTTCGAAGCTAATTACATATTCGGGCAAGTGATTGAATGGGTAATTGAGTTTTGGACTGAACCTCAAGTTTTGACTAAGCGGGCCCGGGGGTCGATTTTTGACTTTTTGGGGAAAATGATAGACAACCTATAATTAAGGATTGGAGTTGAATTTTTTAGCATTTATTGATGTTGTTAAGTTAATTATGGTTAGATACAAGTGATTTGGAAGTGGAATCTAAAGGAAAAGCAGTATTTGAGGCTTGAGTTTGGCTGTGGAATCCGAGGTAAGTGTTTGGTCTAACCTTAGCTTGAGGGAATAGGTGTTGTGTCTTATTTGCTACGTGTTAGTGTTGTGTACGTCGAATAGGTGTGGTGACGAGTATCTATACGTTAGTTTCGAGCATGCCCGTGAGTCTTATACTGTGATTGTTGCGATTCATGTTATGTACTATCTATGCCTAAATTGATGATATTCCATGTTGAATAAGACCTATGATATTTTCTTGGTATTTGTCCATTTTTGAGTATTGGGAAAAGTTGGGACTTATTTTATGAAGTTAATTGTTGGAACAAGATTGGTTACAGCTGACTCCCTTGTCGGGATGTATTTATTTCTATTGTTGATTCCCTTGTCAAGATGTTGTTGTTTCTGCTGTTTGGTTAAGGAAAGAGCGATAGGTCACGAAGGGTGATACCTGCACATTTACATTGATGCATATGGTGAGGTAGAGTGATAAAGCACGAAGGGTGATGCCGTGCACATTTACATTAATATTGATGCATATGGTGAGAAAGAGAGAGAAAGCACGAAGGGTGTTGCCGTACACATTTCTAATATTCATATGGCGAGGAAGAGTGATAAAGCACGAAGGGAATGTCGTGCACATTTTCATTATTGATTGCATGGTGAGGATTGAGAGTAAAAACACGAAGGGTGATGCCGTGCATTCATTTTCTGTTTGCTGTGATTAATTGCTGTTATCGGATCAAGTGCCTTAATTGTTTCGTTTCCATTACTTCTGTGTTTCCTTTTTCTGGTGTCCCCCATAGCATGTTGCCCCTTTCCGTTAATTTCTATTTAGCTTCTATTATTGTTATTTTGTTAGATATTGTTTAATTGCACAGGTTATAATGTTTGTTGTGTCCTAGCCTCGTCACTACTTCGTCGAGGTTAGGCTTGACACTTACCAGTACATGGGGTCGGTTGTACTGATACTACACTCTACAGTTTTTGTGTAGATCCCGGTACTGGACCATACGGACCACAGATTGAGGTTGATGCCTTTTGTCCAGTGGAGACCCGAGGTAGTCCTACAGGTGTCCGCAGACCTTGGTGTCCCCTTTTATCCTGCTTCTTTCTATTTTCATCTATATTTTAGATAAATGTGTATTTTCTTTGTTTAGACCACTTTTTGTAGTATTCGAAGATAGTCTGTGAGATTGTGACACCAGTTCTGGGTGGAGTTTTATTATGGCTTCGTAATTGTACTAAGTTAAACTGTTAAATTCTGTAAATAATACTATTGGTACAGGTGAAGAATCCTATTAGAGTTTTACCTTGCTCATAAAAGTAAAGAATCCTATTGGTATAGGTGTATAGCAGCCTAGTACGGACATGTACCATTTCGTACAACCCATATCCTATAATTAATATGCTGGTCCACATGTCCTAAAGAAGTTCCCACTCTTTCTTAATTGACTTCGAGATTATGCTGCCCTCGATGCAGGCTGTGTCGGGCCTTCAATCACCTTTCTCGAGGTTGGTGTCCTTTAGCCGAATCTACTCCCCACTTAGAGTCTCCCGGGCTCGAACTCATAGCCTTATCCAAGACTTCTAAATCGGGCTCCTTGATTTTGATCGCATACACAAATACAAAATTTATGTCAAAACTATTAAATTCAATCAAACTCCCTGAAATGGAAGTATAATGCGCATGATCCCAAGTTTAGTATCACTAGGTTGAAAGTTATTAAATTATGAAATTCACTTTAAGTTTTGTTTCCACTGTTTCGTTATACTAACTTGTAAATTGTTAAAGGATAAAGTAAAAGGGTAAAATGATGAGTAACGTTGGCTTGCCTAGCGGGTTCAATGTTAGGCGCCATCACGATCCCAACGGTGGGAAATTTGGGTCGTGATAAGTTGGTAGCAGAGCTTTAGGTTGCTTAGGTCTCACAATTCACAAACAAGTTTAGTAGAGTCTAAGGGATCGGTACAGAGACGTCTGTGCTTATCCCCCAGAGGCTACAGAGTTAGGAATAGTTTCACTTCTATTCATCTCTGTCGTGCGCTTTGATTTCTCAAATGCTAATTGAACTTCTACTCTGATCTTTTGTAGATAGCGAGAACACGTACCGCTTCATCAGCCGATCAGCAGCCCGAGCCCCCAGTGGTAGCTCATACGAGGGGTAGAGGAGGAGGCCGTCGTGCTAGAGGCCGAGGCACGGGAAAAGCTCAGCCTAGAGTAGTAGCACTAGTGGCGGAGCCTCAGGTAGAGTGTGATGATAAGGTTCCGGCCCAGACAGTTCCAGTGGGCCCAGCTCAGGTCCCAGAGGGGTTCATTGCTACCGTGGTACTCTAGGATGCTCTGATCTGTCTAGTGGGCCTTATGGAGAGTGTCACTTAGGCAGACATACTTCATATAGTACCAGTCGTCTCTCAGGCAGGGGGAGGAGCATAGACTCCCGCTACTCGCAGTCCGAAGTAGATGGCTCCCCAGTTTTAGACTCCAGTAGCTCAGCCAGTTAGGGTAGTCCCACCGCGTGTTGTAGTTCAGACCGAGGATGGGTCAGCTATGTCTTCAGATGCCTTGTAGAGATTGGACAGGTTCACCATGATATTCACTACTACCTATGGCTTACATCTTCAGAGGATCCCTAAGATTTTTTGGACAACTGTCATGAGGTTCTTCGAAACATGGGGAGAGTGGAGACCAATGGGGTCGACTTTGATGCTTTTCGTCTGTCATGATCCGCCAAGAAATGGTAGAGAGATTATTGTTTGGCCAGACCAGTTGGGTCGCCAGCTCTCACTTGGGACCAGTTCTCGCAGCTATTTCTCGAGAAGTTCCTTCCCGTCACTCAGAGAGAGGAGTACCGCAGGTGGTTCGAGCGTCTTCAATAGGGTTCTATGATTGTCACCCTGTACGAGATAGGGTTTATTGATTTGGCTCGTCATGCTCTTCTGATACTCCCCACCGAGAGAGAGAGAGATAGAGAGAGAGAGAGAGGGAGAAGAGGGTGAGGAGGTTTATAGAGGGACTCGCTCATCTTATCAGATTGTAGATGGTTAAGGAGACCGAGAGGAAGATTTCTTTTTAGGATACGGCCAATGTGGCTAGGCGGGTTGAGATGTTTATAGCTCAGGGGAGCGGTCAGGGGTCTGATAAGAGGCCTCATTATTCTGGTAGGTTCAGTGGTTCCTCTTCTGCAGGTGATATTGTTGGGTACGTAAGCTTCGTTTAACACATTCATCAAAGCATTCTTGTGCGCCTCTGAATATTGCAATAGTGATAGGATGGATATCTGAGTGGGGGTTTTGTTTAAATGATCAATGATAAAGTATTCCCTCATCTGTACTTTCCTATGAAGATCATCCGGCCCTATTTCAATGATAGGCTGCTTGGTAGTGGCCTCCTTACTTGATCCTCCCAAGTGTTCAGGTGTATAAACCTTTCCGGGGTCATTCCTTGTACAACATCAGATTCTTCCATCTTTGCCTTTCCCTTTCGCCTAGCTTCGGCAGCGTAATCCCAGGGTATTGCTTTTGAATCGAAAGGAGGTGTGGTTGTTACTATCAATGTGAAAGGTGTGGCCACTTATACTTCAAATGGAATAGGTGTGGTTGCAGGTAGAGCTACCTCTACCTCAAATGGAACCGATGCGGCTACCTCAACCTTGACTGGCTACTGCATTTGTACTACAATAGGAGTGAGTGTGACTGTAGGTTTAAAATTATCGCCTTCTCAAATAAGCCCGATTGACCCCTCAGGGTCCCATTCTTCATCTATCTCTATCACATATAATCCACCGCTCATATGATTCAGGAGAGGATTGTTGCGGACGTTGGGTGCAACTTCTTTTGCATGTATGACCTTGTTGTCAATAAATGTCTAGATTTTATCTTTCAATGTTCGGCACTCGTCGATGGTATGCCCATTCATACCGGAGTGATATGCACAGGTTTTCTTTGGGTAGACCCATTGAGATGGGTTCTCCACTTCCATAGCGGGAATAAGAGTGACGTAACTAGCAGCCTTCAACCTTTCATACAGCTGGTCAATGGGTTCAGCAATAGCGGTGTATTGTCTGGGTGGTTTGTGATCATAGTTAGGTCGGGGTATTTGGTAGTTTTGGAAAGTTGAAGGTGACTAAAAATGAGATGGTTGAGAGTTATATGTGTGATAGGCAGTGGCTGGTTAGGAATATCTAGGAGATGAGGGTTGATATATGGGTGGAGGCATTTGGTATGTGGGTGGCAGTGTTTGGTATGTAAGTGGAGGCATTTGGTATTTGAGTGGAGATTTTGGGCCTTGAGTCACCGTTACTGCCCCCACGTCTTTTTTTTTTTGATATGCTGCCTGATTGCAGTGCTTTGTTCGTGGCCTGTAATGCCCCGAAATTTGTCACCATTCTGCTTTTGATACCTTCTTCAATCCTTTCACTGAGTTTGATGATATCGGAGAATTTGTGATTCTTAATGACCATTAACCTTTCATAGTATTGTGGGTCCTGTGCCCTAACAAAGAACTTGTTCATTTGTTCTTCTTCTAGTGCTGGTCTAACCTTGGCTGCTTCTGACCTCCACTATGTAGCATATTCATGGAAGGACTCAGTTGGGTTCTTCTTTAAAATCTGGATGTGGAATACATCCGGTGCATTCTCCGTGTTGAACCTGAACCGGTCCATAAATTCTAATGCCATACTTACCTAATTGGACCATTTCTTTGTATCCTAGTAGATGTACCAGGACAAAGCATCTCCCGTAAGACTTCTCATAAAAAGTTTCATCCGGATCTTTTCATCCTTTCTGACCCTGATAAGTTTGTCACAATAGGTCCTTAGATGAACCCCGGGATCACATATACCGTCAAACATCTCGAACTTGGGAGGTTTGTAACCCTCTGGCAGTTCTACATCCGGCTGTATGAGTAGGTCTTCATAATTCAAACCCTCTATCCCCTTGCCTCCTTCAACACCCTAAACTCGACTTGTCAATTTCTTGAGTTCTTGAGCCATGTTCATGATGAGCATGTCCTTCTTAGCAGATTTTGGTGTATAGGATATTGGTTGAGTAGAGTGAGGTATGGTTTTCACATATCTAGGGTTGTTTTGGTGAGTGCCAGGAACCTGGGTGTAGTGGTGGTCATTGGTTGAGTTTTGAAGATTGGGAATGGGTTGTGGTGTGTTATGAGGAGTGTGATAGGTAGTGGTTGGTGGGTATTGGATTGTTTGATAATGGTGTTGTGGTGGAGTTGGCATCGGTAAAGGATTGAGATTTTGAGGTGGAGTTGCATATTGATGCGGTGTGTGAGGCTTTTGTGGATGCTAGTTTGGTGTGTTTTGGGGAGGTGCTGGGTTTTTGGTGTTTTGTTGGTTGACATCGGGGACATTCAGGGTGAGGGATAGGTTTGCTAAGTTGTAGACCTACTCAAGTTCTCCTTGTAACTCCAGTATCGTTTTTCCAGTGGTAAAACCAAATCATTTGGTGCCGAAGTGCTCCGACCGTCTGAAGTTTCTGCATTCTTCGCATTTTCCTTTCGAATACCACTTAAGTCGTCCATTTTAGCTTTCCCTCTGTTCTTTGTAATACTTGGAGGAGGAGGAGGTGGTGGGCCTCTAGATCTGGTGTGATATGCTGATGATGGCAGTGTATGCAAACCAACCTTAGGGAATAAGAATAATAAAGAATAAAGAAAGACAAAAGGTTAACAAGTAAGTAAGGGTTCTGAAATGTTTGCAGTATTTAAACACATAGTGCGGGAATGTAAATTCGTGTCCTAATTTGGGAGCCTCAGTATGCCTGAGGTAGGCCTAGTGACAAATAGACTTGGAGAAATTTATTGTCAATAATTGCCTCATTTCATTAATGTTAAAAATAGATGACCCAAAATGACACTAAATAAAATAATGTTACTAATGGCACTCGGACTTATTACATTTGAAAGAAAAGCAAGTAAACCTAATCTACTTGGTCTCAGAAGGACCCTCTCCTGACCGGATGCTATTGTCGATCAGTTCTCCCAGCTCGCGCAGGTTTAACAGTAAGAATGCCATTACCAAATGTCCTCCTTCATTTCCTTCAGTGTTCTGGCAATCTGTGACTCTCTTTTTCATTTTCCCCTCCAATTCCATAAAACTGTACTCCAGATATTCCAGCCTTTCGCTGGATTTAATAGCTCTCTTTCCACTCATTGATCAGTTCCATGTAGGCTTTATGCTGCTCCATATGCTCAGCTTCGGACTCACGAATTCTTTTGCGCAGCTTGTTATACTTCTCCTGTGCTTCGGCAAACTCGTTTATGACCCTGTTCCCTGGACCAACCCTTGGCTCGAAGATTTCTGCTATATTATCATCCAACCATGAGGGGTAGAAGTATGAGTAACCTGCATGATATCGGTCTGGCTCGATAGTATCCTTTTTCACAATAATCTTCAAAGTCCACATATGTTGTGCTTCATTCTTATATGGGATGGTGTTACCCTAACAATTAGCTATGAAGTGACTCATCTTAGCGACTCGTGGTATGACCTGTCTCCTGCCTTCTTGTCTCATAACCTTGAGGGGAGCTTAAGGGTATATGCCCCTTAACCCAATCAACACCAAGTATGGAACATCCCTGGATCTGATGATGAACTCGTCGGTAGAGAACCACTCAAACATCCACTAAACCTGGTCCTCAGTTAACTTGTTGAAAAACTACACCGATCCTACATCATCCTTAGGTTGGGAGAACATGTATGGAATATAAGTCATTCTCTTAGGGTGATGGAAAGCTATGTGATCATTCCACGGCCTTCATGGAAACTCTTGGCGGTATTGACCCCTTCGAAGATGCTCTAACAACCAAACCTGTAACAGCAAATTGCAACCCTCAAAGAATTTGAACCTCTTTTGCTAGCATTCCAAGGCCCGATATATATCTGCAATGATCATAGAGACAATGGTATATGTTTGCCCTTCGATCCCGTCCATCAAAGTTTTTGCCATCGTAGCTAGCCTAGTATGGATTCTATCCCCTTCGATTGGGAATACCAGCTTGCTCAAGAAATACACAATGAACACAAAGACCCTACGATGAACCCATCCCAAGGAGGTAATTGAGAACTCATCATAAAAAATATGGTAAGAGCTAATGTGACCGTTTCATTCGTACAGGAAGTTGAAAGGTATGTAGGAGTTCTTCAGGCACTCCAAATCATCATTTTTCTTCAGCCCCATCATCTTAAGAAATCCTCTAGCAGTGTGGTTTTCAAGTGCTAATAAACCAGGGCTATCCCAAGGCAACCCAAAAAATCTCCCTATTTCTTCTAGAAGAGGAGTTATTTCTAGGTCCCCAAAGCGAAACACGACCCTTTCCTTGTCCCAAAATATAGTGGCAGCCTCAATCAACATCTTGTTTGGCTGAAGATCCAACAGAGAAGGCAAATTTCCTAAGACTCGTTTCACATGATTTTGGTCACTTTAGGGAAGATCCCTCCACCAATCTAGCAAAAGTGAAAGTATGCTACCGACCATACCAAATCTGGGGACTTTGTGCCTCATTTTTTGCAAAACAAAAGATGGTTAGGCCCTTTCTCCCTCCAGATTCGTCAATTTATACAACAATGATAAGTATATTGGCACTTATTTCTCCAAATTAATGCACACAGTCGTGATTGCGTCTGTTGGGATTATTGAAAACCCGATGGACTTTGGGTGAGGCTTGTCTTAAAGGGTTATTATTTGGACAACATATTAATCCGGCTAGGTTTGACCATGATGCATGTACAATTAATCAGAGTAAGGCTCCTATAGAGGTCTAGACTGGGACCCTAAAGTGGACAACTTGATGGGGAAAGGCACGGAACCATTGAACACACAACTGATAGACTAGTTTTACCGCAAATATGCCTTTTCGAATTTAAAGGGTGATGTACATCAAGAGCGCAAACACTCATCAAGCGTTTCTATAAGATTGATTACGCACAAGTGGAATATGATGTTGAGCATAATTTAGGCAACAATAAATAGCATGTTGTCAAGTATTTGCACATTAAAAAACTATAAATGTGGTATTTAAATAATTGAAAGACAATTACGAAAAAAGAAAACATAGAGAAAAGTCAGTTTCAGAAAATAAAGGAAATCATAGATGCTTGAAAATAAGCAGTTGAATCCAAATAAGGGGGAAGGTGCAGGGGATAAAGCATGCTTAAGAATAATTCACAAAAATAAGTTTGTTATAATAAGAGCCTAAAAATATCCCCAGCAGAGTCGCCATGCTGTCGCGCCCCCTTTTTCCTCGCGAAATCCAGGTTTCAATATTCATTGGGAATAACTCGTTTCCTTTTGGGAATTGGGTATTTCAAGAGTCACCACATAACGGATTAAGGTGCGTTAGGGCACCTAGAGCAATTAACTCATATAACTAGTTTGCATTACCATAGACTACAGTAAGGGCTCGAAATAACCATGAGGGGAAGGTGTGAGGCACCTCTCGCAGTCCACAACGGTGGGTCCCAGCCGAACTCAGTTATGTGAATTAGTCATTTAACAGGTAAGCAGTCTAAGCACAAATTTGCAAATAAAGGAAGTTTAGATAGTCTGAGCACACATATGTAAATAAAGGAAGTTTAATGGATAGGTAGTCTAAGCACACATATCTAAATAAAGGAAGGGAAGTCCTAAGTTGGTTAGCCTATAGGATCACATCTGTATAATACCCAATAAGCCTTCCTCAAATAGAGGGGTTACACATGGCATTAGCACACATGTCATCATATCCTTTAACTATCGATTACCCTCCCTTTAGCGCTTATATAAGCGATTTTTAATTAACAAACTCCAAACGTGCTTTACCCATCCCTTCCTTGTGCTCCTGGAGGTGTTTAGGACCTCTAATTTTAGGCAGTTTCTAGGCTTTCTTAAGGTGTCTAAAGGGTAAAATCTAAGCGACAATAAAGAACATGTAGGAATATCAAATAGAGAAACAGTTAAGGGGGCTCATAATTACCTCCACACATAAACAAATAAGTAGCACGTCTTAAACACAGATTTCAGGTAATTTCAGAGAAGTCCTAGAACAGGGTATCTAAATGAGAATTTTCAGGAAGATTCTAGGGGTCAAAACAGTCTTGAAATCAATTCTGAAAAGAACGGACATATAGTCACACAAACTTAGAGTGCTCAAACTCACAATCACTCAGCAATCAGCTTTACAAATAGGGGTCAAGGGGGTTGGGAACATGGAGAGTTCAAACACATAAATAGAGTCTAGGGGAGCATATGGAGCAACAACTGTACAGAACAAACATGAATCTACTAGTTCAGAGACTTAACAAGTTAGTCATGATAAGAAGCAATTAAGACATAGACATGGAATGTAGTGAAATAGTCATATTGAAGACAAAGTGCATACTAATTAGGATCAACCAAGTACATTAGACAACTAAGTTATCGACTTGATCACACCAATTAAAGAGAGTAAACAGAAACTAAATAAACATGTTGGCCAAGTATCAAACACACAAGTGAGACCCAGACATACTTATTACATATTTGAACAAAGGAGGACAAAATTTAGACATGTTGAGTAAAGCAGTAAACAGGAAGATAAAGTAAATACATAGCAAATCGAACTAGTGCAAAACATGGAACACATAGAGTTTGAGTTTCAGAATTGAACTGGAGGCATACTAGTTAGAGAAGCAAAGTGCAGAATGTAAGGCAAGTGTAATTCCACTGTCTAGCCTTGGCTTTCAGTCGGCTAGACCAATAGTTAGTACAAGTAACAGAGAAAGAAAAGAGAGTTTGAGTGTGTGTGTGCGTATTCTGAACTTAGTTCGTGTGTTGAGAGGTAGAATAAGAGTGTTTATATAGCAATATAGGAGCGGAACAAACAAGGTAAAGGAATCATCATTCAGTCAATTAAGGAAGTCACAAGGGGCTAATTAAGGAAAGAATCTAGATTATACCATGTAAAGGAATCAGTAAGAATCTACAATTATATAGGCAATCAAATAAGGCAAGGATGACCAATTAAGGTCGTTAACAAGGAAACAACAAGAATTATGCACACGAATCTCTACCAGAGCAAATAAATCAACCAAACTTTCAAAAATAATATTGATTTCTGGAAAGAGATATCAACTTCCATAAATAGAAAAATTGGACTAAGTAAAACATCACAGAAACATAGAAATTAGTCAGAAACACAGATTCTAGCCGTAATAGAGATTTATTAGGGCAAAAACCACAGAATAATGGATTTGACAATGAAAAATGTCTAAGTTCAAGAAATAGAGTAAGGTAACACAGAAAGTACCCAGAATCAAAGCAGAGGTTAGAAAATCAGAGTATCACACAAAATCAACTAGGTTTAAGTAATTTTTGCACAAATCAGTCACAAAGACGATAATAATTAATCAAACAATTTAGGATTCAAAAAAAACCTTTAAAAACAACTGGGATAAACCCTAGATTTAGGGAGAAGTCGGAATAATAAATTTAAACTAGAAATTTCCAAAGAAATCATGTAATAGTTGCTCGATTCATCTTAGATCTATACAGATCTGAGAAGGATCGAAGGTAATAGACTAGGGGTTTTTTAAAAATTAATATAGATGAGAATATAGGTCAAGAGACCATAGATTCGTAACAAAACAAGAGGAAATTTCTTACTCACAATCATGCAAATGGCCCGAGATAGGATAATAAGCAAGGGTTTCAACCAGAACTGGTAGGGTTCCCTTGAGATCGTCTCAAGGATCTAAGAAGTCGAGGAGCCATGGTGCGTAGAAGGCCGGACTGGCCGGAGAAGCCATAGGAGCGTCATAAGGTGAATTTTTACGCCGGTGACGGCATTTTAGAACTAGGGTTCAGTCGAGAGAGTTGAGAAAAAAGGGAAGGGGTGACGTCGGGTAAGAGGAGTGATATGAGAGGGTTTCCGGGGGTGGGAGGGTTCGTTTAGGTTTAATCAACGATCAGGATTGAGATGGGGTATTGGGTCGGGGCGTACAGATTTAGGCCTAAGGGGATTGGGCCAAATTTAGAGGATTTGGGCTGGTTAGAGAGGAGTTATGTTTGGGAATAAAAGGGCTATTTATTAAATACCTCAAATAATTTATGAAATTATTTTATAAAATAATTAGTAGATTATAAAAAATAACTTTCATGCATAAAAATATTTTAAACTAATTACTTAACATTTTAAAAATACAATGAGCCATTTTATGGCAAGATAATGTAATAGTGTGTGCATGGGCTATGATTGCATAGTTATTGCAATTGTAACCAAAACGTGTAAATCTGGCCATTTATGAAATAATTTGCACTTAATATGACTATAAATAGCAATATTAAATCATAAAATGCTATAAAGTCATTTTTTATGCAATTTTGAAATTATTTATATAAATAAAATACTAGGATAAATATTTTAAAAATGTAAAATTTATGGATTTGATGCTAGTGCATAGTTTTGAAGGTATATATGCACTTTAAAAGTATTATAGGGAAAAATTGGGTATCAACACCTTCTATCCTGCTTCTTTCTGTTTTTATCTATTTCTAAGACAGATGTGTATTTTCTTTGTTCAGACCACTATTTGTAGTATTTGTAGATAGTCCGCGAGATTGTGAGACCAGTTCTGGGTGGAGTTTTATTATGGCTTCATAATTTTACTAAGTTAAACTGTTAAATTATGTTCTTCTGCATTTTTGTTTCCGTTGTTTCCTTATATTAACTTGTAAATCGTTAAAGGATAAAGTAAAAGGGTAAAATGATCGGTAACATTGGCTTGCCTAGCGGGTTCAATGTTAGGTGTCATCACGATCCCGACGGTGGGAAATTCGGGTTGTGACAAGTTGGTATTAGAGCTCTAGGTTTCTTAGGTCTGACAATTCACGGACAAGCTCAGTAGAGTCTGAGGGATCGGTACAGAGACGTCTGTGCTTATCCCCCAGAGGCTACAGAGTTAGGAACAGTTTCACTTCTATTCATCTTAGTCATGTGGTTTGATTTCTCAAGTGCCAATTGAACTTATACTCTGATCTTTCGCAGATAGCGAGAACACATACAGCTTCATCAGCCGATCAGCAGCCCGAGCCCCCAGTGGCAGCTCCTACGAGGGGTAGTGGACGAGGCTGAGGCCGTGCAAAAGGCTGAGGCAAGGGCAGATCTTAGCCAGAGCAACAGCACCAGCGGTGGATCCTCATGTAGAGTTTATGATGAGGTTCCAGCCCAGACAGTTCCATCGGGCCCAGATCAGGTCTCGGAGGGGTTCATCGCTACCTCGGTATTCCAGGATGCTCTGATCCGTCTAATGGGCCTTATGGAGAGTGTCACTCAGGAAGGCACACTTCTTGTAGCACCAGCCATCTCTCAGGCTGGGGGAGGAGCATAGACTCGCGCTACTCGCACTCCGTAGAAGATGTCTCCCTTGTTTCAGACTCCAGCAGCTCAGCCATTTGGGGTAGTCCCACCTGGTGTTCCAGTTCAGACCGATGATGGGCCAGCTATGTCTTCAGATGCCTTGTGGAGATTGGACAGGTTCACCAAGCTCTTCACTACTACCTATGGCAGTATATCTTCAGAGGATCCCTAGGATTATTTGGACAGCTGTCATGAGGTTCTTCGGAACATGGGGATAGTGGAGACCAATGGAGTCAACTTTGCTAATTTTTGTCTGTCACGATCCGCCAAGAAATGGTGGAGATATTATTATTTGTCCAAACCAGCTGGGTCGCCAACTATCACTTGGGACCAGTTCCCACAACTATTTCTCGAGAAGTTCCTTCTCGTCACTCAGAGAGAGGAGTACCACAGGCGGTTCGAGCGTCTTCAATAGGGTTCTATGACTGTCACCGAGTACAAGACAAGGTTTATTGATTTTGCTTGACATGCTCTTCTGATACTCCCCACCGAGAAATAGAGGGTAAGGAGGTTTATAGAGGGAATCGCTCAGCCTATTAGATTGCATATGGCTAAGGAAACTGGGAGCGAGATTTCTTTTCAGGATGCGGCCAATGTGGCCAGACAAGTTGAGATGGTTCTAGCTCAGGGGAGCGGTCAGGGGTCTGATAAGAGGCCTCATCCTTCTAGCAGATTCAGTGGTGCCTCATTTGGAGGCATGGATTCTTTTTGGAGAGTCCATCCTCCGAGGTCATTTCAGTCAGCACTTCACGCTTCTCATGGTGCTCTAGGTAGTTGTGGTTCTCATATGCAGTATTCTGATCACTTTCCCTATAGTCCACCACCAACTTCTATTAGTGCACCTCTGCTCTAGAGTTTTCAGGGTGGTTATTCAGGCCATCAGGGTCAGTTTTAGCGTGAGCAGTCTCAGCAGCCGAAGTCTTGTTATACTTGTGGCGATACGAGGCACATTTCTAGATTTTTCCCTCGAGCCTAGAGCAGTTCTCAACACTATGGTTCTCGTGTCATGGTTCCAGCACCGCGTGTTCCACCACCCGCTCAACCAGCTAGAGGTGGATGTCAGGCCACTAGAGGTAAAGGTCAGGCAGCTAGAGGTGGAGGTCAGCCAGTAGGAGGTCGTCCTAGGGATGTAGTTCAAAGTGGTGGAGCCCGACCCCAATGTTATGCTATTCCCACCAAACCTGAGGCTGAGGCCTTTGATGTATTTATCACAAGTACGCTTTCAGTTTGCAGTAGAGATGCTTCAGTTCTATTTGATCTAGTGTCCATATATTCCTCATCTTATTTTGCCCCTTATCTGGTTGTGCCTCGTGATTCTTTAAGTGCTCCTGTATATGTGTCTATACCGGTGGGTGATTCTATTGTGGTAGATCATGTTTATCATTCGTGTGTCATTATTATTGGGGGTCTTGAGACTAGCGTAGATCTCCTACTTTTTGATATGGTGGATTTCGATGTCATCTTGGGGATGGATTGGCTATCCCCTTATCATGTTATATTGTACTGTCATGTCAAGATCCTGACCTTAGAATTGCCAGGGTTGCCTTATTTAGAGTGGAGAGGGGTTCCTGGTCATTCTACCAGCGGGGTTAACTCATATATGAAGGCTTGGCGTATGGTTGATAAGGGATGTTTGGCCTATTTTCCATATGTTCATGATTCTAGTGTTGAGGTTCCTTCTATGGATTCTATGCTAGTTGTTCGTGAGTTTCTAAAGGTATTTCCTTCAGACCTGTCGGGGATGCCACCCGATAGGGATATTGACTTTTGCATTGAATTGGCTCCGAGAACTCAGTCCATTTCAATCCCGCCATATCCTATGGCCCTTCCAGAGTTGAAAGAATTGAAAGAACAGTTGCAGGACTGCTTGATAAGGGCTTTTTTATACCTAATGTCTCACCTTGGGGTACACCGGTGTTTTTTGTTAAGAAGAAGGATGAATTTATGAGGATGTGCATAGATTATCGGCAGTTGAACAAAGTCATCATCAAGAACAAGTATCCATTGCCAAGGATTGGTGATTTGTTTGATCAGATTCAGGATGCCAATGTATTTTCAAAGATTGATTTGAGGTCTTGCTACCATCAGTTGAGGATTAGGGCATCCGACGTCCCTAAGAGAGCTTTTCGCACTCGGTACAGGCATTATGGGTTCTTAGTAATGTCATTTGGGTTGACAAATGCCCCAACAGCTTTCATGGATTTGATCAACCGAGTGTTCAAGCCTTATTTGGATTTCTTCGTGATCGTCTTCATTTATGATATTTTGATCTATTCCTGCAGCTGGGAGGAGCACGAGCAGCATCTTCAAGTCATTCTTCAGACTCTGAGAGACAGTCAGTTGTATGTAAAGTTTTTGAAATGTGAGTTTTGGTTGAGTTCAATAGCATTCCTGGGTCATGTTGTATCATCAGAAGGTATTCAAGTGGATCCTAAGAAGATTGCGGCAGTCAAGGACTGGCCTAGACCCACATCAGCCATAGATATCCGGAGTTTCTTGGGTTTGGCAGGCTATTACTGTCGGTTTGTTAAATATTCACGAGAAGAATTATCCAGTTCATTATTTGGAGCTAGCAGCCATTATTCATGCGCTGAAGATTTGGAGGCATTATTTATATGGCGTGTCATGTGAGTTGCTCAAGGATCACAAGATTTTGCAGTATTTGTTCAAGAAAAAGGAGCTCAATTTGAGGCAGAGGAGGTGGTTGGAGCTATTGAAAGACTATGATATCACCATCTTGTATCATCTTAGGAAGGCCAATGTAGTGGCTGATGCTTTGAGTAGGAAGTCAGCCAGTATGGGCAGCCTTGCGTATATTCTAGTTGTTGAGAGACCGCTTGCTTTGGATGTTCAGGCGTTAGCTAATCAGTTCGTGAGGTTGGATGTTTCTGAACGCAGTCGTATTCTGGCTTGCATAGTCGCGCGTTCTTCATTATTTGAGAATATCCGAGATCGGCAGTATGATGATCCTTATTTGCTTGTCCTTAGAGACACAGTGCGGCACGGATGTGACAAGCTGGTTACAGTTGGAGATGATGGAGTTTTGAGAATGCAAGGTCGAGTTTGTGTGCCTAATGTAGATGGACTTCATGAGTTGATTCTAGAAAAGGCCCATAGTTCCTGGTATTCTATTAATCCGGCCGCTGCTAAGATGTATCAGGATTTGCGGCTGCATTATTGGTGGAGGAGGATGAAGAAAGATATTGTTACATACGTAGCTCGGTGTTTGAATTATAAGTAGGTAAAGTACGAGCATCAGAGACATGGTGGTTTGTTTCAGAAGATTGAGATTTCTGAGTGGAAGTGGGAGCGTATCACTATGGACTTCGTTGTTAGACTCCCACAGACTCAGAGGAAGTTTGACGCAGTATAGGTTATTGTGGATAGGCTGACTAAGTCAGCGCATTTCATTCCTGTGGCGGTTTCATATTCTTCTAAGCGGTTGGCATAGATTTACCCTTGTCTATCATTTCTAACTGAGGTACGCAGTTTAACTCGCATTTTTGGAGAGCAGTGCAGCATGAGTTGGATATGCGGGTCGAGTTGAGCACAATGTTTGATCCTTAGATGAACGGATAGTCCGAGCGTACTATTTATATCTTGGAGGATATGCTCCGAGCATGTGTTATCGACTTTGGAGGTTCGTGGGATCAGTTTTTGCCTTTAGTAAAGTTTGCCTACAACAACAGCTATCAATCGAGCATCTAGATGGCTCCCTATAAGGCATTAAATGGTAGATGGTGCCGATCGCCAGTTAGGTGGTTTGAGCCGGGAGAGGCTCGGATGTTGGGTAGAGACTTAGTTCAGGATGCCTTGGAGAAGGTTAAGATCATTCAGGATAGGCTTCGTACAGCTCAGTCCAGGCAGAAGAGTTATGTCAACCGTAAGGTTCGTGATGTGGCATTCATGGCCGGAGAGCGAGTGTTGCTTTGGGTGTCGCCCATGAAGGACGTGATGAGATTTGGAAAAAAGGGCAAGCTAAGCCCTAGGTTCATCGGTCCTTTTGAAATCCTTGATAGAGTGGGAGAGGTAGCTTACAGACCTGCGTTATCGCCGAGTTTATCAGCTATGCATCGAGTGTTTTATGTGTCCATGCTTTGGAAGTATCACAGCGATCCATCCCACATGTTAGACTTCAGCACTGTCTAGTTGGATAAGGACTTGACCTATGAGGAAGAGCCGGTAGTTATTCTAGACTGGCAGGTTCGTCAGTTGAGATCTAAGAATTTCCCTTCAGTTCGTATGCAGTTGAGAGGTTAGCCTATGAGGCAGCAACCTGGGAGTCCGAGTACGATATGCGGATCCGATATCCCCATCTCTTCCCCGACTCAAGTACTTTTCTATATCCATTCGAGGACGAATGGTTGTTTCAGAGGTGGAGAATGTGATGACCCAAAAGGTCGTCTCATGTTTTAGAACCCAATTTGGGGTTCCGAGGCCCTCAAGACCTCACTTTCCTTCTCCTCGATTTGCGTGCGCCATTCGGGCGCGCTTCTGGAAAGCCTTGATGTTAAAAATTTGAGAAAAATGCCATTTTGCCTTTAAATTTGAATTTAAGTTGACTTCGGTCAACATTTTGGGTAAACTGACCCGGACCCGTAATTTGACTGTCCTAGAGGGTCCGTAGAAAAATATGGGACTTGGGAATATGCCCGGAATTAAATTCTGAGGTCCCTAGCCCGAGAAATGAATATTTGAAGAAAATTATTTAACTGAAAATATAAGAGTTTTTATGGAAATTTAACGATGCTTGATTTCGATGGTATCACGCCCGTATTTTTGTTCCGGAGCCTGGTACAGGTTAATATGGTATATATGTTTTGTCTGTAAATTTTGGTAAGAAACGGACTTTATATGACGTGATTTGGACCCTCGGTTGTTAAAATGGAAACTTTAAGATTTCTTGAGATTTTCATTGATTTTGATTCTAAATTTGTTGTTTAAGATGTTATTTTGGCGATTTGATAGCACGAACAAGCCCATATGATGTTTTAGACTTGTATGCATTTTTAGTTTGGATCCGGGAGGGCTCGGGTGAGTTTCGGATAGGTTTCGGGATGTTTCGGATTTAAGAATTTTTGTTGTATTGTTGTGAGCACGTGATTTTTGCCTTATGTATGAATAATTCCCAAAATCCCAAACAAAATATTTTTTTCTTTATTTTTACAATTTTTGTGCATTTTGGCGTCATTTTCTGATAATTGTTGCATTTTATTTGTGCGTGTTAATTTTTATAAAATACAAAAATATGCATTTTTGCATTTAGGTTTTAGTTTTATATTTTTAGTATCAATTAAGGATTAATTTGTTTAAAACAAAACATGAAAAATCACAAAAATAGTTCAATTTTGCATTCTTAATGATTTTTATTGAGAATTTGTCACAAAATAGTTTTTGAACAATTTTAGGAATTAATTAGTTTTTGTTTTAAAACAATCAGGATTTCATGTTAAGTTTTACATCTTTATAAAAAATTATAAAAATTATTATAAAAATTGCAAAAGCAAAAAAAGAAAATGAAAAAGAAATAAGAGTATAGGAGTGGTCTTATTTAAGACCCAAAATTTGGGCCAAATGCCTTAAAACATTTCAGGCCCAAACGCCTCAAACATCTCAATTCAGTCCAGCCCAAGTCCCTACCCGGTCTGCCCCCCCTTCTAGAGACGAAACGGCGTCGTTTCGGGGTCCCT
Source organism: Nicotiana tabacum (assembly GCF_000715075.1). Lineage (NCBI taxonomy): Eukaryota > Viridiplantae > Streptophyta > Magnoliopsida > Solanales > Solanaceae > Nicotiana > Nicotiana tabacum. The sequence continues at coordinate 129,302,230 of NC_134099.1, forward strand.
GGATCAGGACCGTTGGATCTCATCAATCCAACGGTCCGGAACTAACGAGGTTCTTAGTATTTAAGTGTCCGAACCTTTCCCCCTACCCCCATTTGCCTCATCTTCCTCACCCCGCCTCTTCTTCCCAAACCTAATCCGCGCCGCCCCTAAATCCCTCGCCGGCGGTGAACACAAACTACACCGTTCACCCTGAGATTAACACCACAGATCCCCCTCACCCTCATCTTTCCATTGCACCCACTGGTTTACCTCGAATAAGGTCGGAACTCTTCGAATCTTGGTTTGAAGTTTTCCGGCCAAGTGATAGGTTCCTCCAAGTCGGTCCAAAATCACACCCCACAACCCCCAGCCCTTCCCCAATACTAATCCGTGGTTGTTTTCTTTCAAATCATCATGAAACGGCCCAAATCTTAGATCTAAGAATTTCTGGCCAAACCCTAAAACCAAATCCTTTTGATTTCGAACCGTAGTATCCTTAACCATGTGTTCTCTTGCAAGAACACATGGTTAGGGATGTTACACGTCAAAAATCTGAAATGATTCAGATGTGTCTGACTGGCCGGAATCCCTCATGCCTTTGTGAGTTTTATTGCTTCCTTTTACTCGCATGTTTGAAGTGTTATTTACAGTGTTGTTTCATTACTTTTTCTGTTGATTTTATGATTTAATTGTATTAGTTTAAGTTTTGTCAGTTACTGTTGATTCTGAGTTTGATATTTGTTTGAATGATCGTAAGTTCATGGTTTAAGAATTAGTTTAAAGTCCACTTAATATTAATCATGGTAGATTAAGCTCAGTTTAATTTCGTTTAGCCTGTTTGAGCTGGTATAATTGAACAGAATTGGTTTTGTTTAGTCTAATTAGTTAGTTTCTGAAAGCTAGTTAATTAATTTCAGTTAGTTTCAGATTGGGCTAGGGTATTGGGTATAGCTGTTAAGGATGAGGGTAGGTTCAGTGATTTTGAAAGGCTTTCAGGGGTAATCTTGGTATAGAAAAGGGTAGTTCCGATAGGAATAGTAATATCAAGGTATATGGAAGGGCAATATAGGTATTGTATGGTTAGAGAATACCTTAGGGCCTTCTAGAATGGGGTTCAAGTGTAAATTTTAATAATTGTAGTGCAGTTACTTGTTTAGCAAGATAAAACTAGAGGGACTAAATTGAAAATAGGGAGGGACTAATTGGCAAATCAGAACCTAATCTATTCTCTTTGGGGTTGCTTATAAAAGGGTATGAAATGCCTTGGGAAGGGGGGCTGCTCTCCATCTTTCTGCCTTGAGCTCTAAGTTTCAATTGGAGCCTTCATTATTGCTTTTGATTTCAATCAGCATTTTATTTCCAAAACTATTCAGAAAACAAAAACATCAAATATGGAGAAATCTGAAACAGCTTCACAATCTCATTACTAGTTTTTGGACTTCAGCTGGGTATTGGGGTTTAGTAGTATCGTAGGAGTGTTTGGTTTTAGCTGTTGGGTCAGGGGTATGTTGGAAGTATGTTAAACTGATCTGTGGGAATTGTCTTATATTTCTGGTTTTCGAAGCAATCTGCCTGTGTTTCTGTGGTGTAACATTGCTGGGTTTGTTGCTGTTGCTGTTGAAAATAGCTGATTCCTCTCCTTTTCTCTATTTTCATTACAATTCCCAGGTACATTTCCTTGACTCGCATCTATGTAACTCCAAGTTGAAGTGGAGAAAAATGAGAATGCTACTGGAATTCTGTTGCCTTTGGAAACATTGTCTGTTGATTGCCTTTTCATAGTTTAGTTGTTTAAATTGTCTGACTGTTAGTAATTGATTTAGTTGGCGTTGATTCGAGCCCATAAATGATTTGTATAATTGAGACTGATGAACTGTCAAGCATGAATTTGATCATTTTAATTAGTAAGTGGATATTTGGGTATTTAGATTCATGTATATAGTCCAGGGTGTGGGCTGTTTAAATTGTGCATTTCATGTTTATGCAATTGTCATTTTCAATTTGTTTGAATTCCATAGTATGCTGAAGTCAAATCTGCAAACGTTGTAGTTGATTTGGAGTTCTATATGCATGGTTGATTTTAAGTTTGGTCTAGTATGAATTGCATATTTAACAGCCTCATATTGGGCCAGTTTTGGGCCTGGAATATTAACAGTTGGCCCAGACTTTGGCCAGGTGATAATTGATTTAAGGCCTAGGTGCATCAAGGTGTAAGAATTAGATAAATAAAAGAGGCTCGACCCCTGGGCTGTAACGATTTTTGTCAATACGTTAGAAGTCAGGCCTGCATTTGGCCCAATGCGGAAAGCCCCAGAAGCCCGTGCCTGCAGTATGTGCAATGGCGTGAATTGGACTTTAGGGGCTGGGAGCCCTTTTCTCAGTCTTTTCTGCCCAGATGTTCAAGTTTGAATTCAGCAAATTGTAGGCTTAACCAATTAGGACCCTTAAGTGATTAATAGCATAATTATTTCACCATTTAGATTTGGAAAGGTTATTTTAGTGAATTTTATCACCTTCCCCAAAATAACAATACGTTAGAATCTTTAAGCCCGACTTACTTAAAAATTACTTTCCTAAACTTGGGTGCGCATTGATGCGACCCAAATTCAAATCTCGATGAAGTTGAAATATGTTGACAATCACTGGCGCATTGATTGCGACGGGGTTCGAAACGCGTTTTCGCGACATCGTAATTCTTAAAAATAAATAATGATAGAAAAGAGTTTCACAAATCGAGACGAGCCTCACCGCGAAAAAAAATAAATAAATGTGGGTCTTTAGTAAATAATTATCGAAATAATTCGAATTTGGGATGGCCGTTTAGCGAACTTCATGGCTTTTCCCCAAAATAACACTACGTTAGTATCTTTAGGCACGATTTAATTAAATAACATTCTTAAAATTAGGGTGCGCATTGATGCGACTCAAATCTAAATCTCGACGAAGTCGAAGTGTGTGGACAACTACGGGTGCATTGATTGCGACGTGGTTCGAAATGCGTTTTCATGACGTCGCAATTCTTAAAATTAATTATAATAAAAGCGGTGTAAAATTAATAAAAGGCACATAAGCTAGCATGTATTAAAATCAGAAAAAATCAAATACAACAGTTAAGCGACCGTGCTAGAACCACGGAACCCGGGAATGCCTAACACCTTCTCCCGGGTTAACAGAATTCCTTACTCGGATTTCTGGTTCGCGGACTGTTGTCATATTTTTCCTCGGTTCGGGGTTCAATAGGTGACTTGGGACACCATTAATCTCTCAAGTGGCGACTCTGAATAATTAATAATTAAATCCCGTTCCGATTGTCCTTTAATTGGAAAAACTCCTTTACGCCCTTCTAGGGGTGTAGGTAGAAAAAGGAGATGTGACAGCTCTAGCGACTCTGCTGGGGACCAAACCCAGAATTCTGGTTCAGGGTTCAGAATTCGAGCTTAGATAAATTGTTGTATTTCATTGTATCTGATTTTCCTACACGTTTTGTGTTAAATGTGCTAAATGTTACCGCTTTGATATTAACTGAACTGTATATAAACTGTGCCGACACCCTTCTCTCTTCACCTCCGGGGATGTGCTTACTGGTTGAGACTCCCTATTCTTTTAGTGTCATACCTTGAAATAAGAAAGAGGCCGGATAAGTTACGAAGCCGGATGGCCTTTTGGTTCCGGGTAAGTTGCCCCTTCCTCGATCTGAGTTGTCCGCTCGGGTACACAGTCTAGAACACTGACCCAGGTTTTAAACATAGAATAACATGACTTTATGTCGGATCCCTAGTAGGAACGCTTATTTGTATCACGTTGCATTTTGACTTAGGGGACTCAACACAGGGGTTGGGTCCGTCTAGGACTAGCAACCTGAAATGAAAAGACCATCCTGATGCATTCTCTTGTGCTGTGCATTTATTTGCTCTGAACCTGCATGTTGACCGGTTTCTGAATCTTAGGTGTTGGAAAATTGGAAAAAAGAGAGAATGAAATAAATAGCAGTTGGAGAGTTAATTGATTATTTTAGAAATAAGAAATCAATGACCAATTACGGACAAAACTCTGCCGAAATTTTCGAGAAAAAAAAGGGAATTATTTTATAGAAAAAGAGTCTTGGAAAGCATCAGTTGTTTCATTATTCTGTTGAAAATAATAAAAATGAGAGTCCGTTTTTTTAATTGGGAAATAAGTTGCTTTAGTTGTTGAAAAAAAGAAAAGGTTTTGTTTTTAATAGTTGTTATTCGCTTACGCTAAAAAAATGGAAAAAGTGTCATGTTTTAAAATAGTTCGGTTAATTTGCCCGAACTACGCATGGTTTGATTCTCACAGGGCATGAGATACGTAGGCAACCCTCATCGGGTCCAACCTTCCCTTTGCAAAAATAACCAAAAAATATCAAAATTTTAATTTTTTTTACACCAGATAATGTCGTTTTGTCAAAATTAGCAAAATGTTCTCAAACGGGACGCCGGAAGGCTGATTCTGCGTAAATAGCCACCTTTGTCCTGTGTTTTCGTTTTTTTTATTTATTTATTTATTTTTGAAAAAAACTAGGTAGAGTCATCTTGTCATAAATAGCCTTAAAATCTTTTCTCAGAGTACTGAAAGACCATGTTTGAAAGTCAAGTTCCTCGCTTGACAATAAATAGGCAATCTTGAGTCGCAAATATAGACAATTTATTTTTTGTGTCAAACAAAAGTTTTCTTTTGCTTAAAACACTTTAATAAATGTGCAGGATGAGCACAATGATGAATGAGCCCTTTTCAATAATGACCAAAATCCCTTTTGAGCTGCAATTATGGTGGAATGACTTAGGCAAAAAGGGGCAAGATGAAGTGAGAAAATATTTGAAAGACCTTCCGGATTTATTAAACATCCAGCCTCGGGGGGATATTATCATGGCATTGGTCGCCCATAGGGATTCAGCACATAATGTATTTCATTTTTCAGACTTTCAACTCACCCCAACATTGGAAAAAATAGCGGGGTACATTGGAAGTGATCAAGCTCCATTGAGATTCAAATACTTGATTGCTCCTAGGGCCATTACCGTACACCGATTCCTGGATTCCTTGAAAATACCCCGAACAGTTCATCACCCAGATTTTGCTAAGGGTTTCTGTAGTTTCCGATTCATGTATGATAGATATGGACATATGGGCGGGTTCAATAATCCAAACTTTAAGCTTTGCAGCAGAAATAGCCGACAAAAATGGGAGGAACACATACGAGTAGCATTTATGATAGCTTTTTTGGGCCTCGTAATATTCCCGAGGAAAGATGGTAGTATTGATTTGAAAGTAGCGGGCGTTGTCAGTACTTTGCAAACCATGGGGAAAAGCACTTTAGCACCTATGATTGTGGATGATATCTTCAGAGCTCTCACTGCGTGCAAAGCTGGGGGCAAATTTTTTTAGGGATGTAACTTATTATTACAAATGTGGATGATTGAGCATTTGTGCCCGCGCTCTCAGTTATTGAGTTATGGTTCGGCAGAGAAAACTTGTATAGGAGAATTTTGTACGAGAATCAAAGGGGCTAGTCTACCTGAAGGAGTCACGGCTTGGGCATTATTATTTCGGAACCTCAAGGCTGGCCAGATACAGTGGGTGCTTGGATGGTGGCCTATCGAAGTAGTCATATATATGCCAGCAGCCCGACCACATTTTTTGTTGATGGGACTCAAAAGCATACAACCCTATGCACCATATCGAGTTCTGAGGCAACTCAGGAGATATTAAGTAGTACCGAGAGATGAAGATCTAAGTACCCAGGTGGTCGAAATTAGTCCTGACTGTCGGTTCCCTGAGGAAGAGGTTCGTCAAATCTGGAGTGAGTGTCAATATCTGATGACGAACACTTGTGTGTCTGATAGGGTCAAAGGGAAAGTGGCCCCAGGGTATCACGAGTGGTTCAGGGGTGACGTAGCCTGTGGGAGACCAGCTAAAAGACCTCATCTCGAAGATTTCACCAAGTCGTCCCAAGAGCAGTGGGATTGGTTAGCAAAGGAAGAAAGCTATCGAGTTGAGACTGGTAAACTAAAGCAGCAAGTTGAGAATTTGAAATTCGAGAACAGTGTACAGGTTGCCGCGGATCAAGGTGAAAAGAATAGACTGGCTCAATAAAATGAAGCGCTTAGGACCCAAATCCGACAGTTGAAAATAACCATCGATAAGCAACCAAGGAGCCGATCCGATGAACAATTGGTAAAAAGATTGGAAAACAAAGTCAGGGAATGGCGGGATGAGTTGGAAAAATCTGAAAATGTCATGGCAGAACTTAAAGCACAGTGGGCGACAAGAACCGAAGAGTGTCGCCAATACTTGAATCAGTTGAAAAGGGACCATGAGAAAATTGTTGCCAATTTGAAGAGAAAAGTGGTTGCCCTTAAGGGTAAAGCGGTTAGGCAGACTAGAGATTTTGAAACTGAAAGTGGACATTGTTACAACTTGTTGGCCCAAATGGAGGCAGAAGTGCAGCAGCTGCAAGACCAGCACTTGCAAGACTCCCGAGCTTTAAAGATGTGCAGCGATCAGATAAGACGCTTGCTCATAGAAAAGAAGCAAACAAAAGACAGGATTAGAGCCATTGCTCATGCCATTGTCAGGAGATGTCGGGTTTGTGAAGACATGACCCGTACTACTTTTGTCTCGGCAGTAGTGATCTATGTGAAGCGAACCATGAACGAGTTAGAGCAGCTTGAAAGGGATTTGGATCCTAGACCCGCGACGAGGCCGAACGACGCCCCGCGGACACCTAGATTTGAAGCACTAGAATATGCATAGTCCGTGTCTGTAATTTTCTATCATTTTGAGTCGGTCTTTTGTATGTCCGGATCAAGTATGTTTGCAGTCTTAGAGTCTATTGGTTTGCTTTTAGGTTGCGTCTATTAGCTTCTTTCCAAAAACAAAATGTTGAGTTTGTAAGAATTTGTTTTATTAATGAAAGTTGAAAATTTTATTTCCACTCTTATTGTTGCATTTATTTGCCCGAACTACGCTTGGTCTGATTCGTGTGGGGTCACGATATGTAGGCAATCTCCATAGGATTCGACCATAACCGTAAAGAAAACAAACAAAAAATGAAAAGGAAAATAGAAGGAAAACCGAGAAAAAGAAAGAAAAGAGCGGAAAAACTGAGAGAAAAAGGCACAAGAGAGGGATAAGGTGAAAGAATGGTAAAAAGAAACAAGGAACGAAATGCCGGGATGACGCATGCAATCGAGCAAACGCATAATAGAAGTGAATAACTGTATAAGTGCATTCATGTCAACATGCGGTTATTAAATCTGATAAGACCTAATCGCTAACAAAGTGGTTGTCTAAATGTGTGAGCCCAGGTAGGTGGTTAGTTGATTGGCAATTCTGGAAACTCACCCGTACAACACCCGGTCGAAGGATCAAGTAAAAATGACAGGGCAGGATTCGGAAATCAGCATCGTAGACCCTTCGAATGAGGTTGAGGTAACAGATGTGGGTGCTATGAAAGAAGAGATGAGGAAATTAAAAGCACAAATGGCTGAAATGCATCGGGCATGGTCGCAGGGACATCCGACACCACTATATCCTGCCAACCCATCTTACATCCCACCCCTGGCTCAAGCTCAGGAGCCTACCACTCCCCACGCATCTTCAGCTTTCCCTTATCAGGCCTAAGGTTATGGTACCACTTCATACGCTCCCCCAGCTCCACCCTCTAAACAGAACCCTCCACCACCCATGGTTCCCGTCTTTGTGGCACCTCCCCCAGCTCCACTACATAGATCATCCAGTGAGCCGATATTCCAAGATCATGACACCCAATATTACCCTCCCAAACCCACTTTCAAAGTGCCTGAGCCATATACCTATTCTCCCCATTTTGAAATCCCGGGAGAAGTTGAGAAACCGGTTAAGAATGCAGAACAAGAGGAAGTGATTCGTAAAGTCAAAAGCCTAGAGCAATCCTTCTGGAACATGCATGGTTTGGGTGACCAAGTTAGCGTCGCATACAATGATTTGTGCCCTTTTCCTGATATCCAGTTGCCTGTGGGGTTTAAAATGCCAAATTTTGACTTATATGAGGGGTACGGTGACCCAGTAGCCCATCTTCGTGGTTTCAGTAGCAAAATGAGAGGTGCTGGGGGAAAGGACGAATTGTTGATAGCATATTTCGGTCAAAGCCTAAGCAGGTCAGCGCTAGCATGGTACACGAGGCAAGACCCCGGTCGATGGTATACATGGGATGATTTGGCACAAGCATTCATTGGTCATTTTCAATATAACCTCGAGATAGTCCCCGATCGTCTGTCATTGTTGAAACTGGAAAAGAAACCTACGGAAAGTTTTAGAGAGTTTGGTTTCCGATGGAGGGAACAAGCTGCAAGGGTTGATCCTCCCATGAGGTAGAGTGAGATGGTAGATTACTTCTTGCAAACATTGGAACCTACCTATTTTAGTCATCTAGTAACATCTGTCGGAAAGTCGTTTAACGAAGTGGTAAAGATGGGAGCCATGATTGAAGAAGGATTGAAATCTTACAAGATATTGAGCTACTTGGCGTTGAAAGCAACCACCCAGACCATTCAAAGCGGTACTGGTGGTGTGCTAGGGAAGAAGAAGAAGAAGAAAGAAGAAGTTGCTGCAGTTGAAGCTAATGCTTGGTCCAGGCCCAATAACCCTCCACTCTACTACAACCAACCCAGACCCCACCACCCAAACTACCAATATACTCCATATGGCCCACCGCAACACTATTATCCACCACCAGAACCACACTTTTCTATCCACCACTCCCAGACCTACACTCAACCCTCAGTGCACTCGCAGTGGCGTACACCAAGTCCCCAAAATACACATCCACCCTCACAAAACGCCTATCCACCTCCCATGGATAACAGACCAGGAACCAACTTCCGCCCGAACTAAGCTTTTAGAAGTGGAAGGCCCCAAACAGAAAAACATTTACTCCGCTAGGAGAATCTTACACTGCTCTTTTCCACAGATTGAAACAGTTGGGGATGCTAACCCCAGTTGAATCCAAAGCACCAAACCCTCTTACCAGAAACCTGGACCACTCTGTTAGCTGCAAGTATTTCTCAGGGATGCCGGGGCACGATACTGAAAAATGTTGGAAGTTGAAAAATGCAATACAAGAGCTCATTGATAATCGCCGTATTGAAGTACAAGATCCAGAGGCCCCGAACATCTATCAAAATCCGTTACCAGCGCATTATGAGGCCAACATGATCGAACTGATACATAAGGGGGCAGAGCCTAAGAAACCTTCGCAGGTGGTTATGGTGATTCGTTCTACGGAATCCAAAGAAATGATAGTGAGTGCAAGTCCGTGGCTCAGTTAAAAGCAATAAAAGACAAGCCAGTGTTAGTAATGGGAAAGCGACCGTTTGTGGCCGAGAAAAAGCAGGAGCCGGTCAAGATAGTGGTACCAAGGTCAGTATCTGCGCCCGTGGTGGTTATTAAAGGAGCTTATATAGAACCGGTTGTCATAAAACCAGTAGTCCAGTTACCTATTGTTGATAGCAAAGCCGTAACGTGGAAATATGACAAGGTAGCGGTGACATACAAAGGAAAGGAAATTGAGGAAGAGAGTTGTGAAGCATAAGGACTAACTCGGTCGGGACGCTGTTTCGCTCCTGAAGAGTTGAGAAAGGCTAGGGGCGCTAAAGACAATCCAGTGCCAGTCAAAAAATCTGTGACGGAAGAGGAGGCAGAAAAGTTTCTGAAGAAAATGAAAGTACAAGATTATTCCATTGTTGAACAACTGAGAAAAACACCGGCTCAAATCTCGTTGTTGTCGTTACTGATTCACTCTGATGAGCATTGCCGAGCTTTGATGAAGATATTGAATGAGGCTCATGTACCCGACAAAATTTCAGTGAACCATCTAGAGACATTTGCCAACAAAATCTTTGAAGTGAACAGGGTAGCATTTTCTGATGATGAATTGCCTATGGAAGGCACAGAACATAACAAGGCTCTCTATCTGACGGTCAAATGTGAAGGTTCAATGGTTACTCGGGCTCTAATCGATAACGGGTCGAGCGCTAATATTTGCACGTTATCCACATTGAACAAGTTAAAGATCGATGAGGATAGAATCCGCAAAAATAGCATTTGTGTTCGATGGTTCGACGGAGGAGGAACAAACACAGTAGGGGATATTGTACTCGAATTGACTATTGGACCAGTCGAGTTCACAATGGAATTCCAGGTGTTGGATGCTGCAGTATCCTATAATCTTTTGTTGGGTCGACCATGGATTCATGCGGCCAAAGCCGTGCCCTCCACGCTATACCAAATGGTCAAATTCGAGTGGGACAGACAAGAAATTGTGTTACATGGGGAAGATCCCACATGCCCCATGAATGATGCCATAGTACCCTTTATAGAAATTGAAGATGATAGGGGACCATAGGTTATCAGGTCTTTAACACGGTTCCGGTGAGTAGGGTGCCCGAGGGTAAAAGCATGCCATGTCCCAGGGTGCCAGCTGCGACCGTCATGGTAGTGTCAGAAATGCTGAATAACGGGTTCGTGCCCGGGAAAGGTTTAGGGGTTGAACTTCAGGGCATTACTCAACCTGTGTCTTTGCCCAAAAATCTGGACACCTTCGGGTTAGGGTTCAAACCAACAGTGGCAGATGTCAGAAGGGCCCGTAAATTGAAGAAGAAATCTCGGGTGCTGCCTAAACCAATTCCTCGATTGTCCAGGTCCTTCGTCAGGCCGGGTATCAAGAAACAACCATTGGCAAAGATGTCAGGTTCGTTAATTGGGGCAGAGGGGAATTTGGATGAGGTGTTTGAGAAAGTATTTGCTGAAGTAAACATGGTTGAGGCCGGGGAAGGGTCAAGCAGAGCAGGCATACAGTACATCGGACCACATGCTAACATCAACAATTGGGAAGCTACTCCTCTTCCAGTTCGGAGGGAGTCGTGGTAGTGCATTTTGTTTTCCTTTTTTGTCACCTGGATTATTCCAGGGTTTGTAATCCAGTTGCTATGTTCCGTCCGTTTGGACGAGTTAAAACCTTGTTGTCTTTACATTTAATGAAATGCAATTTTCTTCGTCCCTAATTATCTTTCCATTTTCTTTTCTTTTCTTTCTTTGTACAGTTCTTTTTATGTTGGTATCAATGATATGACATGCATGAGGAATCTTCGGCCCTGTTTTAAAAGCCAATCTAGCTCAGAAGTAGTAATACAAGAGATCGAGTGTAATGATGGGGTGGATTGTAACAATGATGAAGCCTATGAGGAAATTAGTAAAGAATTAAGTCATTTTGAAGAAAAACCCAAACCTAACCTAAATGACACAGAAGCGGTTAATCTAGGGGACCAAGACAATGTCCGGAAAACTAAAATAAGTGTTCATCTGGAGCCACAACTCAAAGAGGAGATAATTAAAGTATTGCATGAGTACAAAGATGTTTTTGCATGGTCATATGATGACATGCCAGGTTTAAGCACTGATTTGGTGGTTCATAAATTATCCACTAATCCAGCACTCCTTCATATCAAGTAGAAGTTGAGAAAGTTCAAAACAGACATAAGTGTGAAGATCAAAGAAGAGATTACCAAGCAGTTTGAGGCAAAAGTCATTCAGGTTACACGGTACCCCACTTGGTTAGCTAATGTCGTGCCTGTGACAAAGAAAGATGGCAAGACCCGGGTGTGCGTCGATTATCGAGACCTTAACAAGGCAAGTCCAAAAGATAACTTCCCACTGCCCAATCTCCACATACTGATCGACAACTGCGCCAAACATGACATTGGCTCTTTTGTGGATTGTTATGCGGGTTATCATCAGATTCTAATGGACAAGGAGGATGCAAAAAAGACGGCATTCATCACGCCGTGGGGAACATATTGTTATCGGTTCATGCCGTTTGGTTTGAAAAATGCGGGGGCAACTTATATGAGGGCCATGACAACTATCTTCCATGATATGATACATAAGGAAATCGAGGTATACATGGATGATGTGATCGTGCAGTCTAGACAACAATCCGACCATGTCAGAGATTTGAGAAAGTTCTTTCAAAGGCTTCACAGGTACAATCTTAAGCTCAATCCTGCAAAATGTGCTTTCGGGGTTCCATCAGGGAAGTTGTTGGGGTTTATAGTCAGCCGGCGGGGTATTGAATTAGACCCGTCAAAGATCAAAGCTATTCAGGAGTTGCCACCTCCAAGAAACAAAACCGAGGTGATGAGTTTGTTGGGAAGATTGAACTATATCAGCAGGTTCATTGCTCAGCTCACGGCGACATGTGAACCAATTTTCAAGTTGTTGAAGAAAGATGTCGCGGTCAATTGGACAGATGAATGTCAAGAGGCTTTTGATAATATAAAGGGGTATTTGTCAAACCCACTTGTGTTGGTTCCGCCAGAACCAGGGAGGCCTTTGATTTTATATCTGACAGTTGTGGACAGTTCATTCGGCTGTGTACTGGGGCAGCATGATGTTACGGGCAGAAAGGAGCAGGCTATCTACTATCTCAGCAAGAAGTTCACATCTTACGAGGTTAAGTATACTCATCTGGAAAGGACATGTTGCGCCCTAACTTGGGTGGCACAGAAGTTGAAACATTATTTGTCATCTTATACTACTTACCTTATATCTCGCTTGGACCCGTTGAAGTATATTTTTCAGAAACCCATGCCTACAGGAAGGCTTGCAAAGTGGCAGATCTTGCTTACAGAATTCGACATTATATATGTGACACGGACTGCCATGAAAGCACAGGCATTAGCTGATCATTTGGTTGAGAACCCCGTTGATGAAGATTATGAGCCTTTGAAAACTTATTTCCCTGATGAAGAGGTGATGCACATCGATGATTTGGAACAAGCTGAGGAGTCGGGATGGAAACTTTTCTTTGATGGGGCTGCAAATATGAAAGGCGTGGGAATATGAGCAGTACTTCTTTCGAAAACAGGTCAGCATTACCCTGTTACAGCTCGGCTTCGTTTCTACTGTACAAACAACATGGCAAAATATGAGGCGTGCATATTGGGATTGAGATTAGCTGTGGATATGGGTGTACGGGAAGTCTTGGTCATGGGTGACTCAGACTTACTAGTACACCAGATTCAAGGGGAATAGGAAACACGGGACTTGAAGCTTATACTGTATCGGCAGTGTCTATATGAGCTTTGCCAGCGTTTTCAGGCCATAGAATTCAGGCACATTCCAAGGATTCATAATGAGGTTGCTGACACTTTGGCAACTTTGGCGTCAATGTTGCACCATCCAGATAAGGCTTACGTTGATCCATTACAGATTCAGGTCCGTGATCAGCATGCTTACTGTAATGTGATAGAAGAGGAAATCGATGGGGAGTCGTGGTTCCATGATATCAAAGAGTACATTAGAGCAGGAGTATATCCAATGCAGGCCACCGGTGATCAGAAGAGAACGATTCGGCGATTGGTCAGCGGGTTTTTCCTTAGTGGAGGAGTGCTGTACAAAAGAACTCCAGATCTCGGGTTGTTGAGATGTATAGATGCGGGGCAGGCCACAACTATCATGACTGAGGTACATTCCGGAGTTTGTGGACCGCATATGAGTGGGTATGTTCTAGCAAAAAAGATTCTCCGAGCAGGTTATTATTGGCTCACGATGGAGCGGGACTATATCAGTTTTGTGCGTAAGTGTCATCAATGCCAAGTACATGGAGATTTGATTCATTCTCCACCATCAGAATTACATACGATGTCCGCACCATGGCCTTTTGTTGCGTGGGGCATGGATGTTATTGGGCCAATTGATCCAGCAGCCTCAAATGGGCACAAGTTTATCTTGGTAGCTATAGATTATTTTACAAAATGGGTGGAAGCTAAGACGTTCAAGTCTGTGATTAAGAAAGCTGTAGTCGATTTCGTACATTCAACTCTTGCCATTATTTGTTTGTACAGTTGGCCATGACACACCGATGCCAATCTCTTCTCATCAATCAGACTCAACTGCTCAAGACGACTTTTCACCCATTCATTATCATCGATCTCAGCCTCTGCAATGATTCGCAGGGATGGGATTTCCACTTCTGTGGGTATTACTTCCTCGGCACCGTATACTAATGAGTAAGGAGTCGCCCCCACCGAGGTACGAACGGTGGTGCGATATCCTAGAAACGCAAAATGCAATTTCTCATGCTACTGTCTAGATCTTTCGACCATCTTCCGGAGTATTTTCTTTATATTCTTATTGGCTGCTTCGACCGCACCATTTGCCTTGGGACGTTACAGAGTAGAATGCCTGTGAGTAATTTTAAACTGCTCACATGTCTCCTTCATCAAATGACTATTAAGATTAGCCCCATTATATGTGATGATTACCTTCGGAATCCCAAACCGACAAGAAAGTACGTCCAAGGAAATTTGAAGTCGGGCAATTAGTACTGAGGCGGATTTTGCCTCACTGGGCTGAAGCAAAAGGAAAGTTTGCCCCAAACTGGCAGGGACCATTTGTAATAACCAGAGTGTTGACTAACGGAGCATTGTATTTGACAGATGTGGAAGGAAAATGTGTAGAAATGGCCATCAATTTTGATGCAGTCAAGAGATACTATGTATGATTTCTTTATTTTCTGAATGTATCTGTTTGTATCTGGCGTATCTTAAAGATTGAAATGATGAAGGCATTTTGTCCAGCTATCCAAACACTCTTATCCCTTGTTATCCCCTTCGAGCCTTACTTATTTTTCATACCCCTCCTTCGGAATCAACGGCACTATCAGGGAACATAGGTGCCGAACATAAAGGAAAGAAGAGAAAAACAAAAGGAAAAGAAAGAAGATAAAAACAAAAAGAAAAGAAAGAAAAGAAAGAAAAGAAAAAGAGAAAAAGAAAAGGAAGAAAGAAAAGGAAAAGAAAGAAGAAAAGAAAAAGAAAAGAAAAGAAAAGAAGAAAAGGAAAAGAAAGGAAAGCGAAAGAAAAGAAAAGAAAGAAAAGCACAATAACAAAGGTTTAGATATAGTGAACTACGTTTGACTTGATCCCGAAAGGGTACGTAGGCAGCCTTACTCCGAGGTTCAGTCATACCAAATAGAAATCCAAAAATCCCCAAGCAAGAAACTGGGGCAGAAGTTGTGATTGTTGTGAAATTGGATTCCGAGAGTTGTAATTTAAACCCATTTGAATTGTTTTGAGCCTTTTATACCTTTCTTTCTAACCCAATCCAAAAGCCTACATTACGGTCCAAAGAAAGACCTTCTGATCAATTTCTAAGAAATGTCAGGTCAAGCAGGTAGCGGTAATTCGTAGCAGTGGCAACACTTTGGTTCAAGCAAGAAAGAACAAAAGTAAAAATGAGAGAGTCTTATTGGTGAAAACCTTCACGGGCACTGTAAGGCGACGGGAGCTGAGAGAAAATAAATGAGAGAGTCTTGTTGGTGAAAACCTTTACGGGCATCTCAAGGCGAAGGTGAGGTAAGAAATGGCGAACTGAGAAAGGTCTATTGATAGAAACCGTTTCGCGGTACCACAGGGAAACAAGGTTAAGATCTTGATAAAACAAACAAGTGATGGAAGTTCTAGGCAATGAGGTACAGCAATTGAGAGTCGTTTGGTTGGACAGATTGGGCTGATTAATCCAAAATGCATGTCATGACCATTGGTACTAGCTGTCTCGCTCAGATAAGTTTCTTTTCCTTCTATTTTCAAACGGTCATCTGGTTTTGGATTCTTCTTATCCTTAACTCAAAAATCATTGCATTTCATTTTCTTTTGAGGGTTTTATCCAGCTGAGATGTTTCAGTACTAGTTTTGGTCAATACAAGCAGAAAGGACTTCAAAGTTCACTACCAGTTTCCAGAATTTTAAGGCTCAATGTGGTCAGAGCATGTAAAAAACAACTTGATGTCAAATGGAAGACAGGGAATTAACGGAAGCTTCATCGGTGAAATGATTGGGGAATATCGTGGGGAAGGCAAAAGCTCAAACAAAAGGTCAGAAAAGTAAAATGACAGCAGGGGTGTAAAACATTTAGGTCGCAGGATGTTGGGAAATTTAAAGGTTGGTCAGGAAGCCAAGCGGTTCAGGGTCAGTATATGGAAATCAGTCAACACAAAGTAATGCAGGGGAAGGATTTTTCAGCAAGAATGCCATCAACTAACCACCATTTTTTTAACTGACGAAGTTTTCTTTGATTATAACAGGGGCAGAAAGTTAGTCGTTGAAAAGGGATTCTCCAAGAAGGAAAACAAGAAGTAACCAGGTTTAATTGCAAAAATAAGGGTAAATTGTCAGGATCTTCCTGGATAATAGGATGTAGTTCATATACCCGAAAATCAGGAGTCCGCCTGGAGAATAGAGACATACAATTTAATTTTAGCAATCAGGAGTCCGCCTGGAGAATAGAGACATACAATTTAATTTTAGCAAGCAGGAGCCCGCCTGGATAATAGAGGATCAGTTTCAATTTTAAGTTCAGCAATCAGGAGCCCGCCTGAAAAATAGAGGTGTTAAGTATTTTAAGCAGTCGGAATCAGGAGCCCGCCTGGATAATAGAGGAGTAGTCTTAATTCCAAATTCAGCAATCAGGAGCCTGCCTGAAGAACAGAGGTGATACAATTCAAATTTTAGTTTTCAATCGATGTCTTTGTCTTTTTGAAGTCAGGAGCCCGCCTGAAGAACAGAGGCATACAATTCAAGTTTCGGAAGTCAGGAGCCCGCCTGTATAATAGAGTCAGGAGCCCGCCTGGATAACAGAGGAATACATTCGAGTTCGAGTTTACTCAAGTTCAGCAGTTTGGAGAGAGGGAATAACATCCCAATTCACCAGGGGAATAACAACAGGGATTTTTATCGAGAAAGCACAAGACAATGAGGCAACAAGGCAACACAAGACAACAAGGCAACAAGGAAGTACAAGAGCATGTTTGAAGAATTTAGATAGGATTTTTTTATAATTCATAGAGCATAGTTAGTTTAGCTTCTTTTGTCTTTGACATGGTGTAATAAGGGAGGTCAGCAAGCAGCAACAGCAGCAGTAACAACAGCAAGCGCAGTGTAATCACAGTTCCTGGTAGTCCTAGCTACCAGACACTCTCGAACTACACTGACCTGATTCCTGTTTAGCCCAGGATATGTAGGCAACCTCCGAAGCAGGATGCGGTCAAACTTTTCAAAAATGCTTCGCACAGAATTTTCAAACAGGCAAAAATCGCTCGTATTTGCACACTTGTCTTTGCCCGAAAACCTTTCGCATTTTCGAGCAAAGAGGGGCAGCTGTGAGCACATGATTTTTTCCCTATGTATGAATAATTCCCAAAATCCCAAACAAAATAATTTTTCTTTATTTTTACAATTTTTGTGCATTTTGGCATCATTTTCTGATAATTGTTGCATTTTATTTGTTCGTGTTAATATTTATAAAATACAAAAATATGCATTTTTGCATTTAGGTTTTAGTTTTATATTTTTAGTATCAATTAAGGATTAATTTGTTTAGAACAAAACATGAAAAATCACAAAAATAGTTCACTTTTGCATTCTTAATGATTTTTATTGAGAATTTGTCACAAAATAGTTTTTGAACAATTTTAGGAATTAATTAGTCTTTGTTTTAAAACAATCAGGATTTCATGTTAAGTTTTACATCTTTATAAAAAATTATAAAAATTATTATAAAAATTGCAAAAGCAAAAAAAAATGAAAAAGAAATAAGAGTATAGGAGTGGTCTTATTTAAGACCCAAAATTTGGGCCAAATACCTTAAAACATTTCAGGCCCAAACGCCTCAAACATCTCAATTCAGTCCAGCCCAAGTCCCTACCCGGTCTGCCCCTCCCCCTCCTTCTAGACGAAACGGCGTCGTTTCGGGGTCCCTGGATCAGGACCGTTGGATCTCACCAATCCAACGGTCTGGAACTAACGAGGTTCTTAGTATTTAAGTGTCCGAACCTTTCCCCCCACCCCCATTTGCCTTATCTTCCTCACCCCGCCCCTTCTCCCCAAACTCTAATCCGCGCCGCCCCTAAATCCCTCGCTGGCGGTGAACAAAAACTACACCGTTCACCCTGAGATTAACACCACAGATCCCCCTCACCCTCCTCTTTCCATTGCACCCACTTGTTTACCTCGAATAAGGCCGGAACTCTTCGAATCTTGGTTTGAAGTTTTCCGGCCAAGTGACAGGTTCCTCCAAGTCGGTCCAAAATCACACCCCACAACCCCCAGCCCTTCCTCAACACTAATCCGTGGTTGTTTTCTTTCAAATCACCATGAAATGGCCCAAATGTTAGATCTAAGAATTTCTGGCCAAACCCTAAAACCAAATCCTTTTGATTTCGAACCGTAGTATCCTTAACCATGTGATCTCTTGCAAAAACACATGATTAGGGATGTTACGCGTCAAAAATCTGAAAGGATTCAGATGTGTCTGACTGGTCGGAATCCCTCATGCCTTTGTGAGTTTTATTGCTTCCTTTTACTCGCATGTTTGAAGTGTTATTTACAGTGTTGTTTCATTAATTTTTCTGTTGATTTTATTATTTAATTGTATTAGTTTAAGTTCTGTCAATTACTGTTGAGTCTGAGTTTGATATTTGTTTGAATGATCGTAAGTTCATGGTTTAAGAATTAGTTTAAAGTCCAATTAATATTAATCATGGTAGCTTAAGCTCAGTTTAATTTCGTTTAGCCTGTTTGAGCTGGTATAATTGAACAGAATTGGTTTTGTTTAGTCTAATTAGTTAGTTTCTGAATGCTAGTTAATAATTTCAGTTAGTTTCAGATTGGGCTAGGGTATTGGGTATAGCTGTTAAGGATGAGGGTAGGTTCAGTGATTTTGAAAGGCTTTCAGGGGTAATCTGGGTATGGAAAAGGGTAGTTCTGATAGGAATAGTAATATCAAGGTATAGGGAAGGGCAGTATAGGTATTGTATGGTTAGAGAATACCTTAGGGCCTTCTATAATGGGGTTCCAGTGTAAATTTTAATAATTGTAGTGTAGTTACTTGTTTAGCAAGATAAAACTAGAGGGACTAAATTGAAAATAGGGAGGGACTGATTGGCAAATCAGAACCTAATCTATTCTCTTTGGGGTTGCTTATAAAAGGGTATGAAATGCCTTGGGAAGGGGGGCTGTTCTCCATCTTTCTGCCTTGAGCTCTAAGTTTCAATTGGAGCCTTCATTATTGCTTTTGATTTCAATCAGCATTTTATTTCCAAAACTATTCAGAAAACAAAAACATCAAATATGGAGAAATCTGAAACAGCTTCACAGTCTCATTACTAGTTTTTGGACTTCAGCTGTGTATTGGGGTTTAGTAGTATCGCAGGAGTGTTTGGTTTCAGCTATGAAGGTCAGGGGTATGTTGGAATTATGTTAAACTGATATGTGGGAATTGGCTTATATTTCTGGTTTTCGAAGCAATCTGCCTGTGTTTCTGTGGTGTAACATTGCTGGGTTTGTTGCTGTTGCTGTTGAAAATAGCTGATTCCTCTTCTTTTCTCTATTTTCATTACACTTCCCAGGTACATTTCCTTGACTCGCATCTATGTAACTCCAAGTTGAAGTGGAGAAAAATGAGAATGCTACTGGAATTCTGTTGCCTTTGGAAACATTGTCTGTTGATTGCCTTTTCATAGTTTAGTTGTTTAAATTGTCTGACTGTTACTAATTGATTTAGTTGGCGTTGATTCGAGCCCATAACTAATTTGTATAATTGAGACTGATGAACTGTCAAGTATGAATTTGATAATTTTAATTAGTAAGTGGATATTTGGGTATTTAGATTCATGTATATAGTCCAGGGTGTGGGCTGTTTAAATTGTGCATTTCATGTTTATGCAATTGTCATTTTCAATTTGTTTGAATTCCATAGTATGCTGAAGTCAAATCTGCAAACGTTGTAGTTGATTTGGAGTTCTATATGCATGGTTGATTTTAAGTTTGGTCTAGTATGAATTGCATATTTAACAGCCTCATATTGGGCCAGTTTTGGGCCTGGAATATTAACAGTTGGCCCAGACTTTGGCCAGGTGATAATTGATTTAAGGCCTAGGTCCATCAAGGTGTAAGAATTAGATAAATAAAAGAGTGCCTCAAGGGGCTCGACCCCTGGGCTGTAATGATTTTTGTCAATACGTTAGAAGTCAGGCCTGCATTTGACCCAATGCGGAAAGCCCCAGAAGCCCGTGCCTGCAGTATGTGCAATGGCGTGAATTGGACTTTCGGGGCTGGGAGCCCTTTTCTCAGTCTTTTTGCCCAGATGTTCAAGTTTGAATTCAGCAAATTGTAGGCTTAACCAATTAGGACCCTTAAGTGATTAATAGCATAATTATTTCACCATTTAGATTTGGAAAGGTTATTTTAGTGAATTTCATCACCTTCCCCAAAATAACAATACGTTAGAATATTTAAGCCCGACTTACTTAAAAATTACTTTCCTAAACTCGGGTGCGCATTGATGCGACCCAAATCCAAATCTCGATGAAGTCGAAATGTGTTGACAATCACGGGCGCATTGATTGCGACGGGGTTCGAAACGCGTTTTTGCGACATCGTAATTCTTAAAAATAAATAATGATAGAAAAGAGTTTCACAAATCGAGACGAGCCTCACCGCGAAAAAAAAATGTGGGCCTTTAGTAAATAATTATCGAAATAATTAGAATTTGGGATGGCCGTTTAGCGAACTTCATGGCTTTTCCCCAAAATAACACTACGTTAGTATCTTTAGGAACGATTTAATTAAACAACATTCTTAAAATTAGGGAGCGCATTGATACGACTCAAATCCAAATCTCGACGAAGTCGAAGTGTGCGGACAACTACGGGTGTATTGATTGCGACGTGGTTCGAAATGCGTTTTCATGACGTCGCAATTCTTAAAAATAATTATAATAAAAGCAGTGTAAAATTAATAAAAGGCACATAAGCTAGCATGTATGAAAATCAGATAAAATCAAATACAACAGTTAAGCGACCGTGATAGAACCACGGAACCTGGGAATGCCTAACACCTTCTTCTGGGTTAACAGAATTCCTTACTCGGATTTCTGGTTCGTGAACTGTTAATAGAGTCATATTTTTCCTCGGTTCGGGGTTCAATCGGTGACTTGGGACACCATTAATCTCTCAAGTGGCGACTTTGAATAATTAATAATTAAATCCCGTTCTGATTGTCCCTTAATTGGAAAAACACCTTTACGCCCTTCCAGGGGTGTAGGTAGAAAAAGGAGGTGTGACAATTGCTGCTTCTGGTGTTCTAATATTTTTATCTTCACGTCCGCGAAGGAAGTTTCGTGAACGCGAAGAGTAACTTAGTCTGAGGGAAATTTCCTTCCACGCGAACGCGAGGCACAGGTCGTGAACGCGGACTGTTGGGGGCATTACCCTTCGCGAACGTGGCCTAGCTATTGCGAACGCGAAGGCCATTTTGCCAGGGACCTGGGGAGGGGGAAATACTCTATGTGAACGCGACGAATGGCTCTCGAACGCGAAGGCAGGGGGTGAACCTTCACGAATGCGTACAATATCTCGTGAACGTGAAGGCTTTTCTAGCCAATGCTTCACGAATGCGACAGGCTTCTCGCGAACGCGAAGAAGACTTGTCCATCGAATTAAAAACAGAACCTAAGTCGGGAAAAGGCCATAATTTCATATCTTCTTCCATAGAAACCAACCTTGGGCGATTTTGGAAGAGGGAATTCATCACCAAATTGTAGGTTTGTGTTCTTAAACTCATTTCCTTCATTTTCCATCAACATCCATTAGATTTCTAGGCCTAAATCTTGTTTTTAAGGGTAAAAATTAGTGATTTTAGGAGAATTTAGAATTTTACAAATTTGGGGATTTAGACCTCAATTTGGGGTCGGATTCCGAAACTAATCGCATGTTCGGGCTCGTGGGTGAATGGGTAATCGGGTTTTGATCCGAACCTCGAGTTTTGACCAAGCGGGCTCGAGGTCGATTTTTGACTCTTTGGGGAAAATTATAGAAAACCTATAATTAAATAATTGGAGTTGAATTCTTTAGCATTTATTGATGTTGTTAAGTTAATTATGGCTGGATATGTCACGCCCCAAACCTGGGGGGCGAGACCGGCACCCAGTGTCTTACCTATCCTTGCATACCAACTTGCAACTAAGGGACTCTGAACATATGATGTCTTACTTTGGCCATGGGCCACATTGCAAGATAACTGTGAATGCTGACTAAATGTCAATATAAAACTGGGCCGACAAGACCGTCATAACTATTACAGCTGACAAACCAACCAAATATACATACATGGCCTGCAAGCCCAACATATTGCACTAACTGATAGGATATGTCTACAAGCCTCTACTGATAGATATACTATGATCGGAATAGCTCCCCGACCTACTCATACCATATATATACATATATACATAAGATGTACATAAAGCTCTAGACCCGGCAACTCCGAAAGGCATGAAGCTTACCGATCAAGCTGAACTAGGGCAACACTTAATAAAGAGGCCTACCCGTCTGTCTGTTTGAACCTGCACACATGAAATGCAATGCCCCTAAAAAAGGGACGTCAGTACGAAATAATGTACTGAGTAGGTAAGGCAATATACTAAAAGCTAAAACTAAATTGATAATATAATAACTAGAAGTAGCTGGAAGTCAAAGATAATTTGAAGATATGCTTACCTGCTGATACTGACTCAACTCTCTCAATATAGTAAGTAAAATAGTTGTCCGTCCCTATAAGGCTCAGTATACATGTATAACTGCTATGTCGTAGTAGGATCGCTCATAGGTGCTCGACCATACTAGGCTCTTTATCTCGACCAACTGGGCTCGCTCATAGACGCTCGACCACAGTAGGATCGGTATATATATAACTACTCTGCCGTAGTAGGCTCACTCATAGGTGCTTGACCATACTAGGCTCTGTATCTCGACCAACTGGGCTCGCTCATAAGCGCTCGGCCATTGTAGGCTCGGTATATAACTTACCATCTGATCAGAGGTTACCCAATAGGGGCCTGCCCATCGATTATAGCTCGATAGTAATGAAAATACTTTAATACTGTATATATAAACTCTCTGCTCTCTTGACCGGAAGAATAAAATACTCAAATGAATATGATTTCCCGATAAAGAGAATATTATAACTTGTGAGACTAGCAAAATATACGTAAATTTCGGGATATGAATTTTTCTTTATGCTTCGTTAACAAACTTGTGTAATGACAAGATCATGTCAAAATGAAATGAGGGCTTAGACTTAACATACCTGTTCTGCAAAATTTTAGAACGAAATTTATACTAGATTCCTTGAAATTGGAACGAACTTGGCTTGGTTTGTGAAATTTTGGACAAATTTGATTTCCAATTCTGTTCTTGAACGATCTTTCATAAAGACAAAATGTCTTTGAAATGTTACCAATAATCAGGTTCTTTACCCAATTCAAGAAATCAGACTTTTAAACAAGTCTTTGTCCAAAAATAACATTTCTGACGTTGTCCAAGTCTTTGTTCAAAATTGAAATTAAGACTTTTAACAAGTGTTGTTTTGTTAAATTCC
Source organism: Nicotiana tabacum (assembly GCF_000715075.1). Lineage (NCBI taxonomy): Eukaryota > Viridiplantae > Streptophyta > Magnoliopsida > Solanales > Solanaceae > Nicotiana > Nicotiana tabacum. The sequence goes on from NC_134099.1 coordinate 129,325,704, forward strand.
CATCTAACCATAGGTAGCCACCTAAGCATATAAGACCCTTAGTCATTTTCTTGAATTGTGTCTTCATGTCACGTGTAATTCCTATCCACTTATTGGTTGGTTAACTGGGTAATGTCCTGTTACTCGGTAATAATTCAATTACCTGTATAATTTAAAAATTGACTCAACTTAATTAAATACTACTCTCTTTTAACATACCTTGTACACCTTACTAACATGGTCCTATAGTACCTTGTACGGCACTAATCCATAAATATCGGGTATTTTAACTCGGGCTGTATTTTATCCCAAAATGTCAAACTTCGGCAAAATTCATTTTCTTCGATTTTACTTACCCTCTTACCTTCACAAATTTTACTCATCACTTATAATCCTTATAATCCCCAAATAATCTCTTCTTTGGACTGATGTCAATTACCTTACGACCAATTTAACGTACAATACTTCAGAGTGCAACATTGTCGTAACTTAATACTACAAAGCGTGACATCACCGTAATATAATACTGCTGGGTGAAACACTGTCGTAACTTAATACTGCAAAGCATAACTTCACGGTAATGTAATACTGCCGGGTGCAATACTGTCATAACTTAATACTGCTGTGAGGCCCCGTGAAAAATTTCCACTTTAAACCCAAAAGCTCGTAGTGGAAATTAGGATCATGTGTTAGAGATGCGTAAAATTCTTTGCGGCGAGTTGCTCGCTGCGGTTCGGACCTTTTTGGACTGATCTGCGCTATAAAAAGTCAAGAAATAATGTTTTCTAGAAAATACGATTCAGCGGTCGAGAATGCGGTCGCATATCAGGTATGTGGACCGCATAATCGCCACAAAGTGAGTCAGTGTGTTGGTCAAATTTGAGGTTAAATATGCGGTCCATTATGCAATCGCATAACCGATATGCGGACCGCATAGTCATCTCATAATTTTCTTGGGATTTTGTAAGGAGCAGTTCTACGGTGCATTATGCGACCATAGAACAGGTATGTGGATCGCATTTCTACCGCATACCCAGATAGAATGTCCAGATTTTGGGAGCACATTTGCGGTCCATTCTGCGGGCCGCATTTCCACTATTTGTGATCGCAGACCTGACTCGGAGCTCCAATTTTTTAAATTTTAAACCCGACCCCTTATCGATATATTCGGTGTTATAGCTCATTTTGAGCATATTTCCTGATGCTTTTAGAGAGAGAGAGAGAGAGGGTCATAGAGAGGGAAGTGCTTCCCATCAAATTACTCCATGAAACCTTGCCAAATCTTTGAATATAATCGAGTTAGGGCACCTAAATCTTCATCCCAATAGGTACGATTTCAATACCTCAGCTCTTGTTCCTATGCTTAGCAATAAGGAGTCACTAGTGAAGTAATTCATGGGTATAAGAATGAATTTTTTGTATGCATATCACACCATAGAATATTGGGAGGTGGTCAACTAAAAAGAAATCAAGAGGGGTATAAAATGATATAAATTTCTCTCAAAAGGGCCTAAGATCACAATGCACCTTTAGTGTTTGATATTATGCTCAAAACAAGCTAGAATATCAATCTCGTCTCTAATTCTCGTATTAATTTGTAATTCTTGCACAATAGATCAAAGTGCTAAAAGTTCCGGAATTTTGTAAGGAATAAGGAAAGCCTTATTGAGGTAAGTATGGCTAAAACCCCGTCTTTTAGAAATTGTGCTTCATCGTTGGTTGTGTGAGTACAGTAAGATTAAATTGAATTATTGTATTGATAGCTATTTCACTTGACTTGGTATTGCAACCTTATATGCGTGGAGACTGTGTCTCAAATTGATCAACGTTCTATTCTTGATAATTTGAAAATGTGCAAGGACTATGAATCATGTATCGAAATGCTTAGACCATAGATTGAAATTGAAGTGCGTTGTTGTGCCATTTACATGAAGTCTCATCTACACCTACAACCTTATTTGCTCTTATGTGTCATACTCTCTTGAATTACAAACCTAATGTTGAAAATGGGAACAATGTGAAACGTGAATTGTGGAATGTGAAAATTGTGGCCCCAAGTGCCGGTAAACTAATACATGTGTAACCAAAGATTGGAGTGGGATGAATAATGGAAAATGGTAACACCTCGGTAAGGCGGCCAAGCCGATCGGGCCGTGATCGGATGCCATGACATATACACATGGCGGTTATGCATTGATGATTGAAACTGAAAAGTGTCAATAGAATATTGGTAATGTCTCCGGGAGATGGCCTAGCCGATCGGGTCGAGATCGGACCCCGCTCAAGATAGCGGTGTTAATTTGAACGATGTGGAACAGTATGAAATGCCCAACTAAAGGCTATGGAAACATGATGTGAAGGTTGTGTAATTCTTTAATGTTGATAATGTTGTGATTGTTTAAAGCTTTGGAGTGATACCTGTGATTTCCTTATTTGTGTATGAAAGTTCTTTCTAATTTGATGGTGTTTAGTTATACATACTAGTGATATTCGATGGCACTAACGTCCCTTTTGCCGGGGGTGCTACATTTTTTTAAATGAATGTAGGTGGCTCCATAGCGGATAGTGCCGGTCGTGTGTAGCGAAGCATCCCTCTTCTCAAGATCTTGGTGAGCCCCTTTCTCCTTTAAGGGGATATATTATATATTTGTGTTGTGGACATTCATTTTTGAGGTATAGCCGAGGCCTTGTTGCCGGCGTTGTCAAACACATCTTTTGTATCCTAGAGGCTCCGTAGACATATGTGTGGGTTATGTACGGGGGTTGGATGGGTCAACGAACCATGTTGTAATTCTAAACTTATGTTGCCTATAAATTGTAACTCTATGGGGATATTGGAAACTAACTGAACTACGATTTAATGTTGTGATATAAAATGAACTAAAATGTTGAATGTACTATCTTTCCTTGTCTACATAAATGAAAGCATGGTTTCCCTATTCATATTGAGTTGGATGGGTAGTGTTTGATGAGGCTTGCTCAGTTGGGTTCACTCGATTGAGCGTCGGTCGCACCTCCCGAGGTTAGGGCGTGACAACTGCGAAGTGTAACATCATTGTAATGTATTACTGCAGAGGGTAACATCATCGTAATATATTACTGTAGAGCATAACATCACTGTAATACTGCGGGACGTAACATTATTCCCCCTTTTGGAACATCGTCCTCGAATGTTGACTGATGCACTTATCATTTTCATAACTTATATCTTCGGAATACTTTAGAATTTTCCTTTCCATCTAGGAGACTATTCTGTAAATGAGTCCAAAGTCCAGGGCATTCCCCCCTTAGGCCTCCTTCTCACACCACAACTTGTAGTCGAAATCCTTCCAATCTCGTAACTGTTGCTACCTTTCATCATGCAGCCTGTATAATTTTGACCTTGTAAGTGTGCCTAGTCTCTAGGCTTCATATGTAGAGCTTGATAAGATGTCCCTTTGGACATCTACGAGTATACTGAAGTTCTTTGCTCGGTACTTTGTTCAATTCACGAATATTTATCTCATCGCATCGGTCCGTTTAGCTATCCGTATGAATTTACTTCCATAACTCTTACTTTAATTTATTGTTGCTGAGGTCTGCTATCAAATCCCAGCTTACTCTCATTGCTTATTCCATATGTATAAATTTAAGTCCTTTAATGCTTCCTCATTACTGCTCATCTTTAGAATGACGGCCTAATCCCATTTTATACTTTGTGACTTTTGTCCATCCATTGTTGATTCCTCAATATTGATCTACAATATACCACTGATAACTTGAAACTTCTTACGTAATACTTTGCCATTAGGGCTTACGTTACATCAAGGAATATTCGAAGTAATTTTCCTAATCCACTTAGCGGCGATACTGTACTTCAATAATTGTATTCTATAGTATCCTAAGGTAATTCTCTCACGTGAGTATTTTAATCCCGTACAATTCATGAACCCTTTCTTTTCTTTTTCAAATGAAGGCCCAAACGTCATCCTTTATCTATCATAATTACACCCTTATTCTACTATTAGCAGCATTCCATCTTTTCTAAATGTTGCTTATGAAGAGTAACTCCTTTGAGTCCATTCAGGCTATACTGAGCTTACTATAACATAGAGAAGCCATTAACTCCCTTGTTTTCATGGGCCTACTCCTGGGGACTAATCCATTCTCGTCACCTTCTCACTCGCCTTTTCTCGTTCTTACATCCTGTCATAAAACTTTGTCGCTTTACTATACTTTAGTTTGCGACCTATACATATCTATTTATACTACTGGTAATCTTCCTGCAACTTGTTGAATTTCCTTGTATTATTTTAGAACATCAAGAAAGACATCATATCGTCTCTAACTCTTCTTTACTTTCTTAACTAAACCTCTCGATACCTAGAAATCATTGACTAGAAGATATGCCAGTGACGATGCCACTATTATTCTTGGATATTTAATCCTAGCACTTCTATCTGAAGTATGGATTATTCACATCTTTCTGCATTTGAGTATCTCATACGTTGTTCACCTTTACCTTACTTACTTAAAATCTCGTATCATATCTTCTATCTCTTTCATAACATCCCTTCCACATAGGCATAATTCATGTCCATAACTTGAAGCTCTATTATAATTCTTACACCTCTGGTGCATACACAATCTGGTGGGGGCTTCATACTGACTTCTTATGAGGCTGGTACTTTCTAACCGGCTTTATCATTGGGCCGTTATATAATATGGTTGTTATACTATCTCTCTTGTACCTCTGATATTAAGAGTGATCCTGCAATGTTATCAATCATGATTTTTATAATTTTCGGGTCCAATAATCAGACTCCTAATTTTCTTCGTTGATGTAACTCTTTAGTTTCCTCCTTCTTCAGATCGGCCTTCATGTCGTCTTAAGTTATCTCCTGATCTGTGGTTCATGGTATTAGTTATTATGTTTAGACTTTCATGGGCGCTGAGGAATATTCATGCATGATACAATCCTTTAACAATTCAATCTTTCGTCTAAGTCCTAGGCTTAATTCTTTCTTTTAATGTATACCAGAATCTTCTACGACTGTATATGCTTCATGTATAAAACTCTAAACTCTTAAGTACATTCATAATGTAACTAATTCCGGATCATTGATCGAATAATTTCTTTCATTCCAACTTAGCTTTCTTTTGACGTAAGCTATTACTTCTCCTGGTCGTTCTGCCACTTGTTGCGTGCATACTTAGCTTATCTTAACTCCCACACATGCCGGAATTTCCGTACAACTCATATGATCTTCGAATATTTCTTTTGATTTTTACTTCCCGTTCACTAGCCACGGTAGATTCCTCTTTCTTATGGAGGACGTACAATGTTGTTGTGAAACTGTTGTTACAAGACCATTTCCTCCTTAGGTCATTGTACTTAGGTTGAAGCCTTCTTCCTCATTTCCTCAGCTAGTCCTTCACTGTAGTACTTAGGGAGGATCCTCAGACTCTTGTAAAGATGCGAGCTTATTATATCGTATTCCCGATAGAATTTTTGATGTTTGTGCTCACTTGTAATGATCCTTAGTTACTTACCTCCACACTCATCTGCTCGTATGGCTGCTTCTGAACTGAAGTTTTGACTGTCTTCCCAGTGGAACTATCTTTTATTTCCGTAACACTCATATGGTACCTTTAACTACCCCAACTCATATTTGAATATTTCTCAAGTATTACAATGTCATAACTGCGGGGCTAAATTCGCTATATTGGGTTTTACTATCTTTATCTTGCATGACCTGCTGTCTTGTTTGTATCCTCTTGACTAGCCATAACTAGGCTCTTCCTGAATCAACTACTAACTACTCGTTGGCCCATTCTCATGTCAATATTCCGCAAAATCTTTCTTGGGTTATTTCCTTGGTCTTAACTTATGTCTCGCTCTGGCTCCTTAATTATCAATAACATCTCGAGCAGGAACCCTTACTTCTTCTCCTTGACGTCACGTTTGCATAATGTTCTGGAATCATAGCATTTCTGTAGCATTTGGATAAGTGCAATCTTATCCCTTTCTCATTTTTATCGCATCCTTCCTTTATCATTCCATATTCCCCCATTTAGGGGAGTACTAAGAGTTAGAGCTACGACGACCTGCCTATAGATGTTTCACCTTTTCATCTCCGGTGTCCTTTTACTTCATCGATGGCCCTTACTCGCCTTGAGGTAATCCTTATGTACCAATGATAAAAAAATTCCTTTCTCACAATGGTGACACTTAGTGCAACTAGAACATATATTCCCGTAAGCTTAACTTTGCTCCCCTTGCTTGCTTTAGGAAACGTCTTCCTGAATGACCATTCTCTGAATTTCCCATTGTCACGCCTCCTTTTTACATACTCGAAGGTAATACAAGGGAGTTTTTCCAATTTAAGTGACATTATTCGAAATGGGATTATTTATTCATTTTATTCAGAGTCGCCACTTGGGATGGTTTGCTTTCTGGTGTCCCAAGTCACCAGTTTATTTTAAAATCCCAAATCGAGGAAAATTTGACTTTCCTTTGGAAGTCTGCGAACCAAAAATTCTAGGTAAGGAATTATTTTAACCCGAGGGAAGGTGTTAGGCACCCCCGAATTCCGTAGTTCTAGCACGGTCTCTTAAACTATTATAATTGGCCTATTATCTGATTTTAATACATGTTTTAACCTATGATGCCACTTTAAACTATTAACCGCTTTTAATTAATTTTAAAGAAGATTGAACATCGTTTACAACATGTCTTTGGATCGCTCCACATGAAATGCACCTGCAATCCGAACCACATTTTATTCAACGTTTTAAGATTTGGATTTGGGTCACATGAAATGCACACCCGAAATTAGGAAGATAATATTATTAAAATACGCGCCTAAAGCAACTACGTGTTTTAATTTTGCAAGGTCCATGGAAATTTACTAAATGGCACGCCTCGAGTTCTAAGTACTTTAAAATAAATAATTAAATGAGGGCCACGCATTGGAGATTTTATTTGGCGCGGCGCACCTCAATTCCATTTTAAAAGGATATTCAGGCTAGAATTTGTAGGGCCATAGACTATTTATTTTATCTAATATGGCTCTCCTCTATTCTAATTAGTGGACTTAATTAATTAACACTAAGTGTAGTCAAGGGTTCTCTTTAAACTAACTAAGGTGGCTTGCTTGAGGAAAACTAATCCATTTACGGGAAAAAAAGCTTGAGCCAACACAAATGGACTGATGGCCCAACAAGAGAAGTGCTCCAATCTACTCAAGGGAATTTTCAGGATTAGGCCACGTGATGAGCCCAAATTCGGAACCCTGCAACTATTGAGCACAAGGCTCCACATCAAATCCCTGCAACTTATGGACAACGACTGAAGTTGCAAGTGAATTCAAAATGGACTAACAACGAGACTAACATATGTGCAGGCAAACTTGGAATCATTTTCAACTTATTTGCGACCAATCACATGATATCCAGCAAGGATTTGATTTCGAAAGCAAATGTGACTTACGATTCTACAACTGATAATAAGCAAGCAGGATTTCTAAATTTCAACAGTTTCAATCTCATATCAACATGACCAGTCGTATTACTTTTGCGCAAAAATTAACCAACAACAAATGATGTGTTTAAGAATACTTGGTCAATCGCTAGCACCACATCACCAACAGGCCTAGTATTGAACTCGATATTTGTTGATTTGGCACATAAATGACCAAATCCACAAACAACAGCCCAACACTCAATAATAATAATCTTTCAATAAACCTCAAATAGGTATAACTTTAAGCATAATCACTGACTCTGCATGAACAGATACCATCCCAAGTCTAACAGAGCAAATTATGAATACTAACACCTTATTACTTCTACTAATAAATACAAACTACTGATTTAGACAAGGTGATCATAGTAAATTAGAAAACAAATCTGTGAAACAAAAATGGGATAATTTCTATTCTTCGATTCTTCATTTTCAATTCATTCTTCAAGTTTTCACCTCACAACCAACAGAGTTACAGGGTCGTGTACCTGGAAAATAAGAGGAAACAAGAAGAAGGGAGGTTTCAGCAAATGAAGAAACAATAGCAGATCCCAGCAGCAGGAGTAAACCAACCAACCAATTTTAAAACCAGAAAATGAAATACAGCAAACCAAGATCCAGTTTCAAACATACAATCGACCCGGCTGACCTCAAAACCAACCTCAATGACTAAATCTCAAACAATTTCTAAGTTCAAACAATCAGGAAATCAATTCAGGAAGAAGAGGATTCCAGATTTAAAAACTAAAGCTCAATGAAACAGTGTTCTCTGCAGAAGTTTCAGTCGTTCAGTTGTTTTCAGAATTTTCACTCTAACAACCTGACTTGAGCTTCAAGTAGCAATGCCTTTATAGGCAAGCTATTAGGGCAGCCTAAAAGAAATTAAATTTGCATTTTGACCCTCTTGGAATTTTGGTTTTTGCTTAGAAATACCTAGGTTAAAACTCAAAATTTCATTTAAGTCCTAATGGCACCTTCCCAGAAGCTGCCTAAACCAGTTAGTGGGAGATTCCCTAATTAAATTCCCCAAATTACCCTTAACAAACATGTTATTTACCCTCCGAATTGTTAACTTAAGTTAAACTAACCCAAAGTCCAACTATACCAGCCCCTTTTAACTAGTCAGTGATGACCATAGTTACTTATGAGGGGTTTGAATACTCAGAATGACCAAATGACACTGAAGAACATAAGAAATCTTAAAACTGGAAGGCAAATCCAAATAACTCTAATTTTTGGCTTGAATTAACTTTAATTACTAAAGCTCATAATTGAACTCTACTACTAATGGATCATCGATCAAACAAATAAAATGAAACAAATAAAATTAATCAAACAAAACAGAACATGCTATATTGTAGAAATCAGTATGAGCAAAGTGGGAAAAAATCAGAAATTTGAAACCTCGAAACCTAAGAAAATGGGCAAACAAAAGATCAAGGCACAGCTTATTAGCAATTGCGGAGAAAGAAAAACTAAACATAAAGGAAACAAGTATGAAGAAACAGATTAACTTAAAAGGGAAAAAGTTGGGTTCAACTGGAACCTCAACTAGTTTCAGTCAGAAGAAAAATTCAAATACGAGGTGAAATAAACAAAACCAACAAAAACTAAGAAAAAACTCACCGATTTTAAACTCGATCACGACTGACCCTCCGATTTGAGTCTCGAAATGAGGTTAATCATTTGTTCTTTGTCAAGAACAAACGAACAACATTATTTAGCAACTAAACCGACCCTAAAACTCGTGAGAAAAACGGACTCTTGACCTTGCATGCACTGGTCAGGATTTGGCTCCTAAGGCTCGACTCTCAGATGTAAGATTCGAGAAATTCCAGAGATGTTCGAAGGAATCTAAGTGAAGATTTGGAATGAGGGATCGAAGACGATCCTAGGGTGTTATTTTGGTGATGATTGGTGGTGGCGCCGCCACCCTCAGGCGGTGGGATTTTAGCGTGGCTGCTAGGGTTTCGGTTCCGGTTGGAGAGGGTGAGATGAGAGATGAGAGACGGGGGTAGGGGTACGGGCGTTTGGACAATTGTATATCAAGAGGCACCCTAGTTCCGGACCGTTGGATTAAGCAGATCCAACGGTCGTGATCAAAGGGTTATCAGAACGACGTCGTTTTGGTTACTAGGGGGTTTGAACCGGGTTGGGACGCGGATCTAGGCCGGTTTTGAGCGGGTTTAGGAAAAAATACACTTGGGCCTCGGGAGATTGAATTAAAACAGCCCAAATATCAGATTTTGTTCTCCTTTCTAATTTCTTTTTATTTTCAAATCCTTTTCTTTTCAAATTAAAAATAAAACCTAAATTAATTTTTTAAACTAAATTAACCTACCCAATTAGATTAATCAATCATCATAGTATTTACAATAATTAATTAAATCCTAAATTTAAAGAAAAACTATAAAATTCAAAATTAAAGAGTTAAAATGCAAAATGAACTATTTTTTTGTGATTTTCATATTTTATAAAACAAATTAATTTACTAATTAATCTAAAAAATGTAAAATTAAATCCTAAATGGAGTGCGTGATATTTTTTCTATTTTTCATGATTTAAATAAAATTAATTATGCACACAAAATGTAAACAAACACGAAAATTGAGCAATTAATTCCTAAAAACCATATAATAAAAATAAAAATCCTAATTTTGGAGATTCTGTAGGAGTAATTCATGCGAGGCAAAAATCACGTGCTCATAGTTGTCCCTCTTTGCTCGGAGACATGAAGGATTTTCGGGCAAAGATAAAATGAGCAATTATGAGGGATTTTTGCCTGTTTGGCACTCCATGAGAAGCATTTTTGAAAAATGTCTGACCGAACCTTGCTTAAGAGGTTGCCTACATATCCTTGGCTATAAAGGAATCAGGTTAGTGTAGTTCTGGAAGTTTTGGTAGCTGGGACTACCGGGAGCTGTGATTTCACTGTTGTTGCTGCTGCTACTGCTTGCTGACCTCCTTGTTACACCGAAAGAGAAAATCTAAAGCTAAGCTAGCTAGGCCTATCAGCTACAAGTTACAAAATTCCTATCTATAAATCTCTTAAAACTTGATCTTGAGTCTTAGCTGATTTTGTTGTGGACCCCGATCTGAATCTTGATACTCGCAAGTTGTAGGTGCTGATTCTTTCTTCAGCATTGGATCAAGGTAGGATGGGCGAAGCTTGTGACTTCAATTATTTCTTGATCAGTCCGCATCTTCCTCCGCTTCAGCCTTTTGAATTCACCCCTTTTTTGTTCTTTTTCTTCTTTCTTTATTCTTAATTGAGACTCATTCTTTCGGTCATATTGAACCATGTGTCTCGAGGTACAACCTGCTCAGACACCAAAAACAAACAAACGAACGAAATTTTTCTGCCCCAGTTTTCACTAGGAAAATTTCCTGAGTTATTTGCAACAAAATCTAAACTATTCAGGGGATGGATCCCTATATCTAAAATGTCAACTCAGGGATTGGAGCCATAATGTTGGCAAAAGGCTATTAGGGAATGGAGGCTCTATGTCTAATAAGGCTCAACTTAGGGATTGGAGCCCTAATGTTGGCAGAAAAGGTGACTAGGGAATGGAGGCCCTATGTCTAAAAAGGCTCAACTCAGGGATTGGAGCCCTAATGTTGGCAAAAGGCGACTAGGGAATGGAGGCCCTATGTCTAAAAAGCTCAACTCAGGGATTGGAGCCCTAATGTTGGCAAAAGGCGACTAGGGAATGGAGGCCCTATGTCTAAAAGGCTCAACTCAGGGATTGGAGCCCTAATGTTTGCAAAAGGCGACTAAGGAATGGAGGTCCTATGTCTAAAAGGCTCAACTCAGGGATTGGAGCCCTAATGTTGGCAAAAGGCGACTAGGGAATGAGGCCTTATGTCTAAAAACTCAACTCAGGGATTGGAGCCCTAAGGTTGGCGAAAAGGTGACTAGGGAATGGATGCCTTGTGTCTAAAAAGCTCAACTGAGGGATTGGAGTCCTAATGTTGGCAAAAGGCGACTAGAGAATGGAGGCCCTATGTCTAAAAAGCTCAACTCATGGATTGGAGCCCTAATGTTGGCAAAAGGCGACTAGGGAATGGAGGCCCTATGTCTAAACAAGCTCAACTCAGGGATTTGAGCCCTAATGTTGGCAAAAGGCGACTACGGAATGGAGGCCCTATGTCTAAAAAGCTCAACTCAGGGATTGGAGCTCTAATGTTGGCAAAAAAAGCGACTAAGGAATGGAGGCCCTATGTCTAAAAGGGCCCTAATATTGGCGAAAAGGCGACTAGGGAATGGAGGCCCTATGTCTAAAAGGCTCAACTCGGGGATTGGAGACCTAATGTTGGAAAAAAAGTCGACTAGGGAATGGAGGCCCTATGTCTAAAAAGGCTCAACTCAGAGATTGGAGCCCTAATGTTGGCAAAAGGCGACTAGGGAATGGAGGCCCTATGTCTAAAAAGCTCAACTCAGGGATTGGAGCCCTAATGTTGGCAAAAGGCGACTAGGGAATGGAGGCCCTATGTCTAAAAAGCTCAACTCAGGGATTGGAGCCCTAATGTTGGCAAAAGGCGACTAGGGAATGGAGGCCCTATGTCTAAAAAGCTCAACTCAGGGATTGGAGCCCTAATGTTGGCAAAAGGCGACTAGGGAATGGAGGCCCTATGTCTAAAAGGCTCAACTCAGGGATTGGAGCCCTAATGTTGGCAAAAGGCGACTAGGGAATGGAGGCCCTATGTTTAAAAAGTTCAACTCAGGGATTGGAGCCCTAATGTTGGCAAAAGGCGTAAAAGGTTGAGATTAGGGGTTCTGAACTATCATTTTGTTCAGATTTTCTTCTTTCCTTCTCTCTTTTTTTTCATTTTCTCTTTCATTTCTTTTATTTCAATAAAATGCACGAAAGAATTTTGGAAGAAAACTTTTCTTTTGGATTGATTGTTTCTACAAAGTTGTTTCTAGCTTTTGCGTAGCTTTTCTTTTGGCTGCACCTGCTTTTGCACGGTTGCCTTGGGTTGCACCTGTTTTAATTTTAAACAAAGAAAAATTATTGGTTTGAAATGGTGGTTGGTTTTGTGGCCTTGATTGTCTCAATCACTCGATCTCGGCCCGAACCTTTGTTGAGAACCTCTGCTGCTTAGTGGTTTTCTTAAGATTGATCTATCTTTCAAACCGAGGGACTCAGCATTTAAGATTTCATGACGGCTTACCCACGTGGGGCTTCGGCCCTTTCACTTTATTCCACCTTTGGGCTTTTGCCTTTGGCTTTCTTTTCCTTTTCAATAAATTTTATTTCAAAGCATCAGCCATCATGGCCAGTCGGGATCGACTTGATGCACCCGCTGAGGTTGGGTACTTTTCTTTAGCTTCTGTTAAGCAGGACCCTGTAAAGCCAATCTTGCCACCTTTTATTTGTATTAGTTTCGGAAACAGAGTTAGACCGAAATTGATTCAAGGAAAACTAAGCAAAAGGCAAGAAAATGAATTTAGAGAGAAGTGTCTCTTTCAGGGAGGAAGGACGGACTTATCTGGGGTGCATGCAGACTTCAATAGACATGACATGCTTCTTCGACTAGATGCCTGATCCGCACAACTATCCAACTTCTCACATACCCATTGCGACTGATGTACCGGAGATTTTCGGCACATTTCAATACTAATTGCTTAGATTTTAGCTTGTTTTAATGCAATTATCTCTGTTACTTATGTAGTTTTGTTGTTTCTACAGTACATAAGGACTGAAAACCCAAGAACATGGAAATGGAAGCAAAAAGACAAGAAAAGAGCAAAATGTAGCAAAAATGCTGGTCTGCGATACACTATGAGATCGCAGATCAGACATGCGAGTCACATAATGCACGTCAAATCACAGACAAAAGCAGAGATTTGGGTTAAATATCAAGTCAATAATGCGGTCCATTATGCGACCGCAGAACCAACATGTGAGCCGCAGAGTGAACCGCAAACCAACCATGAAGGTCACTGAAGGACGAAGATGCGATGCAAAATGCGTTCGCATTTCTGCAGTGCAATCCACATAATTGGAATGCGAAGAAGACCTGTAAACTAGGGTTCCAGTCTGCGATGAGGATGTTCAAGATGCGGACCGCATACGTGCTCAGCGACAAGAATGCGATCGCATATCAGACCTGAAAGGGCATTTTTGTCCGTTTTCTATCCCGATTTTGAGTCTACTATAAATAGTTTTATGATGACTTTGTGGGCTCATCTTGTCTAGTCTTTGAACCACATTACAAGACATTAATATTCCTCACTTTTAGAAGCTTTTGGGTGAAGATTCTCTAATTTGTATGATTTTATGACATTAAATACTCTTTGGTTTTTGTATTGTAGTATGAGTAGCTAACTTTAAATACTAAGGTTGTGGACCCTAAATGGGTGTTATGCTAATGGGTGTTTAACATTGAATATATATATATAATGGTTGGTTGATATTTGTTTACTTCTCATTCTTCATTTATTGTTGGTGGTTGCAAACATTAACAAGTGCCATTAAATTCTTGCTTTGCTTGGGAAAGTGGATTAGAATTTGGTAGAAGTAAATATCAATGACTCGAGGCTTTAAACCTTGTTTAATAGAATCGCTTAGGAATAAGTGGGTTTTACTTGGCATATATTGATGGTTCTAAATTTCAACTCTTTTATATTTGGGAAAATTATAAAGAGGAAATACTACTCAACTATTGGGAAATATTGGGTAGTCACTTAGACATCATTTGCATATCAAAATAACCTTCCAATAAAAATATATCATATTAACATCAATAAGCATTACACTCCATTAAAGGGGATACAACCTTGGTCTCTTTAATCCAATTAATTACTCTATAAATATTCCAATTAGTTGATACTTCCAAACAAACTCAATTCATACTCTTGTTACTATAAAACCATTCTCTTGTTACTGTTAACCGAATAGAGATACGACTTTAGTCGAGTAACACACTATAAGAGTAACCTTTTCACACCTATTCCCTTTGGGATTCGACCCCAACCTTATTGGGTTATTATATTTGACACCAACCGCCTTACACTATTTATTAAAGTGTAATTTGAGCGTATCAAATTTTGGCGTCGTTGCCGTGGAATACGGTTTTGAAATTACTATTTAGTGTGTACTTTACTTAACGTCTATTTCTATTCCATCACACTTTCCTTTCTTTGCTTGGTGTTGATAGGAAAACATGTCTGAATATGGTGATGATGCGGAGACAGAAATGGGAGAGAATCCTTTCGCAGACATCGAGGAGTACATTGAGGATACTAGCGCCATTGTACCGCCAGATGTTGGAGCTGCAACATTTAAAGTGGAATACGGTCTAATTCTGATGCTCAAGGCAGAAGGATTTTTCAGAAACTCCACTGATGATGATCCAACACAACACCTTAGGAATTTCTTGGGTGTGTGTGCAATGCACAAACAGAACAATGTCTCTGACGATGCCCTGAGGTTGAGATGCTTCAAGTATTCTCTAGCTGGGGATGCGAGGAAATGGCTCCAGAATCTGCCACCCAACTCTATCCATTCTTGGCCCGAACTTGTCCGGGCATTTTTGTCCAAGTGGTTCTCGCAGAGCAAAAAGTCTGAGTTGCGGGATAAGATTTTCTTCTTCAAGCAGATACAGGGAGAGCAGTTGCATGAGGCATGGGATCGCTTCAAATTATACTTGGTGAGGTCTCCAAACCATGGTTTTCCGGATTCCATGTTGTTGGAAAAATTTTATATGGGTTTGGATCCCATGAACCAAGCCATCGCCAAGAATGCAACTGACGGATCTTTCATGGACAAATCATTTGCAAGAGTGACACAAATCCTGGACAAAATGGCAAAGCACAACCAAGAATGGCATTCAGAGGATACTACCAGAGGAATCTCATATGGCTCTGCTTCCTTGAGCAACTTAATCAAGGAAAATCAAGAGAGGTATCAAGTGATTGTGGCTTGCAAGAAATGTAAATGTGCTGACAAAGATGTTTACCGAGAATCAGACAAAGAAAGTGAATGCAGTGGAAGATGTCCAACCCATCTTAGATGAAAATTTTGAGGAAGAAAATTATATCAACAACCCTCAAGGAGGGTATCAAAGGTAACCCTACCATGGTCAAGGGCAACAAAGCCAGTGGAGGCCAAACCCGCAAGGGCAAGGCAACCAACAATGGAGAAATGATCAAGGTAACTCGCATCAAGGAAATTGGAACAACAACAACAACTTTGCAAGTCGGAGCTCCAACCCGTATGTTCCCACAAAAGGTCATTATGCAAATCAAGGGTTGTCAAGTGAGTCAAAGATAGAAAGCATGATTGAAAGAGTATTGCAAAACCAAGAAAAATCTGACGCGTCCATGAGAAACATGACCGAAGTTGTTGGCTCTCACACCACATCTATCCAAAAGTTAGAGATGCAAATGAGAGACCTTTCAAGAGAGCAAAACCCAAAGCAAAAATGGCAACTTCCTAGTGATTCCATTGCGAACCCGAAGAGTGGTAGAAGTGGCTCAACTTCACACGTCATGGCAATAACTACTAGAAGTGGGAAGGTTTTACCAGGTGACATTGAGCAAGAGGTTGTTGGGGAAGAAGCCGAACAAGAAGTTGAAGCAGAAGAGCAAGGGGTTGTTGAAGTTGAAAGGGTGCCAGAAAAAGAGAAGGTGCAAGAAGTGAACAAAGAAGGTGAAGGAAAAGGAGAAGGAGACATCATAAGCTCCACCTCCTATTCCTAGACCTCCTCCGCCTTTTCCTCAAAGACTTATTAGAAGGGTTGATGATAGCAAGCTTGAGAAATTCTATGATATTCTAAAGCAATTGTCGGTGAACATTCCATTCTTGGAGGCTTTTCAAGAAATGCCGGGGTTTGCCAAATATTTGAAAGATTTGATCACCAAAAAGAGGACCACAAAGAATGATGTGGTAAACATGACTCACCGGGTTAGCTCTATTATTGCCACAAGCCTTGTCCAAAAGAAAGAGGACCCGAGAGCATTTACTATTCCATGCACTATCGGGGAGCGTGACTTTGCAAATGCCCTTTATGACAATGGGGCTAGCATCAACTTGATGCCACTTGCCATCTACAAGCAAGCGGGATTAGGGATGCCGAGGCCAACAAGCATGAGGTTACAAATGGCCGATCGATATATTAAGCGACCGGTAGGAATTGTTGATGATGTGATTGTGAAAGTTGGAAAATTCCATTTGCCCGCTGACTTTGTAATTTTTGACTGTGATGTTAATAAAGAGATCCTTATCATCTTGGGGAGACCATTCCTAGCCACGGGAAGAGCACTCATGGATTTGGAGCAAAATGAAATTAAGTTCCTGGTGAATGATGAAGAAGTCACATTTCAAGCGAGCAAGGGTATGAAATTACCCCATGAGTATTAGAGCATTTCAGTGATAGATGTGGTTGATGAGGTTGAAGATGCCGTCGAATTGAAATGGAAGAACAATGCCTTGGTGAGTCATTGGCGGCTATCTTGGTAAAGTTTGATGGTGAGGACATGGATGGGTACATGGAGTCGGTAAATGCATTAGAGGGTCTTGGATCCTATACTTACACTTCGGCAAAACTTTCTCTTGACTTGGAGAATAGGGCCACACCTCCCGCCAAGCTATCAATCATTGAGCCACCACAACTAGAGCTCAAGCCTCTCCCGCCGCACTTAAGGTATCAATTTCTTGGCTCTAATGATACTTTACCCGTAATCGTTTCGTCTTTGCTAAATGATGTGCAAGTAAACCAATTGTTGGAATTCTTGAAAGAACATAGGCAATCCATTGGATGGACCATTGCGGACATTCGTGGAATCCCCGCGGGAATTTGTGAACATAAAATCCAATTGGAGAGCGAAACAAAGCCAAGTATGGAACATCAAAGGCGGTTGAACCCGTCAATGCAAGAGGTAGTAAAGAAGGAGATTATCAAGTGGTTGGATGTCGGGGTAGTTTACCCCATTGCCGACAGTTTGTGGGTGAGCCCATTACAATGTGTGCCACAAAAGGGTGGCATGACCATGATCGAAAATGAGAAGAATGAGCTCATTCCAACGTGAATTGTGACCGGATGGCGAGTTTGTATGGACTATCGGAAACTTAACAGTGCTACTTGCAATGACCACTTCCCTATGCCTTTTATTGATCAAATGCTTGATCGGCTAGCGGGGAGGTCATTTTATTGTTTCCTTGATGGTTACTCTGGCTACAATCAAATCAACATCGCTTTGGATGATCAAGAGAAAACTACATTCACTTTCCCATATGGCACTTTTTCTTTTAGCCGAATGTCATTTGGCTTGTGCAATGCTCCGGCCACTTTCCAAAGGTGTATGATGTACATCTTCTCCGACATGGTTGAGGACTTTCATGAAGTCTTCATGGATGATTTCTCGGTGGTTGGTGATTCGTTTGAGCACTGTCTTAATAATCTTAGAAAAGTGCTTAAGCGATGCGAAGAGACCAACCTTGTGCTAAATTGGGAGAAGTGTCACTTCATGGTTGACGAAGGCATTGTGCTTGGGCACAAAATTTCAAAGCATGGTATTGAAGTCGACCGGGCAAAGATTGAGATTATTTCTAAGCTTCCTCCACCGACCTCCGTGAAAGGTGTTAGAAGTTTTCTAGGGCATGCAGGGTTTTACAGGCACTTCATCAAGGACTTCTCCAATATTGATAACCCCATGTGCAAACTCCTCGAAAAGGATGCCAAGTTTGTGTTTGGTGAGAACTGTCTTAAAGCTTTTGAGGAGTTAAAGCAAAGGATCACCACGGCACCCATTATTGTCACGCCCGATTGGTCACTTCCTTTTGAGCTCATGTGTGATGCCAGTGGTGTAGCCATTTGAGCAATGCTTGGCCAACGTCACAACAAAGTTCTCCACCCGGTGTACTATGCAAGTAAAATGCTCAATGGGGCACAAATGAACTACACGGTAACTGAGCAAGAGCTTCTTGCTATTGTGTATGCTTTTGAAAAATTCCGGGCTTATTTGTTGGGGTCCAAGGTGGTGGTATACACTGATCATGCGGCTCTTCGATATCTCATGGCAAAGAAGGATGCAAAGCCTCGATTAATTCGATGGGTCTTGTTGTTGCAAGAATTTGACTTCGAAGTCAAAGATCACAAGGGAACTCAAAATCAAGTGGCGGATCATTTGTCAAGGCTTGAGGAAGCAGGGAGACCACAGGGAGATCTTGAAATCAACGATGCATTCCCTGATGAGCACATATTGGCATTATCTAGAACTTTTGCTACTTGGTATGCCGATATTGCTAATTACTTGGTTAGTGACCTTATCCCGGACGGATTGGAATCTTATCAAAGAAAGAAGTTTTTGAGAGACTGCCAGCAATACTATTTGGAGGAACCATACTTGTTCCGTGTTTGTGCTGACAATATTATCAGAAGGTGTGTTCCCGAAGAAGAGGTTATGCCAATTCTCAAGGCATGCCATGACTCACCGGTTGGGGGTCATCATGGAGGAAATCGGACGGCGGCTAAAGTTCTTGAATGTGGGTATTATTGGCCTTCCATCTACCATGATTCCAATCAAATGGTCAAGGATTGCGACCAATGTCAATGACAAGGTTCAATCTCCAAGAGGCATGAAATGCCAATGCACTTTGTGATGGAGATAGAGATCTTTAACGTGTAGGGAATCGACTTCATAGGCCCCTTTGTAAGTTCTTGAGGGATGAAATACATCTTGGTAGTTGTGGACTACATGTCCAAATGGGTTGAAGTAGTTGCCTTACCAAACAATGAGGCAAGTATTGTGACCACCTTCTTGAAGAAAAACATATTCACTCGGTTTGGCACTCCTAGATCCATCCTTAGTGACGGTGGATCTCATTTTTGTAACAAGGCATTCTCGGGGCTGCTTGAGAAGTATGGCATAAAGCACAAGGTGGCCACACCTTATCATCCGCAGTCAAGTGGTCAAGTTGAGGTTTCCAACCGGGAGATCAAGAGCATTCTAGCAAAACCTATGAACGCAAATAGGACCGATTGTCCAAAGAAGATAGATGATGCATTGTGGGCATACCGCACGGCCTACAAAACCCCTATTGGTACTTCTCCTTATCGGCTAGTCTTTGGTAAATCATGTCATCTACCCGTGGAATTGGAACACAAAGCTATGTGGGTGTTGAAAAGGCTGAACTTAGATTGGGCTAAAGCTGCAAATTTGAGGTTACACAACTCAATGAAATGGAGGAATTCCGGTTCCATGCTTATGAAAGTGCAGCTGTGTACAAAGAACGGATAAAGTTTGTCCATGACAAGAAGATCTTGAAAAAAGAGTTCAAGACGGGTGATTTGGTCTTGCTCTTTAACTCAAGGATCAAATTGTTTTCGGGCAAGCTTAAATCAAAATGGTCCGGTCCATTCAAAGTGGTCAATGCCTCTCCTTATGGAGCGGTGGAATTAGAATCAACAGATGGGTCCCGGACATTCAAGGTAAATGGCCAACGTATCAAGCACTACTTGGGCACTGATGGAGAAAAACATTTGGTGGAGTAGCTGGCTCTCAAAGATGGTCCATGCCCGACCATTGAGTGAAACCAAAGGAACATCAACTTCGTCGTGACGCGACGTTAAATCAAGCACTTCATGGGACGCAACCCATGTGTGGTAACACTCTTTTGTTCTATGAATTTTTAGTTTTTGATAGATAGATTTATTTGAGCTATGTAAAGTGTGTGTCAGAGTGCATGGGGTTCAAAAGATCACAACAATTGGTACGAATGCATAAAACGTGGAAGAAAAACCACTAGGTGAATTCTGCTGCACAAATGCGGTCGCATTTTAGCTATGCGGACCGCACTCTGACCGCAAACTTAAGTGGAGATTTGGATTAAAATTGTGGTTGAAAATGCGGTGAGGTGGTGCATTATGCGGTCCGCATTTAATTTATGTGACCGCATTTTGCACCGCATTTGCCTCCCTTCAGCTTGGTCCTTAACCTCATCGCATAACACACATGCGGTCGCACTGTGTGTTATGCGGTGTCCTATCCATCGCAGAATCAACAAGGTAAGTCCGCATAACCCTCTCGTCTCTCACTCACTTAAAACAAAACAAAAAAAAAAGTGGGAAGAACACGAACGGACTTCGAACCAAATCAAGCTCAAATTGTGTGCAACCAAAGGACTCTATTTGTCACACTCATTGTCCCAATCATCAAATTCTGCTGGTATGTACCCGTTTCTCCCCCGTTTTATCTTTGATTTCCACTGTAGGTTTAGAGATTTTTCGTTTAAATCCTGTGCAAAAATGTGTTTAGATGCTTGTGTAGTTGCTTCTCTGTAGTGTAGATACTTTTGGGTTGAAATAATTTGGGGTACGGGGTAGAATGAAATAGGACCGCCATTGTTGAAAGCTTGGCTGACCTGTGTAGAAGAAGGCATCTGCGGCCCGCATTGTGAAAATGCGGTCCGCATTTTGGCCGCACAACTAAACCCTAAATCTTCTGAAGAAGATGATGAAATGCGGTGTCTTTGCGATCGCAGATTTGACATGCGGACCGCAAATTCACCGCAGAGTGATACAGAGATTTTAGTTTTGAACCATATAGCCATGTCAATTCGGCGATGGTTATGCGGTCCGCATAGTGGTTATGCGACCGCATAACTCACCGCAAAATGAGACCACCAGTTGAGACTACAAGATCTGTGACAAGTCTGCGGTCCGCATTTTGGTTTTGTGATCGCAGACCAGATCGCATTTTCTTTCTTGCTTTTGATTCATCTGTATCTTCTCCGTATTGTTAATGATGTCACTCACTCTTCACCATTATGCATATATGGGTCAAAAGAGATGCTCATCCTCTACAACAAGGCAAGCTTCCACCAGTAAGCGATTGAGGATAGAGGACAACGTGCCGAGCCCCTCCCAATTTGAGGTGGAGGAGATCAGGCCCTCAATCAATATAGAGGCTGAAGAGAGAAGGAAATGAGGTGAAGAATTCCAGCTCCTATTTGGGGTTGATGGGTCCAAGGAGGTATTTAGAAAAGGCCTCACAAAGCGCAAAATCCTGGGCGAGAAACAATTGAGCTTGAACGGACTCAAAGACAAATACCCCCATATCCTGGAAAACATAAAAACACGGAGATGGGAGAACTTTACTGAGCCACCCACGGAGTACAATGAGACCCTTGTGAGGGAATTCTATGCATCCTATGGGGCCTCCAGGACGAAATACCACAAACGCAACAAAGTTTTCACCGACCAAGTGCTTGTCCAAGGAAAGACTATTTTCTGCAACACTGAGGCCCTTAATGAGTTCTACGTCAAAGGATGGAGAGCAGGCACAGCTGAGTACACTGAAAAATTCAAAAATAAGGAGAATGAATGTGGATGGATTGCCTCAGTGATAGCAAAAGGGACTCCCGCTTGGGTCGATCCTCAGCACAAGATATATAAGGAAGATCTCAGGAGAGAGGGTCGTTACTGGCTCAGTTTTGTCACTTCTCGGTTGGTACCAACTCAAAATGAAACTAAAATAGCCATCGTGAAGGCCCTTCTGATTGCTTGCATCATGACTGGTATCAAGATAGATGTGGGAGCATTGATATTTCAAGAAATAGGGATTCGAGCAATGCAGCATGCAACTTCACTTCCTTTCCCTTGCCTGATCACATCTCTGTGTAAAGCTGTGAAAGTTCCCCATCCTTCCAACTAATAAAACTGGAAAGGAAATGAGGGATATTGATATCACACGTATCATGGATATCTCTCGTATCACTGTTGCTTCTGCCCCATCACAGGTTCAGGTCCAAGATCCGATTGATCTAGAGCACAGTGACTCCCAAACACCAGTGACTCCTCAGGTTACAGTGGCCCCCACTTCCACTTCCGAGCCTACTTCTCAGTCCACCACTGTCTAGCCTGCCATCACCATTCCTGTTGTCTCGAAGCTTGGTCTTCTGGCTCAGCATGCCAATGCCAAAGTAGATCAGCTTTTGAAGACATTGTCAAATCTAATCAAACAAGCCCTAATGCCCATGCAATCCTTAATGACGGCCCTCCAACAGCAACAGTCAAAATATGAGGATCGTCTACAGCAACTTGAGTTGAGGGTGGAGAAGATAGAGTGGGGTGAAGTTAGTGGGTTCCCTATACTCAAGAAGGAGGTTTCTTCTATGAAGACCGATCTCCAAAAGATGCAGAACTTGGAGTTCGATCTATCATCCCTCCTTCCCACAGATGGTGATCAGGTGACAGACACAGCAACTCCGGACTTAGGTCTTGACTTCACTGCATTGATGACTGATACTGCCCCTCCTACCGCTGGAGCTTCCCAGCCTAAAGCCCCTCCAACCCATATTGTGATCCATTATGGGGAGGAGTCCGGAGGTTCTGGTAAATCAGAAGATGAGGAGGAAGATGGGAGCGAGGATGAGAAAAGTTATGGATATTCAAGCGATGATGGCCCTCAGGATAAAGGAAAGCAGATTGTGGATGCCTATGTCGAGGATGCTATTATTGAGGAGGCTGCTATTGTAGAAGTGGAACAAGTAGATATGCAGACAGCGATCCAGCGGTCTCTAGTAGACATGGCCAGCCCTATAGCTCCATCAGTCACCCTGCCATCAGTAGGTGAGAGTAGCAGCTCACAGGCTCCAGCACCAGCTCCAACTCTAGCTCCAACTCCTGCTTTGGACCAGCCTGAGAGCATTACTCCATCAGGAGAGGTCACTCCTCAGACCGAGCTCTCATCGGTCCCAGCTTCCACATCCGAGGGTGACCCCTCCAGTACTCAGCCAGCTACTGACTCCCATAGCACTTAGTGTGCCTCAGGGAGCCCCCCTCAAACTCATCTCTCTGTTTTTATGCATTTGGGACAATGCATGCTTTTAGTTGGGGGTGGAGAGTAACATTGTAGATATTTTTGTGATATTGGAAACTGTTGTACATATGCATATCTTTATGTTACAATCAGACACTTGTACTTATGTGTATTTTGTGTTCTGTATATATTAGTATGACTTCGGTACATGAGTTGTGTTATGAAATTCGTGATGATGTTAATATTAGTATTTGTTTTGTGTTCATAATAGCGTTGTGTAAATATGATACCGTTGTCCATATAAAAGAAAAACAATAAAAAAAAGTAGATAGTGATTAGGAATCAATTCCTCTTGGTTTTTCTTCTCCTGGTTCTTTTCCAAGGGTGTAATAGTAGAACTAGGATCGTAGCATGAATCATTTTGACCGGTTTGGTGTAATTGCCTAGTATCAAGCATGTGTGTCTTTACATAGCATATACCCTTCCACATATAAAAAAAATATTGTTTTTGTCGACTTTTCCCTATGATGGATAGATTGACAACTTTCTTAAGGGAATTAGTCTTTGTGATAAACTTTGTGAACTTGAGGCTCGCTCTGTGACTCTATGGTGACCTAGAGTTATACATGTGTCTATGATGAAAGCCTTGAGTTGCCAAGTGTTGACTCGAAAACGTCAAATCATGTGAATGAAACAGTTTGTGTACCATGTGTGTGTGAGTTCTCTGCGTGTATATAACTCTCGTGTTTACTTCTATCATCTAGAACTTGCCCGGTTGGTTTTTCAATGCTAATGATAGTATGTTTGGTTGGAGGGATGATCTTAGGAATTCTTTGTCTTATTTTCTAGACCTCTGTAGCCTTTCAAGCCGGCCTGTACATAAATAATATCACTAGTACCCAATTTGAGCCTTTAAGCCTTTTCTTTGGCCAACTCATTACAAACCTCTCCTTTTTTTGTAAAATAATCCCCTCTCTTGAACCCGTCCCTCCTTGAACATTGAGAACGAGGCTAAAAGCCTAAGTTGGGGGTGGTGTCGCAGTGGAGATTGGTAAGGTTGTACGTTGAGTTAGGACCACATGCCTCAAAAGTGTTTGTTTTAGATTATTCAAGCTCCAAAAGAGAAAAAAACAAGAGAAAGATTTGTGTAAAAAAAATAAAAAAAAAATAAAAAAGAGAGAGAAAATATGTGTATGTATATAAAGTATGGAGCCTTGAATAAAATTAGAAGAGGGTTTGAAAAGAAGCAAAGTAAAAAAAAATGGAAAATTGTGAGTAGTGTTCAAGGAGGGTGAAGTCACTTGTACCCAAATGTCTATCCAACCCTTCCCGAAACCTACATTACAAGCTTAAAAAGTCCTTATGAGACCTCCAACCGAACATTCTTGAATAAGCGGTGAATTAAAATAAGGGCAAGCTTATGGTATGAAATGTTGTAACACTTGAAGTTCTTTCTCAGAGTGAGTGTATTTGTAAACTGTCCCTTTTTGTTGTCCTTGTAAATATTGTGATTTTGGGACCTTATTTCTAATGAGGGTACATGAACTGTGGAGTTAAACAAAAGTTGAGATTTTGAGTCAAATGCAATTGCACTCAGCTGAGGGTAACAATTTGTCGCAATGTCTGAGCCTCAAGGTTCACAAGTTGATTAGTTTTCCTTGTATATACTATCAGTTCAGGAAGGGTAAAACAATTATAGATGCATGCTTGAAGTACTAGCAATGAACACCACCCGTAGTCATTATCGTTTCATGTTTTGTAAATAAAGTCTAGAATAGGCTAAGTTTATTTTAGTTGCTTGAGGACAAGCAAGAGTTTAAGTTGGGGGTGTTGATGTGCCGGAGAATTTTTGGCACATTTCAATACTAATTGCTTAGATTTTAGCTTGTTTTAATGCAATTATCTCCGTTACTTATGTAGTTTTGTTGTTTCTACAGTACATAAGGACTGAGAACCCAAGAACATGGAAATGGAAGCAAAAAGACAAGAAAAGAGCAAAATGTAGCAAAAATGTTGGTCTGCGATACACTATGCGATCGCAGATCAGACATGCGAGCCGCAGAATGCATGTCAAATCGCAGACAAAAGCAGAGTTCTGGGTTAAATCTCAAGTCAAGAATGCGGTCCATTATGCGACCGCAAAACCAACATGCGAGACGCAGAGTGAACCGCAAATCAACCATGAAGGTCACTGAAGGACGAAGATGCGATGCAAAATGCGATCGCATTTCTGCAATGCGATCCGCATAATTGGAATGCGAAGAAGACCTGTAAACTAGGGTTCCAGTCTGCGATGAGGATGTTCAAGATGCGGACTGCATACGTGCTCTGCGACAAGAATGCGATCGCATATCTGACCTGAAAGGGCATTTTTGTCCATTTTCTATCCCGATTTTGAGTCCACTATAAATAGCTTTATGATGTCTTTGTGGGCTCGTCTTGTCTAGTCTTTGAACCACATTCCAAGACATTAATATTCCTCACTTTTGGAAGCTTTTGGGTGAAGATTCTCTACTTTGTAAGCTTTTATGACATTAAATACTCTTTGGTTTTTGTATTGTAGTATGAGTAGCTAACTTTAAATACTAAGGTTGTGGACCCTAAATGGGTGTTATGCTAATGGGTGTTTAACATTGAATATATATATATAATGGTTGGTTGATATTTGTTTACTTCTTATTCTTCATTTATTGTTGGCGGTTGCAAACATTAACAAATGCCATTAAATTCTTGCTTTGCTTGGGAAAGTGGGTTAGAATTTGGTAGAAGTAAATATCAATGACTCAAGGCTTTAAACCTTGTTTAATAGAATCGCGTAGGAATAAGTGGGTTTTACTTGGCATATATTGATGGTTCTAAATTGCAACTCTTTTATATTTGGGAAAATTATAAAGAGGAAATACTACTCAACTATTGGGAAATATTGGGTAGTCACTTAGACATCATTTGCATATCAAAAGAACCTTCCATTAGAAATATATCATATTAACACCGATAAGCATTACACTCCATTAAAGGGGACACAACCTTGGTTTCTTTAATCCAATTAATTACTCTATAAATATTCCAATTAGTTGATACTTCCAAACAAACTCAATTCATACTCTTGTTACTATAAAACCATTCTCTTGTTACTGTTAACCGAATAGAGATACGACTTTAGTCGAGCAACACACTATAAGAGTAACCTTTTCACACCTATTCCCTGTGGGATTCGACCCCAACCTTGTTGGGTTATTATATTTGACACCGACCGCCTTACACTATTTATTAAAGTGTAATTTGAGCGTATCAGCGACCCGTGTTTTTAAACTGAGAAACCTTGCCAGGACTCTTTCGATACCAATAGTGGTGAGGGATTTCTTCTTTTTGATCAACGGTCCCTTTGCGGGTTTTCGCCAATTGACCTCTCTCATTTCTCTTCTCACTGTCGCCTTATAGTGCTCTTTACGAGTTTTCACTAACAAGACTCTCTCATTTTTCATTTCTCTGCTTACCATCGCCTCATGGTGCCCGTGTGGGTTTTCACCAATAAGACTCTTTCATTTTATTTCTCTCGTTTGATTGAATCGGATCCAAACAGTTGTGTTTTCTAATTTTGACGCCTTTGCTGATTGGTCAGAAGGACTTGAACAAGGTTTGGGTGAAAAGAATCTGGATGAAATTACAACTTTGGAACCGTTCAGGTAGGCTCATTGCCGAACCATTATAACATCTGCCCCAGTTTCACTTTTTGGGAAAAATTGGATTTTTGTTTTGGTGTGACTGAACCCTAGGGAGAGGCTGCCTACGTATCCTTTCGGAATCAAGTCGAACGTAGTTTAGGGAAACATTTGTTTTGTTGTTTTTGCTTTTGCTTTTTGCTTGCTTTTCTCTTCTTCTTTTTTTAACACTTTACGGTTCCCAAGAGGGTAATCAAAGAAGAGTAACCGGCTCAAATGGGTTTGCAAAGGGTGGGGAGTGTTTGGGTAGCGAGAATGAAAGCCTTCGTCATCCCAATCGGACAAAGTTGTCATTGCAGAAAAGCTAAACATAATATCTTTTGACTGCATCCGCATTTACAGCTGCTTCGGGATTATTCCCTTCAATATCGCCCAGATACAATGCCTCTTTTGGCAATATCTTTCTGATGATGTATGTGCCCTTCCAATTAGGAGCAAATTTTCCTTTCGCTTCCTGGTGATGGGGAAGGATGCGCCTTAAAACGAGTTGCCTTACTTCGAAATTTCTAGGCCGCACTTTCTTGTTGTAGGCACGGGCCATTCTTTGTTGGTACAACTACCCATGGCAGACCGCGGCCATTCGCTGTTCATCGATCAAGGTTAACTGTTCCAGCCGGGTTTTAACCCACTCACTGTCTTCAATTTCAGCTTCAACGATGATCTGGAGAGAAAGGATTTCAACCTCTGTGGGTATTACGGCTTCAGTGCCATAAACTAAAAGATACGGGGTGGCTCCAATTGATGTGCGTACAGTAGTGCAATATCCCAACAATGAAAACGGTAACTTTTCATGCCACTACAGTAGTGGAACTTTGAATCATCTTTCTCAAAATCTTTTTGATGTTTTTGTTTGCTGCTTCGATGGCAGCATTGGCTTTGGGCCGATAAGGAGTAGAGTTCCGGTGCGTTATCTTGAATTGTTCGCATATCTCTCCCATCAAATAACTATTCAAATTGGCAGCATTGTCGGTGATAAGAGTTGCAGGAATGCCAAAATGGCATATAAGATTGGAGTGCACGAAATCTACCACAGCTTTCTTAGTGACAGATTTGAGAGTGATGGCTTCAACCCATTTCGTGAAGTAGTCAATGGCAACTAGTATGAATCTGTGCACATTTGAGGCTTTTGGCTTAATTGGCCCAATGACGTCCACACCCCATGCAACAAATGGCCAAGGTGCTGACATGGGATGCAGTTCTGTGGGAGGTGCATGAATCAAATCACCGTGAACCTGACACTGATGACATTTTCGGACAAAGCTAAAACAGTCCTTTTCCATAGTCATCCATTAATAGCCCGCTCAAAGGATTTTCTTGCTAAAACATGCCCGTTCAGGTGGGGTTCGCATACTCCCGCGTGTACCTCATGCATGATTCTTCCAACCTCTTCTGCGTCAACACATCTCAACAAGTTGAGGTCCGGAGTTCTCTTGTACAAGACATCACCACTAAAAAAGAAACCACTTGCGCGCCACCTAATGGTTCTCTTCTGGTCTCTACTGGCTTGCTCGGGATATTCTTGCATTTTCAAAAACCTTTTGATGTCATGATACCATGGTTGGGTATTTGGTGATGTTTCAACCGTATTACAATAACCATGCCTTTCCCGAATTTGGATTTCCAATGGATCAATGTAGGCATTGCCTGGGTACGGAAGCATTGAGGCTAAAGTGGCAAGTGCATCAGCTAGTTCATTGTGGCAGCGAGTAATGTACCTGAACTCTATTGACTTAAATCATTTGCCAAGTTCTTCCACATGTTGCCTATAAGGAATAAGCTTGATGTCTCGGGTTTCCCATTCTCCTTGAGCTTGTCGGATAATCAAATCTGAGTCTCCCATGATTAACAGTTCTTCAACATCTTGGTCGATTGCCATGTTCATGCCCATAATGCAAGCTTTATACTCGGCAGTATTGTTTGTGCAGAACAACCGAAGCCTAGTGGTGGTCGGGTAATGCTGACCAGTGGGCGAAATTAAGATTGCCCCAATTCCAATACCTTTTGCGTTTACCGCTCCATCGAAGAACATGTTCCAACTACTGATGTCTTCAAATATTGCCTCAACTGAGTTTACCTCTTCATCTGGGAAGTAAGTATTCAAAGGTTGGTATTCATCATCGACCGGATTTTCAGCCAAATGATCTGCTAATGCCTGGGCTTTCATTGTCGTGCGGGTGACATATACTATGTCGAATTTCGTAAGCAGGATTTGCCACTTTGCTAGCCTCCCAGTGGGTATCAGCTTCTGAAATATGTATTTTAATGGATACAACCTGGTTATGAGGTAAGTGGTGTAGGCTTGCAAATAATGCCTTAGCTTCTGAGCGACCCAAGTCAAAGCGCAGCAGGTCCTTTCCAACAAAGTGTATTTGGCTTCATAACTGGTGAATTTCTTGCTCAGATAGTAAATAGCCTGCTCTCTCTTTCCGGTCACATCGTGTTGCCCGAGGACGCATCAGAAAGAATTTTCAAAGACTGTCAGGTACAAGAACAAGGGCCTCCCTGGCTCCGGTGGGACCAAGACTGTCGGATTCGATAGATATTTCTTGATTTTATCAAAAGCTCCTTGACATTCATCTGTCCACTTGACTGATGCGTCTTTCTTCAGCAATTTGAATATGGTTTCATAAGTGGATGCCAGCTGGGCAATTAATCGGCTGATGTAGTTCAATCTACCCAACAGACTCATAACATCCTTCTTAGTTTTCAGAGGAGGCAAATATCGAATAGACTTTATCTTTGTTGGGTCTAACTCGATGCCTCTCCGACTAATGATGAATCCCAAGAGTTTGCCGGATGGTACCCCGAATGCACATTTGGCTGGGTTCAGCTTCAAATCATATTTGCGCAGCCGCTCAAAAAATTTTCTCAAGTCCTGAACGTGGTCGTTCCGGGTTTTGGATTTGATGATTACATCGTCCACATACATCTCTATCTCTTGGTGCATCATATCATGAAAAATGGCTGCCATGGCCCTCATATAGGTTGCCCCGGTGTTCTTGAGACCAAATGGCCTGACCTTGTAACAATATGTACCCCAAGGTGTGGTAAAAGCTGTCTTCTTTGCATCTTCTTCATCCATCAACACCTGGTGATATCCTGCGTAACAATCCACGAAGGACTGTATCTCATGCTTGGCGCAGTTATCAACAAGGATGTGGATCTTCGGCAAAGGGAAGTTATCTTTGGGACTTGCCTTGTTTAAATCTCTGTAATCCACACATACCCGGGTCTTCCCATCTTTCTTTGGCACTGGGACTACATTAGCTAACCATGTGGTGTACCGGACCACTCGGATCACCCCCGTTTTCAACTACTTCGTGACCTCTTCTTTGATCTTGTCACTGATATCAGTTTTAAACTTTCTTTGCTTTTGATGGACTGGGGGATAGTTTGGGTAAGTAGGCAACTTATGAACCACCAAATCAACACTGAGTCCTGGCATGTCTTCATATGACCAAGCAAAAACATCTTTGAACTCAAACAAGAGTTGGATTAAGGTGTCTCGAGTTTTTTCATCTGCGTGAATGCTTATCTTGGTTTCCCTGATTTCTTCAGAACTTCCCAAATTAACCGGTTCAGTATCATTTAAGTTCGGCTTAGGTTTATTCTTAAATTGTTCCAATTCTCGATTTATTTTCCTAAAAGCCTCTTCTTCATCATACTCCAGTTCTTGGTTCATTATTTTGCAATTAGACAACATGTTTTGATCTGGGCATGAAGTCCGCAAGCATGTCATGTTATTTAAAGCCGCATTATTAGAACTGAAAGAAAAGAGAAAAATGACAAAATTAGAAAGAATAAATAAAGATGAACGATGAAATATTGATTTCATTTCTTGGAATTTGAAGATAACAGGGTTTACATAGGAAAATTAAAAGACAGAAGCTAAAGGAAATATCCGAGTTACACCCTGAAATAACTCGTGATACAGAAAAGGTGGCAGGACAGGTCTACCGGGACTCCCGCCTGATCGGGAATGGCATAGCCTTCCAATTTTTTAGCTTAGCTTTAGGTCCCATATACAGCACCTCAGCGGTGCTTGAGCCTTCCCCTGGCTGAACCATGTGGGCTTCATACAGTATCTTCATCATCGCCCCACAGATCTTTTCAATCTCTTCGGCCGTGAAGACCTCATATTCTTCTTCCTCATGGTATTTTGGCTTGACAAATGTTCTGTACAGATGCGGCACCGACTGAGGCAAGACCCAACCATCATTCTTTCTATCATTTGCCCATTTTACATCAGCTGGAGTGGGTCGGAAGCCTATCCCAAAGAACTTTTCACTGGCAGTCAGGGTGACAGGTTCAGTTATTCCTTTCAATGATTTCCTGATCCCCTTCCCCGGTTTGAATCCATGTTTAATCATTTCTTTGGCCACCATGATTGATGCATTAGAAAGAAAGGGTTGAGGGCAAGGGTTTTCCTCTTCGTACTGGTCTGCGACCACAATTTCAAAGGCTTGGTAAACTATGTGCTCACTCCCCTCTCTCGCTTCAAGGCATGGGACTGATGGGTCCCAATAAATTGATTGCTCGTCTTCCCTGTGGACCACAATCTCTTGATCTTCATGCTCAAATTTTACCATCTGATGGAGGGTAGAAGGTACAGCCCCCGCTGCACGAATCCATGGCCTCCCTAAGAGAAAATTGTAGGATGTGTCCATATCCAGAACTTGGAAGGTTACTTCAAAATCTACTGGGCCAATGGTCAGACTCAGATCGATCTCTCCAATTGTGTCCCTTTTTATACCATCAAAAGCCCGTACACAGACATTGTTGGGTCGAATTCTTTCGATCCCGATTTCCATGTGTTGTAGAGTTGAGAGTGGGCAGATGTCTACCCTAGAGCCTCCGTCCAACATAACCCTTTTCACATAGTACCCTTCGCACTTGACTGTCAGGTGCAGGGCTTTGTTATGCACGGCCCCTTCTAGGGGCAATTCATTTTTGCTGAAGGAAATCTGGTTAATTGCGAAAAACCTTTTTGTCATCCTCTCCAACTGCTCTACAGAAGTCTCAATAGGAACATATGCTTCGTTAAGGGTCTTGATCAATACCTTCTGATATTCGGTGGAGTTCATCAGCAAAGCCAACAAGGAGACTTGTTCGGGAAATTTTTGAAGCTGGTCGATCACCCCATAATCCGCCATTTTCATCTTTTGAAAGAAAGTCTCCGCTTCTTCGGCACTCACGAGCTTCTTAGATGGGAAGCGCTTTTGAGTGGCATTGTTCACCTCTTCCAAGTTAGAATAATTTTCAACGGGGTTATTTTCTTAAACTTCTCCTGAGATTACTTTGCCCTTATAGGTCACCACCATTTTGTTGTAGTTCCAGGGCACAGGGGTAGGATCTGTCATGGGCCTCTGTGGCGCGCGTCCAATAACCACGGGCTCACTTAGCCTTGGTGGATTAATTGGCCCCCGCATCATATAGGCTCCCTTGGGCACATACATTTGGGCTGCCTTGTTCAGCTCGAATCTCCTAGGAGGACTCAAAGTCATTTGTTTTTCCTTGCGGCCCCGAGGGACATAGAGAACAGCATCTTTGGGAGGTGTTGCCCCAATCCCTGCTTCAACTTTCTTCTCTGATTTTGGAGGGGTGGTTTTGTTCTTTTTCTCCCCTTTGTCTTGCTTCGGGGAAGCTTTTGGTTTCTTTTCTACATCAGCAATGGCAATGATGGCCTTCAATGCCAGGTCAAATTCCTTGTCCTCACAAATCATTCCGATTATCGGCCCGTTGTTGTGGGACGCAGGTGGGTTGTTAGTCACATTGGGAATATCTTCATCCCTTAGCACTATCTTCCTTTGTGCTATCAAGTTTTCCACGGCTCTCTTCAGAGTCCAATAGTCATCTGTGTCATGCCCTTCTGCCCCTAAGTGATAGGCACATCGGGTACCGACTCTGTAAGCGGGTGATACTGGGTTTTGCCTGGTTTGAGGAACCGGCTATAGCAGACCCATTTGGACAATTTTTAGAAACAGACTGGAGTAGGGTTCACTGATTGGTGTGAAATTTGGCCTTCTATGTGGCTTACGAGGGGGAAAATTATTTTGTGGAGGATGGGGGTTGTAGTGGTTTTGGTTAGGAGGCTGGTTTCTAGGAAACGGAGCTTGTTTACGGTTGGCTTGTTGCTGTGGACGGACATAAGGTTGAGCATTCATGACCATGTATGGATGAGGATCTAGGCCATGTCTTGGTGGGGGTAATAGTGTTGCGGGGTCCTTTCTGGGATAAGGGATCTGGGAGTACGGTGTTTTCTTATACCCGACACTGCCATGGATGTTTCTTTCTTTTTCTTGCCTTTTGCTATTCCTCCGGACCCACCCTGAATGGCTTGGAAAGTAGCTCTGATAGCGGATTGGCTTAGAATTCGACCCATTTTCAACCATTTCGCCAATCTTGATGGCTTTAGTGAACGGTTTACCCATGGCGGACATCATATTTTGGAAGTAGTCGGCTTCCTAAGCTTGTAAGAAAACCATGACCATTTTGACCTAAATCCATCGGAGGTTTTACCCTAGATTCCTGCTCTTGCCATTTAACTACGTACTCCCGGAAGCTTTCTGAGGATTTCTTTTTCAAGTTCGTTAAGGAGTTCCTATCTGGAGAAATATCAATGTTGTACTGGAACTGCCTGACGAAGTCTCTAGGAAGATCATCCTAGATGTGCCAGCAGGATATATCCTGGTCCATATACCACTCAAAAGCAATGCCAACTAGACTTTCTCCGAAATAGGCCATGAGCAGTTCTTCCTTTCCACCAGCCCCTCGCAATTGGTTGCAACATTTCTTGAGATGAGCAATATGATCATCGTGCCCGTCGTACTTCTCAAATTTTGGGGTTTTGAATCCCAATGGTAGGTGCACATGGGGAAACATGCACAAGTTGGCATAGGATACACTTTTCTATCCACTCAGGCCTTGTATGCTTTTGAGACTCTATTCCATACTTCTCATCTTCCTCACAATCTCTTCTTGCTCAGGATTTTTGGCGGTCTTTTCTTGCCCCGTAGTGAACTCAAATTGGGGCGGTTGAGGGTAAGTATAAGAAGGAAACTAAGGAGGTTCCATTTGGAAGGTGGGTGTTTGGAAGGTGAAAGCTGAGAGGTCAAAATTGGGCCTAGGCAGTGTAGGTTGTGTTGTGGCCAAGCATGGGGGAGCGGTGAAGATATTCGAAGCTGCACCAGACATTAACACGGGCGAACCTCAGAAGGTGTTCCCACAAAATGAGCTAAAATAGTTGGGTGTCCTAGTGGGGTATTTGGGTGACTGATCAGAACAGTGAAGGTACCACTTGCTCTAGGAAAAGGTTCGGGGAATCCCGGGATGGCGCTTGGTGGATCTCTTCCATTTGCCCAAGCGTCCCACATCTCCATAACCCGAAGACGCAATATTCTGTTTTCTTCGGCGGCTGCCGATTATGAGGTCGGGATGCCCGAGATTGGACTATCATACGTGATGGGAATTGTTGGTAGAGTCATTTCTGAAGACATTCCGATGCTCCCCGTTGATCTAGTAAAGTATGGGTGCGAAGCCAGGTTACCACAAAAAACAACCACCGTTCTATAAAAATCTGGACTGAGTACAGCAGCAAACGGTTAGTTTGAAACAAATAACAGATAGGTAATCACATGTTGGGGTGTGATGCACCTATATAGTTAAATGTGTTTCTACATATTTTGCAACGATTGCATGTTTCATCCCAACTTTACTTACTACTTTTTTTTGGGTTATAATCGAATCCTATGTAGATTGCCTACGTATCATGACCCCGCATGAATCAGACCAAGCATAGTTCTGGGGGCGTTAAAATGTAAAACTAAATATCAAAATATTTTGGGATCTTCAATTTTTCTCGTAAAAGGGAAATACTCTGAATTACAATGATTCAAACTAAAAAGAAAAAAAACAGACTCCAACAACAAAATGACCATACAGACTCAAGAACTGACTAACAGACTCTGACAAAAAGAAAAATACCGAATCGAAAATAAACTAACAAACTTCAACAGAAAAGAAAGATACAGACTCCAGTAAAATCAAGAATACATTAATGCTCCTGGTGCTCGCAGGACATCATTCGATCTCGCCGCGGGCCTAAATGCGAGATCCCCTTGCAGTCACTCCAAATCATGCATAACTTGGCAGACAAAAGTTGTTACTGCAGCGAAAAAGATGGTACGAGTCATGTCTTCGCACGCTTGGAATTTCATGGTAATGTATTCAGCGATGGTTCTAATCCTTTATCTAATTCTGCTTTTTTCCTGAAGCAGCCGCCCTATTTGCTGATTTCGGGCTTCCAACACTTGAGAGTCATGAAGGTGTTGATCTTGCAACTGCTGCATTCCTTCCTCCATTTGAGCTATCAAATCATAACAGTATTCTCTATCGGCTTTGAAATCTCTAGCCTGCTTGGCTGCCTCATTCTCGAGAGTGGTTACCTTTCTTATTAGGCTAGTGATAGTCCCTTCATAGTTCCTCTTCATTTGTTGCACAAACCGTGCCCAATCTTCTGCCTTCTTTGTCCATTGTTTCTGGATTTTTGCTAGACTAGCTTAAGACTTTTCCAGATCTTCTTGACATTCGAGGGCTTTCTTTTTAAGACCGCTTATAAGTCTTTCGTCAGCCCAGCTTCTTTCTGGGTTTCTGGCAGCTATTTTCATCTTCAGGATCTGAACTTTGAGGGCCTCATTTTCCTGAGTTACTTTTTTCTTTTCTCCCTCATCCGCAGCGGCTTGAACACCATTTTCAGAAGCTCCATGACTCGCCTTTCCAACCGGTCTTGGACCTGTACTCGTTTTCTTTGGTCAACCAGTCCCACTGCACCTGGGCCCCATCGGTGAACTATTGGACATGGGGTCTCTTTGCGGGCCTTTTAGGAATCTGGAATCTTTTGCCGAACCAGACAATATACTTAGGGTCCACTTCACCTATGGCTAGATCTCGCACCACGGTCTTAAGTTCAAGAAATCTACATTCATTTCATACTTGACAAATTTTCCCTTCTAGAAACGTGACTTTTGGGCCCAATTCAATGACATGTTTACTCAAATCTTCATCATTGGGGATGGGTTGAAACCTTCCTAATTGGCGCAAAACCCTGTGTGGAGCATAAGGCTGGATGCTCCGGATGCCCATCAAGAGGAGGTAACACACTTCAGCTGACATGTACACTGCTTCGGTGGCAGGAAGCCATCTGAATGCCCACTCAATTTTATCGTCAGTAAAGGATCTCAAATGTGCAAGCCAAGCTTCAGTACCTTCGGGGAATTCAACACCTGTCACTCGGCTCTCAAATTCTTCAATGCAACTCAAACCGATCAAACCGTAATTCATATACCCCACCCGATGGCAGAGATGTTCTTGCATCCACAATTGCAGTAACAGATAGCAACCTTGGAAGAACTTTCCTCCTTCCCGACAGATAGTCAAGGCTCGGTAGATTTCAGATAAGATCAGGGGAACCACGGTGTTGTTGGCTTTCTTGATTGTAACATCGATCATTCCCACTAGACCTATTTCTATATTACCATCTTTTCACGGACAAACTACAACACCCAAGAAGGGCCATAAAAGCTAAACCCCGCCTTGCCTCCCATTTGTCTTTATTTCCGGCGTGGGTTAGACTAGTGCTCGGCTCTTCAAAACCTTGGGGGTTACCATATCGATGATACAAGAATTGTAGCGTGCAATACCCTTCCGATAAGTTTCTGTCCTGAATATCCCGACTAATACTCAGCAAATCTAGAAATCTGTGGGGAGATACCGATCTTGGTGACAATGGATATCGACTTCTAAGGTTTCCATTAAGGCCCGCATAACCTGCAACCTCCTCCAATGTAGGTGTGAGCTCAAAGTCAGAGAAACGGAACACATTGTGAGTCGGGTCCCAAAAAGGTATTAAAGCTTCAATTATGTCCAACCTTGGCTTGACATTCAATAGTCCGACAAGGCCTCCCAGAACTCTTACCATTGTTTCTCTACTGCCTTTTCCTAGATCATTCCACCACATGTGGAGCTTTAAGGGGATCTAATCAAGGACTGTGAAGGGTTCAATTTCATTTGTGCTCATCATGCACATTTATTAAGGTGATTTAATAACTCATTTTGACCCAAAAGAGTAACACCATTTTTCAAAGTTTTGCTTCAAAAATAAAACCCGTTTTTGCAGATACGGCCTTTTAGCACTTCGGGGAAGAAGATTTTAAGGTTGTGCCTGTTAACCGTTAAAAATGAACCAAGGTGGCTATTCTTGGAAAAACAGCCTTTCGGCGCCCTTTTGGGGACATTCGGCTTATTTTAAACAAGAATGGTATCACCCGACTTATTTGTGACAAAAATTAAAATTTTGTTGTTTTTGGGCTATTTTTGCAAAAAGAAAAGTTGGACCCGATGAGGGTTGCCTACGTATCTCACATCCGGTGAGAATCAAATTGGTGTAGTTTGGGGAGATTGGACGAAAATAAACCAACTAATTCTAAAGATAAAACTTTCTTTTTCTTTTTCTCCTTTTTTCAAAATTTTGGCAGAGTTTCAGTATATTTTGGACACTGATTTCTCAAAACAAGTAATTATGTCTCCGAGCCCTCACATTGAGTTTCTTTTACCCAACTTTTCTCCTATTATTCATAAGCCGGTCAACATGCAAATCTGAAGCAAATAAATGCACAAGTAGCAAGTAAGATGCATCAGGATGGTCTTTTCATTTCGGGTACACCTGTCCTAGACAGACCCAAACCCTGTGTTGAGTCTCCAAGGTCAAATGCACGTGATGCAAACAAACGTTCCTACTAGGGATCCGGCATGAGGCTTTGTTATACTAGGTTTAAAACCTAGGTTTATTGTTCTAGACCTGGCTTACCCGAGTGGACAACTCGAGCCGAGGGGGGCAGCGTACCGGGAATACAGAAGCTTCACCGGCTTAGCAACTTATCCGAACCTCATTCTAAAATGGGAAAAGACTCTAGATAGAAGAGAATCCACACGAAGTGCACCCTTCTCCATGATTTAGAAGACTTGGAGAGGAGAAATGGTTACGTAGCAGTTTATATACAGTTTCACAAAATATCAAAGCGGTAAAAGCATTTAGCACATTAGGCTCAAACATGTAGGAAAATCAGATAATAGATAAAGCCAATCATAACAGCTATTCTAAGCTCGAATTCTTGAACCCTGAACTAGAGATTCTGGGTTCGATCCTCAGCAGAGTCGCCAGAGCTGTCACACCTCCTTTTTACTTACTCGAAGGTAATACAAGGGAGTTTTTCCAATTTAAGTGACATTATTCGAAATGGGATTATTTATTCATTTTATTCAGAGTCGCCACTTGGGATGGTTTGCTTTCTGGTGTCCCAAGTCACCGGTTTATTTTAAAATCCCAAATCGAGG
Source organism: Nicotiana tabacum (assembly GCF_000715075.1). Classification (NCBI taxonomy): domain Eukaryota; kingdom Viridiplantae; phylum Streptophyta; class Magnoliopsida; order Solanales; family Solanaceae; genus Nicotiana; species Nicotiana tabacum. The sequence goes on from NC_134099.1 coordinate 129,364,069, forward strand.
AAAATTCGACTTTCCTTTTGAAGTCTGCGAACCAGAAATTCTAGGTAAGGAACTCTGTTAACCTGAGGGAAGGTGTTAGGCAACCCCGGATTCCGTGGTTCTATCACGGTCGCTTAACTATTATAATTGTCCTATTATCTGATTTTAATACATGTTTTAACCTATGATGCCACTTTAAACTATTAACCGCTTTTAATTAAATTTAAAGAAGATTGAACGTCGTTTGCAATATGTCTTTGGATCGCGCCACATGAAATGCACCCGCAATCCGAAGCACATTTTATTCAACGTTTTAAGATTTGGATTTGGGTCACATGAAATGCACACCCGAATTTAGGAAGATAATATTATTAAAATACGCGCCTAAAGCAACTACGTGTTTTAATTTTGCGAGGGCCATGAAAATTTACTAAATGGCACGCCTCGAGTTCTAAGTATTTTAAAAGAAATAATTAAATGAGGGCCACGCATTGGAGATTTTATTTGGTGTAACGCACCTCAATTCCATTTTAAAAGGATATTTAGGCTAGAATTCGAAGGGCCATAGACTATTTGTTTTATCTAGTATGGCTCTCCTCTATTCTAATTAATGGCCTTAATTAATTAACACTAAGTGTAGTCAAGGGTTCTCTTTAAACTAACTAAGGTGGCTTGCTTGAGGAAAACTAATCCATTTACGGGAAAAAAAGCTTGAGCCAACACAAATGGACTGATGGCCCAACAAGAGAAGTGCTCCAATCTACTCAAGGGAATTTTCAGGATTAGGCCACGTGATGAGCCCAAATTCGGAACCCTGCAACTATTGAGCACAAGGCTCCACATCAAATCCCTACAACTTATGGACAACAACTGAAGTTGCAAGTGAATTCAAAATGGACTAACAACGACACTAACGTATGTGCAGGCAAACTTGGAATTGTTTTCAACTTATTTGCGACCAATCACATGATATCCAGCAAGGATTTGATTTCGAAAGCAAATGTGACTTACGATTCTACAACTGATAATAAGCAAGAAGGATTTCTAAATTTTGACAGTTTCAATCTCATATCAACATGACCAGTCATATTACTTTTGTGCAAAGATTAACCAACAACAAATGATGTGTTTAAGAATACTTGGTAAATCGCTAGCACCACATCACCAGCAGGCCTAGTATTGAACTCAATATTTGTTGATTTGGCCCATAAATGACCAAATCCACAAACAACAGCCCAACACTCAATAATAATAATCTTTCAATAAACCTCAAATAGGCATAACTTTGAGCGTGATCACTGACTCTGCATGAACAGATACCATCCCAAGTCTAACAGAGCTAATTATGAATACTAACACCATATTACTTCTACTAATAAATACAAACTACTGATTTAAAGCTTATTTAGACAAGGTGATCATGGTAAATTAGAAAACAAATCTGTGAAACAAAAATGAGATAATTTCTATGCTTCGATTCTTCATTTTTAATTCATTCTTCAAGTTTTCACCTCACAACCAACAGAGTTACAGGGTCGTGTATCTGGAAAATAAGAGGAAACAAGAAGAAGGGAGGTTTCTACAAATGAAGAAACAACAGCAAATCCCAGCAGCAGGAGTAAACCAACCAACCAATTTTAAAACCAGAAAATGAAATACAGCAAACCAAGATCCAGTTTCAAACACACAATCAACCCAGCTGACCTCAAAACCAACCTCAATGACTAAGTCTCAAACCATTTCTAAGTTCAAACAATCAGGAAATCGATTCAGGAAGAAGAGGATTCCATATTTCAAAACTAAAGCTCAATGAAACAGTGTTTTCTGCAGAAGTTTCAGTCGTTCATTTGTTTTTAGAATTTTCACTCTAACAACCTGACTTGAGCTTCAAGTAGCAATGTCTTTATAGGCAAGCTATTAGGGCAGCCTAAAAGAAATCAAATTTGCATTTTGACCCTCTTGGAATTTTTGTTTTTGCTTAGAAATCCCTAGGTTAAAACTCAAAATTTCATTTAAGTCCTAATGGCACCTTCCCAGAAGCTGCCTAATCTAGTTACTGGGAGATTCCCTACTTAAATTCCCCAAATTACCCTTAACAAACCGGTTATTTACCCTCCGAATTGTTAACTTAAGCTAAATTAACCCAAAGTCCAACTATACCAACCCCTTTTAACTAGTCAGTGATGACCATAGTTACTTATGAGGGGTTTGAATACTCAGAAATGACCAAATGACACCGAAGAACATAAGAAATCCCAAAACTGGAAGGCAAATCCAAACAACTCTAATTTTAGGCTTGAATTAACTTTAATTACTAAAGCTCAGAATTGAACTCTACTACTAATGGATCATCGATCAAACAGATAAAACGAAACAAATAAAATTAATCAAACAAAAGAGAACATGCTATATTGTAGAACTCAGTATGAGCAAAGAGGGAAAAAATCAGAAATTTGAAACCTCGAAACCTAAGAAAATGGGCAAACAAAGGATCAAGGCACAGCTTATTAGCAATTGTAGGGAAAGAAAAACTAATCATGAAGGAAACAAGTATGAAGAAACAGATTAACTTAAAAGGGAAAAAGTTGGGTTCAACTGGAACCTCAACTAGTTTCAGTCAGAAGAAAAATTCAAATACGAGGTGAAATAAACAAAACCAACAAAAACTAAGAAAAAACTCACCGATTTTAAGCTCGAACACGACTGACCCTCCGATTTGAGTCTCGAAATGAGGTTAATCATTTGTTCTTTTCCAAGAACAAACGAACAATATTATTTCGCAACTAAACCGACCCTAAAACTCGTGAGAAAAATGGACTCTTGACCTTGCATGTACTAGTCAGGATTTGGCTCCTAAGGCTCGACTCACAGATGTAAGATTCGAGAAATTTCAGAGATGTTCGAAGGAATCTAAGTGAAGATTTGGAATGAGGGAGCGAAGACGGTCCTAGGGTGTTGATTTGGTGATGATTGGTGGTGGCGCCGCCACCCTCAGGCGGTGGGATTTCAGGGCGGCTGCTAGGGTTTCGGTTCCGGTTGAAAAGGGTGAGATGAGAGATGAGAGACGGGGGTAGGGGTACGGGCGTTTGGACAATTATATATCAAGAGGCAACCCAGTTCCGGACCGTTGGATTAAGGAGATCCGATGGTCGTGATCAAAGGGTTATCAGAATGACGTCGCTTTGGTTACTGAGGGGTTTGGAACGGGTTGGGATGCGAATCTGGGCCCGTTTTGAGCGGGTTTGAGAAAAAAGACACTTGGGCCTAGGGAGATTGAATTAAAACAGCCCAAATATCAGATTTTGTTCTCATTTCTAATTTCTTTTTATTTTCAAATCCTTTTCTTTTCAAATTAAAAATAAAACCTAAATTAATTTTTTAAACTAAATTAACCTACCCAATTAAATTAATCACTCATTATAGTATTTACAATAATTAATTAAATCCTAAATTTAAAGAAAAACTATAAAATTCAAAATTAAAGAGTTAAAATGCAAAATGAACTATTTTTTGTGATTTTTATATTTTATTAAACAAACTAATTTACTAATTAATCTAAAAAATATGAAATTAAATCCTAAATACAGTGCGTGATATTTTTTGCTATTTTTCATGATTTAAATAAAATTAATTATGCACACAAAATGTAAACAAACACGAAAATTGAGCAATTAATTCCTAAAAACCAAATAATAAAAAGAAAAATCCTAATTTTGGAGATTCTGTAGGAGTAATTCATGCGAAGCAAAACTCACGTGTTCACACCCATGAATCTTCTTTTGTTGTCCATTCTATTATTGTCGGAACGCGATCTAAAATTCTCATGATGTCGATCATTATCAAATCACTCAGTCCCTAATTCATGTTTAGTTTATCTTGTTCACCTGTCCATACTGAATTCTATTATTCTGGGGTTTAATTCTCCCTTCTGGTAATCACGTTAGAGCCACGAACTTATTCCCCAAAATGATGATGTGACTGTATGGCCTATACTATTTTGTTTTCTTAGGGCCCATCACCTTTCGTCTCTTTCTTCATTTGACTATAGGTTTTGTAACACTCTACCATTGTCATCCATGTATCGCATCTTACTCATAATTCTTCCTTATCTCTCTTTTCATTACTCTACTAATATTTCTATCTATCACTTTCTTTCGAAAACATCACCATGACATTCTTTTGTTTTTAGCTCCCCTTGCTTCATCCATTGGCTCTTCGGGTTGCCAAGCATTCTCGTTCTACTAGGGATGGGAACCATACTAAGGTAATATTTATCCCTTTAAGTCTTCTAGTGCCTATCTTTATAGTACTCATATCTAACTGTACTATTTTAGAGTGCACCATCTGGGTGTCTCATAAAGAGATCTATTAGCACATTTGCAATATCTTTTGGAAATGTCAACTAACGCAAACAATTCATCCATAATATCTTCTTATACTACTTTTGTTAACCCCCATAGGGAATATCTTGAATGTGTGTGACCAATTGTATATACCTCTGTTACTATTGAATATAACTCAAAAAGCTTATGTTCCTCTGCCTGAATTATAAATGTTGTTAACCTTCATTAACTGGGCGCCTCGTATCCTTCCTCATCTTGCTTCTTTTGCTTGTTGAAACTTGTATTTATCTTGTGAATCTCTCATTGTCTTTCACCATAAAGATGGATAGGCATTCTTGCCTTAAGGCTTCTTATCAGGAAGCTTACACCTTTCAGTACACCCATGATCTGCTAAAGACCTCACATTTACTTATCGTAGGCATCATTCAAAAATCCAATTCCTCTGAATCAGCTCTTTCTCAACTATCTCTCTTTCCAACCTTCTTTCCGGATGAAGGTATCATCTTATTATGAATGAAATAGAAATTCGGAGTTTGAATTCTTATAAGTGAGCTCTACCACACGATCTAGAGTAAGAAGAAAGAGTGACAATCCTAAATGCCCTATAGCCTCCTGCTTATAAGTGTGGTGCACGACACACCCATAAACAAGACTCTACTAGACACGGCTAGTAGACTCCTTAGGACAGAACTGCTCTAATACCACTTTTGTCACGCCCGAACCTGGGGGGAGAGACCGGCACCCAGTGCCTTACCTATCCTTGCGTACCAACTTGCAACTAAGGGACTCTGACATATGATGTCATACTTTGGCCGTGGGCCACATTGCAAGATAACTGCAAATGCTGACTAAATGTCAATATAAAACTGTGCCGACAAGGCCGTCATAACTATTACAGCTGACAAACCAACCAAATATACATACAAGGCCTGCAAGCCCAACATATTGCACTAACAGACAGGATATGTCTACAAGCCTCTATTGATGGATATACTATGATCAGAACAGCTCCCCGGCCTACTCATAACATATATACATATATACACAAGATGTACATAAAGCTCTAGACCCATCAATTCCGAAAGGCATGAAGCTTACCGATCAAGCTGAACTCGGGCAACACTTAATGAGAATGTCTATCCGCCTGTCTGTTTGAACCTGCACGCATGAAATACAGCACCCCTAGAAAAGGGACATCAGTACGAAATAATGTACTGAGTATGTAAGGAAATATACTGAAAGCTGAAACTGAACTGATAATATAATAACTACAAGTAGCTGAAAGTCAAAGATAATTTGAAGATATGCTTACTTGCTGATACTGACTCAACTCTCTCAATATAGTAAGTAAAATAGCTATCCGGCCCTATAAGGCTCGGTATACATATATATCTGCTCTGTCGTAGTAGGCTCGCTTATAAGCACTCGCTCATAGGCGCTCGTCCATACTAGGCTCTTTATCTCGACCAACTGGGTTCGCTCATAGGCGCTCGGCCACAGTAGGATCGGTATATATATAACTGCTCTACCATAGTAGGCTCGCTCATAGGTGCTCGGCCATACTAGGCTGAGTATCTCGACCAACTAGGCTCGCTCATAAGCGCTCGGCCATAGTAGGCTCGGTATATAACTTACCATCTGATCAGAGGTTGCCCAATAGGGTCCTACCCATCGATTATAGCTTGATGGTAATGAAAATACTTTAATACTGTATATATAAACCCTCTACTCTCTTGACTGGAAGAATCAAATACTCAAATGAATATGAAGTCCCGATAAAGAGAATATTGTAACTTGCGAGACTAGCAAAATATACGTAAATTTCGAGATATGAATTTTTCGTTATGCTTTGTTATCAAACTTGTGTAATGACAAGATCATGCCAAAATGAAAAGAGGGCTTAGCCTTAAAATACTTGTTCTGCGAAATTTTAGAACAAAATTTATACTATTTTTCTTGAAATTTTGGAACGAACTTGGCTTGATTTCCAATTCTGTTCTTGAGCAATCTTTCTTAAAGATAAAATGTCTTTGAAATGTTACCAAGAATCAGGTTCTTTACCCAATTCAAGAAATCAGACTTTAAAACAAGTCTTTGTCCAAAAATAACGTTTCTGACTTTATCCAAGTCTTTGTTCAAAATGGAAATTAATACTTTTAACAAGTGTTGTTTTGTTAAATTCCCACCTAACCTTAGGTAGCCACCTAAGCATATAAGACCCTTAGTAATTTTCTTGAATTGTGGCTTCTGACCACATGTAATTCCTATCCACTTATTAATAAACTGGGTAATGTTCTGTTACTTGTTAATTAATCAATTATCCGTATAATTTAAAAATTGACTCAACTTAATTAAATACTACTCTCTTTTAACATACCGTGTACACCTTACTAATATGGTCCTATAGTACCTTGTATGGCACTAGGTCATAAATATCGGGTATTTTAGCTCGGGTCGAATTTTATCCCAAAATGTCAAACTTTGGCAAAATTTATTTTCTTCGATTTTTACTTACCCTCTTACGTTTACGAATTTTACTCATCACTTATATCCTTATAATCCTCAAATAATCTTTTCCTTAGACTGATGTCAATTACCTTACGACCAATTTAACGTACAATACTTCAGGGTGCAACATCGGTGTAACTTAATACTACAAAGCGTGACATCACTGTAATGTAATACTGCTGGGTGCAACATTGTCGTAACTTAATACTGCGGAGCGTAACATCACCGTAATGTAATACTGTTGGGTGCAATACTGTCGTAACTTAATACTACGAAACGTAACATCATTGTAATGTATTACTATAAAGGGTAACATCATCGTAATATATTATTGCAGAGCATAACATCGAGGTAATACTGTGGGGCGTAACAGGATACAAGTGAATTGGAAGTGGAATCTAAAGGGAAAGTGGTATTTGAGGCTTGAGTTTGGCCGTGGAATCCGAGGGAAGTGTTTGGTCTAACCTTAGCTTGAGGAAATAGGTGTTGTATCTTATTTGCTACGTGTTAATATTGTGTTTGACGTAAAGGTGTGGTGACGAGTAGCTATATGTTGGTGTCGAGCATGCCCGTGAGTTTTATACTGTGATCATTGCGATTCATATTATGTACTATCTATGCCTAAATTGATGATATTCCATGTTGAACAAGACCTATGATATTTTCTTGGTATTTGTCCATTGTTGAGTAATGTACCAAGTTGAGACTTGTTTTGTGAAGTTAATTGTTGGAACGAAATTGGTTATAGCTGACTCCCTTGCCAGGATGTATTTATTTCTATTATTGATTCCCTTGTTGGGATGTTGTTGTTTATGCTGTTTGGGTGAGGAAAGAGCGATAAGGCACGAAGGGTGATGCCGTGCACATTTACATTTATATTTATGCATATGGCGAGGAAGAGTGATAAAGCACGAAGGGTGATGCCGTACATATTTATATTTATATTGATGCATATGGTGAGGAAGAGTGATAAAGCATGAAGGGTGATGCTGTGCACATTTACATTTATATTGATGCATATGGTGAAGAAGAGAGATAAAGCACGAAGGGTGATGTCGTGTACATTTATAATATTCATATGGTGAGGAAGAGTGATAAAGCACGAAGGGTGATGTCGTATACATTTTCATTATTGATTGCATGGTGAGGATTGAGAATAAGGCGCGAAGGGTGATGTCGTGCATTCATTTTCTGTTTGCTGTGATTAATTGCTGTTATTAGATCAAGTGCCTTAATTGTTTCATTTCCGTTACTTCTGTGTTTCCTTATTCTGGTATCCCCCATAGCATGTTGCGCCTTTCCCTTTAATTTTATTTAGCTTCTATTATTCTTATTTTGTTAGATATTGTTTAATTGCAAAGGTTATGATGTTTGTTGTATCCTAGCCTCGTCACTACTTCGCCAAGAGGTTAGGCAAGACACTTACCAGTATATGGGGTCGGTTGTACTGATGCTACACTCTGCACTTTTTGTCCAGATCCCGGTACTGGACCATACGGACCATAAATTGAGGTTGCTGCCTTTAGTCCAGTGGAGACCCGAGGTAGTCCTACCAGCGCCCGCAGGCCTTGGCGTACCCTTCTATCCTGCTTCTTTCTATTTTCATCTATTTCTGATATGGATGTGTATTTTCTTTGTTCAGACCACTATTTGTAGTATTCGTAGATAGTCTATGAGATTGTGACACCAGTTCTGGGTGGAGTTTTGTTATGGCTTCGTAATTGTACTAAGTTAAACTGTTAAATTTTGTTTTTCTGCATTTTTGTTTCCACGGTTTCCTTATATTAACTTGTAAATTATTAAAGGATAAAGTAAAAGGGTAAATGATCAGTAACATTGGCTTGCCTAGCGAGTTCAATGTTAGGCACCATCACAATCCCGACGGTGAGAAATTTGGGTCATGACAAGTCTCAGCAGCCGAAGGCTAGATTTAGTTGTGGCAATACGAGTCACATTGCCAGATTTTGGCCTCGAGCCTCAAGTAGTTCTCAGCACCAGGGTTCTCATGCCATGGTTCCATCACCGCGTGTTCCACCACCCGCTCAGCCAGCTAGAAGTAGGGTTCGAGGTGTTATAGGTGGAGGTCAGGCCATTAGAGATGGAGGTCAGGCAGCTAGAGGTCGAGGCCAGCCATCAAGAGGCCGTCCTAGGGATGTAGTTCAAAATGGTAGGGCCCCGCCCCGATGTTATACTATTCCCGCCAGACCTGAGGCTGAGGCCTCCGATACAGTTATCATTGGTACGATTTCAGATTGTAGTAGAGATGCTTTAGTTCTATTTGATCTAGGGTCCACATATTCCTATGTGTCATGTTATTTTGCCCCTTATCTGGTTGTGCCTCGTGATTCTTTGAGTGCTCCTGTATATGTCTTTACACCGATGGGTGATTCTATTATGGTGGATCGTGTTTATTGTTTGTGTGTGGTTGTTATTGGGGGTCTTGAGACTAGCGTAGATCTCCTACTTCTTGATATGGTGGATTTCGATGTCATTTTGTGGATGGATTGGTAATCCCCATATCATGCTATATTGGACTATCATGCCAAGACCATGACCTTAGCATGTTTCCTCTCTTAGAGTTGACATAGGCTCATGGCCATTCTACTAGCAGGGTTATCTCATATATGAAGGCTCGGCGTATGGTTGATAAGGTATGTTTGGCCTATTTAGTGTATGTTCGTGATTCTAGTGCTGAGGTTCCTTCTATCAATTCTGTGCTCGTTGTTCGTGAGTTTCAAGAGGTTTTTCCTTCAGACCTTTCGAGGATGCCACCCGACAGGGATATTGACTTTTACATTGATTTGGCTCCGGGCACTCAGCCCATTTCTATCTCGCCATATCGTATGGCCCCGCCACAGTTGAAAGATTTGAAGGAACAATTGCAGGACCTTCTTGATAAAGGCTTTATTAGACCTAGTGTCTCGCCTTGGGGTGCGCCAGTGTTGTTTGTTAAGAAGAATGATGGATCGATGAGGATGTGAGTATCCATTACCGAGGATTGATGATTTGTTTGATCAGCTTCAGGTTGTCAAGGTATTTTCGAAGATTGATTTGAGGTCTGGCTACCATCAGTTGAGGATTAGGGCATCCGATCTCCCTAAGATAGCTTTTCACACTCGGTACGGACATTTTGAGTTCTTAGTAATGTCATTCGGATTGACAAATGCCCCAGCAGCTTTCATGGATTTGATGAACTGAGTGTTCAAGCCTTATTTGGACTCCTTCGTGATCGACTTCATTGATGATATTTTGATCTATTCCCGTAGCTGGGAGGAGTACGAGCAACATCTTTGAGTCGTTCTTCAGACTCTGAGAGACAATCAATTGTATGCAAAGTTTTTGAAATATGAGTTTTGGTTGAGTTCAGTAGCATTCCTGGGTCACGTTATATCAGTAAAGGGTATTTCGTGGATCCTAAGAAGATTGAGGTAGTCAAGGACTGGCCTAGACCCACATCAACCACAGAGATCCAGAGTTTCTTGGGTTTGGCATGCTATTACTGTCGGTTTGTAGAGGGGTTTTCATCTATTGCAGCCCCGATGACCAGGTTGACCCAGAAGGCTGCCCAATTCAGGTGGTCGGACGAGTGTGAGGCGAGCTTTCAGAAGCTTAAGACTGCTTTGACTACAATACTAGGTGTTGGTTTTGCCCACAGGTTCAGGCCATATATAGTATATTGTGACGCATCTCATATAGGACTTGGCGTGGTGTTGATGTAGAATGGCAAGGTTATTGCATATGCTTCAAGACAGTTGAAGATTCACGAGAAGAATTATCCAGTTCATAATTTGGAGCTAGCAGCCATTGCTCACGTGCTATTTGGAGGCATTATTTATATGGCGTGTCATGTGAATTTTCACAGATCATAAGAGTTTGCAGTATTTGTTCAAGCAAAAGGAGCTCAATTTGAGGCAGAGGAGGTGGTTGGAGCTATTGAAAGACTATGATATCACCATCTTGTATTATCCTAAGAAGGCCAATGTAGTGGCCGATGCTTTGAGTAGGAAGTCAGCCAGTATGGGCAGCTTTGCGTATATTCCAGTTGTTGAGAGACCGCTTGCTTTGGATGTTCAGGCGTTAGCCAATCAGTTCGTGAGGTTGGATGTTTCTGAGCCTAGCTGTGTTCTATCTTGCACAGTCGCTCATTCTTCATTATTTGAGCGTATCTGAGATTAGCAGTATGATGATCCTCATTTGCTTGTCCTTAGAGACACAGTACGGCATGGAGGTGCCAAGTAGATTACAATTGGAGATGATGGAGTTTTGATGATGCAGGGTCGAGTTTGTGTGCCTAATGTAGATGGACTTCGTGAGTTGATTCTAGAGGAGGCCTATAGTTCTCGGTATCTATTCATCTAGGCGCCGCTAAGATGTATCAGGATCTGTGACAACATTATTGGTGGAGGAGGATGAAGAAAGATATTGCTGGACTCCCACGGACTTAGAGAAAGTTTGATGCAGTGTGGGTTATTGTGGATAGGCGTGGGTTATTGTGGATAGGCTGACTAAGTCAGCGTATTTCATTCCTATGGCAGTTTCCTATTCTTCTAAGTTTTTGGCAGAGATTTATATCCACGAGATCGTTAGTCTTCATGTTGTGCCCGTGTCTATCATTTTTGATCGAGGTAAGCAGTTTACCTCGCATTTCTGGAGAGCAGTGCAGCGCGAGTTGGGTATGTAGGTCGAGTTAAGAACAACATTTCATCCACAGATGGATGGACAGCCCGAGCGTACTATTTTGATCTTGGAGGATATGCTCTGAGCATGTGTTATTGACTTTGGAGGTTCGTAGGATCAGTTCTTGCCTTTTACGGAGTTTTCCTACAACAACAGCTATCAGTCGAGCATCCAGATGGCTCCCTATGAGGCATTATATGGTAGACGGTGTTGATCGCCAGTTGGGTGGTTTGAGTCGGGAGAGGCTCGGTTGTTGGGTAGAGACTTAGTTCAGGATGCCTTGGAGAAGGTTAAGATCATTCAGGATAGACTTCGTACAGCTCAGTCCAGGCAGAAGAGTTATGTCGATCGTAAGGTTCGTGATGTGGCATTCATGGTCAGAGAGCGAGTGTTGCTTCGGGTGTCGCCCATTAAGGGCATGATGAGATTTGGAAAGAAGGGCAAGCTAAGCCCTAGGTTCATCGGTCCTTTTGAGATCCTTGATAGAGTGGGAGAGGTGGCTTACAGACTTGTATTGCCGCCAAGTTTATCAGCTGTGCATCTAGTGTTTCATGTGTCCATGCTTCGGAAGTATCACGGCGATCCATCCCACGTGTTAAACTTCAACACTGTCTAGTAGGACAAGGACTTGACCAATGAGGAGGAGTCGGTAGCTATTCTAGACTGGAAGGTTCGTCAATTGAGATTGAATAATTTCCCTTCAGTTCGTGTGCATTGGAGAGGTCAACCTGTTGAGGCAGCGACCTGGGAGTCCGAGTCCGATATGCAAAGCCGATATCCCCATTTTTTCCCTGACTTAGGTACTTTTCTATGTCCGTTTGAGGACGAACGATTGTTTTAGTGGTAGAGAATATGATGACCCAAAAGGTCATCTCATGTTTTAGAACCCAATATGGGGTTCCGAGGCCTTCAAGACCTCATTTTATTTCTCCTTGATTTGCGTGCGCAGTCCAGGCGCGCTTCTGGAAAGCCCTTATGTGAAAAATTTGAAAAAAAATGCCAATTTTGCCTTTAAATTTAAATTTAAGTTGACTTTGGTCAATGTTTTGGGTAACGGATTTGGACCCATGATTTGACGGTCCCCGAAGGGTCCATAGAAAAATATAAGATTTGAGCGTATGCCCGAAACTGAATTCCGAGGTCCCTAGCCCGAGAAATAGATTTTTGAAGAAAATTGTTTAACTGAAAATATAAGAGTTTTTTGAAATTTTAAGATGCTTGATTTAGATGGTATCGGGTCCGTATTTTGGTTTCGAAGCCCGGTACAGGTTTAATGTTGTATATATGTTGTTTGTAAAATTTGGTAAGAAACGGACTTCATATGACGTGATTCAGGCCCTCGGTTGTGAAAATAGAAACTTTAAAAGTTCTTGAGATTTTCATTGATTTTGATGCTAAATTTGTTGTTTAAGATGTTACTTTGGCGATCTGATCACATGAACAAGTCCGTATGATATTTTTAGACTTGTATGCATGTTTGGTTTGGAGCACCGAGGGCTCGGGTGAGTTTCGGGATGTTTTGGAGTTAAGAATTTCTGTTGTATTGCTGCTTCTGTTGTTCTGACACTTTGTTCTTCGCGTCCACGAAGGAACTCTCGCGAACGCGAAGAGTAACTTAGTCTGAGGGAAATTTCCTTCTACGCGAATGCGAGGTACAGGTCGCGAACGTGGAGTGTTGGGGGAATTACCCTTCGCGAACGCGAAGGCCATTTTGGCAGGGACCTGGGAAGGGTGAAATACTCTACGCGAACGCAGAGAATGGCTCACGAACGTGAAGGTCGGGGGGTGAACCTTCACGAATGCGTATAGTATCTCACGAACGTGAAGGCTCTTCTAGCCAATGCTTCGCGAACGGGACAGGCTTCTCGCGAACGCGAAGAAGACCTATCTAGCGAATTAAAAACAGAACCTAAGTCGGGAAAATGCCATAAACATATCTTCTTCCACAGACCAACCTTGGGCAATTTTTGAAGAGGGATTTCATCTCCAAATCATAGGTTTGTATTCTTAAACTCATTTCCTTCATTTTCCATAAACACCCATTAGATTTCTAGGCCTAAATTTTGTTCTTTAAGGGTAGAAATTAGGAATTTTAGGAGAATTAGAAATTTTACAAACTTGGGGATTTAGACCTCAATTTGGGGTCGGATTCCGAAACTAAGTACATATTCGGGCTCGTGGGCGAATGAGTAATCGGGTTTTGGTCCGAACCTCGAGTTTTGACCAAGCGGGCCCGGAGTCAATTTTTGACTTTTTGGGAAAAATGATAGAAAACCTATAATTAAGCATTGGAGTTTAATTCTTTAATATTTATTGATGTTGTTAAGTTAATTATGCCTAGTTACAAGTGAATTGGAAGTGGAATCTAAAGGGAAAGCAGTATTTGAGGCTTGAGTTTGGCCGTGGAATCCGAAGTAAGTGTTTGGTCTAACCTTAGCTTGAGGGAATAGGTGTTGTGTCTTATTTGCTACGTGTTAGTATTGTGTACGACGTATAGGTATGGTGACGAGTATCTATACGTTGGTGTCGAGCATGCCCGTAAGTCTTATACTGTGATAATTGTGATTCATATTATGCACTATCTATGCCTAAATTGATGATATTCCATGTTGAAAAAGACCTATGATATTTTCTTGGTATTTGTCCATTGTTGAGTAATGTCCCAAGTTGAGACTTGTTTTGTGAAGTTAATTGTTGGAATGAGATTGGTTATAGTTGACTCCCTTGCCAGGATGTATTTATTTCTATTATTGATTCCCTTGCTGTGATGTTGTTGTTTATGCTGTTTGGGTGAGAAAAGAGCGATAAGGCACGAAGGGTGATGCCGTGCACATTTACATTTATATTGATGCATATGGTGAGGAAGAGTGATAAAGCACGAAGGGTGATGTCGTGCACATTTTTATTTATATTGATGCATATGGTGAGGAAGAGAGATAAAGCACGAAGGGTGATGCCGTGCACATTTCTAATATTCATATGGTGAGGAAGAGTGATAAAGCACGATGGGTGATGTCGTGCACATTTTCGTTATTGATTGCATGGTGAGGATTGAGAGTAAAAGCACGAATGGTGATGTCGTGCATTCATTTTCTGTTTGCTGTGATTAATTGTTGTTATCGGATCAAGTGCCTTAATTGTTTCGTTTCCGTTACTTCTATGTTTCCTTATTCTGGTATACCCCATAGCATGTTGCCCCTTTCCCGTTAATTTCTGTTTAGCTTCTATTATTGTTATTTTGTTAGATATTGTTTAATTGCACAGGTTATGATGTTTGTTGTGTCCTAGCTTCGTCACTACTTCACCGAGGTTAGGCTTGACACTTACCAGTACATAGGGTCGGTTGTGCTGATACTACACTTTACACTTTTTATGCAGATCCTGGTACTGGACTATACGGACCATAGATTGAGGGTGCTGCCTTCAGTCCAGTAGAGACACGAGGTAGTCATGCAGGTGTCCGCAGGCCTTGGCGTCCCCTTCTATCTTGCTTCTTTCTGTTTTTAATCTATTTCTGAGACAGATGTGTATTTTCTTTGTTCAGACCAGTATTTGTAATATTCATAGATAGTCCGTGAGATTGTGGCACCAGTTCTGGGTGGAGTTTTATTATGGCTTCGTAATTGTACTAAGTTAAACTATTAAATTCTGTTCTTCCGCATTTTTGTTTTCACTGTTTCCTTATATTAACTTGTAAATTATTAAAGGATAAAGTAAAAGGGTCAAATGATCAGTAACGTTGGCTTGTCTAGCGGGTTCAATGTTAGGTGTCATCACGATCCTGACGGTGAGAAATTCGGGTCGTGACACGAACCTTCGTTTTTTGCAGAAACCGTTCATACTCATAGGTAATTGTTTGAGAAGTTTTATGTTATTTCTAAAGGCGTCAAAATTTGCGTTCGAGGCAAGGTGATATATCACCTATTGTTTGTATCTGCTCCGAATAAATTTACTAAGCAGCAAAGGTGGTAATATATATGTCACTGCCTTATAGTGCTCGATAAGTTTATAACTTCATATTTCAAATTTAACTTTGTTATTGTTTTTCCAAAAATTAGAGAATATTAATTGATTCTGAAAGGTGCAAAATGTTTGTTATATGTTCTGCAGGTTATTCTAGCGGCATCCATAGTTTCAAAATCTGATGAAGGTATGCCTCAATTTAATTAATATATTTTTATGAGCTATATATTTTCTCTATGTAAATATACTCTATGTAATATATTTTTACATAATTTACTCTATGTAAAAAAATATATATGAGCTATATATTTTTTTGGAGTTTATAAAGGTGTTGGGTTTTTTATGTATTTAATTAATATATTAAGTACTTAAAAGAGGGTGTATGGGAAATGGAGGGAAATGAAATTTTTTAGTGAAATTTTAAGTTTCTCTCCTTGGCAAATGGACATTGTCCCATATTGGAAGAGGAAGAGGTTTTTTATGGGTATATAAGCAATTGCTCTTCTTCTAGCTCTTAAAGAGTTGAGAAGAAGGCAAGTCTTGTGCCGCCGTCGCTCGGATTCGGATTCGGTCAATTGATCGATTGATCGATTAACTTTTTGGATCAAATTTATTTGTTAATAGTAAACAACCATTTATGTAATGGCATTTATGTTGTGGCCGTTTTGCAGAAACAGTCATTCTGAAGAGTTGCACCTCTTCAGATTTCAGCCCAACTTTGGCTATAAATACAAGGCTATTCTGCTCAAAATTTTCATACGATCTTCTGAGTTTCTCCTCCTTCTTCTGCATAGTTTAAACATCAAACAAAGCAACAGTAAGTGTGATTTACTACCGAACTTTGTGTTCGCTGAAACACTGGAGTTTGAAGTCCACTACACCAGTGTGTAATTTGTTCTATCCTGGGAGGAAATAATCCATAACCTTGGGTACTAGGAGGGGATTAAATGCCTTAAGGAAACACTGTGAATTCAGTAGGTTCGAATTGGTTTTCTGTTATTTCGTAGTTCATTCCTGTTTATGTTCATTTATATTTCCAGAATTATTTTACAAATACAGTATACTAACAAAAGGCTCTGATAAAGGCTATTGTAAAATTTTCAAATTTACATTAGGGTAACATAAGCATTTTAGATATATGGTTGTTATCCGTGTGATAGTTTTGATATGTGAAATAGGTTTCTGGACCTTTCTCATTTTTTTCTTTCTAATTCCCATATTAAAGTTGGTTGCTACAAGCGTTTTGATTGTTCTCATTTTTACATAGAGTACTTGCTGGAGAAGAGCAATAAGAATATGGATAACAAACCAGAAGGAAAAGAAAGAGAATATGAATTCACTGAAATCACTCTCAGGCAAATTGAACTGTCAGATGTGGATGATTTCATGGAGTGGGCAACAGATGAAAAATTCAGCCGTTTTTGCATCTGGGATACTTGCACTTCCAAAGACCAAGCTTTGGATTATATCAAGAATAATGATATTTACCATCCATGGTCGAGAGCTATCTGCATTAAAAACAAGGCAATTAGGGAAATATCTGTGATGCCAAATTCTGGTTGTCATAGTTGTAGAGCTGAACTTGGATATGAATTGGCTCACAAGTACTGGGGCAAAGGGATTGTGACAAGAGCAGTGAAAATGGTGGCAACTACAATATTTTCAGAGTGGTCAAATCTGGAGAGGATTGAGGCGTTCGTGGATATAGACAATAAAGGATCACAAAGAGTGCTAGAAAAAGTTGGGTTCTTGAGAGAAGGTGTTCTAAGAAAGTTCATGAGTATAAATGGGAAATCAAGAGACATGGTAATATTTAGCTTGCTATCTACAGATGTTGTTCAACACTAGCCCCCGCAACTTTTTCATGTATTCTCCTTTTCCTCTTGGAGATCAAAAGGAGGAGCCAAAGGAAGTCTGTTAGAAATATTTTAGCTGTCATTTATTGTTTGATTACAATTCGGACAGTAATTGTATTGAATCATTGCCTGAATTAGTATTGTATGAACTATTGATAGACTTTATGAACACCAAGCATAGAGATCCAAATCATTGTGAGTGTTGTTTATGTCTGTCTAATTTATAGAACTTTTATCTTGTTTTTTTTCCTTTCTGGTAAATAAGATACTTGTATTATTATTAAAGTACTAGAATGTCATTACATGCGGGGCGGAGCTAGGTAGCCAGAAGGGGATTCAACCGAACCTCCTTCGCCCAAAAATTATATAAGGGGGTTAATTTATTTTTTTCGTTGCATGTACATATATCAGGTGTCACATATTTTACTTTTTTATTTTTATTTTTTGAATTTACTTGATGAAAATTCAACTTCTACCATTGATTACAAGCATACCAAATTATAACAAACACTAGCTGATATGGCTTTCTCAAAACTAGTTGAAGAATAAAAAGGAAAGGAGAAACAACTCCAAAACTATCAGCGAGAGTTTTAACTTCAACTTAATGTAAGGTGTTGCACAAAGCTTAAGAGTTGGATCGGACGAATAAAATTGCCAGTTATATAAGACATTAATAGAAAATTAATCGGAAAAAGAAAAATGCTAAAAAAATATAGAGATATCTGCCAAATTAAAATATAAAAAATAAACAAGAACAAGAACAAGAAAGAGGGAAAAATAGCTTCAACAACTTTTATGAGATTTAAAGCCAAATTAATGGGGCTTTGACACGGTTTAAAGAGTTGAAGAGAGGGAAAATGTCGAGAAATATAGTTCAACAAGGAAATTGCTAGGTACCTTACAGTTTAAGGGCTTATACATTTAGCAAATTAATTAAGTTTTTATGTAGCATTTTTATTTTTATTCCTGAAACACATATTTTTGTCGACAATACAGTACTTTTATCATTTTTCGTCACCTCCTATAAAACCTAATTAATACGGTCATATCCCCCTCCCCAACCCTAACCCAAAAGGATTGAGGACTTAGGCTAAAATTTCAAAAAAGAATCTGATTTTGGAGTTGGGCATGTAATTCTTAATGACTAGGTCAAGCTAAAATCAAGCAGTTTGAATTACTCTTGGAAATTTGATGTCTTCAAGGTAGGGTATATGGGCATTGTCATTAGATTCGTTAAAGACATATTAACTAAATAGAAGTATACTTTTAAAGTATGTTCCTTTAAATTTTAGATTATATGGTCTCGTACTTGACCATGAAAAAGGGTTAGGTTCGCACGCATGAGGAAGTATATTAAAGACATAATCAATTATATACTCCCCGTTTGATATTATATGAGGTAGTTTGACTCGACGCGGAGTTTAAAAAAAAAGAAGAAAACTTTTGAAACTTATGGTCTTAAAAGCTCAAGGGGTAAAAAGTTTGTGGAGCCATAACATTTGTGTGGCTATAAAAGATTCTCATTAAAGGCAAATGAGTAAAATAAAAGAGTTTAAAGTTGAATTATTTTCAAATTTAGAAATATGTCATTTGTTTTGGAACAAACTAAAAAGAAACTACCTCATTTAATATGAGACCGTTGAAGTATTAAATAAGTGTGTAATATTTTTCTATTATTTAGAAGCTGGAGTTATGTGTACGAACACGTTAGTCCGAAGTAGTACAAAACTCAATGAATTGTACTCTATATTTGGACCTACAGTCAACCACGTGTCCGTCTTTTGCTTTTACCTTACCACGTGTCTTTCACTATTTCAAATATTGCTTCTGTTTTATATTAAATGAGATAGTTTGATTTGGTACGGGATTAAAAAAAAAGACTTTTGAAACTTGTGGTGTTAAAAGTTTAAGGGGTAAGAAATTTGTGGGGCCATGATATTTGTGTGGCTATAAAAACTTCTCATTAAGGGTAAATGGATAAAATGAAAGAGTTTAAAGTTAAATTATTTTTAAATTTAAAAATGTATCATTTATTTTGGAATAGACTAAAAAGGAAAGTTATGTTTGTGTTTTTTCCTCTTTCTATGTTCAGATTTATTTCACGGATTTTTATTTCTACAATCTTTTGGCCTCCGTTGTATTTGTCAAGTCTGATAAGTTTTCTTCCCTGTTACTTTCTTTATATTTTCGCGTTCTGGCTTTCACTTTTGGATTTCTTTGAAGTATTGTCTCTCTTTTGTTTGATTTTGATTTCTCTATTCTTTTGATTTTACATGTATGTCTGGTATTTTATTTGATTTTGATATACATGTTGGAAAGAAATAGCTAGGTGGATTCTCTTTTTCTCTGATTTTGGTTGTGTAAAATGTGAAAAATTTATTCGTTAAAGGTTTCCATTCAAGGCGAAATACGGTTCAGGAAGAAACCAAAGTACCCAATGTATCTAGGATATTAACACTATCAGTACAAAGTAGCGTGGGAAGAAGCAATGAGATTTATATTCTCAAAATTGTGAATTATTTAGATGTAATTTCATAATTTAATCTTTAGTCAATACTATTTTTGTGATAACCCAAAAGGTTTTCTTCTGTTTTAGAATCTGATTTTGTGTTCTGAGACCTTAAAAACCTTATTTTATCTCTCTTCGATGTACGTGCATAGTCCGGGCGCATTTCTGGAAAGTCTTTATGTAGGAATTTGAGAAAATAATAATTTTTGCATTTAAAAGATTATTTTAGTTGAATTCGGTCAATATTTTGAGCAAACGGGTTCGGACCCATCTTTCGACGATCCCAGAGGATCCGTAGTAAAATATGGGACTTGGACGTATGCCCGGAATCGAATTCCGAAGTCCCAAGCCCGAGAAATAAATTTTTGATAAAAATTGTTAAACTGAAATTCCAAAGGTTTTGAGAAATTAGTAAATGTTTGATCTCGTTTGTATAGGGACCGTATTTTGGTCCTGGAGCCCGGTACAGATTTAATATAGTAATTACATAATGTCTGTGAAATTTGATGGAAAATGGAGTTTATTTGACGTGATTCGGACCTTTGGTTGAGAAAATAGAAGTTTGGAAACTATCTTGAAAATTTCATGTGTTTTGGTGTTGAATTCGTAGTTCTAGGTATTATTTAGGCGATTTGATCGCGAGAGTAGGTTCGTATGATGTTTTTAGACTTGTGTGTATGTTTGGTTTTGAGCCCCGAGGACTCGGGTGAGTTTTGGATAGGCTACGGAGTGATTTTGGAACTTAGAAATTTGCTGTTGTATCTGGTATTTGTAGCAGGCTTCTGATCTCACAATTGCGAGTTCAGACTTCGCAAATGCGAACCAAGCAGGCATTGCAATTGCGAAATTTTTATCGCAGTTGCGAAGAAAGCCTGGGCCAGCATAGTTTGCAAATGCGAACATATCTTCGCAATTGCGAAGAGAGTCTGGGAAGGGGTATGATCTCAAATGCGATCTTCTACTCGCATTTGCGAAGAACAGTGTTCGCAAATGCAACACTTTCTTCGTATTTGCGAAGGCAGTAGGACTGTGAAGGGCTTCGCATTTGCGATGGATCCTTCACATTTGCGAGCTTCGCATTTGTGAAGCTCAGGTTGCAATTGCGACATCTGCACCTGAGTAAAAGGATCTTGGATGGGATGTTTCATTCATTCTCCCATTTTTCAAAACCTAAACTTCAAGAGACGATTTTTCTAGGGCAAGTTCTGCCCCAAATCATAGGTAAATAATTCTTAACTTATTTCTTTCAATCTATTTCATCTTTTTACAAAATTTTATCCTAGAATTTAGAGTTTTTCATGGTGGAAATTGGGTATTTTTGGGCAAAACTTAAGAATTTCAAAATTTGGGGATTTAGACCTCAAATTGATGTCGGATTCCAAAACCAATTGTATATCCGGGCTCGGGGGTGAATGGATAATCGGATTTTGGTATGAATTTCGGGTTTTGACCAAGCGGGCCCGGGGTCGATTTTTGACTTTTGGGGAAAATAATGGAAAATCTATAATTATGCATTGGAATTGATTTCTTTGGCATTAATTGATGTTATTAAGTTAATTATGAATAGATACGAGTGGATTGAAGGTGAATCGAGAGGTAAAGCGGCAATTGACCTTTTAAATACTCGTTGGCTTGAGGTAAGTGTTTGATCTAACCTTGACATGAGGGACTACAGATCCCCGACTTATTTGTTATGTGAAATTCTATGTGTGTGGCATATAGGTGTGGTAACGAGTACCTATACACCGCCAAATTATCTGTTTAGCCTGTTACTTACCCCGTTTCCTTATATATTGCTTTCTTGTCTTAACTGCTACTTGCTTATTGATGCTTCCATATCTAATTGCTTCTTGTTAAATGTTATTTTTTTCTACAAGGTAGTGATTGTTCCGTAGTTTCATTATATTACATTGTTGGTTTACATTGGTTTATTGATGCTTCATGGTACCCTTTGGTTGGTCTCACTGTATAGTATTAACTATTGAAGTTTCATAATGGTATAGACCCCCCGTTGTTATGATTTGAAGTATATATGTTGTGGAGGGCTTTGAGCTAAATTGTGAAATACTTGTTCTTATTTTATGATTGGTACTGATATATTGGGATTGGGTTGCACGTCGCAAGGAATAAGGGTAAAATGGGACTGTCTAGTGGGATCAGGTTGCACACCGCAACAAGGAGTAATAAGGGTGGACAGGTGAGATCGGGTTGCGCGCCGCAATAGGAGAAATAAGGGTGATATATATTGAGGAGTACTAAGGGTGGACTGGTAGGATTGGGTTGCGCGCCGCAACAAGGAGTAATAAGGGTGAATGCTCATATTGTTATTTATTATATGGTGGGATCGGGATGCGTGCCGCATCATTTATTGTATATGTATTCTTCTTCTGCGGAGATTCATTATTGTTGTGTTGAAATTCTCTTAAGGATTGGTTATAGCTTAGTATTGTTAGACCGACCGGATTCCGTATTTATTAAATGCAAGTTAATGTCCTATTTTATTCCGTATCTTCTTTTTTGCCTTATTATAAACTGTTGCAGGATATATATTATTTATGCCATGCGGTTTCCTCGTCACTACTCTGTCGAGGTTAGGCTCGGCACTTACCAGTACATGGGGTCGGTTGTACTGATACTGTACTCTGCACTTTCTGTGCAGATTTCAGAGCTGGTAGTGGCTGATCGAGAGTGTTAGTTGGTTATACTTCACTCAGGAGACCCAAGGTAGTCCTGTAGGCGTCCACGGGCCTTGACGTCCCCTTCTATCTTCACTTCCTTTATGTTTTACTTTCCTCGAGACAGATGTATTTTCTTTCAAACCATTACTTGTAGTATTCATAGAATATTCGTGAGTTATGACACCTGTTTCTGGGTGGTATCTATTTCGGCTTTTATTAATAGTATAAGGGTAATCAGTTAAATCATGTACTTCTGCTTTTATTTCCGCTGACTTAGCTTTATTAAATTTTAGTTATAAAAGGATAAAGGAAAAAGGTGAATTATCCTGTAACATTGGCTTGACTAGCGAGTGAAATGTTAGGCGCCATCACGGCCCCGAAGGTGAGAAATTCGGGTCGTGACAAGTTGGTATCAGAGCATTAGGTTGCCTAGGACTCACAATTCATGAATAAGCTTAGTAGAGTCTGAGCAATCAGTACGGAGTCGTCTATGCTTATCCCTAGAGGCTACAGAGTTAGGAACAATTTCACATCTATTCATCTATGTCGTGCGATTTGATCTCTCAATGTTAATTGAACTTTCTACTTTGTTCTTTCGCAGATGGTGAGAACACGTACCACTTCATCAGCTGATTAGCAGCCCAAGCCCCCAATGGCAGCTCTTACGAGGGGCAGAGGACGAGGCCGAGGCCGTGCTAGAGGCCGGGACAGGGGCAGGGCACAGCCCAAAGCTCGAGCAGCAGCACTAGCGGGGGAGCCTCAGGTAGAGTTCGATGAGGAGGCTCCGGCCCAGACCGTTCCAGCAGGGCCATCTCAGGTTCCAGAGGGGTTCATAGCTACCCTGGTACTTCAGGATGCTTTGGTCCATTTAGTGGGCCTTATGAAGAGTGTTACTCAGGCCGGTATGTTTCCTGTAACACCAGTCGTCTCTCGAGCTGGGGGAGGAGAATAGAATTCTGCTACTCACACTCTGGCACAGATGGTTCCCCAATTTCAAACTTCAGCAGCTCAACCAGTTGAAGCAGCTCTGCCGGGTGTTGTAGCACAAAGTGGCGATGGAGCATCTATGTCTTCTAATGCCTTGTAGATATTGGACAGGCTTACCAAGCTTTTCACTACTAACTATGGCGGTACATCTTCAGAGGATCCTCAGGTCTTGGATAGTTGTCACAAGGTTCTATGGAACATGGGGATAGTGGAGACCAATGGGGTCGACTTTGCTGGCTTTCATCTGTCAGGTTCCGCCAAGAAATGGTGGAGATATTATTGTTGTCCAGACCAGCTGGGTCACCATCTCTCACTTGGGATTAGTTCTTGCAGCTATTCTTGGATAAGTATCTTTCTATCACTCAGAGAGAGGACTATTAGAGGCAGTTTAATCGCCTTCAGCAGGGTTCTATGACCATCACTCAGTACGAGATCAGATTTGTCTATTTGGCCCATCATGATCTTCTTATACTTCCCACTGAGAGGGAGAGGGTGAGGAGGTTTATTGAGGGACTTGCTCAGCCTATCAGATTACAGATGGCTAAGGAGACAGGGAGCGGGATTTCTTTTCAGGATGCATCCAATGTGGCCAGACGAGTTGAGATGGTTTTAGCTCAGGGGAGTGGTCAGGGGTCTGACAAGAGGCTTCATCACTTCAGTGGATTCAGTGTGGCCTCATCTGGAGGCCGAGGTACTTTTGGTAGAGGCCACCATCCTAGGCCATTTCATTCAGCACTTCAGACATCCCACGGAGTTTCAGGGGGTCGTGGCCCTTATGTACCTCCTTCAGGGCAGCCAATTTATAGTGTAACGCCAGCTCCCATTTGAGCACCTCCTCTTCAAAGTTATTATCGCAGTCAGTCAGCCTGTTAGTGTCAGTCCCAATTTCCTCAGCCGTAGTATTCAGATGGATGTTTTGAGTGTGATGAGTTGGGCATGTTCGAAGGACCTGTCCGAGATTAGTGGGTGTTCAGTCGCAGCAACAATGTTCTCGAGCCATGATTCCGACACCGCCTACCCAGCTATCTAGAGGTAGGGGTCAGGGAGCCAGAGGTAGCGGTCAGCCCGCTAGAGGTGGAGGTCAGGCCGTTTGAGGTGGAGGCCAGGCCATTAGAGGTGGAGGCCAGCCAGTAGGAGGTCATCCCAGGGATATAGTTCAGGGTGGTGGGGCCCAGCCCCGATGTTATACTTTCCTAGCCAGGCCTGAGGCTGAGTCCTTCGATGCAATTATCACATGTACTGTTTTGGTTTGTAGTAGAGATGCTTCAGTTCTATTTTATCCAAGATCTACGTACTCCTTTGTGTCATCTTGTTTCTTCATATTTGGTTGTGCCTTGTGATTCCTTGAGTACTCTCGTGTATGTATCCACACCGGTGGGGAATTCTATTATCGTAGATCGTGTCTATTGCTCATGTGTGGTTGTTATTGGGGGTCTTGAGACTATCGTAGATCTCATACTTCTCGATATGGTTGATTTCGATGTCATTTTGGGGATGAATTGTCTGTCATCTTATCATGCTATATTGGACTGTCACGCTAAGATCGTGACCTTAACACTGCCGGGGTTGCCTCGATTAGAGTGGAGAGGGATTCCTGGTCATTCTACCAGCTGAGTTATCTCTTATATGAAGGCTCGACATATGGTGGAGAAGGGGTGTTTGGCTTATTTGGCTTATGTGCATGATTCGAGTGCTAAGGTTCCTTCTATGGATTCTGTGCCAGCTGTTCGGGGATTTCCAAAGGTGTTTCCTATATACCTACCGGGGATGCCACCCGATAGGGATATCGACTTTTGCATTGATTTGGCTTCGGTCACTCAGCCCATTACTATTCCGCCATACCGCATGGCCCTGCCAGAGTTGAAGGAATTGAAGGAGCAGTTGCAAGACTTGCTTGATAAGGGTATTATTAGACCTAGTGTCTCGCCCTGGGGTGCACCTGTGTTGTTTGTGAAGAATAAGGATGGACCGATGAGGATGTGTATAGACTATCGGTAGTTGAACAATGTCACCATCAAGAACAAGTATCCATTGACGAGGATTGATGATTCATTTGATCAGCTTTAGGGTGCCAAAGTGTTTTCCAAGATTGATTTGAGATCTGGCTACCATCAGTTGAGGATTAGGGCATCCGATGTTCCCAAGACAGCTTTTCGCACTCAGTATGAGCATTATGAGTTTCTAGTAATGTCATTTGTGTTGACGAATTCCCTTGCAGTATTTATGGATTTGATGAATCGGGTGTTCAAGCCCTATCTGGATTCCTTTGTGATTGTTTTCATTGATGATATCTTGATCTACTCCCGCAGCCGAGAGGAGCATGAGCAACATCTTCGAGTCATTCTCCAGACTCTGAGGGAGAGCTAGTTATATGCTATGTTTTCGAAATGTGAGTTTTGGTTGAGTTCAGTTGCTTTCTTGGGTCACGTTGTATCAGCAGAAGGTATTTAGGTGGATCCTAAGAAAATTATGGCAGTCAAGGACTGGCCTAGACCCACATCAGCTACAGAGATCCAGAGTTTCTTGGGCTTGGCGGGTTATTACTATCGGTTTGTGGAGGGATTTTCATCTATAGAATCCCCTTGACTAGGTTGACCTAAAAGGGTGCCCCTTTCATGTGGTTGGACGAGTGTGAAGCAACCTTTCAGAAGCTCAAGACAGCTTTGACTACAATGCCGATGTTGGTATTGCCCATAGGTTCAGGGCCCTATACAGTATATTGTGACGCATCTCGTATTGGACTTGGTGTGGTGTTGATGCAGAATGGTAAGATTATTGCATATGCTTCGTGACAGTTGAAGATTCACGAGAAGAATTATCTAGTTCATGATTTGGAGCTAGCAGCCATTGTTCACGCGCTGAAGATTTGGAGGCATTATTTATATGGCGTGTCATATGAGGTGTTCACAAATCACAAGAGTTTGCAATACTTGTTCACGCATAAAAAGATCAATTTGAGGCAGAGAAGGTGGTTGAAGCTATTGAAAGACTATGATATCACCATCTTGAATCATCCTGGGAAGGCCAATGTGGTGGCCAATGCTTTGAGTAGGAAGTCAGCCAGTATGGGAAGCCTTGCGTATATTCCAGTTGGTGAGAGACCGCTTGCATTAGATGTTCATGCTTTGGCCAATCAGTTCGTAAGGTTGGATATTTCTGAGCCTAGTCGTGTTTTAGCTTGCACAATCGCTCGGTCTTCCTTTTTTGAGTGTATCAGGGAGCTGCAGTATGATGATCCTCATTTGCTTGCCCTTAAGGTCACAGTGTGGCACGGTGGTCCATGTAAGTTACAGTTGGAGATGATGGAGTTTTGAGGATGTAGGGTCATTTTTGCGTGTCTAATGTGGATGGACTTCGTGGGTTGATTCTAGATGAGGCTCATAGTTCCCGATATTCTATTCATTCGGGCGCCACAAAGATGTATTAGGACTTGCGGCAGTATTATTGGTGGAGAATGATGAAGAAAGATATTGTTGCATATATAGCTCGGTATTTGAATTGTCAGCAAGTAAAGTACGATCATCAAAGACCTGGTGGTTTTCTTCAGAAGATTGAGATTTCTGAATAGAAGTGGGAGCGCATCACTATGGATTTCGTTGTTGGACTCCCACGGACTCTTAGGAAGTTCGATATAGTATGGGTTATTGTGGATAGGCTGACTAAGTCTGTGCATTTCATTCCTGTGGCAGTTTTCTATTCTTCGGAGCGGTTGGCAGAGATCTATGTTTGTGAGATTGTTCGTCTTCATATTGTGCCCATATCTATCATTTCTGATCGAGGTATGCAGTTTACCTTACATTTCTGAAAGGCAGTACGACGTGAGTTGGGTATGCCGGTCAAGTTGAGCACAACATTTTATCCTCAGATGGACGGACAGTCCGAGAGTACTATTCAGATTTTGGCGGATATGTTATGCGCCTGTGTTATTGACTTTGGAGGTTCTCGGGATCAGTTTTTGCCGTTAGCGGAGTTTGCCTACAACAACAGTTATCAGTCGAGCATCCAGATGGTTCCCTATGAGGCATTATATGGTAAACGGTGTTGATCGCCGGTTGGGTAGTTTGAGCCAGGTAAGGCTCGGTTTTTGGGTACAGATTTTGTGCAGGATGCCTTGGATAAGGTTAAAATCATTCAGGATAGACTTCGTACAGCTCAGTACAGGCAAAAGAGTTATGCCAACCATAAGGTTCGTGGAGTGGCATTCATGGTCGGAGAGAGAGTGTTGCTTCGAGTGTCGCCCATGAAGGGCGTGATGAGATTTGGGAAGAATGGCAAGCTAAGCTTTACGTTCATCGGACCTTTTGAGATCCTTGATCGAGTAGGAGAGGTGGCTTACAAACTTGTGTTGGTGCCAGGTTTATCAGCATTGCATCTAGTGTTTTATGTGTCCATGCTTCGAAGTATCATGACGATCCATCTCATGTGTTAGACTTCAGCACTGTCCAGTTGGACAAGGATTTGACCTATGAGGGAAGTGCCGTTAGCTATTCTAGACTGGCAGGTTTGTTAGTTGAGATCGAAGAGCTATCCTTAGGTTCGTGTGCAGTGGAGATGTCAGCCTGTTGAGGTAGCTACCTGGGAGTCCGAGTCCGATATGCGTAGCAGATATCCCCATCTTTTCACTGACTTAGGCACTTTTCTATGTTCGTTTGAGGACGAACGATTGTTTTAGAAGTGGAGAATGTGATGACCCAAAAGGTCATCTTTTGTTTTAGAATTCGATTCCATGTTTCGAGGCCTTGAAAACCTCATTTTATCTCTCCTCGATTTGTGTGTGCAGTCCCGGTGCATTTCTGAAAAGCATTTATATGGGAATTTGAGAAAATAATAATTTTTGCATTTAGAAGTTGATTTTAGTTGAGTTCGGTCAATATTTTAAGTAAACGGACCCGGACCTGTGTTTCGACGGTTTAAGAGGGTTCGTAGTAAAATATAGGACCTGGGCGTATGCCCGAAATCAAATTCCAAAGGTTTTGAGAAATTAGTAAATATTTGATCTCATTAGTATCGGGCCTGTATTTTGGTTCCGGAGCCCGGTACATATTTAATATGGTAATTACATCATGTCTGTGAAATTTGGTGAAAATGGAGTTTATTTGATGTGATTCAGACATTTGGTTGAGAAAATAGAAGTTTGGAAACTATCTTGAAAATTTCATGTGTATTGGTGTTGAATTCATAGTTCTAGGTGTTATTTTAGCAATTTGATCGCGTGAGCAAGTTCGTATGATGTTTTACGACTTGTGTGCATATTTGGTTTGGAACCCCAAGGGCTCGAGTGAATTTTGGATAGGCTACGGAGTAATTTTGGAACTTAGAAATTTGATTTTATATCTGATATCTGTAGCAGGCCTCTGATCTCTCAGGCTTCGCAAATACAAACCAAGCAGGCATGGCAATTGCGAGGTTTTTATCGCATTTGCGAAGAAAGCTTGGGCCATCATAGTTTGCAAATGAGAACATATCTTCGCAATTGCGAAAGGAGTCTGGGAAGGGGTATGATCGCAAATGTGATCTTGTACTCACATTCGCAAGGAACAGTGTTCGCAAATGCGACACTTTCTTTGTATTTGCGAAGGAAGCAGGACTGTGAAGGGCTTCACATTTGCGGTGGATCCTTCACATTTGTGAAGCTCTGGTCGCAATTGCGACATCTACAGCTGAGTAAAAGGGTCTTGGACGGAAGTTTTCATTCATTCTCCCATTTTTCAAAACTTAAACTTCAAGAGGCGATTTTCCTAGGGCAAGTTCTTCCCCAAATTATAGGTAAATGATTCTTAACTCATTTCTTTCGATCTATTCCATCTTTACAAAATTTCATCCTAGAATCTAGGTTTTTTCATGGTGAAAATTGGGTGTTTTTGGGTAGAACTTAGGAATTTCGAAATTTAGGGATTTAGACCTCAAATTGAGGTCATATTCCAAAATCAATTGTATATCCGGGCTCGAGGGTGAATGGATAATCGGGTTTTAGTTCATTTTCGGATTTTGACTAAGCGGGACCGGGGTCAATTTTTGACCTTTGGGGAAAATGATGAGAAATCTATAATTATGCATTAGAATTGATTTCTTTGGCGTTAATTGATGTTATTAAGTTAATTATGAATAGATACAAGTGGATTGGAGGTGGAATAGAGAGATAAAGCGGTAATTGAGCTTTGAAATACCCGTTTGCTTGAGGTAATTATTTGGTCTAACCTTGACTTGAGGGACTAGGGATCCCCGACTTATTTTCTATGTGAAATTCCATGTATGTGGCGTATAGGTATGGTGACGAGTACCTATACGCCGCCAAATTATCTGTTTAGCATGTTCCCTTCCGTTTCCTTATATATTGCTTTTCTGTCTTAACTGCTACTTGCTTATTGATGCTTACATGTCTAGTTGCTTCTTGTTAAATGTTGTTTTCTCTATTGAAGGTATTGATTGTTCCGTAGTTTCATTATATTACATTGTTGGTTTACGTTGGTTTATTGATGCTTCATGGTACCCTTTGGTTGGTCTCGCTGTGTAGTATTAACTGTTGAAGTTTCATAATGGTATAGACCCCCTATTGTTATGATTTAAGGTATATATGTTATGGAGGGTTTTGAGCTAAATTGTAAAATACTTGTTCTCATTTTGTGATTGGTACTGATATGTTTGGATGGGGTTGCACGCCGCAACAGGAGGAATAAGGGTGAAATGTGATTGTCTAGTAGGATCGGTTGCAGGTCGCAACAAGGAGTAATAAGGGTGGACAGGTGGGATCAGGTTGCACGCCGCAATAAGAGGAAAAATGGTGATATATATTGAGGAGTAATAAGGGTGGACTGGTGGGATCGGCTTGCACGCCGCAACAAAGAGTAATAAGGGTGAATGCTCCTATTGTTATTTATTCTATGGTGGGATCGAGATGCGCGCCGCATCATTTGTTGTTTATGTATTCTTCTTCTGCTGAGTGAGATTCATTATTATGGTGTTGAAATTCTCTTAAGGATTGGTTATAGCTGAATATTGTTAGAACGACCGAGTTCCGTATTTATTAAATGCAAGTTACTGTCATTTTTATTCCGTATCTTCCTTTTGCCTTATTATAAACTATTGCATGATATATATTGTTTATGCCCCGCGGTAGTGGTAGCAATTTCAATCCACATTTGCTCAATCCGCCCAACCTGTCCACAATAAACCCGTATGTAACCCGCCCTTTTTAAATATGGGTAAGTATGGTTAATCCATATTCAACCTGCAATAAAATAGGCAAAAAATGGGCTAAATGCGGGTTGAATGCGATTTTAAATTTGTTTTGATTTCTCGATTCCCGCATGAGGTCTAAAGCTATTACTCACTGTTCTATATCCTTTGTCAGAGAATTGCTTTGAGTAGAATCTAATTCATTTGTTTTACCATTTGTTTGTTATACTACTGGCATGAAACAAGTAATGACTTCTTCACCCAAAATACACATAAACATGTTTTCGACCTTCATTGTCTAACTTGATATATTTAACATTGATTATTACGTTTTGTTTTGTAACAAAAAGTTGATAAGTTAAAAACTATCCCAAAAAAATGTCATGAATTTCTTTTTTGTTGAAAAAATTACAGAAAAGAAAACTAACTTTCTTGACGTTCTATGTAATAATGATAGCACTAATTAAGTGAAGTACTTTTTACTTTCTCATAAAAAAAATTAAAAATTAAAGAAAATACTAAGTTAAGTATTTTCCAGAAACAGAGTTCTAGAGAAAGTAGTTAAACCATTTACCCATGGAAATATTGCAAAAATGTCACCATACTTTGCCAAGACTTGTGAAATTCTCAACAGTAAATTATTACTACAAATTTACTAATTAATGAAATAGGTTGTAAATGCATTTTGTTAGGGTAATTTTTTAAATTATTACAGGGTTAAAATTTTTCCTTGAGAACCGTATAATTCTTGTGCTTAAATAAGATGTTAAAACCATTTTTTATCCATTAAAATGAAATTCTTTTTGAAAAGTTCAAGCACTAATGGAAGGGCCTTAATTAGCACATTTCTCTTTTAGCTGGACATACTCCCATGAGAGAAATTGAAACACAATTTAATTGTCTTCTGAGAACTTGAGAACAGCAAATAGAGTAATTTTTTGTTTGAGCAGAGTCAAAATGGAATGGTTTCAGACAAAGGTACAAAAATGGGTCAAACCCACTTTTTATCCTGCCCATTTTATACCCAACCCATATTTTATCCGTATAAAAATGGGCGGGTTGGGTTGTAACCCATTTTTGTTCTCCCCATTTTCAACCCGCCCAAATCCAACCCAACCCGCCCATTTGCCATCACTATCCCGCGGTAACCTCGTCACTACTTTGTTAAGGTTAGGCTCGACACTTACCAGTACATGAAGTCGGTTGTACTGATACTGCACTCTGCACTTTCTGTGCAGATTTCGGAGCTGGTAGTGGCTGATCGAGAGGTTGGTTGCTGATACTTCACTCGGGAGACCCATGGTAGTCCTGTAGTCATCCATAGCCCCTGGCGTCCCCTCCTATCTTTACTTTATTTCTGTTTTACTTTCCTCGAGCCAAATGTATTTTCTTTCAAACCATTACTTTTAGTATTCATAGACATTTCGTGAGTTGTGACACCAATTTCTGGGTGGTATCTATTTCGGCCTTTGTTAATAGTATAAGGGTAATCAGTTAAATCATGTACTTCCGCTTTTATTTTCGCTGACTTAGTTTTGTTAAATTTTAGTTATAAAAGGATAAAGGATAAAGGTGAATTATCCTGTAACATTGGTTTGCTTAGCGAGTGTAATGTTAGGCGTCATCACGATCCCAAAGGTGAAAAATTCGGGTCGTGATAATTTTTTTTGAAGATTATTGATTTACAATGTTTATTCTATCTGTGAAATTGTGCTTGCGTTTTGCTATATTTTTCTTTCTAATACTCCTAAAATATAGGTGATATGTATATTCAATTCTTTTGATAATCTCTTTCTTCATGCTTTGTTTGTACATGTATGTACTTATTTTTTTGGAATATTCACATGTTATCCATCGACTATGTGTTTCGGCCTGATGAATCTTGTGGAGGAATGTATGTACTTATTTTTTTAGTACTCTTCTACTAAACCACTGAATTTCTATCACGAACAAAAGAGCGACAAAAGCGTAAGAACTTTGATGCAGCAAAAGTGTTTGACAATAAACCTGAAACAACTGAAGAAGTTCTTATTCCATTCTTTTTAAGTTGTTCTATAACATAAACATCTATTCAGCAACTCCAGATGTACATTACTTACTTCCACTAGAGAGAATATTGAACAATATCTTATGCATTATATATCTTTTAGTTAATTCACTATGAATAACTTCCATTGGGTTTGTTATTATTGTTATTGCCTTAATTCACTATGCATAAAAAGCTAATTGCTGATTCGGTTCAAAACTATTTTTGCTAGCAAGTAATTAAATGAGAGTTGACATGACAAGATGACCCATTAAAAAATAGATTAGCCATATTTTTGCTCAGTAAGATGAACACCATCCCAATTAATGTACTGAATAGGGCCAGGACAAGAGCTTGCGGACATAGAACTACAAGCGTTAAAAAGTTAATTTGCTCCATGCTGGTTCCAGTTACGTGTTTTATATGGAGGTAGTTTGTGATAACAATGAGACATCTTTGAATAAGAATATGTGTCCAATGATATAAAAATGTGGAGTACAGTTGATATGTAGTCACAGTCTGAAGGATAAAAAATGTGGGGTCCATCCCATAAATCAAGGAAGAAAATTCTTCCTTGATTAGCCGCCCATGTTTCCCTTCTCCATTTGTCAAATATGAAAAAAAAAATTGAAGCATGGTAGGTGAGGTTCTACCTATAAAAAGAGAGTTTCGGCTCTCATTTTTGACACACCAATCTCAGAGGAAAAATATATCTGTGAGTTAGAAAGAAAGAGTGAGGTTTCACAGACAGGGTATAAAAAAATAGTCTGTGAGAAAAATATAGAATAAGTGATATTGTAGTGAAGTGGAATATCAAAAGATGATTATTCTTTGAGTGTTGTAGTGGTATTTTGAGTATTTTACTCGGACCTACAAAATGTAAAATTCCTTGCTATAGTGATATCAGTTGCTCTTCTCAGGGCCGTGGTTTTTTCCCTTATTCAAAAGGGGTTTCCACGTAAAAATCTTGGTGTCGTTGTTACTCTTTTATTCTTATTAATTACCGTATCTCGGTGCTACGTTCTTATTTCGCTTTTATTACCGTGAATATTATTTTGTAGGGATTTATTCCCAACAACTGGTATCAGAGCACAGGTTCTGCTCATTCACTGAAATACTATTCACTGTCGGCAGTACTATACTCAGTGAAAAATAAAAATGTTCAGAGTAAAGTACGAGGTAACAAAATTTAACGAAGATAACGGTTTCTTAACATGGCAAAGAAGGATGAGGGATATGCTCATCCAACAAAGATTACACAAGGTACTAGATGTTTATGCCAAAAAGCCTGATACCATGAAAGGTGACGATTGGGCTGACTTGGATAAAAGAGCTGCTAGTGCAATCAGGTTGCATTTATCAGATGATGTGGTAAATAACATCATTGATGAAGATACTGCACGTGGAATTTAGAGAAGGTTGGAAAGCCTATACATGTCCAAAATGCTGACAAATAAATTGTACCTAAAGAAGCAGTTATACGCCCTACACATGGGTGAAGGTACGAATTTTTTTATCACATTTCAATGTGTTTAACGGACTAATCACACAGCTTTCCAACCTCGAAGTGAAAATCGAGGAAAAAGATAAAGCCATCTTGCTATTGAACTCGTTGCCATCTTCGTACGATAATTTGGCAACAACCATCCTGCACGGTAAGACTACTATTGAGTTGAAAGATGTCACATCGACTCTTTTACTCAATGAGAAAATGAGAAAGAAACCTGAAAATCAAGGACAGGCTCTCATCATAGAAGGTAGAGGTTGGAGTTATCAAAGGAGTTCGAGCAACTATAGTAGATCCGGAGCTCGTGGGAAGTCAAAGAACCGATCTAAATCAAGAGCCAGAAATTGCTACAATTGTGATCAACTAGGTCACTTCAAAAGAGATTGCCCAAATCCAAGGAAGGGCAAAGGTGAAACCAGTTGCCAGAAGAATGACGACAACACAGCCGCCATGGTGCAAAACAATGATAATGTTGTCCTCTTTATAAATGAGGAAGAGGAATGCATGCACCTATCAGGTCTAGAGTCGGAATGGGTGGTTGACACAACGACATCTTACCATGCCACACTGGTAAGAGATCTTTTTTGCGGATATGTAGTAGGTGATTTCGGCACAGTGAGAATGGGTAACACAAGTTACTCAAAGATTGCGGGGATTGGTGACATTTGTATCAAGACAAATGTCGGATGCACATTGGTTCTAAAGAATGTGCGACATGTACTTGATTTGCGGATGAACTTGATCTCGGAAATTGCTTTAGACCGAGATGGATGCGAGAACTATTTAGCAAATCAAAAGTGGAAACTCACTAAGGGATCATTGGCGATTGCAAAGGGAATTGCTCGTGGCACGTTGTACAGGACAAATACAGAAATATGCCAAGGTGAATTGAACGCGGCACAAGATAAGATTTCTGTAGATTTGTGGCACAAAAGAATATGTCATATAATAGAGAAGGGATTGCATATTCTTGCCAAGAAATAACTCATATCTTATGCCAAAGATACAACGGTAAAACCTTGTAACTACTGTTTATTTGGTAAGCAGCATAGAGTCTCATTTCAGACATCGTCTGAAAGAAAATTGAATATACTTGGTTTAGTATATTTTGATGTTGTGACCCAATGGAAATTGAATCAATGATCGGT
This sequence comes from Nicotiana tabacum, assembly GCF_000715075.1. NCBI lineage: Eukaryota > Viridiplantae > Streptophyta > Magnoliopsida > Solanales > Solanaceae > Nicotiana > Nicotiana tabacum. The sequence continues at coordinate 129,399,426 of NC_134099.1, forward strand.
AACAAATATTTTGTTACTTTTATTGATGATACTTCACGAAAATTATGGGTTTATATTTTGAAAACCAAAGATCAGGTGTTTCAAGTTTTCCAAAAATTTCATGCTCTAGTAGAAAGGGAGACGAGTCGAAAGCTAAAGTATCTCCGAAGTGATAATAGAGGTGAGTACACTTCAAGGGAATTTGAAGAGTACTGTTCAAATCATGGGATCAGACATGAAAAGACAATTTCTGGAATCCCACAACACAATGGTGTAGCCGAGAGGATGAAGCGCACCATTGTGGAGAAGGTGAGAAGCATGCTTAGAATGGCTAAACTGCCTAAGTCATTCTAGGGTGAAGCAGTTTAGATAGACTGTTACCTAATCAATAAAAGTCCATCGGTTCCGTTGGCGTTTGACATCCCAGAGAGAGTTTGGACCAACAAGGAGGTGTCCTACTCGCATATGAAGGTGTTCGGTTGCAGAGCTTTTGCACATGTACCAAAAGAGCAGAGAATAAAACGGGATGATAAATCTGTTCCCTGTATATTTATCGGATATGGAGATGAAGAGTTTGAGTACAGATTGTGGGATCCTGTAAAGAAGAAGTTCATTAGAAGCAGAGATCTAGTCTTCCGAGAAAGTAAAGTTGGAACTGCTGGTGATATGTCAGAAAAGGCGAAGAATGGTATAATTCCTAACCTTGTTACTATTCCTTCTACTTCTAACAATCCCACAAGTGCAGAAAGTACGACCGACAAGGTTGTCGAGCAGGGGAAACAACCTGGTGAGGTTATTAAGCAGGGGGAGCAACAACTTGATGAAGGTGTCGAGGAAATGGAGCACCCCACTCAGGAAAAAGAACAACCTCAACCTCTGAGGAGATCAGAGAGGCCAAGGGTAGAGTCATGCAAGTACCCTTCCACAGAGTATGTCCTCATCAGTGATGAAGGGGAGCCAGAAAGTCTTAAGGAGGTGATGTCCCATCCAGAAAAGAACCATTGGATGAAAGCCATGCAAGAAGAGATGGAATCTCTACAAAAAAATGGCACGTACAAGCTGGTTGAACTTCCAAAGGGAAAAATACCACTCAAATGCAAATGGGTCTTTAAACGCAAGAAAGATGGAAATGGCAAGCTGGTCAGATACAAAGCTCGATTGGTGGTTAAAGGCTTCGAACAGAAGAAAGGTATTGATTTTGACAAAATTTTCTCACCTGTTGTCAAAATGACTTCTATTCGAACAATTTTGAGCTTAGCAGCTAGCCTAGATCTTGAAGTGGAGCAGTTGGATGTGAAAACTGCATTTCTTCATGGAGATTTGGAAGAGGAGATTTATATAGACCAGCCAGAAGGATTTGAAATAGCTGGAAAGAAACACATGGTGTGCAAATTGAATAAGAGTCTTTATGGATTGAAGCAGACATCAAAGCAGTGGTACATGAAGTTTTACTCATTCATGAAAAGTCAAACATACCTAAAGACCTATTCTGATCCATGTGTATACTTCAAAAGATTTTCTGAGAATAACTTTATTATATTGTTGTTCTATATGAATGGCATGTTAATTGTAGGAAAAGACAAGGGGCTGATCGCAAAGTTGAAGAGAGATTTGTACAAGTCATTTGATATGAAGGACTTGGGCCCAGCACAACAAATTTTAGGGATGAAGATAGTTCGAGAGAGAACAAGTAGAAAGTTGTGGCTATCTTAGGAGAAGTACATTGAACGTGTACTAGAACGCTTCAACATGAAGAATGCTAAGCCAGTCAGCACGCCTCTTGCTAGTCATCTAAAGTTGAGCAAAAAGATGTGTCCTACAAAAGAGAAGGGGAAATGAAACATGGCTAGAGTTCCTTATTCTTCAGAAGTCGGAAGCTTGATGTATGCAATGGTATGCACTGACCTGATATTGCTCACACAGTTGGTGTTGTCAGCAGGTTTCTTGAAAATCCCGGAAAAGAACATTGGGAAGCAATCAAGTGGATACTCAGGTACCTAAGAGGTACCACAGGAGATTGTTTGTGCTTTGGAGTATCAGATCCAATCTTGCAGAGCTATACAGATGCTGATATGGCAGGTGAGGTTGATAACAGAAAATCCACTACTGGATATTTGTTTACATTTTCAAGGGGAGCTATATCATGGCAGTAGGTTGCAGAAGTGTGTCGCACTCTCTAACTAAAGCGGAGTATATTGCCACTACTGAAACTGGCAAAGAGATTATATGGCTCAAACGGTTCCTTCAAGAGCTTGAATTGCATCAGAAGGAGTATGTCGTCTATTGTGACAGTCAAAGCGCAATAGACCTGAGCAAAAACACTATGTATCATGCAAGGATGAAACATATCAACGTGAGATATCATTGGATTCGAGAAAGGATAGAGGATAGGTCTATGCAGGTAAAGAAGATCCATACAAGTGAGAATCCTTCGGATATGCTGACCAAAGTGGTACCAAGAGATAAGTTTGAGCTATGCAAAGAACTTGTCAGCATACACTCAAACTAGAACCTCCGGTGTTACCTCCTCAGGTGAATGAGACTGGAGGGGGAGGTTTGTGGGGTCCATCCCATAAATCAAGGAAGAAAATTTTCTTCCTTGATTAGCAGCCCATGTTTCCCTTCTGCATTTGTCAAATATGGCAGGCGTGTAGAAGAAAAATGTCAAGCATAGTAGGTGAGGTTCTACCTATAAAAGGAGAGCTTCGGCTCTCATTTTTAACACACCAATCTCAGAGGAAAAATATATATGAGAGTTAGAAAGAAAGAGTGAGGTTTCACAGACAGAGTATAAGAAAATAGTCTGTGAGAAAAATAGAGAGTGAGTGATATTTCAGTGAGGTGGGAATATCAAAAGAGGGTTATTTCTTTTGAGTGTTGTAGTGGTCTTTTGAGTATTTTACTCGGACCTACAAAGTATAAAATTCCTTGCTATAGTGATATCAGTTGCTCTTCTCAGGGGCGTGGTTTTTTCCCTTATTCAAAAGGATTTTCCACGTAAAAATCTTGGTGTCGTTGTTACTCTTTTATTTTTGTTAATTACCGTATCTCGGTGCTACGTTCTTATTCCGCTTTTATTAGCATGAATATTATTTTTGTAGGGAGTTTTTTCCCAACAAAAAAGAGATGACGTCAGTTGTTACCGTAACCATGGAGTAATATTTGAACATATTCTTCAATTGGATAGTGTATATATGTAGAAACTCAATTTTTATTCAAAGAATAATTTATGTTGGGCACATACCGAAATACCTGTAACATGATCTTTCAACTTCTCAAAAAACAAAAGCCCAAGCTTTTTTAGCTGTGAATTATAGCATCGCATGTGAACTTGATTTATGTGATGTTTTGGTGCATAATACATTATTTATGTGAAGATTTAGTTAAAAGAAATTCTTGCGCGAGACTTTAATGAATTAAATAGATCGGTATATCCTTTCATATAAACTATTCTAAAAGTTACGATATATACAAGTCGATGAGCTTAGTGTTTTGTCTAGATATGGCCATTTTTGTCATGTACGTAAATGCACAAATATAATCTTAGCTGGCAGCTTCATGTGACGGTCCATATGTTGCCTGTTTTAGTTTGGTTTAAGTGACATCTTGACATACACTCGTGCAAATTATGAAGTTGTGAAGTTTTACATATTTTGGTATATGTAATAGATTAATTTTTCAAGCCAAATTTCTCCGAGTCACACCACAAAAGTTGCAAACCGATTGAAGATTTACATTTTGCTCTATCTATATTTCTTTCTTGACTCTTTTGTTTGAGGTATGGAACATGTAGCTGTGTGTTCTACGATTAAAATTTGGACTCATCGATTGTATGTTTTCATTTGGCCTAAATCAAGCTTGGGTAAGACAAGCTTGCATAAGACTTTGCCTTTTTCAGGTACTAATATATATATATATATATATATATAGCGGGGAAAGAACATGTGATGGACAATAAAGAGAAAGAGCCATCTAGTATATATATATATATATAGCGGGGAAAGAACATGTGATGGACAATAAAGAGAAAGAGCCATCTAGAGGGGTTGCATATTAGTTTAGTCAGGGAGTAGTTAATGGTAAATTCATCACATAGTTGAAGGACAAACCTAGGAAAAGAAAATTACTCCCTCCGGTCCAAAATAAATGATTTTTTGGCTCTTTTCTTGTGGTCCAAAATAAGTGATTTTTCCAGATTTCAAGAGTGAATTAATTATTTTTTTCCTACATTGCCCTTGGAGTAATTAATGTTGGAGTATGTGTTAGGAGTGTTTATGTGAAGAGATAGTGAAGGTTAATATGGTCAATTTCATTGCTAATTAATGTTAAAAGGTGAATTTCTTAATATGTGTGAAAACAACCAAAAAATCACTTATTTTGGACCGGAGGGAGTATAAGTTTTTCAACTTCAATATTCTCTATTCAAGTTGAAGTTGTAATAAATAATGTACAGAATTGTAAAACAAACACTAAGTTGCAAATAATATTTCATTATTTGCAAATAATACGTATCCTCTTTCCACAATAGACATTATGACCATAACAGATCTTCCGACTATTTAAGAAAAAATACATTTTAGCTGCTGATGCGTACTCCAACTCTTTTGCTGATTAAATATAGAAGAAAGAGGCACAAGTTTAATAATTTATTATTTACTATTTCCATCAAATTAGTTTTACCCTTTTTGGTGATTAGTTTTATTTTATCTATATAATAAGTGGAGTATCGACAGTTAGTTTTAAATGTACTTATCCTTTTTGTTCGAAAATATCCTGGTAAGTTAAGCCATTTTTATAGGAGTTTCCTCTACACTACTGCAATGGCATAAGAAGAAAGGAGTCACCAAGCACTTCAGTTCCCTATATTGTTCAACAAAATTTTGGTAAGATTTCTCATTTCATCAGCTAAATTGTTGTTCTATTTTATATACTATGTTTGGTCTTCACAGTTTAGGGTTCTTACGAATTTAACAACTTTGAGATAGAAAAATGTTTTGTGTATTATTTTAATTACAACTTAATGATTTTCTTGCTCACTCAGTCAGTAGTTATAGTGCCAAGTATCACTTGATTTCTCATATTACAATTTGTTATGATAGTTGCTTCTTTTACATGGTAGCATGGGTAATTACCTATCTTCCATGTTATGTTTAAGAGATTATCATGGACAACTATATGTAGCAACATAATAGAAAACATAATATTCTGTTGTGCTTGATAAATTCTCTTGTGGAAAAGCAATACCATTTACTATTTATTTTTCAGTTCAAAGAGATTCGTGCAGGCTGAAAAGTTATTGCAATGTCATATGAAATTAAGAAAAGTCAAAGATAATTGTATGCTGCCACTAGAAGCTGCAACTGGCATGATACTCATGTATATTGCTATCTGCATGAACTATGGGAATAAAAAGAGAAGATGTGCAGCTGATAATTTGAACATAGCGGTCAAATAAGTTTCTGCTTTTTTTAAGGATCAGTGAAAATTTCTAAAGAGTTGGATTCTTCTCTACTCTAATGGAAATGCTAGGAGATGGAAAATTTTGATAATATACCAGCTTTCTGGAAATGGATGTGGAGTTAGCTAAGCCAAGAAATTAAACTTGATAAGGATTTTTTAAAAGGTATCAGGTAATGGAAGCAAAAGTCAGTCACTGACTACTTAGTCTCTACATTTGATCTGTCCAACATGCATATTTTTGGTAAAACAAAAGTTTTTGCAGAGATTCCATAATGATAGTACACATGGACTATATATGTTACTTTAACCAAGTGGAAATATATATATATATATATATATATATAGAGAGAGAGAATATTATACGTAAATCTTGTGATCTTAAGAATTGTCCAGAAGCTTTTTTTAATAAGGCACGACATGAAGTTGCATTACTGAAATGTTTCTAGAAAATGTTGGGCACGTGCAATGCACGAGAAAAACTTCTAGTCTTTGATAGTTTAAACTTCTAAATGATATGATCAATCATTTCAATACGATAATATGCAATATCACTCTGTTCGGATGGTATAATTATTATTGGTTTTAACGTGAGTAAAGAAAGGGAAATATTTGTTAGCTTGAGGGGTAGCAACATGTAATTTTTTCTACTTTTTGAGAGAGACTCTTCAAGATGTTCAATGATGAATACATTGAAACTGGCGACTTATATAGTTTGTGATTTATTAGCTCAAAGATATGTCGAATAATGTTGTTTAGATATATTGAATAAAGATGCACCCTTCTTCAGCTACTGTGTTGATGTTTTCAGATAAATCATTATTAGTAATAAAGGCTCACTTCCTTGATCATGATCCGTCAATTAATTTATAATTTTTTTTTTATCTCTTATTATCATTGACATTCCTGATTTTAGGATAATAGATTCGATCGATAAGGTAAGCGCTCATTTCGTTCTTGCTTGCTTTCATTCCGCTACGAGGAGAGAGTTGCTATACGAAAGTACGGGAGAAAAAAAATATACAACCTTCTTTACTTACATACTTCTCTTATGATAGCGAGCTATTACTATAATATAATATAATATTACAAAAAAGTAAATTTCTATAACATAAAACAAAAACAAGTAAAACAAAAAATTCAACAGAAACAGGAGATTATCATAAACCAAAATCAGTAAATATATTTCGGAAAAAATCGAGCCAACTGAATACACAGTGTGTCCTTAAGGAAATTATTCCCCTCAAGTACCCGAGGTGCTAGAATTATCCTCTTAGGATAGAACGATTTAACTCACCAGAGTGTTAGTACCAAACACGCTGGTGAAATAGCGAACCACTCGAAGGCTGTAAACTACACTGGAATTTTAATTGTGCAGAAGAAGGAGAAGAAGCTCAGAAAATTTCGTAAGGAAAGATTATGGAATCAAGGCATATTTATAGCCATTTTCTGGCACTGTTTCTGAAAAGGTTTGCAACCTTTCAGAAACAACCATAGCCGTTGGAACAGGTGGGAATGTTTCCCATTTGAAATATTCCGGGAAAAGGATTTAAAATGATTAACGGACCGGGTCACGTGTCGGGTCCTGAGTTATTTCGGGTTGAATTTGTTGGGATAAAATAAATAATCCTGCCCAGGAATAATATCCACATCAAATAATAATAACACAAGAGAGTAACAATGACACCAAATATTTTAGCGGGATAAAATACAATATCCGAGTGTAGCAATATTACCACTATAATATTACAACTCAGTAGTGTCAAGAGACTACTACAACTTTGAAAGAAATAACACTCTTTATATAAAACACCTCACTACAATATTACTACCACTCACTAGTTATCTCACAGACAACAATCTGTGGATTACTCTCTCTAACTTCTATTGTTTCTCTCTTATTTTGGTGTGTCTTAACTGAGAGCGAATCATCTTTATTTATAGGCAAATTTGCCAACCACTTAGCAACACAAATTTGACTTATTGCATTGCAAATTGCAAATTGAAATCTTCAGTCGCCCATATGCATTCAAGCAACCTATTTTGTTCAATTTTTTCAATCTTTTTCTTTTGGTTGGTGAGGTGTGGACCTCACAAATCTCTCCCTTAATTTTGATTTTTAAGGGATAAAATAAATAATCCCTTAAATGGTGTTATATAAATAGTGTTATTTCTTTCAAAGTTGTAGTAGTCTCTTGACACTACTGAGTTGTAATATTATAGTGGTAATATTGCTACACTCGGATATTGTATTTTATCCCGCTAAAATATTTGGTGTCATTGTTACTCTCTTGTGTTATTATTATTTGTTGTGGATATTATTCCTGGGTAGGATTATTTATTTTATCCCAACAACGTGGTATCAGAGCCATGGCAAATAATGGTCCGCTATCTTTTCAGTACCCCCGTCTGACAAAAGATAATTATGAGAAATGGTGTCTACGTATGAAAGCCATCCTTGACTCTCAGGATGTATGGAAAATCGTAGACAGAGGGTATGCAAAGCCCGATAATGAGGAAGCTCTGCCCCAAAATGAAAAAGAGGTCTTGGCAAAGACAAGGAAGAAGGATCAACAAACCCTCACGCTCATCCACCAATGTTTGGATGATGCCATGTTTGAGAAGGTGGCAGATGCTACCACCTCAAAGGAAGCTTGAGAGATTTTACGAAATTCTCTTCAAGGAGTTGACAAGGTGAAAAAGGTAAAACTTCAAACTCTAAGGGCTGATTTTGAAGTTTTAAAAATGAAAGAATCCGAATGCATCTCGGATTATTTTTCAAAAGTGAAGGCTGTTGTAAATCAACTAAGAAGATACGGGGAGGACATAGAAGATGTCCGTGTGGTAGAAAAGATCCTTCGCACTTTAACACCTAAATTTGATTTTGTGGTGTGTGCTATTGAGGAATCTAAAGATTTAGACTCTATGATGGTGGGACAATTGGAAGATTCTTTACAGGCCCACGAAGAAAAGATCAAAAGGAGACAAGAAGTGCCATAAGAGCAGCTTCTTAAAACTCAGCATCCTTCAAGGATTATGGAGGTGAATTAAGCTATCGAGGAAACGGACGAGGACAAGGCCGAGGTCGAGGAGGTCATGGAAGAGGAAGAAGTAATGGTAACAACTTCAACAATGAAGTTAAAATCGCCCAAACATTCAGAGGTCGTGGTTGTGGACAAAGGGGAGGAAGAGGACGTGGATACTACCAAGAAAATAATGGACAAAGGTATGACAAATCAAAAATTGAATGTTATAATTGTCATAAATTTGGCCATTACTCTTGGGAATGTCATAGCAATATTGAAGAAAAGGCTAACCTTGTTGACGACAAGAAAGAAGAAAATAAGTCAACGCTGTTGATGGCACTCAAGGAAGAAGACAGAGATGATTGCAGCTCGTGGTATTTGGACAATAGAGCAAGCAATCATATGTGTGGATGCAAAGAGAAGTTTGTGGAGATCAATAAAATAGTGAGAGGTAATGTGTCCTTTGGAGATACCTCAAAGGTTCAAATCGAAGGGATAGGTACGATTCTGATCTCCTGTAAAGATGGTAGTCACAAGTTAATTCAAGATGTTTATTATGTGGCAAAATTAAAAAGTAATATTTTAAGTTTGGGCCAACTTCTTGAAAAGGAATATGACATCCACATGAAAAATATGTATCTTTGGCTTAGAGATTCAAGTGGAATTCTAATTGCTAAAGTGCATATGGCAAAGAATAGATTGTTTTCTCTGAATCTTAAAATAATTGATGCAAAGTGTTTGAAGGCTAATGTGCAAGATGAATCATGGTGTTGGCACATGCGATTTGGGCACTTAAATTTTGAAGCGCTCAAATCAATGGGAGAGAAGAACATGGTGCATGGGATACCATCAATTAACCATCCCAATCAATTGTGTGAAGCTTGTCTTCTTGGAAAACATGCAAGGAGGAGCTTTCCAAAGGAGGCCATGTCAAGATCAACCAAGCCTCTCCAGCTTGTCCACACTGATGTGTGTGGACCAATCAATCCACCTTCTTTTGGTAAAAGAAAATACTTTCTGCTTTTCATTGATGACTTCAGTAGAAAGACTTGGGTTTATTTCTTGAACCAAAAATCTGAAGCTTTTGCTGTTTCTAAAAATTTCAAAGTACTTGTGGAGAAAGAAAGTGGCTATGAAATTAAAGCTCTAAGGTCCGATAGAGGAGGCGAATTCACCTCAAACGAATTTAATGACTTCTGTCAACTTCATGGAATTCGTCGCCCTCTAACGGTACCTTATTCACCTCAACAAAATGGTGTTGCAGAGAGAAAGAATCGAACGATTCTTAATATGGCTAGATGTATGTTGAAAGCTAAAAGTATGCCTAAGGAATTTTGGGCCGAAGCTGTTTCTTGTGCAGTTTATTTGAATAACAGGTCTCCAACAAGAAATGTTAGAGATCAAACCCCTCAAGAAGCATGGAGTGGAAGAAAGCCAAGTGTCAAGCACTTAAGAATCTTTGGGAGCATAGCCTATGCTCATGTGCCACATCAAGGGAGAGCAAAGCTTGACGATCGAAGTGTCAAGCATGTGTTTGTTGGCTATGATACGAGTTCAAAAGGCTACAAGCTATACAACCCAAGCAGCGGCAAGGTAGTGGTAAGTCGTGATGTTGAATTTGATGAAGAACTGGCATGGAATTGGGAACTGAGGAAGAAACTTCATTTGATTTTCTTCCATACTTTGGTGATGAAGAAGAACCGGAGACCGTGGAACCTGTGCAGGACATAACTCCACCTTCTTCTCCAACAAATGTTGCATCTCCCTCTTCTCAAGAAAGTTCAAATGAACAGCCACAAAGGACAATGAGCATTCAAGAGCTCTATGAGGACACAGAAGAAGTTACTAATTTTGATTTTTTATGTTGTCTCTTTGCTGACAGTGAACCAATGAACTTTGATGAAGCTGTTACAAACAAAAGGTGGAGACAAGCCATGGAGGAGGAGATCAAGTCAATAGAGAAGAACAACACTTGGGAGTTAACAACTCTTCCCAAGGGTCATCGAGCAATTGGAGTGAAATGGGTATACAAAATAAAGAAGAATGCTGATGGAGATGTGGAGAAATACAAGGCACGACTTGTGGCTAAAGGCTACAAGAAAAGGCGAGGCATTGACTATGAAGAAGTCTATGCACCTGTTGCCCGCATGGAGACGATTCGTTTGCTGATCTCTTTGGCGGCGCAAATGAAGTGGAAGATTCATCAACTAGATGTCAAGTCAGCCTTCTTAAATGGCTATCTTGAATAAGAAGTCTATGTTGAACAACCATTGGGCTTCGTGGTCAAAAACCATAAAGATAAAGTGTTGCGGTTGAAGAAAGCTTTATATGGATTAAAGCAAGCCCCACGAGCATGGAATAGTTGCATCGACAAGTATTTTCAAGACAATGGGTTTACTCGTTGTCTCCATGAATATGCTCTTTACCTTAAAGTTCATACTAATGGAGATATCTTACTTGTTTGTCTTTATGTTGATGATCTTATTTTCACGGGTAATAACCCAAGTTTGTTTGAAGCTTTCAAGAAAGATATGTCCCGTGAGTTTGAGATGACAGATGTAGGGCTCATGTCATACTACTTGGGCCTAGAAGTGAAACAGATGGAGGATGGAATTTTTATCTCTCAAGAAAGCTATACAAAGGATATATTGAAGAAGTTCAACATGCTCGATTGCAACCCCGTGAACACACCGATGGAAAGTGGGACAAAATTGTCCAAGTTTGATGAAGGAGAAAAAGTGGATCCCACATTCTTCAAAAGTCTTGTGGGAAGTTTGAGGTACTTGACTTGTACCAGGCCAGATATACTCTTTGCAGTTGGAGTAGTTAGCCGGTTCATGGAGGCTCCTACCTCTACTCACTTGAAGGTCACTAGAAGAATTCTTCGCTACCTAAAAGGTACGATTGACTTTGGGCTATTTTATTCTTCTTCTAGTGATTTCAGTCTTATGAGATTTTGTGATAGTGATTATGCGGGAGATATTGATGATAGAAAAAGTACAACTGGTTTTGTATTTTTCTTGGGTGATTCTGTTATTTCTTGGAGTTCAAAGAAACAGTCCATTATTACTCTCTCGACTTGTGAAGCCGAATATATAGCAACAACATCATGTACCTGTCATGCTATTTGGCTAAGGAGATTATTGAATGAGCTCAATTTGCCACAAATAGAAGCTACAGAGATTTGTATTGATAACAAATCAGCGCAGACACTCGCAAAGAATCCAGTGTATCATGATCGAAGCAAGCATATAGATACAAGGTATCACTTCATCAGAGAATGCATTGCGAAGAAGGAAGTCGAGCTCAAATATGTGAAGTCTCATGATCAAGTTGCAAATATCTTCACAAAGCCTCTCAAGTTTGAAGATTTTCAGAGATTGAGAACAAGACTTGGACTGAAGAAGAAAAATCAAAATTAAGGGAGAGATTTGTGAGGTCCACACCTCACAAAATTTTCGTTAACTAATTAAATAATTGAAAGAAATTTTGTCCAAAAAATTTAATCAAGCCGAGCGACGACAACGACAACGATACATTGCTTATTTTCTTTCCAATTCATTTAACACTAGGAGAAGTGCTTTCTCAATATAAGCACATTCACTTTTCTTTCCCCCACCAATGAGGGACACTTGCTCTTTCCAAAGTAAAAGGGAGCTCACTTTCCCTCCACTTTCTTCCTTCCATTTCCTATTTACCAATCTTTTAATCCCAACAATTTATTAAAAATTCGAACCTTATATTAGAGCACGGTTACAAGGAGAGTAACGTGTATGGGCAAGACATCATGGCAAGTGACCAAGAGGGCATTGCCGTGACCTCATCAGTTGTGGACGTGAGGATGCTTCAACCAAAGGAAAAATGAAGTGGCTATGAAAATTTCCAAAGGAAAAATTCTGGAAGTGAATGACGATTGAAGCAAAATTTGAGGATTTTACAGGAGGCTGGATTCCATTTGCACCAAGAATGTGAACTTTTAAAACAAAGCTACCAGCTCTTCCCTCTTATTAAGTTTTTCCCGATGTTTGCTTCTATATTATTCTCTTTATATTTCATTAAATATTTTGTCAAAAGGCACGACAAATCAGTACTAGGTTCAAATAACTTGATCAAATTTAAGTTAAAGAATTTGTGAAATTTGAATTTTGCAAAAATTTCTTTGCTACTCGGTGTGGTAAAGAACTAATAGTCAAGAATTCAAAGGAGGGGTATAAATTGGATAACACTTTGTCATAAATTTTAACTTCATTCACGAAGACTCCTTAATTAGTTCCCCCACTCATATGGTACTCGAGATCGTTATCCACCTGAAGCACTGAAACTGGAATTTCCACTGTGAAGAGCTGATGAAATCCACAACTTTAGTTCTGACATTTAGTGATTTTTAATGTTTGCATAAACATAATGCTAATAAGATTAGGACCGTTAGTTTGAGTGTCTTTATGGATTACTAAAGAATTTGATTTGTTACCTTACTCCTTAAGCGTAAGCAAAAATAAACTGTAAAGTAAACGCAATAATATTTATGTGGAAAATCATCCGTCTCAAAAGGTGCAAAAATAAGGACCTACAACGTAGGATTTCAACTTTAACTTCACTAAAACAATGAGCCAAATGTATCGATTATAAATCTTTAACTCAATACTCTCCAATTCTCCTACTTTAACTATTTGACTTACAAGTTACTTTAACTTGCAAAATCAAATACTCACTCCAACTCACTGATTGTATATGACACTTTGATTACAACTCGATTTCCTAAAACACATTTACTGGACTGACTTAAGAAGAACACAAATACTGGTACTCGACTTGAGTATAGAAAATGTAGTTCTTTAGTTGATGTGCAAAATGATGATCTCAGCAGTCCAAAAAGATAGTATTTAAACTCCCTGGACTCCGAGATCTTTTAGGAGTCCTATGCGTAGTTAACTTCTCATTTGATAGAACTGCTACTGCTCCAAGGACTTCACAATTCTTGGGACTCTTGTCTCTCACTTGTACAAGCATATCTTCTTGGACAACGACACTTATCACGTTTAGCAATCCTCGTCCAACGAACTCGGACTTGAGTAACTTTGCGATAAAGTTACTGTCTTGTAGGAACGTGCAATCATCAATCTTGAGGACCTAGTTCTTAGAACAGTTAAGCAGCTACACTGAGGACCTGGTTCTTAGAGCATTTACATCACAAGCTCAATAGGTTATATCACAACCTCAAGAATTATCAAAGAAAATAAACTAAGCTGATGATATAACCATTTGCGAAACAGTAAAACAACATAAGAGTTTTCATTTAGCAGTGCCAAATTAAGCCCAGGGCCTTTACTCAAAACATTAGAGCAAAATAAACTAAAACATCCTGCAACCTACCCAAAACTAGAACAAAATAAAAAGAACTAAAGCACCACTGTGTTAACAAAACAAGCTTAAGACATGGGTGAAGGACTCGGGTCAAGGGTGAGAGGAAGAGGGGGTTAAGGCTTTTACAAGGGTGGCAATCTTTTGGGCATGAGCCTCTTTGTTCCTTCTGAGCTCCTCCCTAAGTTGCCTAGTTTTTTTTCTCAACTCATCATTGTCTTCTCTAAGGTTGGCATTCTTCTCAAGAGCTAACTACAACCTTTTAGAGACCTATCTACTGCCCTGCTGCTACCAGGTAGAATAGCAGAACCTGTTGCTCCCCTAGCCTTGATCTCCTCATAGCCACACTGATTGAGGGTAACAACATCCATAACATCATTGTGATTCCAAACTTAAGCTCAAGCACGACAATATTAAGCTTGTCAAACATCTCAGTTAACATAAATCCATAAGGCATAACATGCTTAGCTTGGAAGTGTCTGCAGCCCTTGGCATGTGCTGAATCATTAGGCTAGCGATATTGATAGCTCTACCAGTATCAAGTAATTCCATCACAACCATGTCAATTAGGGTAGCCTCATGCCTCTTCTCAGATCTCTGCAATATGCAGGAGTTCACAATGTGAAACATCAACTTGTGAAAAGGAGTCATATCAGTCTTGTATACCTTCTGGGGAGCATTTATGTCACGTCCCAAACTTACCCCTAGATGTGACTAGAACCCAGCGAACACCATCACTAGACGAACCATACTTTCATACCTTTGCCTTTAATTTGCAATATTTGATTAATTAAATGAGTATCCGAATAATCTAATAATTAATTACAAACAGTTTAGTATCTCGAAATATTAAATTGGAACTCTAGCCCAAATCCCTCACTAGACCATGGAGCATCTAAGAGAATTAAAAAAAGATATCATATGAACAAATGATAAAGACTCTTTCAGCCTCCACGAATGATACGTCGGCTCACTTCAATAACCGAATCAACTCTAACGAACTCACCAGCTACTAGCTCTGTCTTCACCAATAATATCTGCATATACATGCAGGTAAGGAGTGAGTTATACGTAAATATAATCCAGTAAGATCCTCGGTCCACTACTCTGAATACCCTGGAACAAGTGTTAGAAAATACAAACACACAACTAGCACAAAAATAATATGCACATAAATTCTTTTACCATATAGTTTGACATGATCAAGGTTAAGTTTTAATGATGACAATAATTCCTTATGCTATATGTGCAGGACAAACAAAAAGGAAAGATGACAATATGCTCAGCAAGATTCGAATTTGAAAATAAAGAAAGCCTGAACATGCTGTTAATACAATCAAGGGAAGCAAGATTGATATTGGACTAGAAATCGCAAGTAAGGAAAGAAGGAAGATGCTGCTACTACAATTAAGGGAAGCAAGATTGAATTTCCCTCAATCACGGAATCTTAAACTGCAATCATGGATTCTCCAAATCTCAGTAATCCCTCGTTTGTGGTATATTCAACTCCTAAATTCAAGCTATGACAAGGAATGTCACAATCGAATCTGGGCTCTTCAAATAGCAAGATTCGAAGAGGTACCCCTTGGATCAAATCCCTTTATCAAAGATCTTGTGCCTCTAATTTAGCTGAAGATTCAACGCCTCTTTTCTCTCCTATAAGAAGATTGATTGTTCAAGAAGAAGACTACATAACTACACAAAATGTATTCCAAATCTGTCTACTTTTTAGTTCAAACACTATAATTCTTAGTTATCAGTGTCTCAAAAGATAGAGAGATCGAGAGTACAAAAGAAAGTTGTGAACTGATTAGAACTCAAGTGTTGATACTGTACGTTGGTGGTGAACGCGATAAAACCATCAATATTGTAACTTTGTTCAAAGATCTTAAGGGAACCCTTGTGACCTAAGGGAAACTGGATGTAAATACCACAACGGTACCGAACTAGTATAAATCATTGTGTGCTTTATCATTTCTCTTTACTGCTTTCGTTCTTTCTGTTCTGTGATTAGTCAACTAATACTTGTATTAATCGACCAAATTTTAATTAGTCAACAATTTACCCTTCTCTTATACTTTCAATTGGTATCAGATCAAGGCTCACAATCTTTGCTTTACCACTAGTGAGAAAAATATCAATAGGATCCAACACTATTGTTGGTGCTCTCTTTCAAGAAGGAACCTCTCAGGTTCGACCCCCTTACTTCAATAGTTAGCATTTCTTTCATTGGAAAGTTTGCATGGAAATGTATAGTATGTCATATGACGTCAAAGTATGGCGTGTGATAAAAAGGGAAAATCTTCCAATTCCTCCCAAGAAGGATGCAAATGGTCAAGTCATCACACCAACTGATTCTCTGGATTTGGACGATTACACCGATGAGCAAGATGCTGTTATCATTGTCAATGCAAAAGCAAAAAATCTACTGTACAATGCTATCAGTGGAGAAGAATATGAAAATATATCCAGTTGTGAGACTGCAAAATAAATGTGGGATAAACTGGAAGTCACTTATGAAGGAACCAACAAGGTAAAATAGACTAGAATAAATCTCCTGGTTCGAGAATATGAATTATTTCAAATGAAGGATGGAGAATCTGTTGAAGAAATGTTTTCCAGGTTCAGAAAAATTCTTGGAATCCTCAAATCATTTGGAAGACCTATTAAAAGTGGCGAACAGGTTAGAAAGATCCTCAGAAACCTACCTACAATCTGGCAACCAAAGGTCATCGCTTTAGAATGTCAAGAACTGGACAAAATCTCCTATGATGAATGCAGAGGTGACTTGATTGCTTTTGAGAAAACTCATCTTGACAGAAAAATTCAAGAGAAGAAGAAAACTATTGCTTTTAAGGCAACTATGGCTGAACCAGAAAATGAAAATGAAGAAGAAGGAGGAGAACAAGATGAAAACATTGCAATGCTCTCGCAAGTTTTGACCAACATGATGAGAAGAAATAGAAACTACAGAAGAGGTAAGTCTAATTTCAGAAAAGGAAGGGTGAGCAATGAAACAGATAAAAATGATGGAAGATGTTACGAATGCGGAAAGTTCGGACATGTTCAAGCTTACTGTCTGGAATTAGAAAAGAAGCTTAGAAGAAACATGCAAAAGAAGAAAGCTTTTGAAGCATGGAGTGATGAAGAGGAATCTGATCACGAGGAAATTGCCAATATTTGCTTTATGGCTCTAAGCAACGATGAAGAGTCATAGGAACTTGGACTAATGGCAGATAACAACAATGAAAAAGATTATTCAAGAGAACCTCATTCACCGTTGGATGAAGGAACTAGTGAGGTACGCACTCCTTTATGTCCAAACTGTTATGAATTTCAAGAATTTGTTGATATTGGTCTTGCAGACATATAAAGAGTAGTAAATGAGCTCAGAAAAGTCAAGAGAGAAAAAGAAAGAGAGAAGAAGGACTGGGCCCTGAAACTAGAAGTATGCAAAATTGAACGTGGTATGCTTCAAGACGAAGTAAACGAACTCAAGATTCAATTGAATGGACTACAAAGAACCTCAAGTTGTAATCCAATCAAGTCTGATCAGAACGTCCTGTCAGAAAGAAAATAGCGTGTTCCTTTTGTGGTAAAAATGGCCATAGCACTAACAATTGCAGGAACAGAATTAGAGCTGAAAATAGTTCTGAAAACTCTAAAAGCTCATCTTCCACCTACTGTGGTAAAAGAGGTCACACCTTAAATCATTGCAGGTTCAAGAACGACAGGAGATGGATCTGGAGACCAAAATCTTCAAATCAAACTAACTCTCAGAAATCTAACCATTGAGGACCCAAGCAGGTTTGGGTACGTAAAAATAAATAATCTTGTTTTGCAGGAACACCGCAAGAAGAATCGAAAAGGAAAATGGTATCTCGACAGCGTGTGTTCTAGACATATGATGGGTGACAAACAATTGTTCAAATCAGTCACCAAGCTTGACGGAGGAATAGTTACCTTTGGTGACAAATCCAAAGGAATGTTATTGGTGTTGGAAAGGTTACTTTAAGCTCTACATATGATATGGATGAAGTTTACTTAGTCGATGAACTCGGCTACAATCTTCTCAGCATCAGTCAACTATGTGACAATGATTATGAGGTTCATTTTAAGAAACATGGCTGGTTCATAGAAGACAAATCAGGTAACATCATTCTCTCTGGTAATAGGGACAGAAATGTCTATACTATCAAAAACTTGGAAAACTTTAGGGATCAAATTTGTCTTACTTCTATAATTGAAGATCCCTGTGTTTGGCATAGAAAACTTGGTCATGCAAGCATGCACACAATTCAAAAACTTTTAAAACATGACCTTGTTATTGGTCTTCTAAAACTGGATTTTTCAAAAGATCATATCTGTGATGCATGTCAATTAAGAAAACAAACTCGATCCTCTTTTAAAGTCAAAAACATTATTTCTACCTCTAAACCTCTTCCACTGATGCATATGGATTTATTTGGCCCTATTAAAACTGCCAGAATAGGAGGTAAGAAATATATTTTTGTTATTGTAGATGATTTCTCTAGATTTACATGGGTTATATTTCTTAGTCATAAAGATGATGCCTTAAAGAATTTTGAATTTTTCTGTAAGAAGATTTAGTGTGAGAAGGGTTACTGCATCTCTACGATCAGGAGTGATAATGGAGGAGAGTTTGAAAGCAGAGCTTTTGAAAATTTCTGCAATGATCAAGGCATCTCCATAATTTCTCTTCACCAAGATCTCCTCAACAGAATGGTGTAGTAGAGCATAAAAACAGAACCTTGCAAGATATGGCAAGAACCATGATTGTGGAAAAATCTTTACCTCATCATTTCTGGGCAGAAGCTGTGAGTACAACATGTCATATCATTAACAGGTGTCTCATTCGACGTATACTCAAAAAGACTCCCTATGAACTGTGGAATGGGAAGAAACCAAACATCAGCTACTTCCATCCTTTCGGATGCAAATGCTTTGTTCATAATAATGAAAAGGATAATTTGGGTAAGTTTGATCCAAAGAGTGATGAATGTATATTTCTTGGTTACTCTCCCTCAAGTAGAGCTTGTAGAGTTTATAATAAGAGAACCTTATATATATTGAAAAATATATTCATGTTGTTTTGATTGATACTAACCCTTGCCCAAGGAATGAACATGTTCCTAAAGATGAGGAAATATCTTGTGCTCCAAAGTCTGTTATTGTAGGTAAGGATCATCAAAGTGAGTCAGCTAATCTACAGACTCAACCAGTTGAAGCTCGTCCAGAAGATCTTGACTTATCTCAATCAGATCAGTCAACTATCAAAGAAAAGATCTCTACAGCAAATACTCCAAATTAATGGAAGAACGAACTATATCCTCACAAATTCATTATAGGAGATCCACAGGAAGGAATAACTACAAGGAGATCTCAAAAGAACAAATCTCATGTAGCTCTCATTTCCCAATTTGAGTCCAAGAAGGTTGATAAAGCTCTAAAGGATTCTCATTGGATCAATGCTATGAAAGAAGAATTACATTAGTTTGAGAAAAACAAAGTTTGGCAATTAGTTCCAAAACCTCAAAACTCCTCTGTTGTTGGAACTAAATGGGTTTTCAGAAATAAATTGGATAAATCAGGCTAAGTCGTTCAGAATAAAGCAAGACTGGTGGCTCAAGGTTACTCTCAACAGGAAGGAATTGACTATGATGAGACTTTTGCACCTGTGGCAAGACTTGAATCCATCTGAATTCTACTTGCCTTTGCCGCTCACAAAGAACTCAAACTATTTTAGATGGATGTCAAAAATGCGTTCCTAAATGGTTATATATCTAAAGAAGTATACGTGAAGCAATCTCCTGGATTTGCAAATGCCACTTTTCAAACCATGTATACAAGCTAACTAAAGCCCTGTATGGTCTCAAACAAGCTCCACGACCATGGTATGAAAGGTTAAGTTCTTTTCTTCTAAATCAAGGCTTCAAACGAGGTAACATAGATACAACTCTTTTCATTAAGCAATCAAATTCTGGTAATCTCATTACTCAAATTTACGTTGATGATATTATCTTTGGTAACCCTAACACTGTTCTTTGTGAAGAATTTGCTCTTTCCATGAAAGGTGAAATTAAAATGAGCATGATGGGAGAACTAACCTTCTTCCTTGGACTTCAAATCAAGCAGTCCCCTAAAGGAACTTTCATCAGCCAAACCAAGTATACCAAGGAGCTTATCAAAAAGTTTGGGATGAAGAATGCTAAGGCTATCGGCACTCTAATGAGTCCAACTACCGTGCTAGATGAAGACAACAATGGAAAAATGGTTGATGAAACCATGTATAGAGGAGTGATTGGATCTCAACTTTATTTAACTGCTAGTCGACCAGATATTATGTTTAGTGTATGTAAATGTGCCAAATTTCAGTCAGCTCCTAAGGAATCCCATTTGACTGCGGTTAAACACATAATTAGTTTTAATTGGTACTACTGAATTAGGACTATGGTATGATCATACTAACAATTTCTCCTTGGGAGGCTTTTCAGATGCTGATTTTGTAGGAGTCAAGATTGATAGGAAAAGTACCAGTGGGACATGTCAATTGCTGGGAAATGCCTTAGTATCTTGGCATAGCAAGAAACAAAATTGTGTTGCTCTATCAACGACTGAGGCAGAATACCTAGCTGTTGGAAGCTGTTGTACACAAGTTTTATGGATTATGCATCAACTCCTTGATTATGATTTTATATCTTACTGCCACTCCTATTTTTTGCGTCAACACCAGTGCTATCTTCTTATCAAAAAATTCTGTGTATCATTCTAGAGCAAAGCATATAGAAATTAAACATCATTTTATTCGTTATCACGTTGCAAAAGGTGATATTACATTAGAGTTTATTAGTACAGATTCTCAACTTGCTGATATTTTTACTAAATTTCTTTTGAAAGAAAGATTTTGCATCCTTCGAAAAAAGATTGGCATTGTGCCAAATTTGTAAACCAAATATTTCTCTAAGTGGTTAAATTATTTTACACGCTTTTAATATATTTTATTTTCTAAATTATCTGTGTACTAATTACTTTTACTGTGGAGGCGTAATTATTACTTATACCGCCAAGCAGTCATTCAGAACCATCACCTCCGTCTGTACTTGACCCTTTCAAGAATCAAGACAGCCCTTCGCTCCTCTCAAATATCTTGTTAAAAACCTTCCATATCCAAATAATCCTCTAATTCCTTACCAAACCACCGATATCTCTATGGCCAAAAGAAACCATTCCTCTACAACCAAACGAAGACGTAGGTTTCAAAAACCTCTCAATACAAAAGAGCCTGTGGATATAGAACCATCCATTGGCTCAAACTTTCTCAAAATAGACAATGATAGCAGTTCCTCATCTTAAAATCACCCTATCAGCTAGAAAAAGGCCGGAAAGAGACCCATGGAGCAAACCCCCAAAAAGGCTGCATGCAAGAAGGGCAAGGTAAAATGCTTGGAATTTGGTCCAGAAGACAAGCTGATATTCTATGGCCCCAGTAAAAAGGCAAGGTTTGAGTCCTATAAGTCAAAATCCATGGCTTATGGATGCTTTGTAAGTCTCTATCTTATTCAAAGTCTTCATTGTGATGTGACTGCAATTTTCGATTTTTAGCACCATTCCCTTTTATTTGACACTCTTGGAAATTCTGTGTATGAAGAACCTGTGAGAATGTTTTATGCTAATCTGTTTGTGAATGATAAGGTTGACTTAGAATCTATGGTTTTGGGAACTAGAATTGTGTTGGACTCCTACCAATTTGAAAAGATTTTTTCCACCAAATTTAGTGGGTATGATGTGTTTGTCCAAAATTTTTGGCCCAAAGACTTTAAAGTATCTCTTGAAGAAGCAAAAATTTTCCTGTCTGATAACCCCCCTGACATTGGCCCCAAAAATGTGAACTTTGAACACCATGTATTAGCCCACATGATTTCCACCACTCTCCTTCCCAGGTCTGGGTCCCTAAGTTCTTTATCCACTAGAGATATCTTTGTCCTCTACTGTCTGGTCAACAACAAGCGTCTTGATTGGTTTGTGTGGATTCGTCAGTATATGCTTGAGAGTATCAGGGATATTTCCTTTTCTGTTGCTTGTCTGCTCTATGGTATTCTTATCTCTCATATCCTCGAAGTTATGAAGGTTGACTTGGCACCTTTCACATCCAAGAACATCTCAAGTACTTATGATAAGACTGCATTTTCTATGATGAGATACTCTTAGGGTAAAAGTGGATGGGTTAAGCGAGCCAAGGTTGAAAGTGTTCCAGCTCCTTTTGATGTCCAAGCTGATCAACCAGTGTCTCAGTCGACTACCTCTCAAAACCTTCAACAAATTCAACACTACCTTGATAGAGTCAAGCTGCTACTTGTGGAGATGAAAGAATAGGTAGATAAGATCAGAGATGTCACTAAGGAGACATGTTCAGATATGGCCAAGCTTCGGATAGACATAGAAGCTACAAGGAGACATGGAACCAGGGCCTTCGATTCCATGACTGAGAAGATGGACAAACTAGTCAGGGATGTTGAAAACTCCTATGACTCCTTCTGCACCAAAGTGATCAACACCCTCAAATACTTTCTGGGACAAAATTAATTATCTCTGGTTGTGCTGTTATGACAAACAATCTTGTGTTTCTTCTTTCGCTATTTTTTTTTTGTGATGGTGGCCTTTAGATAATTATTTTTTGGTCTGTACTAACTTAAGCCTCTGCTGAAGGCTCTACTGCTCTAACCCCTTTTAGTATGCATATTATATTCTATATTGCTCTGTGTTTGTTTTTTGGTACTCTTTCCTATTTGATTGATGTCAAAGTGGGAGAAAATATGTGAGTAAATAATAAGGGGGAGATATGGGCACAACATTCATAATGGAACAACAACTCAGGAGAAGCAACAACTCAGGGGGAGCAATCCCTAAAAAGGGAAGTTTCTTAAATTACTTTGTTTACTCCTTCTTGATTGTCATCATCCAAAAGGGGTAGATTGATAGGTTCAAGGTTAAGTTTTAATGATGACAATAATTCCTTATACTATATATGCAGGACAAACAAAAAGGAAAGATGACAATATGCTCAGCTAGATTCAAATTTGAAAATAAGGAAAGCCTGAACATGCTGTTACTACAATCAAGGGAAGCAAGATTGATACTAGACTAGAAATAGCAAGTAGGAAAAGAAGGAAGATGCTGCTACTACAATTAAGTGAAGCAAGATTGAATTGCCCTCAATCAGGGAATCTTAGATTGCAATCATGGATTCTCCAAATCTCAGTAATCCCTCATTCGTGGTATATTCAACTCCTAAATTCAAGCTGTGACAAAGAATGTCACAATTGAATCTGGGCTCTTTAAAGAGCAAGATTCGAAGAGGCACCCCTTGGGTCAAATCCCTTTATCAAAGATCTTGTGCCTCTAATTTTGCTGAAGATTCAACGACTCTTTTCTCTCCTATAAGAAGATTGATTGTTCAAGAAGAAGACTACACAACTACACAAACTGTATTCCAAATCTGTCTACTTCTTAGTTCAAACACTGTAATTCTTAATTTTCAGTGTCTCAAAAGATAGAGAGAACTAGAGTACAAAAGAAAGCTTTGTCAACTGATTAGAACTCAAGTGTTGATACTGTACGTTGGTGGTGAACGCGATAAAACCATAAATATTGTAACTTTGTTCAAAGATCTTAAGGGAACCCTTGTGACCCAAGAAAAACTGGATGTAAGTACCACAATAGTACCGAACCAGTAAAAATCGCTGTGTGCTTTATCATTTCTCTTTACTGCTTTCATTCTTTCTATTCTGTGATTAGTCAACTAATACTTATATTAGTCGACCAAATTTTAATTAGTCAACAATTCATCCCTCTCTTGTACTTTCATAGTTACTCTATGAGGTCCAAACAATTATTCAATAATAATACTATATATCTCAGCGCAATCTACACTAAGGACTTATCATAAACGGCAGTGCAGGAAATTAACCAAATACCCCAATGAGTCCATGGCAACATACACAATGCCTCAAATTTACCACGGCGGCAAACACAATGCCCCGAATCTATCACGGCAGTGAAAAAATAATTTCTAACGCCCCAATGCCATCGCACGAGGCTACGCCACACCACACCACACCACACCACAAATTACTTACTAAATAATTTAAGCTTTTTACAAAATAATATATATTTGCGGCTGGTCAAAGACCACCAATTTTGCCAAGCGCACGTTCGTCCCAACACATGGACCAGGCAGACAAAACATACTTTCAAAACAGATTTTGGAAAAGTAAGTATCAAAGCTTAAAGTCTCACTTACCTCGCTGACGGAAAGTTCCCCAACCTTGTAACATCAAGAACAGTAACCAAACGGACTCCAATGACCTCGATCTATCCAAAATATTAATTAACGATATCAATTATGTTGGTCAGGGTCAAATCTCAATATCCCCAACTATAAACAGAGTTGTATCATAATATTCTACCTATTAAATACCATTTTTTAATCAGGTAAAGACATTTTCCAATTTAAACTCAATGTTTAATATACATATCCTGTACACTAGTATTCGTATCCCAAAACATTAATCATAGTATAAAATAAACAAAAAAAAGGAAGAAAATATTACAGTGGCTTTGGGTATAAATTCAACGTTTTGGAACATTGAAAAATTAGCTACTGATTTTGAAACCCACGTCATATTCTTTATTTACATTGTATCAATCATCATCATTATTATACTTATATATATATATATCCTCTCATGATTATTTAATTAGTTAATAATCATCTCCTCTAACTTAAGATAGCAGAAACTTTTATCAGCAATAGTAATATTTTTCCTAACATTGTATAATAAATTCCTATTTATGAACTCCACAATAATTATATAATCACGTGTGAATATTACTACAGTTATTAGTCAATCATGATGCCTCCTAATTAATTAATATAGTGGTAACCAAAACTACATCCAAAAATATATTTCATAGCAGTAGCTTTTAACATCCCATATATTTTGTGTATTTTCATCAATTATTGCCAAATAACTTATTCCATAGTCATTATGTATTATATTCATCATTCAATAATTGATTTATCATTAACATTATTATAATTTCCTTTACAACATTACAGCAACTCATATTGCTTATGAACTAAAGTTGACTGATTATACCATATGGTGGAAATCCTTAGGTGCTATCTCGCTTACGTTGCCGCAAATTTTCCGTCCTTCTCAGATATAAACCCTACTATACTCAACTCCTTCTGAAATAATCACGTGAAGATATTATAAGGTAAAAATAGCACGATCTAGCTAGTTTTTGGACTGGTTATTCAAAAATAATCAGTGTTTACCAAGTCAATGAAAAATAGCCACTATTTTGCTACAACAGAGACTGGTCCAGCATAATATACTGGAGTTCGGTGCACCTGTGTATGAACTTCCAGCATATTATGCTGGACCGGTATACTTTGCTGGCTCAAGTATAATATACTGGAGACTGGAGCACCGGTGCTCCAAACTCCAGTATATTATGCTGGACCGGTATATTATATTGAAACTCCAGTATATTATGCTGGAGTTTTTTTCCGGATTTTGAACAGTGTTTTCGTTCAGATTTATCTTTACATGAAAAGTGGCTAAATTTCGATTACTTTTAAAATTGGGCTATTTTTGAACGACCATTTGTAAATTTGACTATTTTTGAATTTCTCTCTATTATAAGAGTGGGCAAGACCCACTTATTAACCTTTTAAATAATGACAAAAGTACTTACTTGTAATTCTTAATTGTAATGTATAATTAGTCCACTAGCCACTATTTAATAAGCTATTTTACTACCTTAATACTTGACCCAACAAATATAAATAAAATTAATTCTCCAATCCCATAATAATAAGTATATAAATTTTTTTCTAGGTTATTACAATCTAACTCAAACTTCTGAGAAAACTTCCTCGTGACCACACTTCCTGTGTCTATATCATTGTCTGTGGTTGGCCACTTTATCTTCAAGTAATTGTCAAAACATAAAGAGGGAGTATTCAGCAGCATCTTTTTTTTGGGGGGGGGAGGGGAGGGGGGATGATTTTTTCCCTCTCGGTGCATGTTTAGCGAGTCTAGCTAATGTGCATACATAGTGAGAAAATGCCTTCTACCAGCACTGCGCATTCACCGACGACTGTATGTAGCAACACCGACGAATGGAATTCAATCACAACTGAGGCCATTAACTTTTGGTAGCTTCCTAACACTACAATTCCAACCCATACGTGAGGAACATGAAGTTAACGAGAAGAGTGAGAATCAAATAAATCCAGCTGGGAAACGTGCTGCCAGAAGAACGGGGATAGATAATCCTCGTCTCCTATAATTTTTTGACCTAGCAAATTTCACAGTACCAATTCTTGCTGCTACAAAATCCCCTTCGATGGTGGAACATGAATCTTCCCTAAAGGAGGAGAAACCCTACCAGAGGAATTAGAGCTCACAAGTGGGTAAGGTCCTTACATACATTCCTCCTGCCTTGCATGATGATACCTTTGTGGTTGAGATTGTTGAGGAGGATATCAGAGAACAACAGGAATAATGGGGCTCATCTCTGATAGGGTATATTTTGGGTAATGCTCCATTCTTCAAATCCATGTAGAACTATGTGAAAAATGTGTGGAATATTTTTACCAAACCCAAAATCCTGTACCGTGACGATGGCTACTACATATTTAGGTTTGATACTGTGAGTGATAGGGATCGAGTTATACAATCTAGTCCTTATACATTCCACAACAAGCCTTTCATTTTAAAGAATTGGTCTATCAATTTTGTGTTTGATCCTGACTATTTGATTGTGATTCCATTATGGGTGAAGTTTTCTAGTTTACTTGTTGGCTACTGGTCCACTAAGTCATTGGGTAAACTGGCTAGTGTTGTTGGTAAGCTTATGTGCACTGACCTGTTTATAGCTGAGATAGATCGTATATCCTATGCTAGAGTACTGGTATCCCACCCTCTGCCTAATAGTCTTGAACTCCATACTCTAGCTGGTGTTATTCACCAGAATATAGAGTATGATTGGAGACCAAAGTACTGTTGCTGATTATGCTAAAGTCATCCATACCACTGAGGAATGCAGACTATGGAAGACTCAGGAGGAAAAGGATAGGTTTGTTGAGCAACCAAGGAAAAATAAAAGAGCTAAGAAGATGAGGAAAGTGGTGGCTAAATGGGTGGCCAAGGAACATACCACTACTACCACTGATCCAGCTTCTTCCAAAGCATATGAAAATGACACTGAACCACAGGGTACTGCTCTGGCTTTAGCAGAGGAGAAATTTCCAGTTCTAGCAGCACCTGTGTGAAACGTAGGGTCACAAAATCATGGTAAAAGGATTGTTGATGGTGGGCTAAATGACTAACCTCAAACAAATCAACTTAGCTGCTCCATAAGCCAATGAGGAACCACCAACAAATTTAGGGCACTGACTCAGAGCCACATCTCACCTGCTGTGAGGGAGGGTGGCACAGGCCAGTTCAAACCTCCATGATCATAAGTAGCTGGAACATTCGAGGGCCTAACAGGCCCTTCAAGCAGAAGGAGATGACTCTATTTCTAAAGAAATATAGAATAGAAGTTATGGGTATTATTGAAACAACGGTAAAAGAGAATATATCTTGGAAAATTACTCAGAAGATAGCAAAGGATTGGAGGGATCAATACAACTATGATCATACTTATAATGGTCGTATTTGGATATTGTGGAAACCTCATATACAGGTTCAAATTTTAGAGGTAGATGCTCAGTTTATTCATTGTGAAGTGCACGACTCTTCTACTCAAATAAGCTTGCTGTTCACTGTGATATATGCAAGCACTAAGCTGGTGCAGAGGCAGCAACTATGCGACAAGCTTACTCTTATTGGATCTCAAGTAACAACCGAATGGCTTGTATAGGGTGACTTCAACATTGTGCTGCACTCAAAGGATAGAATTGGGGCCTCTGTCACACATGCAGAAACTCAGGGTTTCAAGGAATTATTGGATAAACTGCAGTTTACTCCTTTGAAAAGCATAGGATGGTGCTTTACATGGTAAAAGGGATGACAATTCAAGAGTGTAGAGCAAGATTTACTGGGCCATCGGCAACTACAATTGGCTGCTGAACTATAACCATATTGAAGCAAACTACTTAAATCCTAGAGTGTTAGACCATTTTCCAATCTTGCTCAAGTGTAACTTCACAACCTCAGCATAAGAAACTACATCCCAGACTATTCAGGTTATATAATACAGTCTTACATCACCCAGATTTTGCTAGGATTGTGAAATGAGTGTGGAGATAAGAATATAGAGGAGTAGAGATGTCCAGAACATGGCAAAAACTTAAAGAGATTGAAGGACAAACTGAGAGATATTAATACATATATGGCTTCCTACTAACAAAAGCTGAATCAAGCTAAGCAGAAGTTGGACTTAGTGTAGTCCAATATCTTCTTACAACCATTATGCCAGACTCTTATAGAGCAGG
Organism: Nicotiana tabacum; assembly: GCF_000715075.1. Lineage (NCBI taxonomy): Eukaryota > Viridiplantae > Streptophyta > Magnoliopsida > Solanales > Solanaceae > Nicotiana > Nicotiana tabacum. The sequence goes on from NC_134099.1 coordinate 129,427,782, forward strand.
AAAAGTAGCAATTATTGAAGCAGAAAAGTGGAGCAATATTGAGGAACAAGTCCTAAGACAGAAATCTCAAGCCATATGAATACAATATGGAGATGCTAATACAAGATATTTCCATGCTAAGTGGAAGCTACGCATTAGCGCAAACACTATAAATTCTATACACATTGATGCTGGAATAAAAATCACAAAGCCAAAACAAATAGAAGAATAATTCCTCTTTTTTTACCAAGCTGATGGAATTTCAGGTGTTTAGATATTTCAAACATAAGCAGTAGTTGAACCAGCATAATGAAAAATCTAGCAAAAGGGCAGGCCTAGAGTCAGATTTGGCCAAATAAAGAGAATGGCAAGCTTCATTACCATTCGAAAAATCCCATCGGTTCGAAACAAAATCCTAAACTTTGGAGTGGCAAGTAGCAGAAAGAGAAAGTCCAACTTAGCGAGTCATCAAATATTCTTCCTTGTCCCAATTCTGAGGTGATCATGAAAGGTACTTGTCTGACAAGAACACAACAACTTGAGTTGATTAAGGAAGTTACAGCAGAGGAAATCTTAGATGTTATCAAGATCATGCCAATGGATAAGGCCCCAGGTGCGGATGGATTTTAAATAGAATTCTTTACACAACATTGGGATAAGGTTAATGGTGATATGCTTGTAGATGTTGTAACGACCCGACCAATCGTTTTGATCTCTAGCGTATCTTTTGGTAGTTTGAGGTCATGATTAGCCTCACTTAAGGTATTATAACTTGTACGCATAGTCGAAATCGAAATTTGCTAAGTTCGGAGTTGATTTGAAAAGAAATTTCTCATTTCAAAAGCTTTAAGTTGGAATAATTGTCTAAGGTCGAATTTTTGAGTAAACAACCTCGGAGTTGGGATTTGAAGGTTCCAGCAGGTTCGTATGATCATTTTGGACTTGGGCATATGTCCGGATCGGGGTTTGGATGACCCAGGAGCATTTCAACACATATTGTGGATAGTTGGCATTTGGAAGGATTTCATAAATTTGGGGTGGAAGTGTATTTTAATATTAACGATGTCTGTTTGGGATTCTGAGTCTAGGAATAGCTCTGTATGGGGATTCTGGTATTAGAAGCGCGTCCGATGTAGATTTGGAGGTCCGTAGGTCATTTCGGGGTCATTTAGCGAAAGTTAGAAATTTGAAAGTTTTTGAGAAGTTTGACCGGGAGTGAAATTTTTGATATCGGTGTTGGATTCCAATTCTAGAATATGGAGTAGGTCTGTAATGTCGAATGTAACTTGTGTGCAAAATTTGAGGTCAATCAGACGTGATTTGATAGGTTTCACCATCGAATGTAGAAGTGTGAAGTTCTAAGGTTCATTAAGCTTGAATTGAGGTGCGATTCGTGATTTCGACGTTGTTTGATATGATTTGAGGCCTCTAGCAGGCCCGTGTTATGTTTCAGAAATGGTTGGTATGATTGGACGGGGTCATAGGGGCCTCCGGTGTGTTTCGAGATGGTTTCAAACCATATTCCCCTTGTTTATGATTGCTGGTATTCATCGCGATCACGTAGATAGAAACCCGATCGCATAATACTGGCTGGGAGCTGGTGAAGTTGTTCTTTGTGATAGAAGGGGCAAGTACACGATCGCGGAAGGCATTTGTCTTAGGCATGAAGAATTGGCCTTCGCATTCCCGGAGTCGCGTTTGCGTTTGCGTAGGCTGATCAGGTAGAGGTTTGCGATCACATCGCCTTTGTCGCATTCGCGTAGAGGAAGATTTGGGGTAGCTGAATTTGGTCTTCGCGATCGCGAAGGTGTTCCTCTGGATGCAAAGAAGGTTTCCTGAGTAGTGAGGTTTTAAAAATAAGAGTTTGGCCGCTTTCATTTCATTTTCCTCCATGGGAGCCGACCTAGGAGCAATATTTGAGCGCCATTTTCACCGTCAATCATGAGGTAAGTGATTTCCACTAGTTGTGAGTTAAATACAAGGTTTATATTTGGATTTAGACATGAAAATATATGGAAATTTGGGATTTTGAAGAAAAACCTAGAAAATTGATATTTTGTGGATTTTGACCACGAAATTGGATATGGAATAAAAAATAAATCATATATTTGAGTTCGTAATGTTATGGGTGATGTTTCTCTTCAAAAAATATTCGGAATTCGAGCACGTGAGGGTTTCTTTATCGACTTTTCAAGCGGAATTGTTTTTATAGTATTAGAGTAAATTTTTATTGGTTTGGATACTGTTTGACTAGTTTTGGAGAGACGGACATCGATTGGATGTGTTAGAGCAACGTTGGAGTGGGTTATGGAACTTTGGAGCAAGGTAAGTCTCTTGTCTAATCCTGTAAGGGGGAAATTACCCCTAGGTGTTGTAACTAGATGTGTGCTACTTGTTGTGGGGGCTACGTACGCGCGAGGTGATGAGAGCCCGTACGTAGCTACATTCATGTTATTGTCTGGGTAGGCTTAGGTTTACATCATGCTATAGCTGTACTATTTGAGCAGTCTCTCGCCTATTAAATTCTTCTGTTTTACATTACTACTTGAGACTAGACTTGCTATTGTATAGACTTCACGAGTTTATGATTAGTCACCGAATATTTGTGCTCGTCTTACGAAATGATTCCCCGATATATATATGTTTCATTGAAAGGTTTTTGTTAAAGAAATTATTGTGAGTGGGGTAAAGGACCCGTCAAAGCTTCTTATTCTAATGCGATCAGGCCGTTCACCTCGGCAGGATTTATGTATCACACTCTCATGGGAGCAGGTCGTTCGCCTTGGTAGTCTAATAGATGCATCTATGGTTCGTGCCATTCGACCCTCGGCAGTGCACAGTTTAAATATTATATTGGATCGGGTCGTATGCCTCGGCATTTCCTAAATCATATCCTCATGGAATCATGCGTAATATTTGGCAAGAAGACAATGTATCTGTGAGTTTTCCTGATTTGAGTAATGATAATCTATCTGATGAGATCCACTATATCTATATATATGCTCCGGTTAAGGAGGAAATTTCTAATGGAGAGCTTGAGTTCCTCGTAAAGAAGGAGATTTGTACCACGTGATTTATACTTGTTTATCTCATTTATTTACTCTGCCTCATATTTACTTACCTCTTTACTGTACCTGATATTATTGGACCACTAGTGGTGTCGATGTCGACCCCTCGTCACTACTCCTCCGAGGTTAGGCTAGATACTTACTAGGTACATGTTGATTACGTACTCATACTACACTTGCTGCACATTTTTGTGCAGATACATATATGTCTAGTGGCATTGTGGTGCAGAGGTGTGGTTATTTGCGGGGACTTAGGTGAGGGGCATTCCATGTTACGATCCACAACCAATAGAGTCTCCTTCAGAGTTATTTGTATTTTCCTATCTAATTTATATTCCGAATAGATGTTGTATTTTATTGTACTTCCTAGTGATGCTCATGCACTTGTGACACCGGGTTTTCAAGGTATTTATGGGTTGTTCAGTATTGTGGTTGTAAGAAAATATTATCATTTACTCTTCGAATTTTATCACTTATCATTTAACTAAAGGAAATTATGAATTCAAAATACTAAAAAGCGTAATTAAGTTAATAAATTCTTGTTGTCTTTCCTGACAGTGGTGTTAGGCGCCATCATGACCTTTAATGGATTTTGGATCGTGACTATATGGTATCAGAGTACTAGGTTCACTTAGGTCTCACGAGTCATGAGCAACTCTAGTAGAATCTTGCGGATCGATACAGAGACATCTGTACTTATCTTCGAGAGGCTATAGGGCTATTAGGAGCACTTTTCTTCTTGATTCCTCATCATGCGATTTGATTCCATTGAGGCTTGGGCCTTTATTTCTTTCCTATTCAATCTTATGCGATGTGAGGCACTTTTTATCAATGGGGAATCGAGGAATTGTAATGGTATAGCAGATGTAGTGCAGGATGTTTCTCCCTGCGTATTCAATTGGGGCTAATGTCGTTGCCTTGCAGAAGGATGTCCGGTCATTTCAGCTCAGTAGTTGTATTTCTGATGGTTTCGAGGCTATACACAGATTGTTGTGATGTTCATGAGTTGAAACCATACAATATCGATGTAATGGTAGGGTGCTTGTCTATGTGAAGGCAGTGATGACTTGAAAGGAGGTTTACTCAGTGCATGGTTCAGAGATTCAGTATATTATTTCCGGCAGAGGAAAGAAAATCGGAATACGAATGCTCAAATTTGGGTTGATGGAGTAATGAGACTTTGTATTTTTGAGCGTGGTGGAATTTTCATATGTGATGTGGTGTCATCACCCTTGATTGAATGTGCTAAGTTTGCCAGTGTTATGGTCTTCATCAAATTGCCTTAAGGGCAGGGTATTGTGAAACAGTGCTGGAGGAGCAGTTGTTAGAGATCACAGTGTGCAGTGGTTTAGGATCGAAAAGGTATTTCTAATGTTGATGACTCAAGATGAATGATCTTCTAGGAGGCCTAGAGTTGGTGGTAATTTATTAGTTCAAGTACTACACGATAGATTTTGATTTAAGGTAACAACTGGGCAGCGAAGGATAAGGAAGGACATGTGGGAGGTGTCTTGCGGTGGTTAAATTTCTAGAAGGCCAAATGTAAGAAGCAGAAGTCGAATAGTTGTTTAAAGGAGAGGGTTTGACCAAAGTGGGAGAGTGGTAGAGTAGCGTATGGGTTACATGGTAGGATAACTACAAGCCTTGAGTGAAGTTTAGAGTGATTTGGGATTCATGGTAGATAATGACTAGGTATGGTACGTTCTTATTTTTATTATGGTTTCTCTTATTGGTTTGGAAATGGATTCCAGCTTGCACATGAGACTTGAGAATGACTCCCCTTCCTCAAAGGACTCTAAAGAGGCCCAGGTGAGTAGTCCGAGTGCTCCCAAGACGATGAGACGCATGCGCTGTACCGTCGAATAATTCTTGCAAAGTAACCGCAACTCGTTGTAGGTCCTCTCCAATCATTACAGTCGAGTAACTTTCACTCCTTCTCTTGAAATGTGCGGTTAGATTAACTATATGGACTAAGTTAGAATATTGACTACTATACTGAGAAAGAGTGGGTACAACAGAAAGGAGTTTGCTTGACATGAAGAGGAATGCAACATGACTTTAGGTTGGAATGTATTGTTGCTCTTTTAGTGATGCCAGTGGGAAGTGAATGGACTTGTATAGCTGGTGAATAAACACGGGCTCTGGATGGTTCACTGATTTTATAGTAATTGTACTCCGAGCAGCGACGTTGGAAGGTATCGGCATGGAATTTCCACAGGTGAGTTATCCCCTGGGCGCAAGTTAGCGGTCGCGTGGTGTTGACGAAGCTTCTACGAATCATTCTGCTGACTATCCAGTAAGAGGTCGAATATGTAAATGTGGCTAGTGATTAAGAGCATTCATGAAATGGTTAACAGGAAGATTTTGAGGACTTTGGCGGGTCGATTGCGTGAGGTTATGTTAGTGAGGAAGAATGAATTTTGGCGGGTTCCAGAGTTATGCAATGGCAGCTTCGAGCTAAGTGGGAGAGCCCCTCCGCCTACAATTGAATTGCATATTTATCTACTTGTGAGGTTTCTGGTTATCGGCATATTGGTGAGTTACTATGAATAAGGCAACAAAAACAGTAGTAATAAATGCAGAATATTTGATAAATGTGTGCTATAAGTGGCCTTATTGATTCATATTCAGGCTTTGGGAAGACTCTGAGTTTATGTTTCGTGTAGATGTGACGTACAAGGAAAGTGATCCAGCTGGGTGCTTCTTCGAGAGGATGTTCATGCGCTAGCAGAGCCTTGAAGTTTGATCATATTTGGGAACAAGTTAGAGTGGGTGACTCTCAACAACGGTCCTAGCAGATTCACAAAGGCGCCTAAGAATTTCGATTCCGTAGTATGGTTAAGTATCGAGCTTTTGCAGCAGATTATGAAAAGGGAATTGGAATGTTCTGTGTTATTATTGGATATGCGGAGCATTATTGGAGGAAGGGAATAAGTAGCTTCAGATTCATAGAAGGTCTCGCAAAACGGGTGTACCAGTTGGCGATGCTACTGTGCGCTTAAGGAGAATATGAGATGGTTCATAGGTATGAGACGATGTGGTCTCGTGGATTGGGTCACTCGGGATGAGTGTTTTTGGATTTCGTTATAGTAATGAATGGCGCTATTATTATACTAAGGCAAGTTAAGAATAAATTAGGAGAAGATGGGTCAACTAGTAATGGTTGAATCAACATGATTGAGGTCGTGATCAGTTCCTTCAGCGTGCTTATTTATATATGTGATTTGTGGCGGTTCGTGCGAGGTTTGACAACCACCATAATTCGATTGATTTAGGAAGTATTTGGTTCTAAGGACTAGGTTGAGTAAATGGATTCCGGAAGAGTTATGGCGGTTTAGATCGCGACATGAGTTGTATTTCCCGCGGTTTGAGAATTCAGTTGCGTGTTGCATTTGTTCTTATGAGATGAGCTAAGTATAAGGTTTCTATATGATGACGTGTTTATTCTATTAGTGATTTAGGAGTTATGGTGAAATTCTTGTACTGTCGCATATTGGCATGTTAGGTACAGTGAGCGGCATGGGAATTGGGGAGTTGAGGATCAAGGTTGCCATTTGGTGTTGGCAAGAATATCACGAGCTCGGATGAGTAAGAAAGAATTCAGATGGTTAGAGTAAGCTGGTACTATCTTTAGCGTCACCTGAGATCGGTGTCCTGTGTAAGAGGATTTGCGTACTAATTGCGAATTCTTGATTTGCTTTACAACATTTGTGTGGCCGGTGGTATGGATGTGCAGACTTGGTACCTAGTGTGGAAGGCCGTGGGAGTGCATCCCACGGGAAGATTGTATGAGTGTGACATGTAGTCACTTGATTGATTGAAGATTTAAACCAAGGATGAAGATTTTGGTACTATCGCTAACGTGAGAATTTAGGCCTGAAAAGCGCTCTATTCAGTTGGTTGTGAATTGTGGAAGTTTATTTCAGGATTCGACAGCTGTCCTTATGTGCCATGAATAGGTCATGATGGGTCTTTGAAAGGATATTAGCCCAGCGCGGTACGATCAAAATCGGCTTGAGGTCCGTGGATGGATCTAAATGTGAATGTGTGCTCTATGTCAGGCCGGATAAGTTCATTTTAGCATAGCTTTGTCTATGGAGGAGTCTTCGGGACTTGGATGTTATTTCTGTCGTCAGATATTCTATGTAACCTCTATTGTGCCATGTGAATTCTGAGGTGGTTTCATTATTAACACTCGTATTGACATCTCATGTAATTTGTGGTGTTGTGAGAGCAGGATGGCTCTCAAGATATAGGTCATTTATTGCACCTTAGTTGCGCTTGAATTTTGTAGCGCATAGCGCTCTCCATCTCCCGGGGATTTGTATTATGCACTTCGCGTGCTTGTGGTTGATATTCAGGTATTTCACAGGTATGAGCATTTTAGCTGGATACGTATTTCCTTATAGAGTATTATGTGTGGATCGGTTGGCACGCCATCACTAGTACATTGTTTGGATCAAATGGCACGCCGCCACGAGTATCATGGTTGGATCGGGTTGCACGCCGCAACGGTATCATGTGTAGATCGAGTTGCACGCTGTAACAGTGTGATGTTGAGTGCAGTTCCCCATATATATTCTTGTGTGTGTTGTTTCTCATTTTCTGAGGAAGGTTTCATAATATCTTATCGGTTGTTTAATTAGTTACGTGGGTTGAGTAGTTCTTTTTCCAGAGTTTGCTTCCTTATGTATCACATTTGAGTTTGTAGCCTATTGGCGCATTGTGGCATCATTTGAGACTTTTGGCTGTGTCGGAGGTGGCTTCTTGCCTGAGCAGCTTGTACTGGGGGAGACAAGATTTTTGGACCTGGGGCCAGTACGATTGGATTTATATAAATCATAATAAAGAGAAAATATCATTATTTGGTTCATAATGAGGTAATGGTTCTTGTCCGGAGGAGAGACTCAATGATTTGTTAACTCGGTAGTTAGTTATGAATATCTACACATCTCTTCCATCGTGGCAACATTTCAAGAGTTGGAACAGGACTTATATGTGTCATTAGGTGTTTTGTGAGCATCGGATTTGTGGGGTTTCGGCTATTGTTATTAGAGGATGTTATTATGGTCATGTGAATTATGCGGTGCATGGTGTAGATTCAGCAAATGTATGCTATCATGTATTGGTGCCTCGTGTAGTGATTGATACGGTGCTCGTATATTGGAAATAGGTCTGGCAGAGAATTTCGGATGTTGGAATTGAGCTCTGAGGCTTATTTGACTAAGTAAAAGGGAGAATCTTCATACTGGCTCGAGCTAGTGTGCTCAACTGAGTTGTGGTAGCACAGGTAGGTGCACGAGGTGTTAAATAGTGATTTCGGACAACTCTAGAGTAGTTCTTAGCACGTTTGAGGACGAATATATGTTTAAGTGGGAGAGAATGTAACGACTTGACCAGTCCTTTTGAGCTCTATTGCATCGTTCAACAGTTTGAGGCCATGAGTAGCTTCACTTCAGGTATTATGACTTGTACGCGTGGTTAGAATCGAAATTCGAGAAGTTCAGAGTTTATTTGGAAACAAAATTCTTATTTTGGAAGCTTTAAGTTGGAAGAATTGACTAAGGTTAGATTTATGAGTAAACGACCCCGGAATCAAGATTTGAAGGTTCCAACAGGTTCATATGATGATTTTGGACTTGGGCGCATGTCTGGATCGGGTTTTGGATGATCCGGGAGCATTTTTGCACCTATTATGGATAGTGTGCATTTGGAAGGATTTCATAAATTTGGGGTGGAAGTGTATTTTAATGTTATCGATGTCCGTTTGGGGCTCCGAGTCTAGAAATAGCTCTGTATGGTGATTTTTGTGTTGGGAGCGTGTCCAGATGTAGATTTAGCGGTCCGTAGTTCATTTCGGGGTCATTTGGCGAAAGTTAGAAATTTGAAGGTTTTTGAGAAGTTTGATCGCGAGTGGAATTTTTGATATCAGGGTCGGATTTCGATTTGGAAAGTTGGCAATGGTGCATAATGTCGAATGTGACTTGTGTGCAAAATTTAAGGTTAATCGGACGTGATTTGGTAGGTTTCGACATCGAATGTAGAAGCTTGAAGTTCTAAAGTTCATTAAGCTTGAATTGGGGTGTGATTCGTGATTTCGATGTTGTTTAATGTGATTTGAGGCCTTGAGCAGGTCCGCGTTATGTTTTGGAACTGGTTGGTGTGATTGGACGGGGTCCTGGTGGCCTCGGGTGTGTTTTGGGATGGTTTTAGACCATATTCCCCTTGTTTATGATAGCTGGTTTTTGGTATTTGGGTTGTTCATCGCGATCACGTAGATAGACATGCTATTGCATAGTACTAACTGGGAGCTGGCAAAATTGCTCTTCGCGATCACAGGGGCAAGTACGCGATCGGGGAAGGCATTGGTGTGAGGCATAAAGGATTGGCCTTCGCGTTTGCAGAGCTGGGCTCGCGTTCGTGAAGGCTGATCAGACAGAGGTTTACGATTGCATTGCTTTTATTGCGTTTGCTTAGAGAAAGAATTGGGGTAGCTGAATTTGGTCTTCACAATCGCGAAGGTGCTCCCCCGATCGCCAAGAAGGTCGCCTGGGCAGTGAGGTTTTAAAAACGGGAGTTTGGCCATTTTCATTTCATTTTCCTCCATGGGAGCGGACCTAGGAGAAATTTTTGAGCACCATTTTCACCGTCAATCATGAGGTAAGTGATTTCCACTAGTTTTGAGGAAATACAAGGTTTATATATGGATTTAGATATGAAAATTTTGAGTAAATTTGGGATTTTGAAGAAAAACCTAGAAAATTGGTATTTTTGGATTTTGGCCACGAAAATTGGACATGGAATTGGAAATAAATCATATATTTGAGTTCGTAATGTGATAGGTAATGTTTATCTTCCAAAAAATATCGGAATCTGAGCATGTGCGCCCGATGTGATGACCCAAAGGGTTATCTTGTATTTTAGAATACAAATTTGGGTTTCGAGGCCTTGAAAACCTCATTTTCTTTCTCTTCAATTTGCGTGCGCAGTCCAGACACGTTTCTGTAAATCTTTTATGTGAAATTTAAGAAAAATATTGAATTTGGCCTTTAAAATTTGTTAAAGTTGACTTCGGTCAATATTTTTGGTAAACGGACCTGGACTCGTGATTTGACAGTCCCGTAGGGTCAGTAGTAAAATATGGGACTTGGGTGTATGCTCGGAATCAAATTCCGAGGTCCCTAGCCCGAGAAAAGAATTTTTAATGAAACTTGTTTGCAGGAAAATATAAGGACTTTTGGAAATGAAATGGTGCGTGATCTTGATGGTATCGGGCCCGTATTTTGGTTCCGGAGCTCGGTACAGGTGTAAAATAATATTCAAGTCGAACTTGTGAAATTTGGTAACAATTGGAGTTGATTTGATATAAATCGGACCCTAGGTTGAGAAAATAGAAATTTTGATCTATCTTATGAACTCCATGAATTTGAGGTTAAATTCATAGTTGTTGATATTATTTTGATGATTTGATCGAACGAGCAAGTCCGTATGATGTTTTTATACTTGCGTTCATGTTTGTTTTGGAGTCTCGAGGGCTCGGATGAGTTTTGGATAGGCCACAGAGTAATTAGAACTTAGGAAAACTCAGCTGTGTATCTGGAGTTTTGCATAGGCCTCTGATCTCTCAAATGCAAGATCAGGCTTTGCAAATGCGAAGTCTGTTGGCCTGGAAAATGCGACAATAATGTTGCAAATACGAAGAAGGTCTGGGAAGTCCAACCTCGCAAATGCAAAACCTTGGCCGGAATTAAGAACGCCCCAGAGGTCGCAAATGCGACATATGTGTCGCAAATGCGAATGCAACAGAAATTCAAAGGGTTCGCAATTGCGAACCCCTGATCGCAACTGCGATAACTTCAGCCTGTTAAGTGAGATTTTAGACGGGATTTTCACTTCATTCTTTAAAATTTCAAAACCTAAAATCCTAAGGGCGTTTTTGCTATAGCAAGTTCTTCCCCAAATCATAGGTAAATGAATCTTAACTCTTTTTCTTCAATGTATTTCATCTTTTTACATGATTTCATCTCAAAATCTAGGTTTTTTAATTGGAAATTGGGTGTTCTTGGGTAGAAATTAGGAATTTCAAAATTTGAGAATTTGGACCTCAAATTGAGGTCGGATTTCAAACGAATTGCATATTTGGGTTCGTGGGTGAATGGCTAGTCAGGTTTTGGTTCGAACTTCGAGTTTTGACCAAGCAGGCCCAGGGACGATTTTTGGCTTTTTGGGGAAAACATTGGAAAATCTATATTCATACATTAGAATTGGTTTATTTAGCATTTATTGAAGTTATTAAGTAAATTATGACTAGATACAAGCAGATTGGAAGTGGAACCTAGAGGTAAAGCGGTAATTGAGGCTTGATTTTGTCCGTGGAATTGAGGTAAGTATTTAGTCTAACCTCAGCTTGAAGGAATATGTGTTGTGATCTTATTTGCTATGTGTTAGTATTGAGTATGACGTATAGGTGTGATGATGAGTATCTATACGTTGGTGTCGAGCATGCTCGTAAGTCTTATACCATGATTTGTTATGACTCTAATATGTACCATCCATGCTTAAATTGATGATTATCAATGTTGAACAAGATTTATGAAAGTTGATATTTATATTGTGAAATAACTCAAGTTGAGATTTATTTTGTGAAGTAACTGTTGGAACGAGATTGGTTATAGCTGAATCCCTTGTCGGGATGTATTTGTTTCTATTGTTGATTCCCTTGCCGGGATGTATTGTTTCTATTGTTTGGGTGAGGAAGAGTGTAAAGCACAAATGGTGATGCCGTGCATGATATTATGAGTGAGTGTTAATGCACGAAGGGTGATGCCGTTCCGATATTATGAGTGTTATTGCACGAAGGGTGATGCCGTGCCGATATTGTGAGAGTTAATACACGAAGAGTGATGTCGTGCCATAATTATGAGAGTTAATGCACGAAGGGTGATGTCGTGCCGTTTCTGTTGTTTTGTATGGTGAGAACGAGAGTAAAAGCACGAAGGGTGATGCCGTGCATGATATTATGAGTGAGTGTTAATGCACGAAGGGTGATGCCGTCCAATATTGTGAGTGTTAATGCATGAAGGGTGATGCCGTGCCAATATTATGAGAGTTAATGCACGAAGGGTGATGCCGTGCCATAATTATGATAGTTAATACACGAAGGGTGATGTCGTGCCATTTCTGTTGTTTCTTATGGTGAGAACGAGAGTAAAAGCACGAAGGGTGAGGCCGTGCACGTGTTACTATTTCATTATTCTTGTTGATACAAATATGGTGTTCACTATGCTTCTCTATTGAATTACTGTTAGAATTTGATATTCCCCACAGCATGTTCCCTTCCCATCTTTATCTGTTATTTTCTGTAATTATTGTTCTGTTTGTATATGATTTAACTGCATAGGTTTATATGGTTGTCGTGTCCTAGCCTCATCACAACTTCACCGAGGTTAGTCTTGACACTTACTAGTACATAGGGTCGGTCGTACTGATACTGCAGTCTACACTTTTTGTGCAGATTTCTGTGCCGGACCTTGTGAGTAGCTTGAGGTAGCTGCCTTCATTCCAGGGAGACCAAGGTAGATCTGCTGGCGTCCGAAGATCCTGAAGTCCCCCTTTCCCCGCTTTAGTTTTCTGATGTCTCTTCTATTTCGAGAATAGTTGTACTTCTTTCACACTTATATTTGCAGTAAATCTTAATCGTTCGTGGATTGTGACACTAGATCTATGGGGTAGTTATGTACTTGAGTTGTGGCACTGTTACTTCATTTCCGCACTTCTTAATTATTTTGTTTTAATTAATATTTGTCCCTGTTTGGTTAATTATAATGGTAGTAAAGTTGTAACTGTCGGCTTGCCTAGCTTTCACGAGTAGGTGCCATCACAATTCTCGAAGGTGGGAAATCCAGGTCGTGACACCCGAGGGGTGCTTTATCGACTTTTCAAGAGGAATTGTTTTTATGATTATTAGAGTAAATTTTTATTGGTTTGTATATTGTTTTACTAGTTTTGGAACGACGGGCATCAGTTGGAGGTGTTAGAGCTGCGTTGGAGCAAGTTATGGAACTTCAGAGCCAGGTAAGTCTCTTGTCTATCCCTGTGAGGGGGAAATTACCCCTAGGTGTTGTAAATTGATGTGTGCTACTTGTTGTAGGGGTTACGTACACGCGAGGTGACGAGAGCTCGTACATAGCTACATTTATGTTATTGTCCGGGTAGGCTTAGGTTCATATCATGCTATAGCTGTACTATTTGAGCAGTTTCTCGCCTATTAAATTCCTCTGTTTTATATTACTACTTGAGACTAGACTTGCTATTGTAGAGACTTCACGAGTTCATGATTAGTCACCGAAAAATGTTACTCCTCTTGTGGCATGTTTCCATATATATATATATATATATATATATATATATATATATATATATATATATATATATATATATATATATATATATATATATATATATGTGTGTGTGTGTGTGTGTGTGTGTGTGTGTGTGTGTATGTTTCATTGAAAGGCTTTTGTTAAAGAAATTATAACTCACACGTTTATTCGTGAGTGGGGTCAACGACCCATCAAAGCTTCTTATTCTAATGGGATCGGGCTGTTCGCCTAGGCAGGATTATATACTTCACATCTTGTGGGATCGGGCCGATCGCCTAGGCAGGATTTATGTACCACATTCTCATGGGAGCGGGTCGTTCACTTTGTAAGTTTAATAGACGCATCTATGGTTCGTGCTGTTCGACCCTCAGTAGTGCACAATTTAAATATTATGTTGGATCGGGCGGTACGCCTTGGCATTCCTATTAAATATCCTCATGGGATCGTGCGTAATATTTGGCATAAAGCTAGTGTATCTGTGAGTTTTCCTGATTTGAATTATGACAACCTACTTGATGAGATCCACTATATCTATATATATGCTCCGGTTAAGGAGGGAATTTCTAATGGAGATTTGGAGTCTATTGCAAGGAGGAGGATTGTACAATGTATTATGCTCGTTTATTTGTTTTGCCTCATATCTATTTATCATTACTGTACCTGTTATTATCGGACCACTAGTAAGTGTCGATGTCGACTCCTCGTCACTACTCCTCCGGGGTTAGGCCAGATACTTACTGGGTACACATTAATTTACGTACTTATACTACACTTTCTCCACATTTTTTGTGCATGTACATATATGTCTAGTGGCCATGTGGATGTAGAGGTGTGGTATTTATGAGGACTTAGGTGAGTTGAATTCTATGTTACAATCTGCAGCCAGCAGAGTCTCCTTCAGAGTTGTTTATATTTTTCTATCTAATTTATATTTCGGATGTTGTATTTTATTATACGTCCTAGTGATGCTCATGCACTTGTGACATCGGATTTTGGGGATATTTATGGGTTGTTCAGTATTGTGGTTGTAAGAAAATATTATCATTTACTCTGCGAATTTTATCACTTATCATTTAACTAAAGGAAATTATGATTTCAAAATACTAAAAAGAGTAATTAAGTTAATAAATTCTTATTGGCTTGCCTGACAACGGTGTTTGGCGCCATCATGACTTTTAGTGGATTTTGGATCGTGACAGATATATTGGAATTCTTCCACTTAAGGAAAATGAATAAGGCCTTAAATTGTACTACTATTACTATAATTTTAAAAGTTCCTTCCCCCACATAGGTGAAGGACTATAGGCCTATAGCATGTTGTAAGATATTGGACAAGATCATACAAGAGTGATCTCTGGGGGACTAAAGAATCTGGTTGGAGGATCTCAATCAGCTTTCATTGAAGGAAGGAGCATCACTGATAATATCCTATTCACTTATGAGTTATTTAAAGGCTACAATAGGAAGGGTATTTCAGCAAGATGTGTGCTCAAGGTTGATTATAAGAAGGCCTATGGCACACTGGATTGGTACTTCCTGAAATGACTATTGATTGAGTTGGGATTCCCACACAAGTTCATTGAGTGGATCATGGAATGCATAACAACTGTTACTTACTCTTTGACTCTTAAAGGCGGACTTACTAAACCTTTCAAAGGACAGGGAGGAATAAGGCAAGGTGACCCTATGTCACCTTAACTATTTGTGCTTGCTATGGAATATCTACAGAGGGAGTTTGATCGGCTAGCCTTAAGCAATGAGTTTCACTTCGTGATTTACCTACCTTGCCAGTTGACCTGACTTCAAGATTAGTGCAATTTCAATGCCCTGATGGAAGATTCAGCATCAAGAAGTTGTACCAGTTACAGATTCCTCAATTTTGAAAGGTGCTCTAGAAGAGCCTAACCTTACAGCCACATTTGCATCCTAGATACAAATTCAACCTATGTCTGGCTGTACAAGGTAGGATACCTACTATCAAGAGGCTGCAGAAGTTTGGTATTCAAGTACCCCAAACTTGTGTATTCTGTGGTCTAGCTGATGAACAATTTGAGCATCTATTCTTTGATTGTGGATATACAAAGAGTGTTTGGCTTAGGCTCTTGACTTTGCTTGGATGTCCCAGGAAAATAACAACATGGCAAGAGGAGTTAAAAAGGGTGTCCATTTGTGCCAGAAGGAAGAAAGGCTATGCGACAACTATCTCAGTTGTTTTTGGGATGATGATATATCTTATATGAAAATACAGAAACAAGATTAGATTCTAGAGTGGCAGCTCATCCCCAGATAGACTACATATAGAGATCGCATCCACATACATATCAGAGGCAACATATACCCCAGCTAGCAGAAGCATTTGGAGGCATTGAACTGGTTTTCTTAGTATATTTAGGTTTTATAACCTTTTAGATGTATTTTTAGTTCTGCAATTTTGAATAGATAACTATGATGTGTATAGGATATAGACAGAACCAAACACTGTTTTATTGGTCAGTATTGTATAGTAGAGTATAGAGTTGTCATACATAGTTTAGGAATTAGTCAGCAATTCATGGTTTGTAACGAACATTTTGGTTGAATAGAAAGTTGTTTTACCTAACAAAAAAATTATTCAGTAGCATCCCAAGCTCTTCAGCATCAAACTCCATCTCAAACCCCCTTGCAAAACTCTTGACCACTTTGCCCTTAAATTGGAAGTTTGCATAGAACTCCACCACAACAAGCACACACAGAGGAGGGAATACCTTAACAAACATGTGTCTCCATGCCTATAGTTCAAGTTTTTCAACTAACTGAGCCATACCTTTCTCATTTGTGTTAGCAAGAATCTTCCCATTCAACACTTTTCTTTTGAATTCAGTGAGCTTGTCAACCACATCAGGCACAACCTTCTTTTTCTTTCCTTTACTGACTTTCTAAGATGTGGTAGCTGCCCTAGTGGGTTTAACAACCTTCCTCTTTTGTGCTGGTGTCCGCTTTCAGAGTAGAGTAAAACTTATTCCCTTCATCCAACTCAACTACAAGTTCAACAATAAGAGCTTTCTTTCTTGGCTTCTTGGCACCTCTGGACTCCTTAATGATCTTCTCATCAATAGCCTTTCTTTTACTCCTTATGAGATGAGTCTGAGTAGGAGGGGCCACTTCTTTTCTTGCAGGGATAACTGATTTTGTTGTTTTCATAGGGGCCTTCTTGATATTCTTCCCTACTTTAGACAAGGGTAATTCATCCTCATCACTGTTGACCTCCTCATCTCCAGTAAAAGGAGTTAACAAGGCCTACTTTCTTTAGCCTTTTTCTCTCCACTTGCTTCTCTTGAAGGGGATATGACAGTGTTCCCAATAGCCATAGAGCCTTCAGATTACCCACTTGCATTCTTTTCCGCACTATCACGTTTAGTAGTCTCACTTTCACTTCCCTTTTATTCTTCCTCACCATCACCCTCAGAGTCACATTCTTCCTCACTATCTTTTTCTTTCTCTCCAGAATCTTCCACTTGTTCACCTAACTTATTTTCTGCCTCACTTTCCTTTTCCTTTCTAGATTCCCCCTCATTCTCACTCTTTTTCTCATCAGTATCATGAGCCATATACTGATCCTGATACGCCTTATGACTAGCTACCTCTACTTCATCCTCATCCTCAGTCCAGCTGAAAGAGATACAATTAGAAGCCTCTTTATTTACTTGTTATTTATCACATTCCCCCTCAACCACAGGCATGACATTTGTGGTATCCATCTTTTTCTCCTAAGTTGCAATGTCTGTTTCTAAATTGGTTTCCTCCACTCGAGGTTTGTCACTTATGGGTGGAACAATTTCTAAGGGTGCAACTTCAATAGCAGAAACCAGAACATCTAACTTTGATGGAGGTAATTTTACCTGATCAGTAGTAGTTGGCACAGATTCCCCCTGAGCCATGGCTTCTGTAACCACTATGTAATAGCAGCACAAATTACCACCTTGTCATCCTTAACAGATTTTCTTGATGTAGCAAACACAGGTGCATGTGAAGGTGGTTTTGGGGATGAAGGTCCAGTAGAGGTGGAAACAGCGGGTGCTACAGGAATATGGGATGATTGTGCAAGTACAGTAGAGGGTATAAGTAGAGAGGGAACATGTGCAGGTGCAGGTTCAGTAGTTGATTTTGCACTTTTCTTTGGTTTGGGTTTCATGTTCTTGGGTTTGACTTCAGACTTGGATGAGGATTTTTCTTTAGAGGGAGTTTGGCTTGATTTAAACATGGTGACTAAAGAATGAAACTAATGAAAGAATGAGAGAAATTTTTCTTGATTCTTGCTTAGGGTTTGAGAGGAATAATGAGGTATGAGAGACGGATCACAAGATGGCTTTTAAAGAGGGTAGTCCTGATTTGACTGGAAAAAAGAGAGTTACCAAATTTGAGTTCTAACGGGAATCTAATAACGGTTACTTTTGATTATTAGACTTTTATGAGTAATTAGACTCTAATTGCTCTAGGATTCCCTCTTAATCCTTAAATAGATGACAAATAGGGGTGATGCTAACAAGATTAGAGAGTTTGAGCATAGCAGTAATTTCATATATTAATCCCCAATGAATTAAGACAAGATGGCATGTACCTGAGTCAAAATACCAACTCCTTAGCAATTCCTTACTCATTTCTGCAATAAAGCTTCAACACTATAGATTAGTATCATAAGACATAATTATCGGCTAGACTTTTCTGGGCGAGTTTGTGTGCTCAATACAAGCATGAGACTAAACCAAACACATTATTCTCGACCATCTACATCTAATTATAATTTTTTCTAGCCAATCATTGCGGTATAGTTGAAAGTATTAGTTAGACCCAGTTCCAGTCTATTCCTTTCAAATTGATCCATACTCAGAGCTTTAATAAAAGTATCAACAATTTGGTCTTCAATTTTATAGAAGTTAATTGAGATATTTCCCTTTTCAACATTGTCTCTAAGAAAGTGATGTCTAATATCAATGTGCTTGGTTCTCTTGTGTTGGTAGGGATTTTTAGCAATGTTTAAAGGAATTAGTGTTATCATAGAAAATATGAACACAATCAACAAAAATACCATAGTCTCTTAGCTGTTATCTTATCCACAACACCTGAGCACAACAAGATATTGCTGCCACATATTCTGCTTCAACTGTAGATAAAGCAACTAAGTTTTACTTCTTTTTTCCCTAAGATACCAGGCAAGAACCAAGAAAGTGTGTTGTTCCTAAAGTGTTTTTCCTGTGAATGTGAAAACCTGCATAGCCAACATCAGCATAACCAACTAGATCAAAGTTGTATCCTCTAGGATACCACAGACACATATCAAAAGTCCCTTTAAAATATCGGAGTATCCTTTTGACAGCCTTCAGATGAGACTCTTTGGGATTTGCCTGAAATCTTGCACACAATCCCACACTAAATACAATATCAAGCTTGCTTGCTGTGAGATACAACAATGACCCAATCATTCCTCTATATAGCTTATGTTCCACACTTTTTCCTTTTTCATCAAGGTCCAACTTTGTTTCAATGGAAATGGGAGTGTATATGGACTTAGAAGAGTCCATGTTGAATTTCTTCAATAGTTCTGCCACGATCCAAACCGATGTTCCGCGAGAGGCACCCGGTACCTTACTCAACCGAGTACCAATATAATATCTCTTTTCATGTCATACTGTCATAAATAACTGAGCTGAAGAGGCTGCCGTGAAATATGTAGAATACAACAGCTAATGCCAACTTATACATAAGACATACGGGCCTCTAAGACCAAAATAACCACTTGAACACTAAACATAGGCCGAAAAGGCCATACGATCTTTTACGTACATGACATCTGTCTACAAGCCTCTAAGAATACATAATTTTCATAAAGGTTGGGCCAGAGTCCCGCCATACCAAACAATACACATCTAACTCATACTAACCAAACAAGTAACGCCGAAGCAAATGGAGTGCACCAATATCTTCCGCTGAGCTAATAGCCTACTTGGAGGGCTCTTGACCTGTCTATCGGGACTTGCGGGCATGAAAGGCAGCGTCCCCAGGCAAAAAGGGATGTTAATACATGTACTAAGTATGTAAGGCACATAAATAAGTACATAACAGACATGGAGGAAATATAGAGTAAATGACTCAACCTATAATTCTGGATAACTTTGTAAATCATGAAATAATTATAGTGTCATGCATATGCGTATGAATGTCATGTCGTGCATAGGTACATATTTCATAACATCATCAGCCTCTAAGGGCGTCCCATCATATCATCTCGGCCACTGTGGGCAATATCATCAACGTATACATGCTGATCAGGTGGTGGTGCGTATATAATGCCATAACCTTTTCCATATCCCATATACTTATACATACATACATATATATGCGTATATAATACTATCTGGCCATGAGTCAATATACATGAATACAATGCATGAAAAGTACGCTAATAAAATCTCTTGGAGTGTCATAAGACCATTATGCCTTTAAATAATATCACAAAGTAAAATTTTTCAACTTACGTATTTTTCTAAAACTCATGAACAGATTATAGAATAATATGACACATGGAGAATCAAGAACATAAGCATCTCTAGCATTTCTATGAATAGAGTCATTTATGGAAGTTGTGTATTTGCACGTTTCGTTTGCATTGTATGGATCATGCCAAAAGAAAGAAGGGATAGACTTAATATACCTGGACCGATTCTCTTGACAATTCCTCCGACACACATCTATTGTGACATTACGTAACGGAGGATCGAAGTAGGGGGAAAATCCGTATGCTATTCTTGGGAAAGATTGCACCGTACTTCCTTAGAATCGCAAATATCACGTAGCTATAGCATTGTAAAGGTTTCATATGAATTCTTGTTGAAGCACGTTACTATCATGTATAACCTTGGATGAAACTTTCTTGCTGATCCTTTTCAATGATTAGTAGAGACATAAAAATAAATTAGAATCGTTTGTTTTTGTTTTTTAAGTCTTTAGGTGTGGGCCCCACACTTTTCATGACTAAACTACATAATCCTTTAGTTGTGACACCTTTCCATATGATTCAAGAGTCACCAATTGATTGTTTATCCAATGTCATGGGCTACCACGTTGGTGTTTAAAAGGTTTATCCAAAAATTATCAACTTAACTCATTAATTAATTTGTTAACCTCTCATTAACTAATAATTACCCAATTATCCATATAATTAGGAATTATCTCAAACTACTTATAATACTACTCGCTTTTAACACACCTTATACACCTTACTATCATGGCTATATGGTACCTTGTATGAGACTAGTCCATAAATGCCAGATATTTTAGCTCGGGCCGTATTTTATTCCAAAATATCCAACTTCGATGAAATTCATTTTCTTCGATTTGCTTGCCCTCTCACCTTTATGAATTTACTCATCACTTGTTTGAAATAGCATAATTCTTATAATCTTCAAATAATTTTTTCCTTGGACTGATGTCAATTACCTTATGACAAATTCAACGTACAATACTATAGGGTGCAACATCGTCGTAATTTAATACTGCGAAGTATAACATCACCGTAATGTAATACTACAGGGTATAACATTGTCATAACTTAATACTGCGAAGCGTAACATCATCATAATTTAATACTACAAGGGGTAGCATCATCGTAATATAATACTGCAAGACGTAACATCATCGTAATATTGCGGGGTGTAACATCATTCTCCCATTTGGAACATTCGTCCTCGAATGTTGACTGATGCTCTTATCATTTTAATAACTTATAGCTCTTGTGAATACCTTAATACTTTCCTTGACATTTAAGTAGCTGCTCTATGAATAAATCCAAAGTCTAGGGTATTCCCCCCTTTAGTCGTTTTGCTCATATCATGACTTGTGATCGAAATCTTTCTAATCTCGCAACTGCTGCTACCTCCTATCATGCAGCCTGTATGACCCTGGCTTTGTAAGTGCACTTATGCGATTCATTTTTCCTCTTTCCTTTTAGCTTTTAGTCAATCTCTAGGCCTTACTTTGTAAACATATACAAAGCTTAATAGGATGCCTTTCTAGGCATCTATAGGTGCACGGAAGTTCTTCGGTCGGTACTTTGTAGAACTTGCCAATTTAGCCATATCTTATTTCATAGATCTGTTTATCCATTCATATGACTTTAATGCATATACGTAGGTCATACTATACTATAATTCTTACTTTGATTTATCGTTACTGAAGTCTACAACCAACTCCAGGTTACTCTCGTTGCTTATCCTTAAGACTGATGGTCTAATCTCATCTCATACTGTTGAACTTTTATCCATCTATATTTGATTCACCTTAATATTGATTTATCATCTACCACTGATAACTTGATCTTTTATGTAACACCGTAGCGGGCTCGCGTCTCATCGGGGACATCTAGAGTAATTATATTGACCCACCTAGGGGTGATACCATACTTCCATAACCATACTTTATAGCATCCCAATGTGACTCACCTTATATGAGTATTTTAGTCCCTTACAATTCATGAAATCCTCTTCCCCCTTTTTTTCTTTCTTTTTCTTTTTCTTTTTCTTCTTCTTCTTCAAATCATTACTCAAGCGAGGCTCAAACGTGATCCTTTATTTATCACAACTACACCCTCATTCTGCTACTAGGGAAGCATCCCATCTATTATAATGTTACTATTCGTAGACTCCTTTGAGTTCATCCAGGCAATATTGAGCTTTTTATAACTTAGAGGAACCATCAGCTCCTTTGTTTTCACGGGCTTAGTCCCGAGGACTTATTCATTTTCATCACCTTCTCACTTGCCTCTTCTTATCCTTACTCTTGTCTTTCTAAAACCTTGTCATTCTTGTCACACCTCCTTTTTACCCACCCCCGGAAAGGGGTATAAGGGAGTTTTTTCCAATTTAAGTGACAATTTTAACAAGATTATTTATTTAAAAATTTAGAGTCGCCATTGGGATAATTTATGGTGTCCCAAGTTACCGGTTCAAATCCTGAATTGAGGAAAGATAACTCTAATTATGGTCTGCGAACACAAAAATTCTAGTAAGGAATTCTGTTAATCCGGGAGAAGGTGTTAGGCATTCCCGAGTTCCGTGGTTCTAGCACAGTCGCTTAACTATTAATAATGGCCTAATTATCTAATTTTAATACACATTTTAAACCTATTGTAAAATTTTAACCTTATAACCGCTTTTACTTATTTATGGAATCATTTAAAGAACAAGTCACGATTGTCGTACACTTGTCATTTTGGTACATATTGCGAATCGTGTCACGGGAATCGTACCCATGACCCACAACATGTTTATTTTAATAACAAGATTAAATTGTGGCCGGGTCACATAAATGTATCCCCGGATTTTAGAATTTAAGTGTCAGAACTACGTCACGAGAACCGTACCCGTAGATATAACAATTATTTAATTAACGTACCTAAGGCAACTACGAAAGTTCAAGGTATTTTTTACACTAGTCAAGATAATTAATATGAGGGCCATAGATTATGGATTTTGTTTGCGTATGGCACACCTCAATTATTTTAAAAGAAAATATTTGTATTTCGCTAAGGCTAACCAAAAACACTCCTACTTATATCTAATTTTAAAGAAAAACTAAGTATCACAACCACATCACGGGAACCGTACTCGTAGTTGTAATAATTTAGTTGTGTGCCTAAAGCAAACTACAGAATTCATTTTTAATATCTAAGTTATAAGATATGAGGGCCATAGATTATATGATTCAAATGTATGAATGTCACGCCTCAAAACTATTCAACTAAATGAACTAGGATATTTATATTAAAACTAATTTGAAATTAGGTGTCACAACTACGTCACGGGAACCGTACCCGTAGTTGTGATGGTTTAATTACATGCCTAAAGCAAATTACGAATGTTCATGGATATTAATGGCCTAAGCATTCTCCTAGCGAACAACGTAATGGAAGTAAAATAAATACTACTAAAAGGAAACTAATTTCATGCTCATTCCCTTTTCAGCTTTCCATTTCACGTATTAGACCCAGCCCGACTCCTAAAACATGTGAACAAATTTCAGTCACCGTGGGATAGGTATTCCCAATTTCCACGTCCCAAACTTAATAAATAAGAGATACCCTACAATGAAACATATGGTATTCACAACAAGCAAAACACCAAGAAAGTGGAGAGACGATGTGAACAGCAAAGCAACCAATGCAACCTAAAATGTAATATGGTCCTTTGGTACTAGCAGTACTTAGCATGGGCAGGGAAATGGCTAAATGCATAACCGAAACCTTTAATTAATGACCTTTCGACCCAAAGAGAGGAAATTGAACACAAACTAAAGTGAATTGAAAAAATTAACTGTAAAATTCTCACACTAACTGACATTAGAAGAAAACCTCATCAATGTAATTGAACACTAATACTAGGGACATTGTAATTTTCAAACACTTAATCAATTTGACAATCTGACCTCAAGGCTCATTTTTTTCAAAAAAAAAAAAAATTAAACTATGGAAACGCTTACCCATTAAATGAGTACCTAACTGCAAAAGATATGGAAGGAACAACGAGAATCATAAAGACACCGTCAAGCTCAAAGCATAACATCAAAAACTCGATTTCAAATAAATCAACAACCAACACCTCTAACGCAAGTAACAATTAGAAACTCGCAACTGTACCAAAGCCAGGGCCTTAACAATATTGGCAGAATAAAATATGAATATAACATGATCAGCTTGGACTCATAGAAAATGATCAGTAAGGAAAAAGTATTATTTGGCGTCCAACAAGTGTATCAAATAGATGCTCTATTCAACTACTCATAACCAGAGAGGGGGGATGGGGGTAAAATATATAAGTAGTAGGATGAAGGCACTGGATTGAACAATACCAGATTTCAATTTTTTAAAGCAAATCCTAGCTTGAACTCGCAAATACACACGAATAAAGTTTCAACAGAAATTTCATGAAATAATCCTTCAAATTGCATTATAATCTTGAGGCAGAATATAGCAAACACATGGACTTGATGTTGGATGGCTAATATTCACATTCATTCTCAGTCTGTTATCACAAGAAAACAACAAGCAATTGTTCTTTAAATTCAAGGCTTGGACTCGAAAAGCAGAAAATAGAACCGCACTAATCTAAACTTGCTAACTAGCAGATTCAATCCAAGAAAAAGGGAGTGATTGTCAGCCAGTCATGGAGGAAAAACAGGGCTGGGGATTATGCAGGTCTAAATCAAATTGCGACATCAGAGAAATCATGATCGAGTGACGAATTAAGTACACACAAACCACTGGGATTGACTCGATTAAGATTCAAAGATTCGTACAGTTTTTAGAAACTATACGAAGCTAACCAAACCAATGACGGACAAAGAACAATTTCTGAGAACTCATTTTAACATATACACAACCATACCAAACTAGAAATACTTGTGAAAATTGCAAACAAACACATTACGACCAACAGTCACCAAGATTTAAACAGTTCTAAACCAACTGGACTCAAGGTTTCAATACATTTTTTAAATAAACGCCAAAGAAAGGCTACAGGAGATTAGAAATGAACCTGAATCAGTAAACACTTCCGATTAACTTTGCTCGAACGTTGAATACAAGCAAAATCCAATGGCTAATATCAACACAACCACAACAGAATCGAGTAGAAATCAGAAGCTCAGACAGAAATTTGAAACGGCATCGGGATTTAGAACTTAAATGCAAACTCCAACTCAAACTTTAATCAAGCTGCATTTTTGAGAACCAGAAATCAAGAGAAAGAAAAAATGCTGAAAACAAATTCTGTTTTTAGTGATTTTTTGTTGATTTTTTTTTGAAATGAAGTAAAACTTGAATGAAATCGAACCTAGACTATTTTTGCTTTTTTGTGTATTTTCTGAAAAAAGGCCGAAAAGCTTGAAGCAATCCCAAAAAGAGCTCAAGAACCCTAGAACTTTTTACCCGAAATCTTTTCTCCCCTCTTAAACAAAAAACTTACCTTATATATAAAACTCAAAAAAATTGAAGCTTCTATTTCCTTCTTCACACAAACAAAAACTGTAAAATCTTTTTCAGAACAAATCCTGACAGATGGAAGGAGAGGATTGATCCTCAAATCAATCCATGACTCCCATTTTTCGGAATTTATTCCTCAGAAATTCCAACGAGTCCAGCACATGGGGTGGTAAAATTATTAGAAACCGTTAGAATCTTTCGTGACGTGGTGAGATGGGTGGTGCGTGAAGTGAGTTTGGGCTCACTCGCCTGAAATTTGGCGAGTTTGGGAACAGATTTTGGGTGAGGAAGATAATGAATAGTGAGGGCGCCATTTGGGTCTTGGGAATTTAGGGTTCTTGTATTGTCTGTGTATATTTGGGCGAGTGGGGCAGATCTAATCCGATAGACTGACATGTCTTAGCTGTTGGGCCTGGGCAGAGGGGTTTGGGGTGAGGAAGTTTAGGCAATTTGAAATTCAGCCCAAATGGAATTAAACCCGTTTTACAAAATCGTTTTCCTTTTCCTTTTTTTTGTTTTCTTTAATTAATAAAATCTTAAAATTAACTCCTAAATTAATCTAAGTTGTAAAATTGAACTAATTGCCTAGTCACAATAATTATAAAATTACTTAGTCCTAAATTAAAAGAAAAAATCAATAGTCTAAAATTAAAAGGTGTAAAATGAGCTATTTTTTGTGATTTTTATTTTTAATAAAAGAAATAATTACTAATTAATTATAAAAAATGTTAAATCAGACCTAAATTCAATGCATGGTATTTTTGGTATTTTTAATGGAAATTAAATAAGCACAAATGCAAATAATTAATAAAATTCTAAAAAAATCCTATAAAATTGTAAGAGTTGGAAAAAAATTATTTTCTTATATTTTATGGGAGTAATTAATATAGGGAAAAAATCACGTGCTCATAGCTTCCCCCTCTTTGCTAGAAAACACGAAGAGTTTTCGGGCAAAGATAAAGTGTGCGGACACGAGCGATTTTTGCCCATTTAAATACTCCATGGGAAGAATATTTGAAAGATTTGACAGCACCTTTCCTCCGAGATTGCCTACATATCCTTGGCTATAAAGGAATCAGGTTAGTGTAGTTCAGAAAGTTTCGGTAGCTGGGACTATCGGGAAGCTGTGATTTCACTGTTGCTGCTGCTACTGCTCGCTGAACTCCTTATTACACCAAGACAAAATAAAAGAAACTAGACTAAACTATAATCTATAAATTACAAGAATCCTGTCTACACATCTTCAAACTTGATCTTGCAGTTTCTGCTGCTCTGCTGACTTGTATTCTCCATGTGAGCTTCCTCTGTTACTAACTTGAATTGCATTCTGAAGTGTATTCCCTTGTTCTCCAGGTGGGCGCCTAATTGCCAACATTTGAACTGTATTCCTTTGTTCTCCAGGCGGGCACCTGATTACCAAAACTTGAATTGTATTCCCTTTGTTACTTTGAACTATTTTCCCTTGAAACCTGTGCTGTCTTCCTTTGAAACTTGAACTGCTTTCCCTGTTCTCCAGGTGGGTGCCTGATTTCCAAAACTTGAACTGTATTCCCTTGCTCTCCAGGTGGGCACCTGAATTCCAAAAGTTTAACTGTATTCCCTTGTTCTCCAGGTGGACGCCTGATTACCAAAACTTGAACTGTATTCCCTTTGTTACCTTGAACCATTTTCCCTTGAAACTTGAACTTATTTCTCTTGCAACTGCTTTTCTTTGAGCTATTTTCCCTTGTTTCTCCAGGTGGGTGCCTGATTGCTAGACCTGAATTGTCCTCTCCTTGAAACTGCTTTTCTTTGAGCTATCTTCCCTTGATTCTCCAGGTGGGTGCCCGATTGCTTGAACTTGAACTGCTTTCTATTCTTGAAACACATGTTGTCTTTCCTTGTTCTCCAGGTGGGCGCCTGATTACAACAGAATAAACAAAACAAAGAAAATTTTTTGCCCCTGTTTGGTAGCCGGGCACATCTGTGAATGTTAATTGAATCATGTTACCCAATATCTCTAAGAATTTAAAAGCTAGATCCCATTATCTAGGAGGGTCCTGAAAATTAAAATCAAACCTCATCTTAAGAGTGAAAACTTCAGAGCTAAATTCAACTTCCTAAAGGTGAAACTTATGTTAAATCTCATCATCTATGAAACTAAGTCCTATTATTCAGGAGGGTCCTGAAAATTTCAAATTGAATCTCATCCTAAGAATGAAAACTTCCAAGCTGACTGATATTTCCTCAAGGTAGAGCTTATGTTAGATCTTGTTTCTCATGAATGTTTTGAATTTTAACTAAGTCCCATTGTTCATGAGGGTCCTGAGAACTTCAAATTAAATCCCATTATCCAGGCGGGTCCTGAGAATTTACGATCGAACCTGTCTGGTACATGCTTTCCTTACGAGGGTTTCTCCGAAACAAACGACAATTTTCTGCCCCTGTTTCAATCAAAAAAAAATCTTGTCAGTTTGAAAATGTGGTGGTTAGTTTGCAGCATTCTTCCTGCGTGTGGCCTTTCCACTGCCATGCTTTGTTCTGCTCAGCTCCATTTGACTGGCAAAGAGTTATTTCACCTTCCGATTGAACCTTAGACATGAAACCTTGAATAACCTGAGTGCCCTATAATTAGCCTGCTGTTTTATCATGTTTGTCTCTCCCTTCTAAAACTCTGTACTTCTCCCCACAACTCACGAAACCACATGATCAATTGAACCCCGGGTAACACCTTATTTTCCCATTCTACATCATGCTATTTTTGGCATGTTGCGATTGCACTTTGCTTTGTGCAATTTGAAAGTTGGTAATAAGCTTTGCAATCCTTTCTTTTGCTTAGCAAGTCTAACATTGAAAAGGCTTTAGAGGAATAGATAAAAAAGGAAATGAAATGCAATGACTTCGAGAGTTATGAATAGAGAAGAGAATCAAAACAGAAAGACTGTTTGAGGAAGAAAGGGAAAAATGACTTATCTGAGTGTGGCTGCTGGCATCAATAGTCATTACATGCACTTCGGATTAATCAGCCTAGTCCATTCAGTCAATCCTCTTTCAATCTTCACACTTTATACCTGAGGTTCCCATAATCCGATTCCTTTGCAAAGTCAACAACCTTATTTGGCTTGCGGTGCCCTGAAGGGTTTTCACCAGCAAACCTCTCTCATTTGTTCATCACTCTACTCACTGTCGCCTTATGGTGCCCATGAGGGTTTTCACCAATAAGACTCTCTCATTTTTAATTTCTCTCAGCTTTCCATCACCTTATGGTGCCCGTGAGGGTTTTCACCAATAAGACTCTCTCATTTCTTATTTTTCCTGCTCAGAACGGAGTGTTGCCCCTGATATGAATCACACCTCTACTTGCTCGACTTGGCATCTCTCGAAGACTAATCGGAAGGTCTTTCTTTAGACCGTAATGTGGGCTTTTGGATAGTGTTAGAAAGAAAAGATATCACAATGGCTCAAAATAACTTGAATAGGTTCAAAATTACAACTTTTGGAATCAGATCTCTTACAACAACCGCAACTTCCTGCCCCAGTTTCTTTGCTTGGGGACTTTTGAATTTTTATTTTGATGGGACCGAACCGTGAGGTTGCCTACATATCCTTAAAAGGAATCAGGTTGAACGTAGTTCATGACATAGGAATTACTTTGTTTTGGTACTTTTCTTTTTTTTTTTCTTTCTCTCTTTTCCTTTTATTTTCTCTTTTTTTTTTCTTTTGGCTCAGATTGGAATCAGATTGGCTCTTTTTTGCATCTTCCTCATCCATTAAAGTCTGATGATACCTGCATAGTAGTCCACAAAAGAGCCAATCTCATGCTTGGCACAGTTGTCAATCAAAATGTGGATATTCGGTAGTGGGAAATTGTCCTTTCGACTGGCTTTGTTAAGGTCACGGTAATCAATACACACCCTGGTCTTACCATCTTTCTTTGGCACAGGCACAACATTGGCTAACCACATGGGATATCGCGTGACTCGAATGACCTTTGCATCAAGCTACTTCATGACTTCCTCTTTAATCTTCACACTCATGTCAGTTTTGAACTTTCTCACTTTTGCTTGATGGGAGGGAATGCTGGATCAATTGGCAATTTATGGACCACCAAATTGGTACTCAAGCCTTGCATATCATCACACGATCATGCAAAAATATCCTTATACTCGAACAATGCTTTAATTATTTCTTCCTTAATTTGCAGTTCAAGATGGACACTTATCTTAGTTTCTCTGACATTATCTGGGTCCCCTAGATTGATTGCTTCCGTATCATTCATATTAGGGTTGTGTTTTCTTCAAAATCATTTAGTTCCTTACTAATCTCTTCAAAGGCCTCATCCTTATCATATTCTGATTCATCATCACACTCTATTTTCTAGATTATTATTTCAGAATTAGATTGACTTTTAAGACTTGGCCAAAGATTCCTTATGCATGTCTTGTCATTGAAACCAGTATAAAAAGAACTGTACAGAGAAGAAAAGAAACAAAAATAAAACTATCAGGAATGATGGAAAGGGAAATTGCATTTCATTAAAATAAAGGATAACAGGGTTTGTACATCAACAAGCAAAAAATAAAGATCTAGGTCACAACCCTGGAATGACCCAAATAGAAAGGAAAACAAAACAAACTACAAAGACTCCTTTTGAGTAGAGAGAGGAGTAGCCTTCCAGTTGTTAAGCTTTACATTCGGCCTGACGAACTGCACGTCTGCTTTGTGAACCTTCTCCAATTTCTACCATGTTCACATAATCAAACAACCTCTGGAACCTTTCAACTAACTCTTCATCAATGTCAACCACAGAACTTGGAACTGTCGTCACCGGGCATTTCCTGGCACCGGGCTTGACAAAAGACCTGGAGAGATGCGGGATAGGCTTTGGAAGTGCCCACGCCTTCTATTTCAACCTTCTAGCCCTTTTTACATCTGCCATTGTGGGTTTGAATCCAAGACCAAACGTACCCAAGTTCTCAGGGAGGGACACTGGCTCTATGATACCCTGCAAGGATGCACCCATACCTTTACCGGGTACGAAGCCATTTTTCAATATTTCAGAGGCCACCATGACGGATGTAGAGGCTATCTGTGGATTTGGGACACAATTTCCCTTCTAGAACCTTTTCGATCGGCACTATTTCAAAAACTTGATAGACCTAGGGCCCTTTGTCATCTTCAGCCTCGATGAACGGGACAGAGGCATCACTGCGAGCACACAAATTCTCTTCACCATGAACGACGAGCTCCTGTCTATCCCACTCAAACTTGACCATCTGGTGCAAAGTGGACGGGACTGCTTTGGCGGCATGTATCCAAGGTCGACCTAACAACAAATTGTAAGTGATGGCTACATCAAGTACTTGGAACTCCATGATGAATTCCACCGGTCCTATTGTTAATTCAAGTACTATATCACCAACCGAGTCTTTTCCTCCACCGTCAAAACCCCGAATGCATATGCTATTTTTGTGAATCCTCTCATCATCAACTTTCAACATGTTTAGAGTAGAGAGAGGGCAGATGTTTGCATTGGAACCATTGTCAACTAACACCCTGGTGACCACAGAATCTTCTTATTTTACCGTAAGATAGAGAGCTTTGTTGTGTTAAGTACCTTCCATAGGTTGTTCGTCATCAGAGAAGGTGAGCCTATTCACCTCAAATATTTTATTGGTGATCTTCTCTAGATGGTTCACTGAAATTTTGTCTAGGACATGAGCTTCGTTCAGAATTTTCATCAGGGCCCAACGATGCTCGTTTGAATGGATTAGCAATGATAGCAAGGAAATCTAAGCAGGCATCTTTCTTAACTTCTCCACGATGGAGTAATCTTGTACCTTCATTTTTCTTAGAAACTCCTCCGCCTCTTCTTTAGTGCCTGCTTTTTGTACTAGAACTGGATTATCTCTGGATGTTTTAGCTTTCCTTAGCTCTTCCGGGGTAAACCATCTCTCCGAACGAGTTAATCCCTAGGCCTTATTGACTTCTTCTTTAACTTCCTTTCCCTTATATGTCACTATTACCCGTTCATAGTTTCATGGGATAGCCTTGGTGTTGATTACTAGAAACTGGGTTACAGTCTTGATGATGACAGGATCCGTACGGGCACCCTCTACAATTATGATTGGCTTGTTTGCCAACCCCGGCATGACCACTTTTGACTTTTCTTGCTTTGCTACAATATCACTTGGGGATCTTTTCTTAACTACCACAGATGGTGCGCCGTTTGTCATGCTCAACTTGTTCACTGATCCTTCAACCGTTGTTTTTTTGACTGACTTGACCTCACTGGACCGAATCATCATGACGGACTGTGAAGGGTTCTGGGGCTCCCCTCCTTGTGTACTATCTCGATCATGTTTGTTCCCTCATGGGTTGGCAATGGGTTCTGATTGATGTTGGGTGCTTCTGGAGTTTGGACTTCAATCCGGTTTGTGTCAATGAGCTCCTATATGGCATTTTTCAAGTGCCAGCACTTATCCGTATCATGCCCCGGAGTACCAAAACAATATTCACAGCTCACGGAGTAATCAAGATTCTTTGGAGGAGGGTTTGGCAATTTCGACTCAATTGGCCTCAACATATCCAACTACCTCAATCTATGGAATAAACTGGTATAAGACTCCCCCAACGAGGTGAAAGTTTTCTTTTGCTGCAACCTCTCATTTTTGAACGCCGGATTGGGTCAGAAACCTCAGTCGGAAGGGTTTCAGTAGGCTCGTAGGGTTAGGTAAGCATTTTGTTGAGTTGGGTAGGTGTTTTGTGGGGCTGGGGCACGCCATTGTGAGTAGGCATGAGGTTGAGTATATGTCTGGGCATGGTGGACAGAAATCTGATGATCTGGTGATGGAAAGTAATGCTGGGGTGGATTATATGAGGGTTGTGTGTAGGTTCGGTGATGGGGTCGAGGCTGGGTATAATGGTGTGATGGGCCCCTGGGTCCAAACCATGATCCTGATTCAACTGGT
Source organism: Nicotiana tabacum (assembly GCF_000715075.1). Lineage (NCBI taxonomy): Eukaryota > Viridiplantae > Streptophyta > Magnoliopsida > Solanales > Solanaceae > Nicotiana > Nicotiana tabacum. The sequence continues at coordinate 129,460,171 of NC_134099.1, forward strand.
GTCATATCTTCTTTCTTCTTCTTTTCAATCACTCCTCCAGTACCATTTTGAATGGCTTGGGTAGTTGCTTTAATGGTCGAGTAGCTCATAATTTTGCTTGACTTAAGCCCTTATTCCACCATGCCACCCATCTTCACTGCCTCGTTGAAAGACTTGCCTATGACCGATATCCGATGGCCAAAATAAGTAGGCTCCAAAGCCTGCAAAAAGTATTCCACCATTTCACTCTCCTCCATCGGGGGTTTTACTTTTGCCGCTTGTTCTCTCCAGTGAAAACCATATTCTCTGAAACTTTCACTAGGCTTCTTCTCAATCTTAGTCAAAGACAAATGATCTGGAACAATCTCGCTGTTGTATTGGAAATGACGAGCGAAAGCTTGGGCCAAATCATCCCAGGTATACCATCTGCTGTGGTCCTGACGAGTGTACCACTCCAATGCCGTGCCACTCAGACTCTGGCTAAAGTATGCCATCAACAACTCATCTTTCTCGCCAGCTCCTCTCATTTTACTACAGAATCCTCTCAAATGGACCACCGGGTTTCCGTGCCTGTCATACAAATCAAACTTTGGCATCTTAAACCCCACAGGCAACTGAACATCGGGAAATAGATACAAATTTTTGTAGGCTACGCTCACCTGGCCTCCAAATCCCTGCATGTTTCTGAATAACTGTTCCAGGCTTTTAACCTTCCTGAACATCTCCTCCTGCTCTGGGTTTTTAGGTGGTTTCTCAGTTTCAACTGGGATGTCAAAACGAGGAGTGTAGGAGTAATGCTCTAGGGCCTTGAAAGTATGCTTCGGGGATAGTATTGGTTATCTTGGGTCAGGAATAAGGGCTCACTAGAGGATCGATGGAGTGTAGCGGGTGGAGGTGCTACGAACACAGGGGTGACTGGTAGAGGGGGGTATGGGATTGGCTTAGCTGGTGGTGCTTGTGTGGTTTGGGAAATGGTGCGTTGATAGTGGTTGTAATGGGGAAATCCTGGAGATGAATAAATAGTGGGAAGTTCTTGGGATTGAGCCAGTGGTGGGACGAAAGCAGGGTTGGCGGGGTATGATGGTGGTGGATGCCTTTTCACCCATGCCTGGTACATCTCTACCATTTCGTGTTTCAACTTATGTATCTCCTCTTTCAGATTGACATCAGACTCTTCCCCCTCCCTTGACAGATCAATAACACTTGCATCCAATTCTTGGCCAGCCATGATGAACTTGCCTTTGGACCTAGTGTTGTAGGGGTGAGTTTCCAGAATGCCAAACAAACTAACCACTTGCCTGATTTTGATGACAACAAGCAAACTTGTTAGCGATTAAGAGCTTAGCAGATAGGCAACCACACGTTGGAGATGCAATGCACCTAAGCAGTTAACCATTTCTATTATGCATTTGAATGGCTGCTTGCGTCATCCCGGCTTTCACTAATTTTCATTTTGCAATTTCTTTCTCTCTTTTTTAATTCCTGCTTTTCTTCGCTTGATTCTTGTTTTTTGTTTTATTCTCTCATTTTTCTCTCTGGTTTTGCCATTATTTCTTTCCCACAGTTTTTCTTATTTTCTCTCCTCTTTTTTTCATTTCATTTCACGGTTATGATCGAATCCTATAGGGATTGCCTACATATCATGACGCCGCATGAATCAGACCAAGCGTAATTCTAGGAACATGTGTGAAATAAAATAAAAATATTTTTGGGTTTTCAAAGTTTTCATAAAATAAAATAAAATAACAAAAAACATCTTGATTACGACGACTTTCCTTACAGATTTAAATATAAAAATTGACAGACTCGATGAATGGACCAACAAACTTCAGCAAAATACTGAAAATACAGACTCGAAAATAAACAAACTGATGGTACAAACTCGAAAATAAACTAACAAAATACAAACTAGAACAAACAAAGTCAAGAATACATAAGTGCCTCAACTACTGCTCCAGTTGGCCTTGCTGTGGGCCTTTGCGCCATATCTTCTTGGAGGTGAAACGAGTCATCCATGATTTGTCGGACAAAAAGCATAACTGAAGCGAAGAACATGGACCTGATCATGTCTTCACATTCTTTGCACTTCATCACAATGTAGTCCGCAATTCTCCTAACCCTCTCCCTGATGATATTATTCTCTTGTAGCAACCGTCCGATCTGCTGAGATCTGGCCCTCAAAACTTGTTAGTTGTTTGATTTTGCTCTTGAAGCTGCTGCAGGTCTTTCTCTATCTGTGACATCAAGACATATCAGTGTTCTCTTTCGGCTTTGAAAGCTCTTGCCTGCTTGGTCGTTTCGTTCTCAATAACGGTGATCTTTTTCTTCAACCTAGTGATCTCATTGTCATATTTTCCTTTAACTGTTGCACAAATTGTGCTAGTTCCTCTGCATTCTTAGCCAATTTTGTTCGAGCCTTTGCCAGTTTGCCCTCGGCCTTTTTCAGATCAAAACCGTATTCGCCCTTTTTCTGCCTAAGGTTACTTATAAGCTTTTTATGTTTTGCACTTCTGGCAGGGTTTTGGGCTACTATTTTCATTTCCCGAATTTGGGCTCGGAAGGTGTCATTTTCTTTGGCTAACCTTTTCTTTTCACCCTCATTGGCCAATCAAGCCCATTGTTCTTGCGACGCTTCAACAAATTCCTGGATGTGAGGCTTTTTGGTCGGTCTTTCAGGTTCAGCTCTTGCAGTGTTCTTCTTTCTATACCAGGCAAGATAGGCGAGTGAGACCTCGCCTCTAGATAAGTCACGCACTCGAGTGTTTGCTGTCAAATACTGACACTCATTCCAAATGTGACGAACTATTTCTTTATGAAATTGTCTATCAAAGCTGACTTCGACCGCATAAACACTAAGATCTTCATCTGGGTGTGTCACCTGGCATCTTCCCAACTGTTTCATCACCCGATATGGAGCGTAAGGCCGAATGCCTCGAAGACCCATTAGGATGAGGTAAGGACCGGTGGCAGGCATATACATAATTTCTTCAACAGGAAGCCAACCCAGTGGTCAATCTATTTGCCCCGCAGTGATGGAGCGAACACGGGATACCCAATCTCCAGACCCTTCTGGAAAGTTGAACCTTGTGATCCTTGTGTCGAACTCTTCAATGCAGCTTTTCTCCATAGATCCATAACTCATATATTGAGGGCGGTGACACAGATGCTCAATCATCCACATTTGTAATAGCAAATTGCAACCCTCAAAAAAGTCTACCCCGACTTTTCAAGCTGTGAGAGCTTGGTATATCTCCGACACTATCATAGGGGCGAGGGTGCTCTTGGCATTGGTAATCAAGACATTGACGACTCCAGCTACCCGTAGATCGATATTCCCATCCTTTCGGGGAAACACCACAAGACCTAAGAAAGCTACCATGAAAGCGAAGCGCCTATGCTCCCATTTTGCTCAGTTCCCTTTGCTACAAATCCCACTTTCGGGTTGTCAAATCCTCCTGCATACCCGTACCTCTGGTATATGAAGCGTAGAGTGGAAAAACCGACCGCCAAATCTGCATACTGGATCCCCTGCTTATTTTTAGAAAATCCAGGAACTTGTGAGGGGTAACGGCCCTTGGAGCGACCAGGTACTTATGCCTTAGACCTTCAGTACTTCCCATATAACCTGCTATTTCTTCCAAAGTGGGTGTGCGTTCAAAATCTGAGAAATGTAGGACGTTGTAAGCTGGCTCCCAAAATGTTACAAGTACCCTTATTATGTCTCCTCTAGGCCTGATCTTCATTAATCCGATGAGCCCTCCCAAATAAAGGTTGACCACATCTCGTCCTTCTTTACCCAAATCTTCCCACCACATGAGTAGATCCAACGGAATCTTGGACATGACCTTCATTGGTAAATTTTGACTCGTGCTCATTCTGCACATTTAGATTAAGGCGATTGGTTTAAAGACAAAGTGAATCTTATTTGAAAACTGACAAAAGGCTTATTTTTGCAAAAATAAATCAGGGCTACTTTTGTGAATACGGCCTTTCATTACTTCGGAATGGAAGTTCTTAGGGTTACATTCGCTAATGGCCAAAATTAACAAAGAAACCGTCAGTGGCTATTTTTGCAAAGCAGCCTTCCGGCGTCCCGCTGAGAGATAAGGCTATTTAGACAAAACATCATCACCCACTTTATTTACGACAAAATGACCACACTTCATGTGTTTTTTTTCAAAATTTTCAAAAAGAGGGGCTGGACCCGATGAGGGTTGCCTACGTATCCCACGTCCGGTGAGAATCAAACCCACGTAGTTCGGCCAGTTTTGACATGAAAAGGAAAAAAACAAAAACCATTTTGGACTAACTCTTCTCTTTTCAAGAAACTTTTTTTTCTTTATTTTTCAAGGAATCTTTTCTTCTCTTTTTTTTCAAAAATTCGCAGAGTTTAAGGACATTGTGGGCACCATTTTTGGGAAACAGATGAAATCCTCTCCCATACCTCAACTTGGTTTTTTCTTTTGGTTTTCCTCACTCAATCTAGAAGCCGGTAAACATGCAATCCGAAACAAATTAAATGCACAGGTATCACATAAAAATGCATCAGGTTGGTCCTTTATTTTCGGGTACGCCTGTCCTATACGGACATAACCCCCTGTGTTGATTCCCCAAAGTCAAATGCACATGAAGAAAACAAGCGTTCATACTAGGGATTCGGCATGAGGCCGAGTTATTCTTGGTTTAAAACCTGGGTGTATTGTTCTAGACCTAGCTTACCCAAGCGGACAACTCGAGCCAGGGGGGGGGGAGCGTACCGGTAACCAAAAGATCATCCGGCTTTTCAACGTGTCCGAACCTCGTTCTAAATTGGGATATGACACTAATAGAAAGAAGTCACACCAGCGTGCACTCCTCAGAAGATAGAAGAGAGGGGTTTCGTAGCAGTTTATATACAGCTCAGATAATATCAAAGCGATAAAAAGCAACATTTAGCACATTAGGCCCAAACATATAAATAAAATCAGACAATAAATAAAGTCAAATATAACAATTATTCTAAGCTCGAATTCTTGAACCCTGAACCAGAGATTCTAGGTTCTTGTCCCCAGTAGAGTCGCCAGAGCTGTCACACCTCCTTTTTACCCACCCCCGGAAAGGGGTATAAGGGAATTTTTTCCAATTTAAGTGACAATCTAAACAGGATTATTTATTTAAAAATTCAGAGTCACCACTTAGGGTAATTTATGGTGTCCCAAGTCACCGGTTCAAATCCCGAATCGAGGAGAGATTACTCTAATTATGGTCCGCAAACACAAAAATTCGGGTAAGGAATTCTATTAACTCGGGAGAAGGTGTTAGACATTCCCGAGTTCCGTGGTTCTAGCATAGTCGTTTAACTATTAATAATGACCTAATTATCTGATGTAGTTACACATTTTAAACCTATTGTGCATTTTTAACGTTATAACCGCTTTTACTTTTAATGGAATCATTTAAAGAACAAATCACGATTGTCGTACACTTGTCGTTTTGGTACATGTTGCGAATCGCGTCACGAAAACCGTACCCACGACCCACAACATGTTTATTCTAATAACAAGATTAAATTATGGCCGGGTTACATAAATGTACCCCCGAATTTTAGAATTTAAGTGTCACAACCATGTCACGAGAACCATACCCGTAGCTATAACAATTATTTAATTAACGCACCTAAGGCAAACAACGAAAGTTGAAGGCATTTTTTACACTAGTCAAGATAATTAATATGAGGGCCATAGATTATGGATTTTGTTTGCGTATGACGCACCTCAATTATTTTAAAAGAAAAGATTTGTATTTCGCTAAGGCCAACCAAAAACACTCCGACTTAATATCTAATTTTAAAGAAAAACTAATTATCACAACCACATCACGGGAACCATACCCGTAGTTGTAATAATTTAGTTGCATGCCTAAAGCAAACTACAGGATTTATTTTTAATATCTAAGTTATAAGATATGAGGGCCATAGATTATATAATTCAAATGTATGAATGGCACGCCTCAAAAATATTCAACTAAATGAACTAGGATATTCATATTAAAATAAATTTGAAATTAGGTGTCACAACTACGTCATGGGAACCGTACCCATAGTTGTGATGGTTTAATTATATGCCTAAAGCAAATTACGAATGTTTCATGGATATTAATGGCCTAAGCATTCTCCTAGCGAACAACGCAATGGAAATAAAATAAATACTACTAAAAGGAAATTAATTTCATGCTCATTCCCTTTTCAACTTTCCATTTCACGTATTGGACCCAGCCCGACTCCTAAAACATGTGAACAAACTTCAGTCACCATGGGCTAGGTATTCTCAATTTCCATGTCCCAAACTTAATCAATAAGAGATACGCTGCAATGAAACATATGGTATTCAAAGCAAGCAAAACACCAAGAAAGTGGAGAGACGATGTGAACAGCAAAGCAACCAATGCAACCTAAAATTTAATATGGTCCTTTGGTACTAACAATACTTAGCTTGGGAAGGGAAATGGCCAAATGCATAACTGAAGCCTTTAATTAATGACCTTTCGAACCAATGAGAGGAAAATGAACAAAAACTAATGTGAATTGAAAAAATTAACTGTAAAATTCTCACACTAACTGACATTAGAAGAAAACCTCATCAATGTAATTGAACACTAATACTAGGGACATTGCAATTTTCAAACACTTAATCAATATGACAATCTGACCTCAAGGCCCATTTTTTTTTTTAAAAAAAAATTAAACTATGGAACCACTAGCCCATTAAACGATTACCTAACTGCAAAAGATATGGAAGGAACTATGAGAATCATAAAGACACCGTCAAGCTCAAAGCATAACATCAAAAACTCGATTTCAAATAAATCAACAACCAACACCTCTAACGCAAATAGCAATTAGAAACTCACAACTGTACCAAAGCCTGGGCCTTAACATTACTGACAGAATGCATTCCAGCTATTCTCAAGTACCAAAGAAATTTGTTGCAACTAAAGCACAATATGAATAGAACATGATCAGCTTGGACTCATGGAAAATGATCAGTAAGGAAAAAGTATTATTTGGCATCCAACAAGTGCATCAAATAGATGCTCTATTCAACTACTCACAACCAGAGAGGGGGGAAGGGGTTAAAATACATAAGCAGTAGGCTTAAGTCACTGGATTCAACAATACCAGATTTCAATTTTTTAAAGTAAATCCTAGCTTGAACTCGTAAACACACACGAATAAAGTTTCAGCAGAAAATTCATGAAATAATCCTTCAAATTGCATTATAATCTTAAAGCAGAGCATAACAAACACATGGACATGATGTCGGATGGATAATATTCACATTCATTCTCAGTCTTTTAACACAAGAAAACAGCCAGCAATTGTTTTGTAAATTTACGGCTTGGACTCGAAAAGCAGAAAATAGAACCACACTAATCTAAACTTGCTAATTGGCAGATTCAATCCAAAAAAAAAGGGAGTGATTGTCATCCAGTCATGGAGGTAAAACAGGGCAGGGGATTATGCAGGTCCAAATCAAATTGCGACATCAGATAGATCATGATCGAATGACGAATTAAGCACACACAAACCACTGGGATTGACTCGATTAAGATTCGAAGATTCGTACAGTTTTTAGAAACTAAACGAAACTAACCAAACCAATGACGGACAGAGAACACCAAATAACAATTTCAGAGAACTCATTTTAAAATATACACAGCAAACCAAACCAGAAATACTTGTGAAAATGGCAAACAAACACATTACGACCAACAGTCACCAAGATTTAAACAGTTCTAAACCAACTGGACTCAAGCTCTCAATACATTTTTTAAATAAACACCAAAGATAGGCTACATGAGATTAGAAATGAACCTGAATCAGTAAACACTTCCGATTAACTTTGCTCGAATGTTGAATACAAGCGAAATCCAATGGCTAATATCAGCACAACCATAACAAAATCAAGTAGAAATTAGAAGCTTATACAGAAATTTGAAATGGCACCGAGATTTAGAACTTAAAACACAAACTCCAACTCAAACTTTAATCAAACTCCATTTTTTGAGAAACAGAAATCAAGAGAAAGAAAAAATGCTGAAAACAGAAATTCTATTTTTGGTGAGTTTTTGTTGATTTTTTTTAAATGAAGTAAAACTTGAATGAAATCGAACTCAAACTATTTTTGCTTTTTGTGTGTTTTCTGAAAAAAGGCCGAAAAACTTGAAGGAATCCCAAAAAGAGCTCAAGGACCCTAGAAATTTTTACCCGAAATTTTTTCTCCCCACTCTTAAAAAAAAAACTTACCTTATATATAAAACTTTTAAAAATCAAAGCCTCTATTCCCTTCTTCACGCAAACAAAAACCGAAAAATCTTTTTCAGAACAAATCCTGACAGATGGAAGGAGAGAATTGATCCTCAAATCAATCCACGACTCCCATTTTTCGGAATTTATTCCTCTGAAATTCCAACGAGTCCAGCACATGGGGTGAAATAATTATCAGAAACCGTTAGAATCTTTGGTGACGTGGTGAGATAAGGGGTGCGTGAAGTGAGTTTGGGCTCACTCGTCTGAAATTTGGCGGGTTTGGGAACGGATTTTGGGTGAGGAAGATAGTGAATAGTGAAGGCGTTGTTTGGGTCTTGGGAATTTAGGGTTCTTGTATTGTCTGTGTATATTTGGGTGAGTGGGGCGGGTCTAATCAGATAGATTGGCGGGTCTTAGCTGTTGGGCCTGGGCAGAGGGGTTTGGGGTGAGGAAGTTTGGGCAATTTGAAATTCTGCCCAAATGGAAATAAACTCCTTTTACAAAATTGGTTTCCTTTTTCCCTTTTTTTCTTTTTCTTTAATTAATAAAATCCTAAAATTAACGCCTACATTAATCTAAGTTCTAAAATTGAACTAATTGCCTAGTCACATTAATTATTAAATTACTTAGTCCTAAATTAAAAGGAAAAATCAATAGACTAAAAATTAAAAGGTGTAAAATGAGCTATTTTTTGTGATTTTCAATTTTAATAAAAGAAATAATTACTAATTAATTCCAAAAAAGTAAAATCTAACCTAAGTGCAATGCATGGCATTTTTGGTATTTTTTTATTTTTAATGGAAATTAAATATGCACAAAAAATGCAAATAATTAATAAAATTCTAAAAAATCCTATAAAATTGCAAGAATTGGAAAAAAATTATTTTCTTATATTTTATGGGAGTAATTCATATAGGGCAAAAATTACGTGCTCATAGTTCTATCATACTTTAGCTTGTAATCGACTCCCTTATGCTTTTCTGGAACATCAAGCAAGACATCGCATCGTCTCTAACTCTTCTTTTAGTCTCTAGTTAGACCTTTCGGTTGTCACACCTCCTTTTTTACCACCTGAGAGGGAGATATAAGGGAGTTTTTCTAATTAAAGAGACATTATTTGAAATGAAATTATTTTATTTAAATTTGTTTTCAGAGTCACCACTTGGGATAATTTATTATGGTGTCCCAAGTCACCGGTTTATTTTTAAATCCCAAATCGAGGAAATTTTTAACTTTATTTAAAAGCCTACGAACCAGAAATTCTAGATAAGGAATTCTGTTAATCCGGGAGAAGGTGTTAGGCATTCCCGGGTTCCGTGATTCTAGCACGGACGCTTAGCGATTTATACTTGGCTTAAATTTTTTAACTACTCATTTTACGACCTATGTATATTTATCCCTTTAACCGCTTTTAATTATGGCGTTTTATGGATTTAATCTTTGAAATGGACTACACGTGTGTAAGTTCGCTTTATTTGAGGCGTTAAAATCATGTCATGCAAATGTGTACACAATCAGTCACGCTTATTAATTTAAGATTGTTTGGCCGAGATTGCGCGAACGCATACCTCGATTTAATTTTGGAAATCGTAATTATGTCACATGAACATGTACACAATCACGATGATAGATTAAGTCGCGCCTAAAGCATTTCTACGAATATTCCTTTTAAAAATGTATTCGTGTCACGCGAACGTGTACACGATTAACATTTTATTATTATTATTATTATTATTATTATTATTATTATTATTATTATTATTATTATTAAGATTATTTGGCCAAAGTCACGCGAACGTGTACCTTGGTTTTAAGTTTAGAAAAATTCATAATTATGTCATGCAAACGTGTTCATAATCACGATAATTTGATTAATTAAGAGCACTGCTAAACAAGCTGTTACCTCTAACGAATTGGGCCTAACCACACTGATTCTCTACTATCCCATAACAAAAATAAACAAGATGTTACCTCTAAACTTATATTGATAGTATAAGCTAGGAATGAAAGCGGGGGAGTTCTATGATATTTTGAGAGTATTAAATATTGGCAATAATATTTGAATATTAATGAAAACAAATGATAATATAAATAAAGAAAAAGTCAAACTAAGTATAGAAAATCAATCACTCCCGTTTGGTATAAAATATACACATCAATATTAATTTAAGCCTTAAGATAATCAAATATCATTAAAATTTTGTCTTGCCCTCCTTCTCACTCCCTTCTTCAGTGTTGAAAAGATCAACAAAGGTATCCCCAGTTTTGTATATATTCAGTACTATATTGTTTCTCTAACCAAACAATTCAACCCAATTGCATTGATATATTCAGATATGCATAGAAACAAATTTCGAACTTTAGATCTCAAGAAAAATGCAACCAGATGCCATAGCCCTGTGACCAAATATTTACAATATTGAACGGGTTAGATGCTAAAATATTCCGTAAAATACAGTAAAAGAATGACGATATAACAACTCAAACAAACATGTAGTATTGATGCTTATTAGGACAATTCTCCAAACTTAAATCTAATATTTAACAACATACTTTGAGATAATATGATATAATCACATGGATAAGAAATTTGCTAATTAAACTAATAATGAAGCTCAACAGCTAAATAAGAACAAAATAGTCAGTAAGAAAATACACCTAGTCCACATAGACTTCACAAAAACAAAACATGTATTCATAAACATAGTAATAGAACAAAATGAAATGAGAGAAGTAAATATCACATTGAACTTTCACAAAAGCAGAATTAGCTACTGTTAACCAGACCAAAATGGAAGCCTCGAACGGAACTAGTAACTAATGAATGGAGTTAGCGGCCTTCGAACGGGCTTTAATGGAACTCAATCTCAATAGAAACGTCGTTGTTTTTGAGGAAAAGAGGGTTGTCCTGATGTGTTTGTTTTTCCAATTTGAGAAAGAGAGACGAGAGCTTGGCTGCTGTTGCCTCTCTTGATTGAGAGAAAGAAAATGGCAAAATTAGGGGAGGGTCCTGCAGATTTTCATGGCATCTCCGGTCAGATCTGGGCCGCTACGATGAATATCCGACCAAACAACAATAAACTGAAGAGGAATGAAGGAGAGACAACGGGGAGAGAGGTCACCGCCTAGCTGGTCACCACCTCCAGCGGCGACGACTGGTGGTCGGAAATTGCCAAGAGGGAACTAAGGGGGAGGGTTGATGTTCTGTTTCAATGTGTGTTCTTGAGTGTATGACTGTTGGTTCGAGATTCCAAAATTAGAGGGAATGGGCGTTAGGTCGTTGAGAGAAGGGGAGATGGTGTTCAGTCTCTCTGCCGTTCTCCTCCATTTTTAAGAGATGATAGCTCCTTTTTGGTTTATTTTGTGTCTCTGTCCAAAAATGATGGGTGTCGCTGAAGCTTTTGGAATTTTGGGTTAGCTCTCTCTTGTTAAGGAGATGCTGCTGATTTTGCTTCAGGATCCCCTTGATTTTAGGAGTTAGGTTTATTTTATAGGGGGTAGGAATTAGGTTAGGTCAAATTTGAAATGGATATGGGCTCAATGTTTTGGCTGGAAACGCGAAGAGTTTTCAGACAAAGAACGACCAGACAGGTTTTTTGACCCGACCCTTATTTGGTGTAATGACCCGACTGATTGTTTTGAGCTCTAGCATGTCATTCAGCAGTTCGAGGCCATGAGCGGCTTCACTTCAGGTATTATGACTTGTACGCATGGTCGGAACTGAATTTCTGGGGAGTTGATTTGGAAAAATAATACTCATTTCGGAAGCTTTAAGTTGAAAGAATTGACTAAGATTTATTTTTGAGTAAACGACCTCGGAATAAGGATTCGAAGGTTCCAGCAGGTTCGTATGATGATTTCGGACTTGGGCGTATGTCCGGATCGAGCTTTGCAGGACCCGAGAACGCTTTGGTGCCTATTGTGGAAGTTAGCATTTTTGGAGGAATTTCGTAAGTTTGGGTTGAAGTACATTTCAGTGTTATATATGTCCGTTTTGCGTTCTTAGTTTGGGAATAGCTCCGTATGGTGATTCTGGTGTTTGGAGCACGATCGGAAGTGAATTCGGAGGTCTGTGGATCATTTTCGAGTCATTTTTTTAAAGATAGAAATTTGAAGGTTTTGAGAAGTTTGACCAGAAGTGGACTTTTTGATATCGGGGTCAGATTCCGATACGAAAGTTAGAGTAGGTCCGTAATGTCAAATGTGACTTGTGTGCAAAATTTGAGGTCAATCGGACGTGATTTGATATGTTTTGGCATCGAATGTAGAAGTTTGAAATTCTTAAGTTCATTAAGCTTGGATTGGAGGTCGATTCATGATTTTAGCATTGTTTGATATGATTTGAGGCCTCGAGCAAGTTCGTAATGTATTTTGGGACTGTTTGGTGTGATTGGATGGGGTGCCGGGGGCCTCGGGTGGATTCCAGATCGTTAATGGATCAACTTTGGAGTTTAAAAAAGGGTTGCAGCAGCTGGTATCTGGTGTAACCGCACCTGCGAGGTTGTGGCCGCAGGTGCGGAGCCGTAGAAGCGTTCTGGGAGTCACAGGAGCGGAAAGGGGCAGCCAAGGGAAGGACTGCAGATGCGAGGTATTGGCCACATCTACACAAGCGCAGAAACGAGACGGAGGACCGCTGAAGCAGTGATTGGCGCAGGTGCGATGAAGGCTCCGCCGATGCGAACTCGCAGAAGTGGCAAGGAGTCCACAGGTGCTGAAGTTGCTGGGCAGAATGTTTTAAAAAGCGGGGTTGAGTTCATTTCACCCATTTTTCTCTACTTTGGGGGTGATTTTGGAGCTTCTTGAGAGGGGCTTCCACCTAGAAACTTGGAGGTAAGCTAATTCTACCTATTACGAGTTAAATACATTGATTATGTATAGATTCTTACATGGAAATTAGTGGAAAAGTTGGGCCTTGAGGGAAAACCTAGAAAATTTGTATTCTTGGATTTTGACTACGATTTTGGGTGTGGAATTAAGAGTGAATCATGTATTTAAGTTCGTGAGTTCATGGGTAAACTTTATCATCGAGAAATTTTGGAATCCGAGCACGTGGGTCCGAGGGCAATTTTGTCCACTTTTCGATCGGGGTTAGGAATTGTTATAACTTGGATTGTAATGAGTAATTGAGCATATATTAATGGATTTGCATAATTATTGGCTAGTTTTGGAGAATTTCGCATCGATTCGAGTCTTCGGAAGGGCGTGGAATGCTAGTTAGTCTCCTTTCTAACCTTGTAAGAGGGAATGATCCCTATAGGTGAGTTAATTGGTTAAGTGCTCCTATTTGTGGAGGCTACGTATGCACGAGGTGACGAGAGTTCATGCGTAGCTGTTATTATGCTTAAGTCCGGGTAGTTTAGGGCCTAAAAGCATGCTTACTTGTAATACTTGCAACCTTGTTGACAAATTCAAAAATGCTTAAAATATATCGAACGTGTAAATAAATTTCTAAAAGGCTAGATATCATTTCTTGACTTTTAAAAGAGAAACTTGCCTTTTCCTGAATATTTGCTCCTTGATGAATTATTGATTTGATTGTTTAAATGTGTTTATCTATTGTAGAATAGGCCGAACGCCTTGGTGGATTAAATAGATGCATCTATGGTTCGCGCCATTCGACCCTCTGGCAGTGCACAGTTTAAATATTGTTGGATCGGATCGTACGACCTCGGCATGATTTGCGCATGCTTGTATTGCTTGCCTTGAGATTTATAGATATTGATATTTGCTCTCCCTGACTTAAGATAAATTGATAATTAATAGACTATGAATTCTGAGACCTTTTAATACAAAAAGGAACGTTTATCTATTTCGTGACTTATTTGAATTTACTGCAGTTTTTAATAAATCCATATTTTTTGTATTGATGATATATTACTATTGGACCACTAGTAAGTGTCGAAGTCGACCTCTCGTCTCTACTTCTTCGAGATTAGACGAGATACTCGCTGGGTACACGTTGTTTTCATACTCATACTACACTTGTTGTGCATTTTGTTGCACATGTTCATGTGTGGCTAGTGGCTTAGTGGCATAGTGGCATGGCTGATACAGAGACTTAGGTGAGCTGTATTTGTCGAGACGACCCGCAGCCAGCAGAGTCTCCTTCAGAGTATTGTACTGTATTTTCATTTCTGTCCACTTTGTATTTCGGACAGTTAATGTATTTTATTTTATTCCTAGTAAATGCTCATGCATTTGTGACACCGAGTTCTGGGATGATTATTAGGTATCTTGTATTTACTTCCAAACATTCTTTTATTGACATTGTAAAGATTGTCTTTTTCTAGTAAAATTGAAGGAAAATCATAGTTTTCAAAATTGTTAAAACGAGAACTTAATCAAGTATTTTGGTTGGCTTGCCTGACAGCAGTGTCCAGCGCCATCACGACCCTTAGTGGATTTTGGGATGTGACAACATGGTATCAGAGCACTAGGTTCTCTTAGGTCTCATGAGTCTTGAGTGAGTCTAGTAGAGTCTTGCGGATCGGTGCAGAGTTGTCTGTACTTATGCTCGAGAGGCTACAGGGCTGTTAGGAGCACTTCCTTTCATGATTCCTCATCATGCGATTTGATTCCTTGGGGCTTATGCCCTTGTTTCCTTCCTACTCAATCTTATGCGATGCGAAATGCTTGTTATAAATCTAAAATTGAATAATTGTAATGGTACTACAGATGTGGTGCGGGATGTTTCTCCCGGTATAGTTGGTTGGGCTATTATCGTCGCCTTGCGGAAGGATTTTTCTATCGTTTCATCTCGATAGTTGTGCTTCTAAGAGCTTGGAGGCTATGCACGGGTTGCTATGATGCTTACTATTGGTTGTCGCACAGTATTGGCTTGATGGTAGAATATTTGCCTATGTGTTGGGGCAGTGAATGATTTGAAAGGAAGTCTACCCAGTGCGCGATTCAGAGATCTGATATTTCATTTCCGGCGGAGGAAAAATAACTGGCCTTTGAATGTCCAGGTTTGGGTGATGGAGTAGCGAGACTTGGTATTTTCGAGCGTGGTGAAATATTCATCTGTGATGTAGTGTCGTCTTCTTCGACTGTAAATGTTAGGTTCGCCGGTGTTAGGGTCTTCTGCAATTCGCCTTTGGGGTAAGATATTGTGAAATAATATTGGAGAAATGACTGTTAGATATGCGGGGTGTTGTGGTTCAGGATTGAATCGGTGTTTCTAAGGTTGATGGCTCGAGAAGGGTGATCTTCGGAAAGGTTTAAAGTTAGTAGCGATTTGTGGGTTCAAGTGCTACAAAGATAGATTTTATTAAGGCAACAACTGAGTAGCAAAGGATGAGGAAGGACATGTGGGGAGTGTCAGGCGATGGTTAAAATTTCTAGAAGGCTAGGTATAAGAAGCAAAGGCCGAGTAGTCAATTAAAGGGGTGAATTCCACCAAAGTGGGAGAGTGGCGGAGTTGCATATGGGCTTTGTGGTAGGATGACTACGCACCTTAAGGAGAGTTTGGAACGATTTGGGAATTTTAGTGATTGGTGATTGGGGTCTACAGATTTAATTTGAAGTATGGGCTATTATGCGGCAGGAGGTTTGATATAACGGAAAAGAGCTGCTTGAAATGAAGAAGGATACAATATAACTTTGAATTGGAAGGATTGTAAGGCCCCGGAAAATTTCGCTAAGTAATCTAGGATTTTGTGGTGCCACGTAGGCTAATTATAATATTTTATGTGCTATTAACATGGTGGGCATCAATTGGATTTGGTGAATAAGTGTACAAGTCTTATGGTAAGTAATTTGGGGCCCAAGGAAAGGCCTAAGCCTAAGTCACATTGGAAAATTTTATAATAGGCTAAGATTCCAACTGAGTTTGCACAAGACCACACTTTGAACAAGCATATCTAAATATGTATAAGGTTTTATTTGATGAAAAACCTATCTAATGAAAGGTCTTTGAGTTTAGTTTTCAACACTTCAAACCGTTTGTCATTTGGACACTTCTACACAAAGTTATGATCCAATTACCAAAGGCTAGAAAAATGCGATCCTGCATCAATTCTGCGATCAAAAAACCATTATGCGGTCTGCATACTTGATATGCGATCGCAAATCTGGTCACAAACTGGACCAGTGTAGCCCAGTTTTGGGCATCGATTCCGCGATGCATTTTTCGACCCGCATTCTAGTTTTGCGGTCCATTATGCGATCGCAGACCCGATTTCGGAGGCTTATTTTTTCTATTTTTATAACCCGACCCCATTTTATTATATAGGCTTGGGGTTCATTTTGGGGTCATTTTCTACTAATTTTAGAGAGATATGAGAGCGTATAGAGAGATAAAGGAGGGGCCTAACTTCATAATCATCCAAATCTTGCTCAAGTCTTCAAGAATCAAGGAAGATAACCATAGATTGTCCTCCATCCGGGTAAGTCCTACTTCCAAAACTTCGTGCAATAGGTTAAAGGTTCAAATATGTTGTGGGGGTCAGAAATAGGTCATGCATATGGTACTAAGTTGTAGTATGTGATGTTAAACAACTAATATGGGTAGTTCATGTTAAAATTGGTTGAGGGAGGAAAGAATTGCAATTTCTAAACCTTGTAGTCTACTTCACATGTTAGGTGTTTGATGAAATTCCTAAGAGAGTTACACCATGGATAATCATCCTAATTATTAATCGATTTCCGCTATCTCCTTATAGATTGTTATTGCTAGAGGTGTTGGTGTATTGTAGAGATTTAAGGAAAGCTCCATTGAGGTATGTATGGCTAAAACTCCGTCTCTTAGAAATTTAGCTTTCATGGTGCCCGTGTAAATGTTGTAAGTTCGAAACGTGATTGATACAATACTTGTTATATTAAGTGGATTATTATTGTTAAAGTGTATGTGGTAGATACTTCTTCATGTGTTTAATGTGTTATTCTTTTTAAATTGAGGATGTGCAGAGAACATGATCTATGTGCTAAATGCCTAAATGTCATGCCAAGGTTACGTTAGGACTAATATGCCAAACTTGACGAATTCCTCTCTATGCTTATGATTTAAATTGCCTTTGTATGTGCCTCTAATCTTAAGTGGCAAAGTAAATATTGAAAATGGGAACAATGTGAAACGTGAATTATGGAATATGAATCATGTATTGAAATGCTTAGACCTTAAATTAAGATTGAAGCTGCATATGTTGTGTCCTCTATGTGAAGTCTCATCTATGCTTACAATTTTATATGCCCTTGTGTACACATATCATCCTAAATCACAAATCTAACATTGAAATTGGGAATGATGTGAAATGTAAACTAGTACCAAATATATGAAGTGATAGTTGTGTCCCCAAGTGCCTATGAAATGATATATGTGAAACGAAGTGACTAATGCGAAGGGAACAATGCCTTGGAAAGGCGGCCTATCCGATTGGGCCGAGATCGGACTCCGCTCAATATAGCGGTGGTATTGTGAATGAATTCCAGAAAAGAAGGAAAATGAGATTGTGATTGAATCATATGTCTCAAATGAGGCAACCTAGCCGATCGGGTCGAGATCGGACTCCGCTCAAGATAACGGTGGTATTGTGAATAAATGATGAATAGTGTGAAATGCCCCAAACTAAAAGCTATGGGAAAATGATGTGAAAGTTTCATGATTCTTTTATTTGATAATATGGTGATCATTTAAAGTTTTGAGTTATACTTGTGATTTTTTATTCTTGTATGAAAGTTCTTTCTAAGTAGATGGTGTTTAGTTATACATACTAGTGCTATTTGATGGCACTAACATCCTTTTTGTCGGGGTCGCTACATCTTTAATGGATGTAGGTGTTCTATAGCAGGCAGTGTTGGTCGCAGCTAGTGCCATATCATCCTTTCAGCTGACTTGGTGAGCCCTACTTTGTTTCGGGGTCCTGTTTCATCTGTTCATCATATACTTTGTATTTGAGGTATAGCCAGAGACTTGTTACCGGCATTTCTATATTACATTACTCTTCAGTTGTGTTTAGAGGCTTTGTAGACAGGTTGTGGGTAGTGTCAGGTATTGGAATTAAAGTAGAAATATTGATGTTTAGCAAAGATTTATAAAACTGGTAATATTTTGATAATTATGATTTAAGCTGCTAATGGAAATGAAATGGAAGTTGTTAATGAAATACTTACTAAGTATGATTAATGGAGTCCATCTCATACTTGTTAGTGAATTAGTTTGGGTAGAATGAACCCCAGCAGGCTTGCTCAGTCGGGTTTACTCAGTTGAGCGCCGGTTGCGCTCCTCGGTTTTTGGGGCACGACAAGGATGTTCCCACACATTTAATTGATGTCCATGAGGGGTGAATGGACTTGTGCAACTAGGGAGTGAGCTCGGACTCCGGATGGGTTATTGATGTCATAGTGATTGTACCCCGTGCAGCAGCATTGGAGGATGTCGAAAAGTGATTTCCATAGGTGGGTTATCTTCAGTGAGTAGATCGGCGGTCACATGGTTGGCGAAGCTTCTGCGAAGAATTCTATTAGTTATACAGCAAAGAGATCGGTCGTGCGAATGTGGTTGATGATTTAGAGTATAAAAAGGGGTTTTATAGAATGATTCCGAGAATTTTGGCGGTTGATTGCGTAAGGTTACATCAATAAGAGATAAAGAATCTTGGTGAATTCCAGAGGTGTGTAATAGTGGCTTCAAGCTAAGTGGGAGAGTCCCACAGCTTATGATTGGGTTGCATGGTTAACTACTTCCGAGGTTTCTGGTTATTAGCACATTGATGGGTTATTTCAGCTATGGGAAAACAACATAAGTGGTAATTTGAGCAAAGGGATTGTTAAAGGTGTGCTATGGTTGGCTTTAATGGCTCATGTTAGAACTTGGGGAAGGATTCAGGATTTATGCCTTGCATAGATGCGTGTTTCAAGGGTAGTGATTCTGCCGGATGCTTCGTCGAGGGGATGTTCATGTGATAGAAGATATATGAAGTTGATTATATTCGGGGCCAAGTTAGAGCGGGTGGCTCTCCACAACGGTCCTAGTGGATTCAAAGGGGTAAAGTATGGTGCCTAATGATTTCGAGCCTATAGGTACAGTTAAGAATCAAGCTTTGTAGCAGCTTATGAGATGAGGCCCAGAATGTTCTATGATGTTTTGCTTGTAGTGTAGCATTTGGGAGGTATGATATGGTTCGTGGGATTTGAGACAACATGGTCTCGTGATTCAAGATCACTCGGGATGAGTGCGAATGGAGTGTGTTATGTGTCGAATGGAGTTATTTCTAAGGAAATCAAGGATAAATTAGAAGAGGATAGATTGGTTAGCCATAGTTGAATTTGGCATATTGGTGGTAGTGATCAGTTCCTTCAGTGTGATCAAGTTATGCATGTGATTGTGACGGTACGTGTGAGGCTTGTCGGTTGTCGTAATTGATGTTATTTAGAAGTATTCTACTGTTATGGCATGTTATGTGTAGGCGGATCTTGGAAGGGCTATGGTGGCTTAGATCCCTACTTAGAGATTTGCATATTCTACGGTTATGAGAATTCACTTGTGTGTTGCTATGGTTCTCCTGAAATAAGCTAAGTGAAAAGTTTCTATATGATGAAGTATTAATCTATTAGTGGTTCCGGAGTTATGATGAAGATCGTGTTCTATCGTATATTGTCATGTTGGGTGCAGGAAGTGGTATGGAATTTGAAGTGAGGATCAAGGTTGCAGTTCGGTGTTGACAAGGATGTCACGAGCTCGAATGAGCAGGAAAGGAGTCTCGATATTTAAACTAAGTTGGTATTGTCTTCAGCGTCACCTGAGATCGGTGTTTTGTGAAAAAGGCTTTGCATCTTGGTTAAGGATTCTTGATCGCTTTTCAGCATTAGTGCGGCCGGTGGTTTGGATGTACAAACCCGTCATATGTTACGGAAGGTTGTGGGAGCGTGCCCAACGGGAAGGTTGTATAAGTGTGACATGTAGTCACTTGATTGATTAAAGAGTTAAACCAAGTATGAAGATTGTACTGATGTCGTTAAATCGAGAATTGATGCCTGGAGGGCACTCGGTTTATTGGGTTGTTGACTGTGGAGGATTACTCCGATCATGATGGTAGTTCTCTTGTGTTATGAGAAAAAGTATGGACCTTTGAAAGGTTATTAGCCTAGTTCAGTGTGATCAGAATCAACTTGAGGTCTGTGGATGGATCTAAATGTGAATATGGGCTCTATATCAGGCCAGATGTGTTCATTTCAGCAATGCACTCCTTATGGAAGAGTAGTTGGGGTACTATTTCGTCGTCAGCTATTTCATGTAATGATATATCTCGTTGTATGGGTTGTGAGACAGGTTAGTGAATTTCTTATGTGTTGAGGTTCCGCACAGAGATGATGTTATATGAGCATGATGGCTCTCGAGATTCAGATCATATATCACACTTCAGTTGTGCTTGAATTTTGTAGCCTATGGCGCTATATGTCTCACCAGGGATGGAATTATGCACTTAACGTGCTTGTGAGCGATATTCGGTATTTGGTTGTAATGAGCAATCTAGCTCGGTATGTATCTCCTTATGTTAATTTTATGTGTGGATCGGGTGGCACGTCGCCATGGCTATGTTGTTTGGATCGGGTTGCGCGCTGCAACAGTGTGATGTCGAGTTCAGTTCCCTATATCTGTTTTTATGCGTTTTGTTTCCTATTTTTCTAAGGAAAACTCCTATTTGTTGTGTGCCCGCGTCACATGTATGATTAGTGAGCGGGGTGTCTGTTTAATTATGTTGACCGCATCACTTGTATGATTCACGAGCGGGGTAATTGGATTTCCTTTTCAGAGTTCATTTTCCTTTTAATTACGTTCGAATTGGTAGCCTATTGGCACATTGTGGCATCATATGAGACTTTTGATCATGTCCGGGGTGACTTATTACCTAAGCAGTTCGTACTGGGTGAGACAAGATCATTGGATTTAGGATCATTGCAATCTAATTATATGAAATATATTAAGGAGCAAAGACCACTATTTGGTTCAGAATGAGGTGATGGTTCCTGTCACGAGTATAAACCCAATGAATTGTTGATTCGGCAGTTGGTTATGAATTTCTACACATCTCTTCCATCGTGGCGGTATTGTAAGAGTTAGAGCAAGACTTATATATATCATGAGGTGCATTGGGAGCATCAGATTTGTGGAATTTCGACTAATTTGATCAGAGAATGTTATTGTGTCCTGTGAGTAAAGTGGTGCAAGGTGCGAATTCGGCTAAGGTATGCAGTCATGTTTTGGTGTTGCATGTAGTTATTGTTACGGTGAGCGTATGTTGGAAACAGGCCTGGAAGAGAATTCCGGATGTTGGAATTGGGCTCTAAGGCTTATTTGCTTGAATAAAAGGGAATATCTTCAGAATTGATCGGGCTAATGTGCTCAACTTAGTGGTGGTAGCACGGGTAGGTGCATGAGGTTTTAAACAGTGATTTCAGACTACTTCACTATAGTTCTCAGCATGTTCGAGGACGAATGTATGTTTAAGTGGGAGAGAATGTAACGACCCGACCGGTTGTTTTGAGCTCTAGCGCGTCGTTCAGCAGTTTGAGGCCATGAGCAGCTTCACTTCAGGTTTTATGATTTGTATGCATGGTCGAAATTGAATTTCCGGAGAATTCGGAGTTGATTTGGAAAGAGAATTCTCATTTCGGAAGCTTTAAGTTGAAAGAATTAACTAAGATTGGGTTTTGGAGGACCCGAGAACATTTTGGCACCTATTGTGGAAGTTAGCATTTTTGGAGGAATTTCATAAGTTTGGGTTGAAGTGTATTTCAGTGTTATCAGTGTCCGTTTGGGGTTTCGAGTCCGGGAATAGCTCCGTATGGTGATTCTGGTGTTGGGAGCACGATCGGAAATGAATTCGGAGGTCCGTGGGTCATTTTGGAGTCATTTGTCTAAATATACAAATTTGAAGGTTTTGATAAGTTTGACCGGAAGTGAACCTTTTGATATCAGGGTCGGATTCCGATTCCGGAAGTTGGAGTAGGTCCTTAATGTCAAAGGTGACTTGTGCGCAAAATTTGAGGTCAATCGAACGTGATTTGATATGATTTGGTATCGAATTAGAAGTTTGACTTTCTTAAGTTCATTAAGCTTGGATTAGAGGTCGATTCATGATTTTAGCATTGTTTGATATGGTTTGAGGCCTCGAGCAAGTCCGTAATGTATTTTTGGACTGGTTGGTGTGATTGGACAGGGTCCCGGGGAAAGTTTTTATTTTGTGTCTCATACAACTGACACTAGTTGTATGAGGCAACTTTTTTGTCTCACAGTTTTGTGGACCCAGATTTCTGTGGACCCAGAAGTGTAAGATTGGGGTCCACAAATTTGTAAGAGAAAAAGGAGCCTCATACAACTAGTGTAAGTTGTATGAGACACAAAATAAAACTTCTCGGGTCCCGGGGGCCTCGGGTGGATTCCGGATGGTTAACAGATCAAATCTGGAGTTTGAAGAAGAGCTTCATCAGCCGGTATCTGGTGTAAACGCACCTGCGAGGTTGTGGCCGCAGGTGCGGAGCCGCAGAAGCGGCTTGGGAGTCGCACGAGCGGAAAGGGCAGCCAAGGGAAGGACCACAGATGCGGGGTATTGGCCATATCTGCACAAGCGCAGAAACGAGACGAAAAACTGCAAAAGCAGTGATTGGCGTAAGTGCGATGAGGGCTCCGCAGATGAGGACTCGCAGAAGCGGCGAGGAGTCCGCAGGTGCGGAAGTCGCTAGGCAGAATGTTTTAAAAAGCAGGGTTGAGTTCATTTCACCCATTTTTCTCTACTTTGGGGGCGATTTTGGAGCTTCTTGAGAGGGGCTTCTTGTTGATACTCAATTTTTCCCTATGTATTTTTATATACAAAATACTTTCAAAATAGCATGTACATACATATATAAGCATACTTAAGAGTTTTGGTATTTATTCCTAATTTTTAAGATTTTAAAATCAATTTATTATCTATTTTTAGCAGTACAAAATCCAATAATTATTCCCAAGATTATCATTTTGGTGAATAACTTATTTTATTCTCATATTTACACCAAAATATAATTAAGGTGATATTTGTATATTTCTTACAAATTTATTTGGTATTTTTAAGCTAAATTGAATGTAATTGCAATTATAGCCTATTTCACGATTAATAGCATTTTATAATTATAATATTATTTCCAGTATTTTTAAATTAATATTTATATAGTATTTGTTGGCTCAGTATTTTTAATTTACTTTTAAAATTATTATTACTATTTTTATAAAATAAAAAGGGAAAATAGGCCATTTAACACTTAGCCCATTTCTATTTCAATTACAGCCCTTTCACCTTTCTATTTTAGCCCTCAATTTGACCCAATGCCGCCCCCAAATTAAACCAGCCCAATTCCCAAATTACCCGACCCCTGACCCGATTAAAAAAATACCCACCCAGCTTCCCTTTGATCTAGGTCGTTAATCATTTTGATCAACGACCTTAATTCACCCTTTCCTTTTTTAATTCCCAAACCCCCCTTGACGTAATTTATTTCACCTGAGACGCCACCTTTGAACCCCTTCGTCTCTCAAATCCTCTCGATCCTCTCCGAAACCCTAATCGTCTCCTACCTTATCTCACCATGTTTCCACCGGAATCCATGGCGTCTCCGGCTATGGATGGTCTGTACTCATCCTTTCTCTCCATTAGACCTAAACTATTCAAGGTTTTGAAGCCCGACTTCAATGGCTCTCTTCAGATCCTTCTCAGATCTGTAGATATATGGCTTCTCTGGCCATTACCCCGGCATGTTCAAGCAATATGAGTCTTTTCGACTCAGGATCTGACTTTCCTCAAGACCTTTCTCATTTCTAGGGTTTTCTCTGAAACCCTAAGCTGTCTGAGGTTCTTTACTTGCTTATTTTCTTAGATCTGGAAAATATCTATGTTCTATTGAACTTTTTAAAGGTTTTCCCCAAATTCTCTTTTCAAAATCGTTTAATTCCGATTTAGGGTTTCTGAAAGGTTTTTCAAAAGCATCTTTTTGATTCTTTTTGTTCTTTCTTTATGTGTGTTTGTCTGTGTTATGCTCGCATGACTTCTTTTACTACGCATGTATTGTTCTTCTACTTCCTTTTTCTACTATACACGTTACTCCTGTACTCACATGTTAATCTGTGTTTTGTTTTCCTTACTCTTCTACTATATGTGTTTACTGTGAGTTCTTTGATGTTGTTGGCTTTACTGGACTATGTTTGTGTTCTTACTAAGCATGATTCATCTGTTTTTGCCTAAGTTTGTATCACTTTTTCTTCTGAACTTGTTTAAGTTCTGAATTTTCTTTTTCTCAAAACGTGTTCTCCATGCTCTTAACTGTATATCATGTCTATTTATTTCTCATAAGTCTTTGGAAAAGACTTCTGAGCCTCTATCGCGTGGCTTGCCTTGTCATCTCTATTGTCTGATTCATCTTGAAACCCCAGTATTTAGGGTTTCCTTTGGCAATTTTGATTTTTTGTGTTTGAATTAAGGTTCCACTTTGGGACCCTAGACTCTCAGACTCGTTGTGAGTCAAACGGGACTTGCAGCCTTTCTTGCTTATTATTCTGAACCTCTTTTTGATTAAACTCTCTTCTAAATAAACTTCTTGATTCACATGTTTGTGTGCTTTTATATATGAGAACTCTTCTTTCAAAAGGTCTTTACCAACTAATTGATTGATTTCGAATTCCTTTTAATAAGTCATGACTGATTGTTACTGATTTCCTTTAATTGAACCCTCTTTACCTATTCCTGACTTGGTTCATTCGAACTAAGCCGGTAATGTTGATTTTACTGGCTGTCTGATTAATTCCCTTTCCTTTTTTCTTTACAAACCAAGTACCAATGGACTTTTGCCTTAAATAAACTCTATGTATTTACCCTTTTTATGCTAATGTGAAAAGATTTTAATCAAATTTCTTTCCTCAATTGTATTCTACTCGTTTGAAATCAAATCCCTTAACTAAAGGGAGATCATATGAGACTGATTTCAAAGTTATTTCCTTACCTTTCTTACTCGTTTTTTGCACTATAAAAGGGACTACCCTTCTGCACTTTTGAAGATGACTTCGAGTTCAATACACGACTCCTTCACACTACCAATCTTTAAACTTTCAATTCAATACTTACAATACTGCTTTGAATTGTATACTTCTTTCAATACTCTACTTTGCTTGAGATCTTTTGGAACTGCTTTGCTTACAACTTGGCTCTTTCAAGACTACTGTTTTTACTTGTTTTCCCTGAAACTGGTACGTTCCTGTTTAATTTTCTGCCTCACCCCTATGTGTTTACTTCATAGCTTTAGCATTCCTGTCTACTTTACTATTGCTATTTAGTGATTAAACTACGTATGTCCTTTCTTTGCATCTATTTCTATTGTGAATCCCTACCCCCTATTCCGTTCTATGTGCTTGAGTTAAGGTTCTTGGCCTGGCAGTATCCAAATTACTGCCCAGGTCATAACCTGATCCACAATGGATCCTAATTCCTAAGATTTGGCTAACAGGCTGGTCAGGGACGTGCCAGCATTCCCAATTTCTAGGCATGACCACCAGCCTGCCATGGCTTTTCCTGACCCCCCCCCCATGCACTTACACTTACTCTTAGACTCTTAAGTTCTTCCCCCTCTTATGAGCCTTGCTTTGGGACCTTGAGTTCCTTCTGAACTTGGACATCTGAGGGTTGGCCCTTCCACACTGCACTATGATCTTAATTCTGCAATGTGTTTGGGGTGTAACCACTGCCTGGAGCCCCTTTGAGACTCTTAGGAACTTTGACACATCCTAAGTATGAGAAAGGCTTTTGGAAATCCGATCCTGGAAGTTGGTTTATCTCATATTGTTGGACTTTGAGTCTGAATTAGGCTGTTCGGTTGTAGGTGGACCTTCTGATGTAATTTTTTACCTTTTTTCTGAGTCATTCAGGTCTGTAATAATTTGTAATAATTATTGGGGATGGCTAGTGGAAAGGGATGGGATGAATGTATGCAAAGGGGTAGATAACTTGCCTATAGGATTTTCTGATTCCCGCATTCACATAAACAACATGCCTATAGGTTACTTATAAATTTCTGCATCTTAGAAATTATGCCTATAAGTTCTGCATTTCTGCATATAGAAATCATGTATCTAGGTTTCTACATTTCTGCATATAGAAATCCTATATCTAGGTTTCTGCATTTCTGCATATAGAAATCCTGTATCTAGGTTTCTGCATTTCTGCATATAGAAATCTTGTATCTAGGTTTCTACATCTCTGCATATAGAAATCATGTCTCTAAGTTTCTGCATTTCTACATATTGAAATTATGATCATAGGTTTTCTACACTTCTGCATATACATGTCATTAGACAAACAATCATAGGTTTAATAATAATCAACTTCATTCTAGCTATTATGCCTATAGGGCTCTCATATTTTTGCAATCGTTTAAAAACCAATAACGCTTAGAAATCATGCCTATAGGAGTAATCAATTGAATCAGTTTCGCTATTCCATTTTCGAGTTTAAAATCAGTAGTAATATCGTTTACAATCTGCAGAACTCTTGTTTATAAAACCAGTAATCCTTTCTTTAAAATCAGTATTGTTAGATGTAATGTCTATAGGTCTCACCTAGGCAAACCATTAGGTGATTAATTAACTATGTTAGTTTTGATGAACTACAACCAGACAAGGCTAATTCGGACTCCTCATCTGAGAAATATGTGATAAATCAGCCTGCCTTAATGCTTTAATTCAGACCATAACCAGTA
This sequence comes from Nicotiana tabacum, assembly GCF_000715075.1. Lineage (NCBI taxonomy): Eukaryota > Viridiplantae > Streptophyta > Magnoliopsida > Solanales > Solanaceae > Nicotiana > Nicotiana tabacum. Next base: position 129,487,154 of record NC_134099.1, read on the forward strand.
TTTGAAGTCATGCTATATATTTGCTCCTCTGGGTGAGGAGGCTTGTTTGAGCCTTAACTGCTATTTGTTTTTCCCCTAATTGCTTATGTGTTTTGTTTGTTGCCTAGACTTTTTATCCTTTTAAAACTCTGAAAAGCCCCAACTCCCTCCCCTTTAGGATTAGTAGTCTCAAATTCCTCCGGGACTGATAGGATTGGGACGGATAATAGCATTCAATAAGAAACGATATTATTTCGAGCTTTAATACCTTAATAGGGTGGGAAGGGTAGATATGGATATGATGACCGGTGCGCTAATACCACGTGTAGCCCCTCTTTTGAGGAGTGATTACCGGGTATTGCATTGATGTGATCCATATTATTTGTAAACCTAGGACCCCCTTACCTTTATTTGTTTATTTTCAATCTATTTCTTTAAAATTTCTGCTTTCTTTACTTTCGTCGAACTCTCAACTTGCTTGCAATATTATGTGAAAACCCCCCTCTACTTGAGACTTCTATTTGCTTACTTGTTATTCAAAGTCACAATTATAACATGGCCGGGAACCACACTAGTGGATCATGGAGGGTGCCTAACACCTTCCCTTCAAGATAATTTCTAGCCCTTACCCGAACTCTGGTTTTCCAACTCGAACTCTTCTTTAGTGTCCTAATGCACTTTAATCATTAGGTGGCGACTCTTCAACCTAAAAAACCCAATTCCCAAATGTCATGAACTCGATTTCACTTTTAGAAAAAAGGGGGCGCGACAGCATGACCTAGCAACTTGAAGGTAATCTAATCCTACCTATTACGAGTTAAATACATTGATTATGTGTATATTCTTACATGGAAATTAGTTAGACAAAGCCTGAACATCAACCGCAAGAGGTCTCTCCCCAACAGGAATAAATGCAAGACTGCCCATACTCATCGCCTTCCTACTTAAGGCATCGGCCACCACATTAGCCTTTCTTGGATGATACAAAATGGCAATATCATAGTCCTTTAGCAGCTCTTACCATATCCCCTGCCTCAAATTGAGATCCTTCTGTTTGAACAAGTGTTGGAGGCTACGATGATCAGTAAACACCTCACAAGACACACCATAGAGATAGTGCCTCCAAATCTTCAACACGTGAATAATGGCATCCAACTCCAAATTCATGAACAGAGTAGTTCTTCTCATAGGGCTTCAGTTGACGAGAGGCATAAGCAATCACTCTACCCTCCTACATCAAAACACATCCAATACCGATCCGAGAAACAGTCACCATATACTGAATATGAACCAGAAGTTGATGGCAGAACTAACATTGGAGTTGTGGTCAAGGCAGTCTTGAGCTTCTGGAAGCTCGCCTCACACTTGTCCGACCACCTGAAAGGAGCACCTTTTTGGGTCAATTTGGTCAAGGATGAAGCAATAGAAGAAAAACCTTGCATAAACCAATGGTAGTAGCCAGCCAAACCAAGAAAGCTTCGATTCTTTGTGGTTGAGGACGGCCTGAGCCAACTCTGAACCGCCTCTATCTTCTTCGGATGAACCTAAATACCCTCGTTGGACACCACATGTCCTAAGAATGCTACTGAATTGAGCCAAAACTCACACTTGGAGAACTTGGCATAAAGTTTCTCCTCCTTAGCCGCTGCAATACAGCTCTCAAATATTCGACGTGCTTCTCTTGGCTACGCGAGTACACCAAAATATCATCAATAAATATAATAACAAATAAGTCAAGATAAGGACGAAACATGTTGTTCATCAAATGCATGAACGCTACTGGGGCGTTGGTCAACCCAAAAAACATCACAAGGAACTCATATGACCATATCGGGTCCTGAAAGTTGTCTTAAGAATACCCGAGTCCCTAATCTTCAACTGGTGATACCCTAACCTCAAATCGATCTTCAGAACACCTTCTCTCCCTAAAGCTGGTCAAATAAATTATCAATACGAAGCAAAGGATACTTGTTCTTGATTGTGACTTTGTTCAATTGCTTGTAATTAATACACATTCTCATTGTGCTATCCTTCTTCTTCACAAATAGAACTGGTGTATACCAAGGTGACACACTGGGCCGAGTAAACCCCTTATCAAGGAGTTCCTGAAGCTGGTCCTTCAATTCATTTAACTCTGCTGGTGCCATAAGATATGGTGGAATAGAAATGGGCTGAGCGCTCGGCACTAAATCAATACCGAAGTTAATATCTGGAACTAAATCAATATAAGGAGCCTCTACACTGACATCCCTCACAAAGGCCAAATAATAAAGACAACCCTTCCTAACCATCTTCTAGGCCTTCAAGAATGAAATCACTCTACTAGGAACATACTCTAATAAACCTCGCCACTCAATCTGTAGTGACCCCGGCATAACCAACATCACCATCTTAGTGTGACAGTCCAGAATAGCATAACACAGAAACAACCAATCCATGCCCAATATCACATCAAAATCAATCATGCTAAGTAGCAACAGATCAATTCTAGTCTCTAATCCCCTAATGGTCACTACACACGATCGATATACACGGTCTACAATAATAGTATCGCCCACTGGTGTAGATACATGAGCATATGTGATAAGAGACTCGCAGGGCGTATCCAAATAAAGAGCAAAATATGACGAGATATATGAAAAAGTGGAACCATGATCAAATAATACAGAGGCACCCTTGTGGCAAACTAAGATAATACCAGTGATCACAACATCTGAAACAATAGCATCGGGTCTAGCAGGAAGTGCATAAAAATGAGCCTGACCGCCGCTTGATCGGGCTCCCCCTCTAGGGAGACCCCTAGCTGACCGAGCTCCACCCCGAGCTGGCTCGGCGAGCGATAAAGTAACCGGAGCTTTAGATGTCGCTTGACTCCTCTACTGTGTTGAACCTCCATGATGATGAGGACACTGCCTCCACACATGCCCAAACTCTCCACACTCAAAACAACTCCCTGGTACTGGTGACAGGGACTGAAGGGAGCCCCAAGCACTAGGATAATTGGTAGAAGGACCTATCATAGAGGAGCCCTGAACCAATGGAGCACGGGACGAACACTAGGCTAGGAGGGCACTGAGTGATGAGTGGCACTTATGAGAAGTGTGAGAACCATGGCAAAATGATGCACCACGGTGGGCTGGACGAGCCGTCTGAGCATGCCTGAAGGGACGGCCCCTGTCGTGGTGAAAATGACCTCTAGAAGGAACATCACCAAAACTAGCAGATCCCCGAGGCCTCTTGAACTCCCTCTCAACTCGCTCCTGGCGGCGGATCGACTCTATATATCGAGCAATGTCAACCACCTCCTCAAAAGAAGCACCAGACACCCTCTCCCTAGTCATAAGAATCCGCAGTTGATATGTGAGGCCATCAATGAACCTCCTAATCCTCTCCCTGTCTGTGGTAACCAACCAAATAGAATGACAGGACTACTCAGTGAATCTTATCTCGCACTAAAGCACCCTCATATCATCCTGATGCAACTGCTCAAACTATCTGCGCAGCTCCTCTCTGTAGGACTGCGGCACATACTTCTCCAATAAGAGAACAGAGAACCGCTGCCAGGTTAGGGACGCTGCACCAACAGGCCTATGACTCTTATAAGCCTCTTGCCAAGTAAAGGCAGCTCCAGAGAACTGAAAGGTAGTGAACGAGACCCCACTGGTATCCAGAATACCTATTGTATGGAGAATCCTCTAACACTTATCCAAGAAACCCTAGGCATCCTTGCCCTCAACACCACTAAAAGTCAGAGGTTGAAGTCTACCAAACCTCTCCAATCTATGATGCTCATCATCAGGCATGACAGGAACCACATAGTCCTGAGCAGGCACAACCGGCGGGACTGGTGGTGCCCCTGGTGTCTGATGTCCCTGCACCACTTGTTCTGGTGTACCGGCAGAGGGAGTTTGAGTGCCTCCCCCAGCCCGGGAAGTGGCTGATGTGGAAGAAATAGAGACCGCCTGAGCAAGACTAGTGCATACGGTTAGAATTTGAGCTAAGGTCTCTTGAAGGCCTAGAATCACAAAGGGTGCAGCTGGTGCCTTAGCTGGTCCTGCTAATGCATCCACAACTGGGACCTGATCTTGAACTGGGGCAACTAGTGGGTCTACAGGTGCTTCCCTAGCTGTTGTGGGGGCTACACCCCTGCCTCTACCATGACCTCGACCGCGACATCGGCCTCTCGCGGCCCTAACTGGTGGATGTTCGTCCTCCCCAGTAGCATGTGTCCTCACCATCTGTGAGAAAATAGAATAACAGAAGTTTAGTTACCAGTATCAACAGATTCGCACGATAAGAATTCAAGCATGTGAAGTTTCCTAAGGGTTCTGCAGCCTCTCGAAGATAAGTACAAACGTTTCCGTACCGATCTGCAAGACTCTACTAAACCTGCTCATGACTCGTGAGACCTATGTAACCTAGGCTCTAATACCAACTTGTCACGATCCTAAACTCGGACCCGGTCATGATGGCGCCTATTGTGAAACAAGGACAGCTGACACAAATCCTCAATACTTCAATAATTCATTAAATGATAAGCCAAAAACCTCTTTATAACAGGATTTTCATAAAAGAAATACGAGTTAAACTCAATATAGAAATACTGAATGGAAGCCCCAAACATCGGGGTGTCACTAAGTCATGAGCATCTAATAGAACTGGTCTGACAATAACAAGATTTAACATAGTCTGAAATCCAAAATACAACTCAAGAAAGATAGGGAAGAAGAAAAGCAAGGCTGCGAACGCCGGTCGGCTACCTCGCTATCTCCAAACTGCTGCGAGGACTATCTAATAACCTCCCCGATCAACTACTCCTGGATATGCACCTGAGGCGCGGGGAGTAACGTAAGTACACCAACTCAGTAAGTAACAATAATAAATAAGGAACTGAAGATAGTGACGAGCTACACAGTTTTAATTCATTTTCAACATATTCAAAAAGGAAAAATAGTCATGCTTCCCAAATGCCAATAATTAAAGTCACATAAGCTTGTTTAAGCCAAGTTCAAGTAAAACTGAGATAAGAATATCTTTCAACAGTTTTCAAAGCATGGATATAAAGTAACTATGTGCATCAATAATGTAATCATATACTGCCTCTCAGGTAATCATCTCTCGGTCCTCCCAATCACTCCAACCTCACAATCACTGATTCCTCCTATTCACTCATTCCTCACAATCACTCGGCACTCGGCACTTGCACTCGGTAGGTACCTGCGCTCACTGGGGATGTGCAGACTCTGGAGGGGCTCCTTCAGCCCAAGCGGTATATAAATGCCAATCATGGCAAATTAATAAAACATTCTACTACGTGCAGCCCAATCCCATAAATGTCCTCACAATCAGGCCCTCGGCCTCACTCAATCATCAATCTCTCCAGTTTCTCGGACTCTTAAAAATCAAGATAATCAGCCCAAACAACAATGACACAAAGCATCAAATAGAATAAAAGAGACTGAGATATTATATAAAAATGCATGAACATGACTGAGTACGGGTATCAATGAAACAGTGAGATGACGGCAAGAAACGACCACTAAGGGTCCCAACAATATCTATATAAGGCCTAAACATGGTATCTAGCATGATTTATAGTCAATCTTTCTATAACACATAGGGAGCATATAGCTAACAACAGGTTGTTCAATTTACAGTTTCTACAAGACAGACCAAGTAACAATCCTCATCGGTGCACACCCACAAGCCCGTCACCTTGCATGTGCATCACCTCCAAAATAGCAACATGACACAAATTTTGGGTTTCATACCCTCAGGACCAGATTTATAATCGTTATTTACCTCAATCCGAGTAAATCTCTACTCCGCAATATCCTTGCCTCTAGAATTGGCCTCCAAATATCCCTAATCTAGCCACAATCAGTACAATACCTTAATATATGCTAAAGGAATCAATTATACAAGAAAACTACTAAATTAGACTCCAAAATCGGAAATCGACTCAAACCTGACCCCGGGTCCACGTCTCGAAATCCGACAAAAGTCACAAAATCCGAAAGCCCATTTTCTCACGAGTCTAACCATACTAAATTCATCAAAATCCGACATCATTTTCCCCTCCAAATCCCCAAAACTCACTCTCCAATTCTCAAGCCCTAACCTCCCAATTTTCACCTCAAAACTTCACCAACTAGGTGTAAAATCAGTGGGGAAATACCATTATTGAACATATATAAGCATAAGGAACTCACCTCAGTGATAGCTCTGAAATCCATCTCAAAAATCCCCAAAATTCGAGCTCAAAGATGTGAAAATGGGGAAAAATCCCGAAGTGTTCTATTTATACCTTCTGCCCAGCAAAACCGCATTTGCGGTGCCATTTATGCTTCTGCGACGCTGCACCTATGGGAATTCCATCATAGGTACGGATCCCACTTAGTCTCCCAAAATCTGCATCTGCGGTCAAATACATGCACCTACGAGTGCGCACCTGCGGGCCCTGCCCGCTTCTGCGATCCTTTCTTCTCAAGCTTTTTTCTGCATCTGCGCTCCACTTCCGCATCTACAATTCTGCAGGTGCGCTCCTATTCTCGCACCTGCGCTTGCAGTCTACCTCAGCCTTTCCCACATTTACGAGGTCCTCTTCACTTTTGCAGGGCCGCACCTACGGGCTACCCACTACATGTGTGAAAATACCAGAACCAGCAGTTTCAGCTGCACTTCTTCAACTTAAAACAATTCGATAACTACCCGAAATCACCCCGAGGCCCTCGGGACCACAACCAAACATACTGACACATCCCATAACATCATAGGAACTTAGTCGAACCTTCGAATCACTGAAAACAATATCAAAATAGCAAATTACACTCGGATTTAAACCTAAGAACTTTTAAACTTCCGAATTCCACAAATAATGCCGAAACCCACCAAACCGCGTATGACCTCAAATTTTGCACACTAGTCAAAAGTGACACCACAGATCAACTTCAACTTCTGGAATTCCATTCCGACCCTAATATCAAAATTTCCTCTACCAACCAAAATCGCCAAAATTCTAACTTTTGCCAATTTAAGCCTAATTCTACCACAGACCTCCAAATCACATTCTAGATGCGCTCCTAAGTCCAAAATCACCTAATGGAGCTAACGGAACTATCAAAATTCAAATTCGAGGTTGTTTACATATAAGTCAATATTCGGTCAACTTTTCCAACTTAAGCTTTCAATTAAGAGACTAAGTGTCTCACTTCACTTCAAAACCTTTCTGAACTCGAACCAACTAACCCAGTAAGTCATAATACAACTGTAGAACACAAGAGAAGTAGGAAATATAGGGGAATGGGGCTATAACTCTCGAAACGACCAGTCGGGTCGTTACGGTATTCGCGCTATATATTCATTGTCATACCTCTTTTTTACCCGAAAGGGGTATAAGGGAGTTTTTCCAATTTAAGTGACATTAATCGAAATGGGATTATTTATTTAATTTCAGAGTCGCCACTTGGAATAGTTTACGGTGTCCCAAGTCACCGGTTTATTTTAAATCCCAAATCAAGGAAATTGACTCTTATTTATTGTCCGTGAATACATAAGACCGGGTAAGCAATTTTGTTAACTCGGAAGAAGGTGTTAGGCACTCCTGAGTTTCGTGGTTTTATCACGGTCGCTCAACTATTAATAATCGATCTAATTACCTGATTTATTACATGTTTTAAACTTATCGTGCATTTTTAATTTTACAACTGCTTTTATTTATTTAACCGCTTTTTAGAATTTATGAAATTTATTTGAACGAGTCATGATGTCGTGCACTTATTGTTTTTGTACATATTGTGAACCGCATTACATGAAATGCCCCCTCGATTTACAACATGTTTACTTTACTATTGTTCGAAGATGTGGTCGGGCCACATGAAATGCACACCTGAATTGAGGATTATGTATCGTGACCATACCACGGGAACCGTACCCATAGCCACAATGATTTATTAATCGCGCCTAAAGCAAGGTACAATATTCAAAATTGTTTAGTCCTAAACTAATTTGAGATTTTGTTGTAGGGGGGCTACGAATTATGGAAATCACTTGTGGATAAGTGCACAAGTATTAATTAATTCTAATTCTTTGAACCTTTGATGCATTGGAGTTCATTTGAAAGTCAGATTCACAATGCAAAAAAATCACCTAACTTAATGAAAGAAACTGAGCCCCACACAAATCTATTCTAGGCAAGATACAAAATCAGCAATAGTCACACAAAGTTCTAAATATCAACATATGAATAAACAGAATATATGGCTTGTTCGCTAACTCAAACTCAATTTCGCACAAAGTATTACACTATCAGCTATCGACGGAGGTTACTTCTTTCAATTATTCTTAACATGAAACAAAGAACCTATATACTTGCTCGAATAATTCACATCAGGAATACAAGCTGTACATATTGCAAATGATTAGGTCTACATTATCATGTCATTATAAGATTAAAATCCAGAAATTCAGCAACTTCTACAATACCACAGGGACTAAACTGAATGATTCAAACGACTTGAATGGAATTTAAATCTGTGAGACATATCCTCTAACAACAAACAGTCACACGAGTTCAAACGAATTGCAATCAAACCTCATAAATTCATTAATATCAAACGGAGTTTCAATTCCTTCAATTCTAATCAATAACTTGAACAACTAATGTAAGCACATTAAGCATTAAGTATTGAACAGAAAAGGGAAGACAAACAGAATTTGAGGCTTAGGCGAGCCATATCTAAATCAGCATGAACTCAGCATGAATACAACCAAGTTTTATCCATAAATTCAAAATAAAGGACAAGTGAAGATTTACATACCTAAAGCAGGGAAACAACAGCACAAAAACCAAATAAAAGTAGAACTCCTAGTTGGTGAAGTTCAATAGTGATGAGCAGCAAACACAGTCCCGAACCGGAGGAAGGAAAGCTCGAAATCCAAGTAAATCAACTCAAAATCAACAACAAACAACTACAGCTTTGATTTTGAATTATTTGAATCCGAAACAACCTATCAAAACTCTATTTTCCAATTTTTGTTCGGCTAGGGTTGGGTGAAAATGAGGAAAAAAGAATGGAGTCCTCAGAATGGGGAGGGGGTTTCGTTGTTTTCAGAGAGTGAGAGGGGGGGTCGCTGCTCTGGCTTTGTTTTGTCCTTTTTTTTTAGAAGATGATAGGCGTCGTTTTTTGGGTCTCTAAAAGAGAAAGGGAGAGTCTGATGGTCTTAGGTCTCTAGGGTATTTTCCAAAATAGGAAGGTCTCCTTATTAAGTTTAGAAAATGGGGGTTTTAAAGGAAGGGGATCTGATTGGGCCAATTAGGGAATGGGCTAGGGAAATTTTGGGTTATTTTGGTAACTGGTCCGATCCAAATGCCTTGGCCCAATTTCAATAAAGAATAAACAAGTTCCCTTTCTTCTTTCTTTGTATTTTAAACTTAGCCCCATAATTGAAACACCAATTTCAAATTGATTTTTTGCAGAAATGACCTATTAAACTAATTGATTAAAGCTAATATACATTTTTTGTAATTTTCATGTATTAATCTAACAATTGAAGAGTAATTAATTCCTAAAAATGCAAGTTAAACCTAAGATGGCATGAAATTAAAATATGATAATTTTTTTATGATTTTTCTTATAATTTTAAAATATTAAACATGCATGAAATGCAACTAAATAAAGAAAAACTCTTAAAATCCATTAAAATTATTTTTGGTCTATTTTTAGGAGTTATTTCCATGCAGGGCAAAAATTAGGTGCTCACAGCTGCCCCTTTTTGCTCGAGAACATGAAGAGTTTCGGGCAAAGATAAAGTGAGCAATTACAAGTAATATTTTCCCATTTGATACTCCATTTTGAAGCATTTTTGAAAAAGTTTGACCGAACATTGCTTCGGGGGTTGCCTATATATCCTTGGCTATAAAAGAATCAGGTTAGTGTAGTTCTGGAAGTTTTAGTAGCTGGGACTACCAAATAGATGTGATTTCACCGTTGTTGTTGTTACTGCTTGTTGAGAAAGACTAATTAAGCCTATCTGCTACGAGTTACAAGATTCCTATCTATGAGTCTTCTGGAGCTTGATCTTGTGTCTTGGATGGTTCTTCATGCAGACTTTGATCTGAATCTTGATGCTTGTTAGCTGCAAGTGTTGGTTCATTCTTCTTCAACATTTTGGATCAAGGCGGGACATGCAAATCTGTGACTTCAATCATGTCTTGAGCAGTCCACATCTTTTATCCGCTTCTGCACTTTGAGTTTACTTCTTTTTCTTTTATTCTGGATTGAGACTTCTTATTTTGGTTGTCTCGAACCCTGTGTCTCGAGGTATAACCTGCTCAGACACCAAAACAAACAAGCGAACAAAATATTTTTTCCCCAGTTTTTACTAGAAAAATTATGTGAGTTATTTGTAACCAAAACTCTATACTACTTCATTATTGAAAGCAATAAAAGTCATGATTGTGTATCATTGGGAAAAAGAGATTAGGGAGTGGAGACCCTATATCTAAAATGAAATCAACTAGGGATTGGAGACCCTATTATTGGAAAATCATCAACTAGGGAGTGGTGACCCTATGTTGGCATCAGGTTATGCTGGCATCAACTAGGGAGTGTTGACCCTATGTTGGCATCAAGTTATGCTAGCATCAACTAGGGAGTGGAGACCCTATGTTGGAGAAGTCATCGGGTTATGCCGGCATCAACTAGGGAGTGGGACCCTATGTTGGAAAAGTCATCGGATTATGCCGGCATCAACTAGGGAGTGGAACATTATGTTGGAAAACTCATCGGGTTATGCCGGCATCAACTTGGAAGTGGGACCCTATGTTGGAAAAGTCATCGAGTTATGCCGGCATCAACTAGGGAGTGGGACCCTATGTTGGAAAAGACGTAGCTAGGGATATGAGACCCTATACTACCATGATTTGAATTTTTCTTTTTTCTTTTTATTTTCATCATCATTTTTCTCTTTTTTTTTAATTTCATAGAATGAGTAAATGCAGGAAAGAATTTTGGAGGAGACTTCCCTTTTTAGAGTTTGATGCGAAGCTGTTTCTAGCCCTTGAGCCATTTCTTTTTGGTTGCACCTGCTTCTTGCAATGTTGCTTTTGGATTTCACTTGTTTCATGTTTTTCAAACAAAGAATAATTTGTCAGTTTGAAATAGTGGTTGATATTGTGGCCTTGATTATTTCAATTACTTGATCTCGGCCTGGTTTCTTTGATGAAGATCTCAACTGCAACTGTTTATTCCCTGAGGACCGATTTCATTTTAGGACCTGGAGAACCTCTGGTTTTGCCAAACTTTGCTATGATGGTTGGTTGGTAGAACTCAACCTTTTCGACTTTATTTTGCCTTCGTAGGCCTTTCCCTTCTTACTCCTTTTTTTTCTTTTTTTTTTCTTTTTTTCCTCTTTTTTTTTAACTTCGGAGCATTGGGGAACTTTTGGCTCCTCAAACTTTGTCGCAACGGCTAGTCGCAAGGGACTTAACCTTTTCCAACTTTATTCCTCCTTAATAGGCCTTTCATTTCTAGCTTCTCTCTTCCAACTTTAGTTTCAAAGTATTTGGGATCCTTTGGCTTTTCAAATCTTTGTCGAGACGGTTAGCTACGTGGGACTTAACCTTTTCAATTTTATTTTGCCTTTGTGGGCATTTGACTTTGATTTCCTTTCTTTTCAGGAGTTTTTATTTTTATTTTAAAGCATCGGCCATCATGGGCAGTCGACTCGATGTACCTGCCGAGGCTGGGTATCTTCTTGAACATTGGCTCGTATCAAACAAAAGCCCAGTAAATCAATCATGCCATCCTTTTTTGCCTTAGTTTTGGAACAAAGTTAGACCAAAAGGGATTCGAAGAAAACAAATAATGGAATGGAGAATGAATGTGAACAAGAAATGTCCCTTTCGGGGAAAGAAAAGTAGGACTTATCCGGAGTGCATGCGGACTTCAATGAACATGACATGCCTTTTAAACTAGATGTCTGATCCGTGTAAACCGTCCGACTCTCAGAAATTCATCACAACCTTTGCCTCAAAATTGAGAAACCTTGCCAGGACTCTGTCAATGTGGATGGCTGTGAGGATCCTCTTTCGATCAGTGGCGTCCTCTGTAGGTTTTCACCAGTTGACCTCTCTCATTTCTTTCTCACCATTGCCTTATAGTGCTCTTTGCGAGTTTTCACTAACAAGACTCTCTCATTCTCTATTTCTCTGCTTACCATCGCCTTACGGTGCCCGTGAGGTTTTTCACCGATAAGACCCTCTCATTTTGTTGTGTCAGACCCAAGTAACTGTATCATCTCATTTTTAACCTCTTTGCCGATTGATCAGAAGGACTTGAATAGGGTTTGGGTAGAAATGATTTGGATTGAGTTACAACTTTGGAACCTTTCAGGCAAGACAATCACCGAACCATTATAACTTCTGCCCCAGTTTCAACTTTGGGGGAATTTGAATTTTTGTTTTGGTGTGACTGAACCCTAGTGAGAGGCTGCCTACGTATCCTTTCGAAATCAAGTCGAACGTAGTTTAGAAAATTTTGTTTTTTATTTTCTTTTATTTTTTATCTGTTTTGTTTTCTTTTCCCTTCCTTTTTCACTTTTTTCATTTCAATTTCTTTGTCTTTTCTTCTCTTTTTTTGCATCTTTCTTTTTCTTCTCTTTTCATTTTTTTCTTTTTATTTTTTATTTTTTTCAATAATAACTTCCAGGTTCCAAAGAAGGTAATTAAAGAATGGGAGCCGGCTTAAAGGGTTTGCAAATGGTTGAATATTTGGATAGTGAGAAAGAAAGCCTTCTTATCCCAATCAAAGAACATTAATGCTATATAGAGGATCCAACATAGTACCTTTTCACTGCATTTGCATTGACAGTTGTATTAGGGTCATTTCTTTCGATGTGTCTCAAGTACAACGCACTCTTTTGCAGTACTCTTGTTGCAATGTATAGACATTTCCATTCTGAAACCAATTTTCCCTTCAATTGTTCCAACTCTTTATTTTATTTTCTTAAACTTATCTTCATTGCAATCTAATTCTTGATTCATTATTTCGAGGTCTGACAATGTTTCAGGATCTGGGCATGAAGTCCGCAAGCATGTCATGTTATTGAAATTAGCATTTAATAGAACTGAAAAGAAAATAAGAAAAATGACAAGATTAAGAAAAGAGACATTCCTGGACAGTGAAATATTAATTTCATTTGATTTTTGATTATTTTTTTTGATTGATTTTTTTAAAATTTCAAAGATAGAAGGGTTTATATCAGACTACAGGCCCATTTGTGAGAGTAGGCAGAGGATTGTTCATCATATTAGGAGCCTCTTCATCTTGGAGAACGATTCTTTCAGCTTCAATCAAGTTTTCAACTGCCCTTGTGAGGGTCCAACAGTCCTCCGTACTGTGTCCCACTACTCCAAAGTGGTATTCACATCTAGCATCAGCTCGGGGCGAGGGGGATCGGGATTTGGTCGGTTTGGGGCCACTGGCTGCAGCAGACCTCGCCTGACTAGCTTTTGAAACAAGTCTGAGTATGATTCACCAATATGGGTGAACTGATTCATTTGGAAAGGCTCTCTTGGGCGAGGATTGTACTGGGGAACATTTGATTGGGGATTATATGGAGCTTGGTAAGGATGGGCATTTCTGGGAGGTAGAGCTCGATTTTATGTATAATGTTGTGGCCGTATGCAATGTTGCGCGTTCATCACCACATACCAATAAAACCAACCACCTAAACAGAAACCTGGCTAATTTTCTCACACTACAACGTTATTACCTTTGAGACATTTAACATATAGGAAATCACATGCTGGGATGCAAAGCACCTAATAGTTAAACGCTTCTACCATGTGTTTGAACGGTTGCATGTTTCATCCCGGTCTTAACTAACCCTTTCAGTATGTACCTTTGTTCTTTTATTTCTGCCACTCTTTAATCACGCTTGATTTTTTTTTCATTTCGTTTTTGTCACTCTTTTATTTTTTGGCACTCTCTTTTCTTTTCATTTTTTTTGTTTCGTCACTCTTTTTTTTGTCACTCTTTTTTTTCTTTTTTTTTCTCTCTTTTCTTTTCTTTTTTTTCCCTCAATTTTTCTCTCTTTTTTTAGTTTATTTTTCACTCAATTAATTTTATGGCTATGATCAATCCGATGGGGATTGCCTATGTATCATGACGACGCATGAATCAGATCTTGCGTAGTTCGGGAAGATCGAGAATGGAGTAAATAAACTAACTCTTTTTTTTGTTTACTTTTTATAAGACTTAAACCATCAAAGCTTTAAGAAAAAGAAAAATATATTTTTGGATTTTATTTTTTTGGATTTTCGAAAGAAATGCTTTAAGAGAAGAAAGGAAATATTTTTTTGGATTTTGATTTATTTTTTTTAAAAGGAAGGCTTTTAAAAAAATTCTTTCTTTTGATTTGAACTTTGGGAATTTCAAAAGTAAAAAGAAAGTATTTTTTGTTTGAATTTTCATTTGTTTTCTCTTTTCTAAAGAAGAAAAAATTATTTTTGGATTTTGGATGTTGCCTCTTAATATTCGAAAGAGGGACATTTAAGAAAATATTTTGGATTTTGAGTTTTTTATTTTATTTTACAAAAGTACTTCAATTGTTTCAATTTTTTATGACATTTACGAAAGAAAGACTTCTAAAAAATATTTTTGAATTTTTGTTTCTGATTTTTTCTTTTTGAATTTTTAGGAAAACTACTTCAAAATGAAGAAACTCATATTTTGGATTTTGATTTTTATTGATTTATTTTTTTATTCTTTTTTCGTATGAAAGACTTCAGAAAGAAAGAAACTATTTTTTTGAGTTTAAAATCTTTTTTTTAATTTTCTAAGGATATGCTTCTAAAGAAGGAATTAATAGAAAATATTTTTTGATTTTTTGTTAAAAATTGGGGGCCAGAACCGATGAGGTTTGCCTACGTATCTCACATCCGGTGAGAATCAGACCCGTATAGTTCGATAGTTTTGATGGAACAGGGGAAACATGACTTTTGAAAACAATCACTTATTTTCTTTCACTTTTTTGTTTGAAAATTTTGGTAGAGTATCGGATTTGGAATACCTACCTTTCACTTTTGATTTTTTGCTATTTTTTTTCTTTTTCTCTTTTTAATTTTCTTTCTCTATTCTAAAAGCCGGTCAACACGCAAGTCGAAACAAACAGGTGCGCAAATAGCATGTAATATGCATCAGGATTGTCTTTTAATTTGGGTACACCTGTCCTAGGCGGACACAACCTCTGTGTTGAGTCCCCAAAGTCAAATGCACGTTATGCAAACAAGCATTCCTACTAGGGATCTGGTATGAGGCTATGTTATTCTAGGTTTAAAACCTGGGTGTATTGTTCTAGACCTGGCATACCCGAGCGGATAGCTTGAGCCAAGGGGGGCAGCGTAACGGGAATACAGAAGCTTCACCGGCTTTGCAACTTGTCCGAACCTCGTTCTAAAATTGGGATATGACTCTAATAGAAAAGAAGTCACACGAAGTGCATGCTTCCCAGTTGATTTAGAAGACACAGAGAGAAGAGGGTTTTGTAACAGTTTATATACAGTTCAAGCAATATCAAAGTGGTAAAAAATGACATTTAGCACATTAGACTCAAACACGTAAAAATCATATAATAAATAAAAGTGTTTTGGGTGAACCCTGAACCAGAAGTTTTGGGTTCTTTTCCCCAGCAGAGTTGTCAGAGCTGTCACACCTCCTTTTTACCCGGGGAAGGGGGTATAAGAGAGTTTTTCCAATTTAAGTGACATTAATCGAAATGGGATTATTTATTTAATTTCATAGTCGCCACTTAGAATAGTTTATGGTGTCCCAAGTCACCGGTTTAATTTAAATTCCAAATCGAGGAAATTGACTCTTATTTATGGTCCACGAACACAGAAAACCGGGTAAGAAATTCTGTTAATCTGGGAGAAGGTGTTAGGCACTCCCGAGTTCCGTGGTTTTAGCACGGTCGCTCAACTATTAATAATTGGCCTAATTACCTGATTTATTACATGTTTTAAACCTATCGTGCATTTTTAACTTTACAACTGCTTTTTAGAATTTATGAAATTTATTTGAACGAGTCACGATGTTGTGCACTCATTGTTTTTGTACATATTGCGAACCGCGTCACATGAAATGCACCCGCGATTTATAGCATGTTTACTTTAATATTGTTCGAAGTTATGGTCGGGTCACATGAAATGCACACCCGAATTGGGGATTATGTATCGTGACCATGCCACGGGAACCGTATCTATTAATCGCGCCTAAAGCAAGCTACGATGTTTCAAAATTGTTTAGTCCTAAACTAATTTGAGATTTTATTGTAGGGGGGCTACGAATTACGGAAATCACTTGTGGATAAGTGCACAAGTATTAATTGATTCTAATTCTTTGAACCTTTGCTGCATTGGAGTTCATTTGAACGTTAGATTCACAATGCAAAAAAAATGACCTAACTTAATGAAAGAAACTGAGCCCCACACAAATCCCTTCTAGGCAAGATACAAAATCAGTAACAGTCACACAAAGTTGTAAATATCAACATACGAATAAACAAATTATATGCCTAGTTCGCTAACTCAAACTCAATTTCGCAGAAAGCATTACACTATCAGCCATCGAAGGAGGTTACTTCTTTCAATTGTTCTTAACATGAAACAAAGAACCTATATACTTGCTCGAATAATTCACATCAGGAATACAAGTTGTACATATTACAAATGATTAGGTCTACATTATCATGTCATTATAAGATAAAAATCCATAAATTCAGCAAATTCTACAGTACCACAGGGACTAAACTGAATGATTCAAATGACTTGAATGAAATTTAAATCTGTGAGACATATCCTCTAACAACAAACAACCACATGAGTTCAAACGAATTGCAATCAAACTTCATAAATTCCTAAATATCAAACAGAGATTTAATTCCTTCAATTCTAATCAATAACTTGACTAATTAATGTAAGCACATTCAGCATTAAGTATTGAACAGAAAAGGGAAAACAAACAGAATTTGAGGCTTAGGCAAGCCAGATCTGAATCAGCTTGGACTCAGCAAGAATACAACAAAGTTTTATCCATAAATTCGAAATAAAGGACAAGTGAGGATTTATATACCTAAAGCTGTCACACCCCAAAATCCACTAAGAGTCGTGATGGCGTCGGACACTGCTGTCAGACAAGCCAACCAAAATACTTGATTAAGTTCTCGTTTTAACAATTTTGAAAACTATGATTTTCCTTCAATTTTACTAGTAAAAGACAATCTTTACAATGTCAATAAAAGAATATTTGGAAGTAAATACAAGATACCCAATAATCATCCCAGAACCCGGTGTCACAAGTGCATGAGCATTTACTAGGAATAAAATAAAATACAGTAACTGTCCGGAATATAAAGTGGATAGAAATGAAAATACAGTACAATACTCTGAAGGGGACTCTGCTGGCTACGGGTCTTTTCCAGAAATTCAACTCACCTAAGTCTCCGTATCAACCATGTCTCTATGCCACTAAGCCACTAGCCACAGATGAAACAAAATGCACAGCAAGTGTAGTATGAGTACGAAAACAACGTGTACCCAGCGAGTATCCCATCTAATCTCGAAGAAGTAGAGACAAGAGGTCGACTTCGACACTTACTAGTGGTCCAATAGTAATATATCATCCATACGAATAATCATGGATGTATTAAAAACGACATTAAATTTAAATAAGTCACGAAACAGGTAAGCGTTCCTTTTTGTATTAAAAGGTCTCAAAATTCATAGTCTATTAATTATCAATTTATCTCAAGTCAGGGAGAGAAAATATCAATATCTATAAATCTCAAGGCAAGCAATACAAGCATGCGCAAATCATGTTGAGGTCGTACGGCCCGATCCAATAATATTTAACTATGCACTGCCAAAGGGTCGAATGGCGCGAACCATAGATGCATCTATTTTATCTACCGAGGTGTTCGGCCCATTCCAAAATAGATAAACACATTCAAATAGTCAAATCAATAATTCATCAAGGAGTAAATATTCAGGAAAAGGAAAGTTCTCTTTTAAAAGTCAAGAACTGATATCTAGCCTTTTAGAAATTTATTTACATGTTCGATATGTTTTAAGCATTTTTGAGTTTGTCAACAAGGTTGCAAGTATTACAAGTAAGCATATTTTTGGGCCCTAAACTACCCCGACTTAAGCATAATAGTAGCTACGCAGGGACTCTCATCACCTTGTGCGTACGTAGCCCCCACAAATAGGAGCACATAACCAGTTATTTCACTTATGGGGACAATTCCCTCTTACAAGGTTAGAAAGGAGACTCACCTCGCTCCGAAGATCCATAACCGGCATTCCACGCCCTTCCGAAGACCCGCATCGATGCTAAATGCTCCAAAACTATCCAATAATTATGCAAATCCATTAATATATGTTCAATTACTCATTATAATCCAATTATAACAATTCCTAACCCCCAATCGAAAAGTTGACAAAACCTCGAGCCTACGTGCCCGGGATTTCGAAGTTTTTCAATGATAAAGTTTACCCATGAACTCACGAACTCAAATATATGATTTTCTCTTAATTTCATACCCAAAATTGTGGTCAAAATCCAAGAATACGAATTTTCTAGGTTTTCCTCAAACCCCCAAATTTTTACCAATTTACATGCAAAAATCCATACATAATCAATGTATTTAACTCAAGATAGGTGGGGTTATCTTACCTTGTTGATGATGATGAAAAACCCCACTTGAAGCTCTCCAAATCGCCCACACCAACTGAAAATGGGAGAAAAATGAACATCTCCCGATTTTTAAAAGAACACACTGCCTCCAGCATTTTTGCACCTACGGAAATTTCTATCGCAGGTGCGGTCTCAGTCAACTCGCTCAAGTCCACTTCTGCAGAGCCAGGGCCGCTTCTACGGTCTCGCTTCTGCGGATGGTTCATTGCACCTGCGACCCCAGCTAAGCCCTGCCATTTTTCGCTTCTGCGACACAAGGGCTGCTTCAGCGGCTCAGTACTTGAGGCCCAAGTCTCGCAGGTGCGGTTACACCAGCAACCACAACTTCAGTTCTTCCTCCAAGTTCCAATTTGATCCATTAACCACCCAGAATCCACCCGAGGCCCTAGGGACCCCGACCAATCATACCAACCAGTCCCAAAACATATTACGGACTTGCTCGAGGCCTCAAATCATATCAAACAATGCTAAAATCATGAATCGACCTCCAATCCAAGCTTAATGAACTTTAGAATTTCAAACTTCAACATTCGATGTCGAGACCTATCAAATCACATCCGATTGACCTAAAATTTTGCACACAAGTCATATTTGATGTTACAGACCTACTCCAACTTCCGGAATCGGATTCCGACCCCAATATCAAAGAGTCCACTCCCGATCAAACTTCTCAAAAAAAACTTCAAATTTCTATCTTTAGCCAAATTACTCCAAAATGACCCACGAACCTCCTAATTCACTTCCACATGCGCTCCCAACACCAGAATCACCATACGGAGCTATTCCCCGACTCGGAATCCCAAATGGACATTGATAACACTGAAATGTACTTCAACCCAAACTTATGAAATTCTTCCGAAATGCTAGCTTCCACAATATGTGTCGAAACGCTCCTGGGTTTTTCAAAACCCGGTCCGGACATACGCCCAAGTCCGAAATCATCATACGAACCTGCTGGAACCTTCGAATCCCAATTTTGAGGTCGTTTACTTAAAAATCCAATCTTAGTTAATTCTTTCAATTTAAAGCTTCTAAATGAGAATTCTCGTTCTAAATCAAATCTGAATTCCTCATAATTCAATTCCGACCACACGTACAAGTCATAATACCTGAAGTGAAGCTGTTCACAGCCTCAAACTACTGAACGAAGCGCTAGAGCTCAAAACAACTGGTCGAGTCGTTACATTCTATCCCACTTAAACATACGTTCGTCCTCAAACATGCTGAGAACTGCGCTGGAGTTGTCTGAAATCACAGTTAAACACCTTATGCACCTACCCATGCTACCACAACTCAGCTGGGAACCCTAGCTCGATCAATCTGAAGATATCCTTTTTCACTTAAGCAAATAAGCCTTAGAGCCCAATTCCAACATCTGGAATTCTCTGCCATGCATGTTTCTAACATACGAACACCATATCAATCACCACACGATGTACTAGAACATGACTACCCTTGCTGAATTCACACCTTGCACCACTTTATTCACAGAACGACAATAACATTCTCTGAGCATAATAGTCGAAATTCCACGAATCTGATGCTCTCATTGCACCTCATGGCATACATAGGTCTTGCTCTAACTCTTACTATACCGCCACGATGGAAAAGATGTGTAGAATTTCATAACCAACTGTCGAATCATCAAATCATTGGGTCTATACTCCTGACAAGAACCATCACCTCATTCTGAACCAAATAGTGGTCTTTGCTCCTCAATATACTTTATATAATCAGATTTCACTGATCCTAAATCTAATGATCTCGTCTCATCCAGTATAAACTGCTCAGGCAATAAGCCACTCCGAAAATGATCCAAAAGTCCCATATGATGCCACAATGTGCCAATAGGCTACCAATTCGAATGTGATACACAAGGAAAACGAACTCTGGAAAGGAAATCCAATTACCCCGCTCTCTAATCACACATGCGACGCGGGTACACAGCTAATATGAGTTTTCCTCAGAAAAAATAGGAAACAAAACACATAAAACAGACATAGGGAACTGTACTCAATTGCACACTGTTGCGGCGTGCAACCCAATCCAAGCAACATACCCATGGCAGCGTGCCACCCAATCCACACAACATACCCATGGCGGCGTGCCACCCAATCCACACATAAAATTCACATAAGGTGATACATACCGAGCTAAATTGCTCATTACAACAAAAATACCGAATATCGGTCACAAGCACGCTAGGTACATAATACCATTCCCTGGGGAGACAGATAGCGCTATAAGCTACAAACTCAAGCACAACTAAGGTATGATATATGATCTGAATCTCAAGAGCCATCCTGCTCATATAACATCATCACTACGCGGAACCTTAACACATAAGAAATTCACCAAGTTGTCTCACAACTCACACGGCGCGATATATCATTACATAAAATAGCTGATGACGAAATAACACCCCAACTACTCTTCCATAAGGAGCTCATTGCTAAAATGAATACATCTGGCCTGATATAGAGCCCATATTCACATCTAAATTCATCCACAGACCTCAAGCTGATTCTGATCGCACTGAACCAGGCTAATAACCTTTCAAAGGTCCATAATCACCCATGTATTTCTCATAACACACAAGAACAACCATCATAACCAGAATAATACTCCATAGTCCACAACCCATTAAACCGAGTGCCCTCCAGGAATCAATTCTCAATTTAACGGCATCACTACAATCTTCATACTTAGTTTAACTCTTCAATCAATCAAGTGACTACATGCCACACTTATACAACCCTCCCATAGGGCACGCTCCTACAATCTTTCGTAACAGATAACAAGTCTGTACATCCGAACCACCGGCCGCACTAACGCTGAAAAGCGATCAAGAATCCTTGACCAGGATGCAAAGCCTTTTCATAAAACACTGATCTCAGGTGACGCTGAAGACAATACCCACATACTTTACACATCGAAACTCCTTTCCTGCTCATCCGAGCTCGTGACATCCTTGTCAACAGTGAACTGCAACCTTGATCCTCACTTCAAATTCCATACCACTCATTGCACCCAACATGCCAATATACGATAGAACAAGATTTACATCATAACTCTGGAACCTCTAATAGATTAACACTTTATCATATAAAAACTTTTCACTTAACTCACTTCAGGAGAACCATAGCAACACACAGGTGAATTCTCATAACCGTAGAATATGCAAATCTCTAAGTAGTGGTCTAAGCCACCATAGCCCTTTCGGGATCCGCCTACACATAGCAGGCCATAACAGTAGAATACTTCTGAATAACACCAATTACGGCAGCCGACAAGCCTCCACACATACCGTTACAATTCGCTTGCATAATTTGATCACGTTGAGGGAACTGATTACTACCACTAATATGCCAATTCAACTATGGCTAACCCATCTATATTCTTCCAATTTATTCTTGATTGCCTTAGGAATAATAATAACTCCATTCAACACATAGCACACTCCATTCGCACTCATCCCGAGTGACTTTGAATCACGAGACCATGCTATCTCAAATCCCACAAACCATTTCATACCTCCCAAATGCTACACTGCAAGTCAAAACATCATAGAACATTCTGGGCCTCTTCTCATAAGCTACTACAAAGCTTGATTCTTAACCGTACCTATAGGCTCAAAATTATTAGGCAACACACTTTACCCCTTTGAATCCACTAGGACCGTTGTGGAGAGCCACCCGCTCTAACTTGGCCCCGAATATAATCAACTTCATATATCTTCTAGCACATGAACACCCCCTCGACGAAGAACCCGGCAGAATCACTTCCCTTGAAACCCGCATCTATACAAGGCATAAATCCTGAATCCTTCTCCAAGTCTGAACATGAGGCAATAAGGCCAACCATAGCACACCTTTAACAATCCCTTTGCTCAAATTACCACTTATGTTCTTTTCCCGTAGCTGAAATAACCCATCAATGTACTAATAACCAGAAACCTCGCAAGTAGTTAACAATGCAACCCAATCATAGGCTGTGGGACTCTCCCACTTAGCTTGAAGCCACTATTACACCTCTGGAATTCACCAAGATTCTTTATCTCTTATTAACGTGACCTCACGCAATTAAACCACCAGATTCCTTGAAATCCTTCCATTAGCACTTCATGAACACCCTGAATTTCCATTAACATTCATATATTCGACCTCTTACCGGAATGGCCAGTAAAATCCTCCGCAGAAGCTTCGCCAACCACGCGACCGCTAACCTGCTCACAAGGAATAACCCACCTGTGGAAATCACTTTCCGACATCTTCCAACGCTTTTGCACGGGGTACAATCACTACGACATCAATAACCCATCCTGAGTCCGAGCTCACTCTCTAGCTGCACAAGTCCATTTACCCCTCGTGGATATCAATTAGATGCACGACAACATCCTTCCAATTCAAAGTTATGTTGTATCCTTCTTTATTTCAAGCAGCTCATTTCCGTTATATCAAATCTCCTACCGCATAATAGCTCATGCTTCAAATTAAATCTGTAGGCCCCAATCACCAATCTCTAGAGTTCCCAAATCATTCAAAACCCTCCCCAAGGTGTGTGGTCATCCTACCACTAAGCCCATATACAACTCCGCCACTCTCCCACTTTGGCGGAATTCACCCCTTTAATTGACTACTCGACCTTTGCTTCTTATACTTGGCCTTCTAGAAATTTTAACCACCGCCTAACACTCCCCACATGTCCTTCCTCAGCCTTTGCTGCTCAGTTGTTACCTTAATAAAATCTATCTTCGTAGCACTTGAACCCACAAATCGCTACTAACTTTAAACATTTTCGATGATCACCCTTCTCGAGCCGTCAACCTTAGAAATACCGACTCAATCCTGAACCACCGCACCCCGCGATATCTAACAGTCATTTTTCCAATATTATTTCACAATATCTTACCTCAAAGGCAAATTGCAGAAGACCATAACACCGGCAAACCTAACATTTATAGTCAAGGACGATGACACTACATCGCAGATAAATATTCCAACACGCTCGAAAATACCAAGTCTCGCTACTCCATCACCCCAAACCTAGACATTTAAAGGCCAATTTTTTTTCCTCCGCTGGAAATGAAATATCAGATCTCTGAATCGCGCATTGAGTAAACTCCTTTCAAATCATTCACCGCACCAACACATAGGCAAGTATCCTACCATCAAGCGATACTGTATGATAACAAATCGTGAGCATCATAGAAATTTGTGCATAGCCTCCAAGCTCTTAGAAGCACAACTATCGAGTCGAAATGATAGAAAATCCTTCCGCAAGGCGATGACAATAGCCCACCTAACTATACCGGGAGAAACATCCCGCACCACATCTATAGTACCATTACAATTCTTCAGTTCTCGATTTATAACAAGCGGTTCGCATCGCGTAAGATTGAGTATGAAGAAACAAGGGAATAAACCCCAAGGAATCAAATCGCACGATGAGGAATCAAGAAGCGAAGTGCTCCTAACAGCCATGTAGCCTCTCGAATATAAGTACAGACGTCTCCGTACCGATCCGCAAGAATCTACTATACTCGCTCATGACTCGTGAGACCTAGGGGAACCTAGTGCTCTGATACCATGTTGTCACACCCCAAAATCCACTAAGGGTCGTGATGGCGCCGAACACTGCTGTCAAGAAAGCCAACCAAAATACTTGATTAAGTTCTCGTTTTAATAATTTTGAAAACTATGATTTTCCTTCAATTTTACTAGTAAAAGACAATCTTTACAATGTCAATAAAAGAATGTTTGGAAGTAAATACAAGATACCCAATAATAATCCCAGAACCCGGTGTCACAAGTGCATGAGCATTTACTAGGAATGAAATAAAATACAGTAACTGTCTGGAATACAAAGTGGACAGAAATGAAAATACAGTACAATACTCTAAAGGGGACTCTGCTTGCTATGGGTCGTCTCGACAAATGCAGCTCACCTAAGTCTCCGTATCAACTATGCCGCTATGCCACTAAGCCACTAGCCACACATGAACCTGTGCAACAAAATGCACAGCAAGTGTAGTATGAGTACGAAAATAATGTGTACCCAGTAAGTATCCCGTCTAACCTCGAAGAAGTAGAGACGAGAGGTTGACTTCATCACTTACTAGTGGTCCAATAATAATATATAAATAATGCGAATAATCATGGATTTATTAAAAGCGGCAGTAAATTCAAATAAGTCACGAAACAGGTAAACGTTCCTTTTTGTATTAAAAGGTCTTAGAATTCATAGTCTATTAATTATCAATTTATCTCCAGTCAGGGAGAGCAAATATCAATATCTATAAATCTCAAGGCAAGCAATACAAGCATGCGCAAATCATACCGAGATCATACGGACCGATCCAACAATATTTAACTATGCACTACCAGAGGGTCGAATGGCGCAAACAATAGATGCATCTATTTAATCTACCGAGGCGTTCGACCCGTTCCACAATAGATAAACACATTCAAATAGTCAAATCAATAATTCATCAAGGAGTAAATATTCAGAAAAAGGCAAGTTTCTCTTTTAAAAGTCAGGAACTGATATCTAGCCTTTTAGAAATTTATTTACACGTTCGATATGTTTTAAGCATTTTTGACTTTGTCAACAAGGTTGCAAGTATTACAAGTAAGCATGTTTTTGGGCCCTAAACTACCCCAACTTAAGCATAATAGTAGCTACGCACAGACTCTCATCACCTCGTGCGTACGTAGCCCCCACAAATAGGAGCACATAACCAGTTATTTCACTTATGGGGACAATTCCCTCTTACAAGGTTAGAAAGGAGACTCACCTCGCTCCGAAGATCCATAACCGGCATTCCACGCACTTCTGAAGACCCACATAGATGCTAAATGCTCCAAAACTAGCCAATAATTATGCAAATCCATTAACATATATTCAATTACTCATTATAATCCAATTTATAAAAATTCCTAACTCCAATTGAAAAGTTGACAAAATTGCCCTCGGGCCTACGCGCCTGGATTCCGATTTTTCGAAGATAAAGTTTACCCATGAACTCACGAACTCAAATATATGATTTTCTCTTAATTTCATACCCAAAATCGTGGTCAAAATCCAAGAATACGAATTTTCTAGGTTTTCCTCAAACCCCCAAATTTCTACCAATTTACATGCAAAAATTTCTTACATAATCAATGTATTTAACTCAAGATAGGTGGGGTTAGCTTACCTTGTTGATGATGATGAAATACCCCATTTGAAGCTCTCCAAATCACCCACACCAACTGAAAATGGGAGAAAAATGACCATCTCCCGATTTTTAAAAGAACACACTGCCTCCAGCATTTTCGCACATGCAGCTCCGCACCTGCGGAAATTTCTATGGCAGGCGCGATCTCAGCCAACTCGCTCAAGTCAGCATCTGCGAAGCCAGGGCCACTTCTGTGGTCTCGCTTCTGCGGAAGGTTCGTCACACCTGCGACCCCAGCCAAGCCCAGCCATTTTTCGCTTTTGTGACACAAGGGCCGCTTCTACGGCTCCGCACATGTGGCCCAAGTCTCGTAGGTGCGGTTACACCAGCAACCAACAACTTTAGCTCTTCCTCCAAGTTCTAATTCAATCTGTTAACCACCCGGAATCCACCCAAGGCCCCGACCAATCATACTAACCAATCTCAAAACACATTACGGACTTGCTTGAAGCCTCAAATCATATCAAACAATGCTAAAATCATGAATCGACCTCCAATCCAAGCTTAATGAACTTTAGAATTTCACACTTCAACATTTGATGTCGAGACCTATCAAATCACATCCGAGTGACCTCGAATTTTGCACACAAGTCATATTTGACGTTACGGACCTACTCCAACTTCCGAAATTGGATTCCGACCCCGATATCAAAAAGTTCACTCCCGATCAAACTTCTCAAAAAAACTTTCAAATTTCTATCTTTAGCCAAATAACTCCAAAATGACCCACAGACCTCCGAATTCACTTCCGATCATGCTCCCAACACCAGAATCACCATACGAAGCTATTCCCAGACTCGGACTCCCAAATGGACATTGATAACACTTGCACTTAAACCCAAACTTATGAAATTCTTCCGAAATGCTAACTTCCACAATAGGTGCCGAAACGTTTCCGGGTCTTCCAAAACCTGGTCTGGACATACGCCCAAGTTTAAAATCATCATACGAACCTACTGGAACCTTCGAATCCCAATTCCAAGGTCATTTACTCAAAAATTCAATCTTAGTTAATTCTTTCTACTTAAAGCTTCCAAAATGAGAATTCTCGTTCCAAATCAACTCCGAATTCCCCAGAATTCGATTCCTACCACGCGTACAAGTTATAAATCCTAAAGTGAAGCTGCTCACGGCCTCAAACTGTTGAACGACGCGCTAGAGCTCAAAACGATCGGCCGGGTCGTTACATAGGGAAACAGCAACACAAAAACTAAATAAAATTCTAGAACTCCTAGTTGGTGAAGTTCAACAGTGATGAGCAGCAAAAATAGTCCCGAACCGGAGGAAGGAAAGCTCGAAATCCAGGCAAATTAACTCGAAATCAACAACAAACAACTACAGCTTTAATTTTGAATTATTTGAATCCGAAACAACCTATCAAAAATCTATTTTTTTATTTTTGTTCGGCTAGGGTTGGGTGTAAATGAGGGAAAAAATGGAGTCCTCAGAATGGGGAGGGGGTTTCGTCATTTTTAGAGAGAGAGGGGGGTCGCTACTATGGATTTGTTTTGTCCCTTTTTTAGAAGATGATAGGCGCCATTTTTTAGGTCTCTGAAAGAGAAGGGGAGAGTTTGATGGTCTTAAGTCTCTAGGGTATTTTCCAAAATAGGAAGGTCTCCTTATAAGGTTAGAAAATGGGATTTTTAAAGGAAGGGGATCCGATTGGGCCAATTGGGGAATGGGCTAGGAAAATTTTGGGCTATTTTGGTAACTGGGCCGATGCAAATGCCCTAGCCCAATTGCAATGAAGAATAAAGAAGTTCCCTTTCTTCTTTCTTTGTATTTTAAACTTAGCCCCTTAATTAAAACACCAATTTCAAATTGATTTTTGCAAAAATGACCTATTAAACTAATTGATTAAAGTTAACGTAAATTTTTTTGTGATTTTCATGTATTAATCTAACAATTGAAGAGTAATTAATTCCTAAAAATGCAAGTTGAACCTAAGATGGCATGAAACTAAAATGTGACAACTTTTTATGATTTTTCTTATAATTTTAAAATATTAAACATGCATGAAATGCAACTAAATAAAGAAAAACTTTTAAAATCCATTACAATTATTTTTGGTCTATTTGTAGGAGTTATTTCCATGCAAGGCAAAAATTAGATGCTCACATTCATGAATACAGAGCCATGTGTTCTTGAATACAGTAACAACAATCACCTTAAAAATAGGTATGTCCAGTTGTCTAAGAGAGAGAGAAAATATAAATAGCGAATTTCATACCGTATTTCATGCCTCAATGGTAGTATATACCATAAATACTTATTTTGCTACAAAATAAAAAAGGTAGCTATAGAAATTAATATTTTAAAATAATTTTAGTTTATACTCCCTCTATTCCAGTTTATGTGAACCTATTTTCTTTTTGGTCTATTTCAAAAAAAAATGACCCCTTTCTAAATTTGGAAACAATTTAACTTAAACTTACAATTCTACCCTTAATGAGAAGTTTTTATAACCACACAAATAGTCTGGGCCTTTTTTAACTTGTTTAGGACTACAAATTTCAAAAGTCTTTATTTTTTCTTAAACTCTGTACCCAGTCAAATAGGTTCACATAAATTAAAACGGATGGAGCAATAAATAGGGTGTATATCTTTACTATAGGAGATAAAATTTTCTTTTTTGTTTACTCCATCATTATTAGCCAAATAAAAACCTTTTAGCCAAAATAGTTGAATATCAATTCCTTTTTACTCCCTCCCTTTCAAATTAGATAAGGTACTTTCTTTTTTAGTCTATCCCAAAATAAATGACACATTTCTAAATTTGAAAATAATTCATTTTAAACTCTTTATTTTACCCATTTTACCCTTAATGAGAAATTTTTATAACCACACAAATGTCATGGCCCCACAAAGCCTTTACCCCTTAACTTTTTAGACCACAAATTTCAAAAGTCATTTTTTTTTAAACTCCGTACCGAGAGTCAAATTATCTCATCTAAATTGAAACGGATGGAGTATATTTTGTTAAATACAAGGGCTATTTATTTTAACTATATATTTTTGGGCCAACTTAATGAAAAAAGAAGAACTTTGCTAGAGCTCCATTAGTATTTTTTGCCAAATAAAAAAGGTTTAACCAAACTAATAAAGTTTCAACTATGAACTTTTTTATTTCTTCTATAGATGCAATATAATGTCTATTTATGCTAACAGTGTGTTCTATTTTTTGGTCAAATCTGTAAAGAAACTTTGTGAAAGCTCAATTATTTTTTGCAAATAAAAAACTTTACTGAATAATGGAGTTTAAATTGTATTTTTTTTATTTTTTTTAAATGCAACGAGTGTTTGTTTTAACTGTATATTTCTTCTCTTTTGCGCCTACTTTGTAAAAAAGTTTGGCTCACATTTTAATATTTTTAGCCAATTGAAAATTTTGTCCTAAATAGTTGAAGTCCAGCTAAGTTTTTTAATTACAAATTTGATCCCATAAAGATAAACTAAAAAATTAATGAATTAAAAGATAAAAATACTTATAATTTAGATTGAAACAAATGCCATGTGGAGAACATAATCCACGTGGATTAAAAAAGAATATGATTTACGTGCATATTACAAAATGGATATACTCCAAAGTATATACTACGAGCTATCAAACAGAATAACTCCACAATGACACCTCAACATCACTTTCCACATCATCATCCCAGCTGAAACAACTCCCTAATAAACAAGGATTTGGTGAAAACAAACTTCCTTCTTCCATATTTGTCTGCCATTCTTGCGTCCCAAACATTCCCACTTCTCCACATGAATTGCTATACATGAAATTCTCTGCAGTCACCACATTCTGCATGCAATTAGTTGTCGCGTTCTCTTCTGTTGCTGCCTTCATTTCCTCATCACCATTGTCAGTATTAGTTGCCCCTCTATAACTAACATTAGTTTCCTCTCCTGGCCAGAACGCCTCTGCTGCTCTCGCAGCCGCTTGGCGCAAGTCCTTGGGATCCTTTGATACCGGCACTTGCAACCGCCAAGCGGAGTCTACGAAGTTTAAAGTGGCGAGATGTCCTCTAAGGGCCAATGCAGCTACGTCGTGAGCTCGTGCAGCCATTTCTGCAGTTGGGTAACTTCCCAACCATATTCGCTTCTGTGTGTTGGGCTCACGCAGTTCACAAACCCATTTGTCGTTGTTCCTCTTTCTCACTCCCCTGTATATCGGGTGGCGAGTTTCCTTGAACTTCTTTCTTCCCGCACGCTTCTTAGGTTTGTTTGACGCTAATAGGATAACTTCTTCGTCAGAAGCTTCCGCCTCAATAACTGAAGAGCATGATGAAATTGAGTTATTCATCATTTGAAGAAAGTGCAAATTGCTGAGTTTTACGTACGTAGTTTGTAATATGTGCTGAGTGTTGTGGCGATTGACTTGTTTTCTGCTTGAGGCTTTAGGTTGTACATAGAATCTGTGAAGTGTTCTTATAAATTTGAATTATGAAGAGAGGAGTATATGGACGCGCACACGGAAGTGAGCTTACGAAAAGAGCGGGGCCCGCTTGACTGTGTCAATAAATAGATCTTACTGATTAAGAAATACTTCTGGGTTCCAGCACGTGGTAATGGTGAGAATAAGTCTTTCTTCTTGCTTTTTAATTTGACACACGTGCGGTACACATATATGTAAACTTAGCCGTATAAAAACCGCATGAAATATTGTTGTTTCATTTTACATGATGATCTTTTTCTTAATTTAATTTTAAAAAGTGATACTATTTTTTATTACTCCCTCCTTAATTGTCCACTTTTGATTCAGCACTCCCTTTAAGAAAAAATAAATAAAGTATGCCTTTTAACATAATATACATAATAATGATAGCATTTCAAAAAGTCTTGTAAAATAATTTGAGGAATAAGTAGTTAATGTTATGGGATTGTCTTTCTCTTAATTTAGTATAGCGGACAAATAAAAGTAAAAATATATTTTTATTATAGTGGAGTAGTAAAAGTAAACGGAGGGAGTATATCAATAATGAAATACTTTATGACATACAAAAATCACAATTTTTAGGAGTACATTTGATACTGTCGATTCTTCCTTCTTTA
Organism: Nicotiana tabacum; assembly: GCF_000715075.1. Lineage (NCBI taxonomy): Eukaryota > Viridiplantae > Streptophyta > Magnoliopsida > Solanales > Solanaceae > Nicotiana > Nicotiana tabacum. The sequence goes on from NC_134099.1 coordinate 129,518,162, forward strand.
CTTTGTTCCGGGTCAATTTTACAGTTTAAAGTGAAACTGAGGTACTTTCTCTATATTTTTACTCATAGTGAAGGTTATAATAAATTCTCCGTTTTTTTATTCACTTTACTAATATCGTTCCCTTTGTATAAATAAAACATGTAAGTAAAACTATGCCGCGCCACTTAAAAGATACAAGGCTAAATTACTTTAGATGGTATTGTGCATTTATTTATCGGAGACAGCGTCTCTAATCTCAAGGTACGATATGCGTATATACTATATATTTTTCTCGTACCTCACTTATGGGATTATACTGAATTTATTGTTATTGTTGTTGTTGTTGTGTATTTATTAAATTAACTTTAAATTCATAAATACTCCCTAAAAGTATTCTGTATTACACATCTAAATCCGTTGATACTTTAGAGCATAGCACACATTGTACTTGGACCTTTTAATTAAGGTTTTAATAAAATTACGTAGTGTTATATTATATTTATCATAAAAAAATACTCGTTAAATCTTTTACAATGTCATGTTACATTATATAAGCGAGAAAGGTAAAATGAAAATGTTGAAACTAAAAATTTAGGGAGTATTGATTTTAAATAGGATTAAAAAAAGGATTGGAATTTAAAAATTCGGAGAAATGAGTATGTTAGTCGAAAAGGCATAATCGAGCCATTTTGGTTTTGATACCAACTTTTAACAAAGAATAAAATTATTCTAATACTCATACTTCGGGTTAATTTTACTTATGGTCATTCAATTATGTTTTAATTTCACTAAAGTCACTCAACTATTTTTCGTCACTTAAAAGTAACTCAACTTTCACATTATCACTTAAAAATCATTTTGGCTCAAATCCCCAACATAAATATGACATGGCATAAAATTTAATGAAAAAATTCAAAAATAAATGTCACATAAGCTTAAATGGATCATACCCACTTTAGATCTATTTCTTCCTTAATGTGATTTGACCCATAACCCAAATGGGTTTCAATAAGGAAAAAAACACACACCCCTAATAAAATTAGGTCTTGTGACTTTTTTGTAGGGCTTTTATCGTACAAATATAATGTTTCTTTTGTCTAAACAATTGCAATAGGTTGTCTGTAATTGCATGTTCATTATGAAAATAGACTCTTATTAGCCTTATTATTATTCTTGTATGCATATGATACATTAATATGTTATGTAAGATGAACACAATACTATTTTAATTTTACTAGTAAATTATAAATATCTTATGTGAGTTGGATACAGTAGTATTTTAACTTCAGTAGAGTTATAAAACGACTCGGATAGGCATACAAACAAGATAAGAATTTTTTTTAGTATAGAATAATTGTAAATGGGCATTATGTAACAGAAAAGGCAAGAATTTTATAGTATAGGATAATCATTTTAAACTAATATGAAATTTAATATTTTCTTTTATTGAAAGTATTTGGGTTATGGGTCAAATCACATTAAGGAAGAAATTGATCTAAAGTGGGTATGATTCATTTAAGCTTATGTGGCATTTATTTTTGGATTTGTCTCATTAATTTTATGTCATGTCATATTTATGGTAGGAGTTTGAACTAAAATGACTTTTAAGTGATAATGTAAAAGTTTAGTTACTTTTAAGTAACAAAAAATAGTTGAGTGACTTTAGTGAAATTGAAACATAGTTGAGTGACCATCAATGAAATTAATCCAGTGCAGAGGCAACTTTAACCTTTATTTTTTACAAAAAATAAATTGCATCACGTCGTTATAATGATACAGTCAATGGTGGGCCCCCGTCAACAATATTACCTAAAACATGGCAGCCAGGGACTTCGTACGACTGACTTTGGCAGCTGTAGTTTTCTAAACTTCTACTGGGTGGCTCTGACCGAGTCCGAAACTGAAATGATTTATTTTTGTACATAAAATATAGTTATACAATTAAAAAAAAGTTATATTTCTACATAAAACGCAGTATAATATTGTATTTTATTTTAACAGAAAATTAGCCGTTAAAGTTAAATGCAGTATAATACTGCATTTTATTTAATAAATTATTTTTTTATAGAAAAATGCAGTATAGTATGACGTTTAAGGAAAACACAGTATTATACTGCATTTCCCTTTAATAATAAAAAAAAATCTTGGGCCCCACCCATCATACAAAAAGTGAAGAGCGTAGGTCTCGCATACAACCCAAGCCTTGGAATCCTTCTTTCGGGGTCAAAATTTCAAATTTTTGATATTTCAAAAAATATAAATCGTGGTATTTCAATTTAGTTTATGTCGAAACTCGTAGAGCATATGCATATTTGTTTTCTTGAATGTGTTTCTACGTTGATTTGTGTTATGTTTGCAATTAAATTTGTATGTTATTTTTACCCGGATTGAATTATTAGTGTTTTAAAAAAATAGTTAAAACTTGATAAATAATTTTTATTGTTAATGAAATTGTTCACAAATATCTTTTACTGTTTTATATGTAATTTCGTGAATGTTATGTTCATGTGTTTGTTGTTTTTCTTAGTTTAGATTATTTATTTGCTTAAAGAATAATGGCCTTTTAGCGTAGTAAAATATAGAGCCTTATAGCGTAGTAAAATATAGAGCCTTTTAGCGTGTAAAATATAGAGTCTTTTAGCGTATTAAAATATAGAGCCTTTTAGCATAGAGTTTCAGTAGTTTAAGTATGTACTAACTACAAACTCTATCCAATTAAACTTTACAAAATTAATTATTTAATTTATAAAATAAACTTACAAAACTAACAAATTAATATATGTTGTCAAATTAAATATCGAGCGTGGAACTCATAGTTGTATACCTTATCCAATTAAAAATTAATTATTTAATTTATAAAACTAACAAAATTCTAAAAATATTGAATTGACACACAAAAGAATTAAGGATAGCTTGGTGCTACTGGGCCTCAAATATCGAGCCTGGAACCCATAGATAATTACTCAGTCCAATTAAATAATGATTTATTTAATTTATTAAACTAACAAAATTTTAAGCTTATTGAAATTGACACACATAATAATTAAGGATAGTTTGGTGCTACTGGGCCTCAAATATCAAGCCTGCAACCCATATATAATTACTCTGTCCAATTACAAAATTAATTATTTAATTTATTAAACTAACAAAATTTTAAACTTATTGAAATTGACACACATAATAAGTAAGGATAGCTTGGTGCTACTGGGCCTCAAATATGGAGTCTGGAACTCATAGATAATTACTCTGTCCAATTAAATAATTAATTATTTAATTTATTATAACACAAACACACAATTAATATTGTTTAAATTACAGTAGACGACATGGACTTGCCGCCTGTGCATCCTGGACCAGCCGCAGATCAGATATTAGTGTTACAGGGCGAGCATAGGTCCGCCTATGTATGGGAGGGACATCTATTGGATTAGATTCTCTGCGCCAGGAGATTGGACGACTTGTGGGACTTTTTGAGGGAGAGAGATTTCCATGCCCGCGTAGTCCATCGCCTGCGTGCTACGGGTTTCGTTAGGATTTTTGAGATTGGGCGGATGCAGCTCGACTGGTCTCTCATCACGGCGTTAATAGAGCGGTGGCGACCGGAGACGCACACTTTTCACCTTCCTACTGGAGAGGCCACCATTACGCTTCAGGATGTTCAGGTTTTGTATGGGTTGTGTGTAGATGGATGGTTGTTGCACTGCCCCAGTATATGAGAGCTATGACGCATCCCCAGTATTTGGATTTGCTGGGGCAGTATATTGGTTTCAGACCACAGGGTGAGGCTGTAGTTAGAGGGGGCAGTCGCATTTCTGTGACAGCTATCAGAGAGCATATGGAGGTATTGCACCCCGACATTACCGGCGAGACAGAGGATATCCATATTGACCAGTACACGAGGTTGGCGATGGTCTTTCTTTTTGGGGGTGTCTTGTTCCCGAACACTTCGGGAAATCTAGTGAGTATGCGCTTTCTACATCATCTGCGGCAGCTAGATGAGTTACCCCAGTACAGCTGGGGGGCTGCTGTTCTAGCATACATGTATAAGAGTATGTGTCGGGCTAGCATGGGCACCCAGGTGGACATATGTGGTTTTCTGCTGCTTCTACAAGTGACAACATTTTCGAATACTCTGTTCATTACTCCGAATTCTATATAGTCAAAATGACTCTTAAATTTTACGTCAACCTTTTATCTTAGGTTTGGGCCTAGGAGCGGATCCTGCCGTTGCAGCCACCTCTACCACCACTAGAGCCAGGTGTAGCACCTCCGTTTCTCCCTCTAGCTACGAGGTGGGTTCTCCGGCGTGGGAACTACCGAGGGAGTGATGCTCATCATAATCTCCCCCTTCTCAGGGATGTGTTAGATATGTTGGTGGTCGGACAGGTAAATATGTACCTAAACTTACTTGTTATAAATTCACTTGTGTTGCACATACTTACTTTTATGTTATTATTTGATAGTTCATCTGGATGCCATATAGAGACGAGTTGCTAGCTCACTGCCCGATTATTGCTCAGTCGACCGACTGCTTTGGAGCACTTCCGTCCCGATGATGTGCCTTGATGTGGTGGAGCATCATACCACAGAGCGTGTACTTCGCCGGTTTGACCGTCCCCAGACTATACCGGGGGAGCATGCATGGGTACCTACACATTATCAGCGGGATGACTGTACCAGGGTGGACGATGAATTTGTAGGATGGCTAGAGGCGCAGGTCCATATTTGGGACCAGCGAGAGGAGTTGATTCCGCCACCACCTTCACACATCCAGAAGGTGACTATTGAGCTCTATACGTTATGGTACCGCCGTCACACCCGACTGATGATCGGGAACCCCGTTCATGTACTTGGCGATCGGTACAGACCATACTCCGGGAGGCACGAGGCACTGGTATGTTTTTATGGGATAAGCCTTATAATTATGATATAGCGTTATTTAATTAATATTTTAAATGTTGTGCAGGCTATTGGGCATCACATGTTCTGCCAGATAGGACAGGAGATGCAACAGCATGGCGACAATGCTGCAGTCATTGAGTATGGTCGGCGGGTGGAAGAGCTGGCTATCCGGACCCTGCAGCGAGCCAGAGAGGGCGCGAGGTTGGATCAAGAGGCTGAGTATGCGGCACCAGAGGAGTACCATGGGGGTAGGCCTATCCTACGAGGCAGGGGTAGGGCACGAGCTAGGGCTGCCCCACGAGGCAGGGCTGTCCCACGAGGCATGGGTGCCCCACGGGGTCGCGAGGGACAGCGAGGAGGTGGTCCCCAGCAATGGGGCGTTGAGGCACCTGTCGACCCATCTGTTGAGGCACATGATGAGGATCTTGAAGATGATTAGCCGGGTTATTTCCCTCAGCTAGACGAGCCTTCCATCAGCATGTCGTCGTACAGCCTTCAGCTGTCTCTGCCATCATCGCAGGTCACCCCATCAGATAAATTGTTGATCACGGGTACATTCGACGGAGATGTAGACCAGTTCTTTTCAGGACCATCTACCGCAGTTGAGGATTGGACGACCTGAGACGTGGATGGCGGGCGCAGGTTGAGTTATGCCTCATCCCCGGCGGTTGATGCGGATATACCACAGGCGCAGGTATGTTTGTATTACTGTAAAATTTCAATTTGTTTTCTTTTCCTTAATGATTTGCCATAAATTAATTTTTAATTTTTTTATTAAGGCTTCGTCCCAGCCTATCACGGAGGCCACTGTATGCGATGATGAGGACACCACAAATGCTTATACTCAGGAGGCCGACGAGACCATGGTGAGAAAATATTTTTGACTTAACACGTACATTACTAATATACATTTTCATATGCTAATCTTAGTAATTATTTTGTAGGTTGCTGACGGCCCAACGACCCCTTCTACCGATCCTGCCAGATGTACTGTCGATGCTGCTGCGCATCCTCACATAAAGAGGCGACTTGATGATGATGATCCTGATAGTGTACCCGGGCGACAGGGGATGCGACTCAGGCCAGCGGCAGCACTGAAGCTCATAGGATGCGAGACTCATTGATTTACTTTTGTTTGTATTTTGTGTAAATACTACATTATGTAAATAATGACAACAATTCTATTTTAACAACAATTTTATTTTAACTGCATTTGAACAGCAATTTTATTTTAACAGTACTACGCTCAATACATGACAAGAGAAAAATAAAGATACACTACTACGCTCAATACGTACATGTCATTGTTTAGTCACGACCTCCCAGTATTCTCTGCTCCAACCACTTGAGTTGGTCTTCCAGGTTTTTTTCTTCTTCCACCTCCTTGAGTTTTGCCTTCAACTCCTCAACTTCTTGATTGGATTGGCGCTCTCTTTCCCACTGCTTCAAACACAAACTATGAAGATGATACAACTTGTCTTTATAGTATTCCTACTCACATGGTTCATCAATCCATACCTCAAAAAAATGTAGGTTCTTCCCAACAATCGTGCATCATGCATTTTTTTCCGCACTCGCACCTTGGGACATAAAAGAGTTGTTGAGACATTTGTTAAAGAGAAACTTTGGTTTTATGGAAATATTTGATATTGGATATTTTTAAGCGCAGAAAATAACTAGAATGTGCCCGCTATTTATAGGCAAGATTTCACACAAAACGTAGTATTATACAACGCTTTACAAATTAAATTTTCTAAAACGAAACAGCTTTTTCGCAGTCGTTTCAGCTTTTTTCAGAACGACAAGACAACTCACAAAACGTAGTATTATACCACGCTTTACATATTAAATTTTTCTGAAATGAAACACCTTTTTCGCAATCAACTTCAGCTTTTTTCAGAACGACAAGACAACTCACAAAATGTAGTATTATACCACGCTTTACATATTAAATTTTTCTGAAACGAAACAGATTTTTTGCAATCAACTTCAGTTTTTTCAGTACGACAAGACAACTCACAAAACGTATTATTATACCACGCTTTACATATTAAATTTTAAGAAGGATAATAAAGGATGTCTTGATTTTATAGGTTTTTTTTTAATTTTTAGATTGGTCTTCTTTACTAACACCAATAAGTTGAATATTTGAAAAACCATATCAGCATCCCAATTCAAAAGGTCATGTTAAAAAATAAGATGTAACAAGATTGTGGAATATAATTTTATTTGATAGATATTGCAATATACACAAGTACAGACACGTATCAATACGAAAACAAAAGACTAGGTGTATCCTTGATAGTTGGGTACATTCGACGAACTTGCACCAGGAGCTGGATTACCACCGTCACGCACACCACCTGAAGGAAATTTACGATGGTCGTGTCCTGTTTGCGAGCATATGCCACATTTACGCGCATAAACGGTGTCACCAACATCCATTTGGTTCCGTATGCACGTTCTCTTTTGCACTTGCAGCTTGCACAAATAGTTCTTGTTACACACCATCTTAAAAGGTTCCGACAGTCAATAATGCTCAGCACCTAATGGCTGTAACTGCCCACTATACGTGTCTACGTATGCAGCAACATTGTATTACCTATCAATATAGTTGGTTGCCCCTAAACCAACTTATTGAAAGCACTTCAAAGCATGTGTGCATGGCATGTGGTAGATAGTTCATTTCCCACAAGAACACAACCTGCTGGCTTTATTCACTGTCTGTATATTATTCCCCCGGTGTCCGCGAATAGCGGTCTTAACTTCAAAAATACCCCGGTCGTGATCGCACTGTAAAAATAAATGCCAATGTGCTCGCCTCCTATATCTTTCAAATCTTCTCATCGGTATTGGCATAAATTGAACACCCTTGTCCATCAATGCCGATGCAGCTCCATGCCTTTCAACAAACCTCTCCGCAATCTGTTTGAATGTCATGCGGACCATGGCAGTGACATGCAATCCACAGGCAGACTTCAACAAGCTGTTGAATGACTCCAACACATTATTAGTCAGGGCTCCTCATCGTCTGCCCCCATCAGCATGCAATGTCCACATGTGAAGCTCATGTCCTATCAGCCAAGTATAGGCTCGTGGATCTAATTGTCGGATCGCTTCCATACGCCTCATGAATTTGCACTGCTGGTGCTTAGTTGCAGCCATCCACTTTAAATCATGCAAGGCCTTGTCAGGATATTTCTTCTGGAAATTAGCCTTCACGTGCCTCACACAATAACGGTGGTATGCTTAGGGTTCCTGCCATTCAAGTAAGTGTCGTACAGAACTTAAAATACCACCATGTCAATCGGATATTAGACAAATACCTGAACGTTGTTTGACAATGTACTGCTTCAAGTGGTTCATAAAAAGCGTCCACGTGTCTTCGCTTTCGTTGGCACAAATGGCAAAAGCTATGGAAAATATTTGTCCGTTGGCATATACTGCAACTGCAATCAAAAGCTTAATATCATACTTTCCATAGACGTGAGTACCGTCTATGGAAATTATAGGATGACAATGCACAAAATCATCAGTTGCTGGTTAAATAACCGGAACACATACTTGAAAATATATTCCGGTCTGTCCGGACTCCGCTCACGCCTCCATTCAACAACAGTCCCGGGGTTAAAGTGTTGAAGTGCGGCCATGTACCTGGGCAGAGATGAAAAAGACTTATCTCAGTCGCCATAAATAAGTTCAAAGGCACGTTAGCGACCGAGATATGCCTTTCTTTTGGTTATAGTACAACCATACTCCTGGTGGACGGCTGTAATACACGCCAGAACTACGCATATTCCAACTAGGAGCGGGGTCATAACTTGTAAAATTCATATCCGGACGGTACCCCCTATGAAAAATATGAGTGTTAATACAAATCCAATTCAAACATAAAATAAACATCGTTAAAGCGTAGAAAAATTGAAGTTTACCAGTCGTCTTGTGTATTATATAAAGTCGAAAAATTATTTTGTGGCTGCTCATTCGCCGGTGGTGACAAGTTTAAATCAAGGCAAGCTCTTTCATCAGGAATCTGTCCGGCAAAAACTGCTCCAGAATAACCACCCGATGACTGGGGGTTATCCCTACTATGCACACCCTCATTATTGTGAACGTCTTCAACCTTGACGTACATTTCCAACAATTTTATTACAATAAATTCCCTGTATTCATCTGGAATCCGCAAAAAATCTCTAAGAGTTTCATCATCTTCGATGTTTAACTCAGAATAATAAGCAAATCACTGCGGAGTCACAGAATACGGAAATCTACCAGTTACTTTAAGGTTCACCGAACGTTTCCTCACACTCATTTTTTTACGTAACAACGATACCAATATATCGTACTCCATTGTAAGAGGCAATTTAACATGATATTGTGGAGGTGAGTTATACCTCATAGAGTTATTCTCCATTACAACCTCACCCCCTCACCCCCAATATAATGAAACCCTTATTTTTGCCTCTTCAGACATTATAAAAAAATGTTTGATAAGAAGAAGAGAAGTATGAACGGAAGTTTGAAGAAAAGTTTTGAATGGATTTTCATAAAATTCTAACACCTTTAAATAAGGCAAGTCCGAGCTTGGGGTGCAGAATTTTTTTATGTAAAACGCAGTATAATACCACGTTTTATGTATTTGAATTATTGTTATGTCAGTTATCCGCAGAACACTTATTGGTGGGCCCAAAAATTAAAGTAAAATGCAGTATAATACTACGTTTCAGTAATACGTAGTATTATAATACGATTTACACTAAATTAAAAATTATTTATGTCAGACATGCAGAACACTTATTATTGGTGGGCCCAATTTAATAGGGAAACACAGTATAATACTGTGTTTTCCTTAAACGTAGTACTATACTGCATTTCCCTATAAAAAAATAATTTATTATATAAAGTGCGGTGTTATACTGCGTTTAACTTTAACAGCTAACTTTTTGTTAAAGTAAAATGCAGTATAATACTACGTTTTAATTAGAAATGTAACTTTTTTTTTAAACTGTATAAACGTATTTTATGTCCAAAAAGACATCATTTCAGTTTCGGACTCGGCTCCGACATATATTGGTGTAAGGCGCAAAGTTAAGAAAACCAAAGGACTTACGGTTTACAATCATTTCTTCCTCCCTTCAACATATATATATATATTATAAGTGTGAAGCCTAAAATTGAGAATTGAATTAACAAAATACCCATCAAAAACTAAACGACCATTTTACCCTTTTAACTCAATCTAATTCCTTCAAGAGTTCCTACACAAGTGAATAGTTTCAATTAAAACAGAATACAAAGTAGTAAATTACCCCTTTGAAAATAATAAAGTAGATACATCGTATTAGGACCAACTCAAAATTGGTGATACTTAAATTCCATTAAAACTTTGGTATAGGTTGCGGGAGTCGAAGTATTTCACCAACTTCAAGATTTATGTTAACCGTTTTGACATGTATCTTCTCTCATTCTGTCATTGTCTACGCCGCACTTGTATTAGTTTTAATATTTTAGTCACTACCAATTGAATTAATTGTCAAGCTTGGAAGAAAGAATATAGTAAGTTTTATTCCATTTTCTTTTGTTCACCAGCTTTTGCCATGACAGATGCTAAAAGAACAAACTGCTATCTTCTTGTACAAAAATCACTTGTCTTGGCCACAAGCAACCGTAATGGTCATTAAGATTTTAGACTTATTTTCACTTAATAATGAGGTATGTGGATCTACTACTAAAAGTATTGCTAATATGATGGTTATTGGATCAACATGTATTCGCTTTGATTGAGAATGTGATTATGTAATATATATTTAAGATATTCGTGCAATAATTTTTTTCTTTTAGGTCTTCTTTATGCGGTTTGGTTTAGCTGCTTGGAGCCTTTTTTTTTCCTTTAGAGGTTTGAACTCACTCTATATTTAGTCCTTTTTGGTCGTCTTGAGATAACTCTATTGGTTTGATTTCATAATAAATTTATCTTATCTTAGAAGAATATGTCCAATTTATATAAGAGATTATGATTCGACCTATACTTTCAAGAGATTTACAGATGGATTCTAAGACCTAAGTTCTAACATCATTTGAAGGTGAAATCTTGCACCTAAAGATTAGCTAACTCAGTTATCTAATTTTTCTTCTGATATGAAATAACTTTACTTTGCACATGATCAGGATGCCGAGTAGCTATGGTTTATTTTTAGTCATTTTGCCATGACCGTAGAAAATTTATATTATTATTGTTTCTTTTTGTTTTTACTAATTGCACAATCCAAGTAGCAGTTTCGCCTCATAAATGAAAGTCCGCATTAGTTTATCTGCATGCAAAATCGAGATTGATATATATATATATATGGCCCCTTTAAGTTGTGCACAACAATCAAATGGACACCTCAACAGACCTATTTATCAAGTAGACACCTAGACTATTTTTGATCTTATAGGTGAATTACACTCGCGGATAACGTGGCAAATTAACAAATCAAAAGATGACACCTATAATTTCTTTAAATTTTTTTTATCTATAGTTAATAAAAAAGGAAAAGAAAACACAATATTAATAAAAAAACCAAATCGGATCCCCTCCTCACCACCAAATATCTTCTTCTTCGTCACTACCGGCATCTTTCCACCAAATCCGTCCGCTTTCCCCTTCTTCTCTCAGCCCAAACTTCTTCTTCTACTTCTTCATAGCCCACCACAATAAGAAGATTTGAAAAGATTAGTGGTCCGGTGGTTATTCGGCGGAGAGATGTGCTATCTAAGAGTGACAATGTTAAAAAAGGATGAGAAGAAAATGAAGATCCGGCCGGTAAATTAAAGGTGAGCGCCGAGTATAAGTGGTGTTCTTGTTTCAATTCATTTTCTGTCACTTCAGTGTCCTTTTCAGCTATATTTTCCATGGAAATGGAAAATGTTGGTGTTGACGGATCATCAAAAAGTGGGTCAGTACCAAGTGTACCGATTGCAAGGAACCCATGGAAGAGCTCAGAAAGAGCAGCAGATGACTCTTCTTCATCTGCCATTGCTGCTGCCTCTAGACCAGCAAATGATTTTCTTGTGTGACTGTCTCTTTGGCCTTTGTACAATGGCTTCTACTGTTTTGCACATTCTCTTTCATGGTAAAGTTGTGGTGTTGAAAATGGTGGGTTATGGTGGCTTAATAAATAAATCTGTCAGGTGTTTTTAAAAGGTCATTTACGTATTTCGCCTATTATAAAAGTGGGAATATCAAAAGGTAAAAGTTGAAATGTCCTTCTAAATATTCTATTTTTTATTTATTTAAAAAATAGAGTCTTAATATAGCCCCCAACCGACCCTTTGTACTCTTTGTCACAACTATTCCATAATTCCATTGCATATATTCTTTTTAAATCAGATTATTTGATTTTCAACTCGGTGCATGCCTTCTTACCTTCTTCCAAAAGATCATGAATTTCATTTGAATTCAAGCTTTTCTCTAATCCTTACACATATCCAGAACTTCTAAGCAATTATGTTTCCTAACAATGCGGTTACATATATATGTTATATCTGTTCTTTGATGTCAAACTCCACTCCACCACCACTAGACGCACCCGTTCAGTAATCCAAGCACTAAGGATATTAACTAGAATGATGATGGCGTACTTGTTCATCCAATGAACTTCGTCTAGAGGTTTGCATCCTACTTTGACTATTAAAATTATTGGAATTACTATATTGTAGCATCAAACATTTCAACAACCTAATTTGTCTTCCTGCAATGTGATCTGTGCTTCTTATTGATTGTTTCTCTTTTCGCTATAATTATTCTCCAAGTTATTACTGTGTATTCATGTGATCCAAGTGCCAATCATGTTCATTAATGAAAAAGAAGATATGTCATATACAGTGGCGGCGGTACATGTTAGAGTGACGGATTCAATTGAACTCATAACTTTTGATGCAAGGTATAATTTATATATAAAATTCATTAAGTTTGCATAAAATAATAGATATGAACCCATAATTTTAAAAATATAATGAGTTCAATACTAAAAATATTAAATATTAAACCCATAAAATTTGAATCCTGGATCCGCCAAAAGTCATATATCAATGTTTTTATTTTGGTTCTAACTTTTCAATAGTGGGATGAATTATGCCTTTGTGATTAAATGAAGGCTTCCCTTTTAAAAGGGTAATGAATTGTTAGTGGTAATTTCAGAAATATTTGAACTGAAACTCAAAAATTAAATAAATTGTATTTGAACTTTTTTTGCTGTGAAAATTCTAATAATATTGTGTTTAACTTTTGCTGGTGATGTTATGCGAACATCTACACCCATATGGTACTTATTTTTCTTAGTAAACATAGAGCACAAGTGACGACTTAAGTTATGTCGCACTTATTTTCTTGGTAAATTGTAGCTAGGTTATGCTTGCTAGTTGCTATAATCAGTCAATTATGCCAGAGATTAATATCTAATGGAATTTACTAAGAAGTAGTCCGGGCAACCCTTATTTCTTTAATGTTACGCAAGTCAAAACACCAAGAGTTTGCTTCAAGGTTAACTTTTTCTCTATTTTCCTGTCACCCTCCTCCATTTTAATATGCCGATTGTTTTAGCCTAAGCTCATCATGCCTGAAATATTTAGTTTATGTTTTCGTATTTGGTTTTCCATAATAAAAGTTACTACATTATTCTTCACAATTTGATTGACAACCAAGAACTTTTATTTTATTCATTATAATCTTAAGTATATCCTTTTGGAGATGAAAACGATAAGGTCTCTTATGTGATTTTTGCTCCCTAAGTTGTTTTATTTTTCCTTAGTACGTATCACTCGATTTATTGAAAAGAATATCCCTAGCAGATGGTCTATTTATTACCGGACAATTATATAATAATAAGGGTATTGGAATATTTTTCATGAAACCAGTGTCATATTGTTGCCATAGCTTAGAAAGAATGATCTAACTCTATTGATCCATGCACCTTTCTTGACTCATTTTTCATAAAATTAAAATATTTTCAACTTTAAAATTGTATTTTTAAAACTTTGATAGTTAATAGTTTCACGCTGGTTAATATTTTTGATTTATTAAAGCAATAAATAGCGAAGCAGAAGGCGCAAATAAAGCATGCACTTTAGTAAGCAAACCCACATTTAAAGGGTATATAAAAATTACTATATATGCAAATTTTTAAAAAAGCCAAACAATTGAATAAAATAATATTGAAAATTTTATAACTAGGTAAAATATATATTGGTTACTGTGAGTACATGCGAGATATATAGATCATTTTATCATGAGATATTTGCCATTGTTTCTCTTCAAAAGACTCAGTTCCTACTGCATATATAGTTCACTCTAATCTGACATATTTCTTAAAACAGATCCTATTTTCTGTTATACATGGGCGATTTATTTTTACACATAAAAATTTATCTTTTACGCATAACAGATCTAAAAAGGATATTTTTTAATTTCAATATTGTAAATGGCCATGAAGGTTTATTTTCCTCAATGGACGAAGCAGCCATGGCCAAGTGTCCAGGGGCGGACCTAGAACTTACAATACGGGTTTCCGGGAATCCAGTAACTTTTGCATAGACCCTATATTTATAATAAGAAATTCATTAAATATTTGTAAATATCTAACTGTAAACCTAATTATTATTGCATATTAATCTAAAATTGCGGTAGGGACTATCTGTATTGGGGAAAAAATCTGAATTTATATTAAAAATGATGTGGCATGACACGTGGATTAGTTGAATGGTCAAAGAAACAGCAATTGACTAAGAGGCACGGTGAAAACAGCCACGGGAAGAAGAATTTAAATAAGCACGAGACGACGTATAGTTACGAGTCTCGTACCAATTTAAATTATTTGCAGCCAACGGATTAGAAGGCATTGAAAGCAAGGATCAGATGACAGAAAGGAGCCCAAATTCATTATTAAATGTCTGATACGTTATAAAGTTGGTATTTAATAGGAATGATTGTGTAACGGCCTATTTAATGTCATTTATCGCTCATGATTATATCATTAAAGCTGAGGCTTTATTCCTTTACCTAGAATGATCTATAAAAGGAAGAAGGATCATCATTTGTAAGGACACGATATACTATTGAGAATACACTGAAATACTTATTTATTTACCCTTTACCATTGTTCTCAAAAGTATTTTATTTTTTGTCTCCTGATTATCAGTAACCCGAATTTTTCTTTTAGCTTTGACCAAGAACTCAAATTTTTGATTAAATACCCATAAGTCTCAAATCCTGGATCCGCCTCCGCAAGTGTCACAAAATTGAGACAGCTAGAGAGAAACTTTCAAGATATTATATACATCAGTGGACCTTTTGCTGGAAAATTTATGGTCTTTGCATCTCTTTGCAGAGATCTCTATCGACTATTGTCGGTTGTTCCAATTCTACAAGAAAAGATATTGTTAATACAAATTTTGTAAAATAAGATTTGATATGCTTCATTACGTGTTTGTACTTCACAAAATCAAAATAAGTATAAAAATCATGTGTCTAACAAAACTTCCATTGTCATTTTCATAGATTCACTCAACTCAAATCATTTTGACCTCGACAAACAGTTACGATGCGACAACTCATAGTGACCATTCATAAAAACTTGTACTAATATTATATTATAACAATATTATATTTTTTACAACGTCGTACTACAATACTCAGAATACACGTGCAACACACGTGACAAAAAAAAATTATATATATATATATAGTGTTACTTTCTCTGGTCCATTTTAAGTGATTTTTTTGGCTTTTATTGTGTTTCATAATATTTGATTTTTTCAGATATAAAAAAAGAATTAACTTTTTCTTTTCAAAGTTGCCCTTGGATCAGAGTAAAGAGTCTATGAGTAGTTTGTTATATTTTCAATGAGCAAATTAAGGTTAATATGGTCAATTTTATTGTTAATTAATGTTAAAAGTTGAATTCCTTAATATCTTTTAAAAGACCAAAAAATCACTTAAAGTGAACCAGAGGAAGTAATATATATTTCCTCTATTTCAAAAAGAATGAATCAATTACTAATTAGGGAGTCAAAAAAAGATTTTTTTAATTAACTACATATCTTTTGTAAATAGTTTTTAAATATTTTAAATTATTAACTACTATGACTTATAATACTTTTTATGTAGTTAAGTATATAAATTTTATTTCAAAAAGTTGAAAGGATATATCTCCGAAATCACACGAAAAATTAAGCAAGTTGACTATCGTATTCCGAAAAGATTTAAACAAACAGAAATAAAAAGAGTATTAAAAAAGAAGCAATATTTTATAGTATGTCAAATATATTACTAGTATAAGAAAATCTTTACCCTATTACTATATATAACTTCAATTCAGTTTTGAAAAGATACTTTTGAAGATGAAGTCCCGATGACTTCCTATTGAATGTTGAATTGGGAGTCAAACCTTTAAATTTCTTCTTATACTTTTTTTTTTTTCTTTAGGAAGAACTCTAAAGTAGAGGTAGCAATTGATAGTGTATAAAAATGTATATACTCCTCGTATATAGCAACCAAAGATAAAGAAAAAAGTATTTAAGATATTTATTGAAAATCAAGCAAGATATGAATATTTGATGTATTGGTCATGTACTTGTTATGCAAAATTTATATATTTATACACGGATTGTCTATACGCTAGATAATAATGTAGGTATTTTATTATAGTAAATCTTGTTGGGATATATAATATTAACCATGAGTTTGGTTTAAATATAGTATTTATTATGAAATAATTGTTTATTCAGTTTTAATAAAGTTTTAAATAGATCATATAATAGTCTGTGTCCTTTGCTTATATATTAGATGATTTAGTGTATAGAGTTTAGCTTATACACGGAAGATTAAATCATCAGTTCTTATAAGTATAAAGTTTGAGTTCACAATCTAATGATGGAATTGGACAAACCATCAGGAATGATTGTAGCACAAGATTAAATATAATTAATCTTGATTATGAGAATGATTTAATTCCAACTTCTTGTGCTAGTAGATTTTGTATGTATTGAACGGACCAGGTAGAGATACGTATTTTATACTGACTTAATAAAATAAACTCTCTAGCCATTAAATGTACTTATACTCTTAATCTTGATATAATAATTATTAGCTGTGTATATTATTATTGTTTTGATTTATTAAAAGGCGAGATTCTTTCGTGGGTCAATATGCCTGGTAAATTGGATAATAATAATATACATTGGCGAAGTAATAGTTAGTTGATGGAATCCATGTCTCGGTTTAGAGATTGATGATATACCTTTATGAAAGCTTATAAGTTTGCATGTGTAAACCCGGCCGGTGGATTTTGTATCCGACACATGAAATAAGTTAAGCGAAAGTCTAAAGGAAATAATCAATAAATTAAATCGTCAGTAATTTAATTTACTTGATTAGTATCTGAATCTTAATATGAGGAGTTAAATAAGATTTAATGGATGAATTTCGAAATTGGATAAGGAGTGCAATTACGGATTTTTAGTGGAATAATTCGTAATTAATTATGGTAGATATTAATTTCGAAAATTAGAAATTAATTCCATAATTGAAGCCTTGTTAATTAAATTCTGTGGTCCCTACTGTGCCTAAATAATAGGAAATAAAGGAATCATTTTTCTGGTGGAAAAGAAAACCCAACAGGTTTTGGAAAAGGGTCTTAACCCTTAAAACTTGTGCTATAAATACATAAGGTTTTCCACCTAGAGGGATGAGTAGATGGTGGCTAAAATTTTCAGCCAAGTTTTCCTAGAAATTTCGCCCACACGAAATTGCTATTTTCGGGTATTATTTGGGTAACACAGTAGAAGACCGTGGAACGTTCGAGGATCACGATTGTGCGGGTGATGGAGATTCCATTGAGAAGTTATGGAACTGAAGGCTCACGTGGTAGAAGAGATATGTTCACGCTTCAAGAGGTAACCCGTGAAATCCCGTTTATGCTAGTTGTCTAAATTACATGTAATTTTGATACTGGGATTGCTTCCGCTGCATATAATAATCCATCAATTGGTATCAGAGCTCACTCACATCTAATTAGATAACTAAGTTTTTCATGAAATAAGAATATGGTGTTTATGTGCATTTTTTGAATTACATATATATGTGGTTTTCTGAAAAACTGCACTGCTGTTTTGTGAATTAACTGTGCATAATTTATGGATTATTCTTATAATCATGAGATATATGTTTTCTTATTGATATTTGATTGAGATTATCTGAATTTTTTGGGGTAAACCCTAGAAAAACGCAAAACCTATTTTTGACCGAATAGCCGGAATTTTCGGAGGTCAGCGAACTTGACGGACTCCGATTGAGCTGAAATTTGGTGAGTCCATCGGAAACGCCGTGGTGAGAAAAACTCACTGCTTCAGCAGTGAATCATGGTATTTTTCGGCGTTTTGAGGTCGTTTGGACTGTGTTTTGGACGTTTTTCTATTTTCTGGAAATTATTTCTTAATAATTTTAATTCTTTTTTAATTCAATGGTGTTGGGGATGACTCCCCATGGTCCCCATGATTAAATACTAGTCATATAATAGGTTTACACATTGACTATTAGCAAATAAACGTGTTGTTGTATTAAATTCAATAATAGAGGTGTAAGATTTTATTGACTAGGTCTTACAAGGTATAATTCATATTGTGTAATGATATAATTATTTTGTAAGAAAGTAAAATTCTCTATTTGATATCCTGGATGACTAATGATTGGAACGTTTGGCATGTTTGTGCATAAAAAATTTCTCAAATTTAAGTTTATATTTTCATGCCCTACGTGATTAATAGTTTGGATTTTCGATGAAGAATTTTGTTCTCTGATTGGAGGTTCTAATTAAGTGAAATATGACGGTATGTTGTATGAGTTTTATAATGTTGGTATGACTTTTAAGCTATGGTCTACCATAAAATAATTTTATGAGCTAAATATATATTCACTTGTAAATTGAGAATTTTATGAGTAATAAATAGTTACCACTGAAGTGGTTTGTTTATTTGAACTCATGAAAAATTCTTAGTAAATTTGTACATGTGAAATTATATCTATTCATGGATTGAGCATTATGATTAATAAGTAGGATCCACAAAATGGTCTATTTATTTGAGTCATTGAAATATATTTAATATACCATGTGAAAATTATCCTTGAGAAATCTACATTAATGGTGGAGGTTCATAACTAGAAAAAGAGTATTTATCTTTGGGTACTAGTGAAACTAACTCCACCCATGAGAAGAGATATTGGGGTTTTCACTGAACGGGAGAAAATATAATATCTCAGGTTCTTATGTATTTAATAAAAGGATAATTTATTGCAAAAGAAGATATTATATATCCTAGAAATAGGAAGAAAACAATATATGCCTTCAGCTCATAGTGTAATTATAGGGAGAATGGAAATCAATATCATATTTACTTTAATTCATGAAACTACTTAAAATGGTTATTCTCCGAGTTTGGTTACAGGCTAGTGGTCATGAATTTGACGGACTCCGATTAACCTGAAACTTGGTGGGTTCATCGAAAACGATCTAGTGAAAAAAAAACTCCTTGCTATGCAGTGAATCATGTTGTTTTTTTGGCATTTTGAGGTCGTTTAGATGGGTTTTCAAGCAGTTTATTAAATTGAATTTGTTATAAATATGAAAAATTATTCTTTATATATCGGTTATATTTGTGTTAAATCTGAAACATGATGATTTAACTTGATATGATATATAGCAAGAATGCAAATCACATGGATTTAATCCTGACTACGCCAAAAAAAATAATTTATTCGAATTTGGTCTAGTTTTTGGCGATCATGAATTTCACGATCTCCGAATGACCTGAAATTCGGTAGGATCATTGGAAACGATCATTTAAGAAGAACTCACTGCTAAGAAGTGAATCACATCGTATTTTGACGATTTGGGATTGTTTAGGTGAGTTTTTTGGAGGTTTGACGGATTAAAATGTGATTTACATACGAAAAGTCATTCTTTCTATCATTTTATATGTCTAATCTGGAACATGATAACACATGTTGATTTGACATGAATTGATATATGATAAAAAAAATGTAGTTCATATTTTAAATTCTTAAAAAAATGCTTAAAATGATAATTTTCCAAATTTGGTCGCAATTTTTGATTGATATGAAATTTGGTAGATTTATCAGAAATAGTCCACTCAACAATAATCACCACTATACAGTGTGAAATATTAATTTTAGTATTTTAAGACTGTTTAAATGGGTATTGAGCATTTTTTTTAATATGGAACTTAATCCTCAGAGAAAAGTTCGTGGTTGTGATAAAGTGGTGATGGGAATAAACCCCTATGGTCTTCATTTTTTTATTTATAGTGAGATAATAAATTTATGCGTTGACATTAGGTCTTCTTCCATATCGGATAAATTTATTATGAACTCACTGGCTATAGTTACTAGTTATTGATAACCAGTATTAACTCTCCATCTGAGCTTAAAGGGTTGAATCAATTTTGTAACTACAATACAATCATGATTAAGTGGTGATAGAAATATATTTCTATGGTCTTCCACTATTAATTTCAAGTGAATAATAAATTTATGCGTTGACTTTAGGTCTTCCTCCATATCGGATAAATTTATTGTAAGCTCACTAGGTGAAATACTAGTAATTGATATCGTGTACTTACTCTCCATCTGAGTATACATGTTGGATCAATGAAACTAGAGCTATTAAAAATGATGTTCACTTGACTTAAATTAACAGTATACTCTCCATCTGAGTTGGGTCTGTTTTAATTATTGGAGTGAATAATCTGGCATTGCATATGTATGTTGCATGAGTAGTTCTTTCCCATCGAAATTGCTATTCAAGATGCATGACATATATGTGTAGTGTGTTTTAAAATTTTTGTATTAAAAAGTTATATACAATTGACTGAAAATAATAGTATGCTCTCCATCTGAGTTGGTTCTATTTATTTTTGTATTGTATAATTCTTGCATTATATAATATACTTTGCATGAATAATTCTTTTCCCATCGAAATTTATTATTCCAGATGCATGTATGTATATAAATATTGAATGCAGTCTGAATTTTACTATTCAGTGTTTTGACTTATTATGATCTATTTAATATTTTTATCTCAACTCCACAATGATTTTATGCAATTTGTCGTATTACTTGTTAAAATTTTCTTTTAGTGATAAGGCATTAATTTTAAGGATGCAATATATGTACTTTTGTTAGAAGGAATTTAATTCCGGTTTCTGGGCAAAATAAGAGATGGATATTTGTTTTATTTTTCGAATAACTCTTGAGTTATTGAGCTTAATAAACACTTTATCTCTTGTGGTACATGAATGCATGACCTTGTTATTATATATTGATGTCTCTCCTGAACAGAACAATATTAGTCTACCTCATAAGAGAATATGTTCTTCAAAATTGAGTAAAACTTATCTGTGCACTTTTATCTAAGTCATATTAATCTGGATAGGATTTCAAGTTGGTCAAGTATGGACCTTAAGGTTCATTGAAAGTAGAGGCACTACCAACTTGTGGATCCTGTTTGGAAGGAAATTTGACTAAAAGATGTTTCCCTTTAAAAGGAAATAAAACTAGTGATAAGCTAGAATGAATCCTTTCTGATTTGTATGGTTAAATGAACATACTCGTAAGAGATAGATTTTGAGTATTTTATGACGTTCATAAATGATTACTCAAAATATTAATATATTTATTTGATGCACTGTAAGTCTTAATGAATTAAGTAATTCAAGGTTTTTAAGACTTGAAATAGAGAAGCACCAAAGAAATATATTAAGTTACTACAATTTGATTGTAGTGGCGAGCATCTCTCTAAAGAGTTTTTTAGTTACATATCAGAATAGGGATTACATCTCAATTGACTACACCGTAAACTCCATAATAGAGTCGTGTAGTAGAAAGAAGAAATAAGTCTCTTTTGGATATGGATAGACTAATGACGTGTTATTCAGATTTGCCTTATTTATTTTTGGAATATTTCCTGGAAACTTCAAATTACATTCTGAATTTAGTTCCTTCTAAGCTAGTACCTGGGACATCTATAGAACTGTGGACTGAATGTAAGCTTGGTCTGTGGCATGTTCAGATATAGGATTATCCCGCATATGTGCTGAAAGGGAAAGCAGATATGTAAGTTGGAACTAAGGATGGATAGGTGCATGTTTATCGAATATCCAAGAAAACAAATGAAGCTTTATTTTATTGTCCTAAAGAAAATAAGACAATTGTTAAAACAAATGCATTTTTCTAGATAAGGACTGTTTAATAAAACATGTTCCTAGAAGTAAACTATTTTTACAGGAACTAGGCAAAGAAATAACTAGATGTTCAAGAACATCAAAACCCACACGTCAGAATTGACGTTCCATTGCATTTAAGTAGTGGGAGAACGTTAATAGACATAATATGCCTTTATCGAGTGGGAGTGATGTTTGAACATTGAACACTATAGTAAGAAGTCACTAATATTTCAATGTCGTGAGGTAACGAAGGTAATATTAGTGGTACTTCGTCTTAGTGGGAGAAAACTAAAGAAAATTATAGTTCGGTGTTCATTCTTGGGATAATTTCGGTAACAGGACCTCTGAAGAGTTTAATACCAAACTAGATAATTACGACAAAGTACTACTAGACAAATATTGCATCAGATATAACTTGGCAAGATTCTTTAACAAAACCTTATTTGGTGAAGACTTTTAATAGTCATGTAAAAGAATGCCTGAGAAAGTTGTAGATGCATGGTTATGAGTCTAAGTGGAAGATTGTTGGGGCATATACTATTAACCATGCATTTGGATATAGTATATTCTAATAATTATCATGGTTAAAAGTCTAAGTGGGAGATTGTTGGGATATATACTATTAACCATGAGTTTGGTTTAGATATAGTATTTATTATGAAATAATTGTTTATTCAATTTTAATAAAGTTTTAAATAGATCATATAATAGTCTGTGTCCTTTGCTTATATAGTAGATGATTTAGTGTATAGAGTTTAGCTTATACACGGAAGATTAAATCATCGGTTCTTATAAGTATAAAGTTTGAGTTCACAATCTAATGATGGAATTGGACAAACCATCAGGAATGATTGTAGCACAAGATTAAATATAATTAATCTTGATTATGGGAATGGTTTAATTCCAACTTCTTGTGCTAGTACATTTTGTATGTATTGAACGGATCAGGTAGAGATAAGTATTTTATACTGACTTAATAAAATAAACTCTCTAGCCATTAAATGTACTTATACTCTTAATCTTGATATAATTATTATTAGCTGTGTATATTATTATTGTTTTGATTTATTAAAAGGCGAAATTCTTTCGTGGGTCAATATGCCTGGTAAATTGGATAATAATAATATACATTGGCGAAGTAATAGTTAGTTGATGGAATCCATGTCTCGGTTTAGAGATTGATGATATACCTTTATGAAAGCTTATAAGTTTGCATGTGTAAACCCGGCCGGTGGATTTTGTATCCGACACATGAAATAAGTTAAGCGAAAGTTTAAAGGAAATAATCAATAAATTAATCGTCAGTAATTTAATTTACTTGATTAGTATCTGAATCTTAATATGGGGAGTTAAATAAGATTTAATGGATGAATTTCGAAATTGGATAAGGAGTACAATTACGGATTTTTAGTGGAATAATTCGTAATTAATTATGGTAGATATTAATTTCGAAAATTAGAAATTAATTCCATAATTGAAGCCTTGTTAATTAAATTCTGTGGTCCCTACTGTGCCTAAATAATAGAAAATAAAGGAATCATTTTTCTGGTGGAAAAGAAAACCCAACAGGTTTTGGAAAAGGGTCTTAACCCTTAAAACTTGTGCTATAAATACATAAGTTTTTCCACCTAGAGGGATGAGTAGATGGTGGCTGAAATTTTCAGCCAAGTTTTCCTAGAAATTTCGCCCACACGAAATTGCTATTTTCGGGTATTATTTGGGTAACACAGTAGAAGACCGTGGAACGTTCGAGGATCACGATTGTGCGGGTGATGGAGATTCCATTGAGAAGTTATGGAACTGAAGGCTCACGTGGTAGAAGAGATATGTTCACGCTTCAAGAGGTAACCCGTGAAATCCCATTTATGTTAGTTGTCTAAATTACATGTGATTTTGATACTGGGATTGCTTCCGCTGCATATAATAATCCATCGCAAGAAACAAAGGAGTTTCAAAGGAAAGAACCACAGGTATTGTTATGCGCTAAATAATAATATATTTACTTTAAGAGAGCATTAAGTTATGCGAGTATTTAGTTTAATACCACAAACCATATGCGCTGAATTAGTTATGTGACTATTAATTTTTTTTATACTGCTAACCAAATGTTATCAAAGTAAAAGAAACTACAGTGTTCAGTTGACACTCCATGAATTGATACATATCGATTTATACTCTGAAACCATGGAAATCTAAGAAGATTCAAGAAGGATTTCATTAAAAAATGAAAGAATAGATAGAAATTCCATGAGTTGATACATATCGATTTATACTCTGAAACCATGGAAATCTAAGAAGGATTTCATTAAAAAATGAAAGAATAGATAGAAAGGAGAGAGAACTTAAGAGAATTTCTATTGCAGAAAAAAATTGAATCGAACCTAAAATGAATATCCTGTTTATATGTTTTACGTTATTTCCAAGAGAAATAAAAGGGGGCCAGCTAAAATAATTGGGTCTTTCTGGGTAATAGCAAAAAATTTGTACGGCGTGTCTCTCTAAAGGGATTTATCTTGGCGGAATGTTCTCGTTTTGACTTGTCTTAGTAACCAGACGTGCTAAGCACGGGCCCCACAAAGTGGCACTGACCTTTCGAAAATATAAAAAGGTGCTGCGAAAATGTATGTAGTTATTTACACCACAGACGAACAAAATTTCATATCCCATAGTGTACTGCAAGAACTTTGCACTACTGGTAAATATTTTCTCCTTTATATTTGCCCTCAAGAATCAAAAGAAGTTACATTATAAAACAAAAACAAAGGAAAAAGTTTCACTAAATAGATATATACAATTATTATAGTAGACATTTTCTACGTTCTTTCAAGCACATCAATTGCCGCAAAAATCTTCAATTGCTTGGAGGCATCTGGAGGCTCACACAACACAACTGGCAAGCAGAACCAAGCCTACCATTACATTCAGGAGACGCGTGGGTGTGATGTTGTGGATGCGGATGTGTAAAGTATGCATATCGCTTTTCGCATATCAATTTCCTTAAAGAAGTATATTGGGTTCTCTCAATCTTCAATTATGCCTTAACAAGGAGAATTAAATTAGAATTTATCAAGATAACTAACATAGAAATTATGTAAGTCCAGATCAAATTTTGAGTAAAAATGCTAATAAATTCTATAGTTTAGTAAGGCAAAGCTGAAGAGTCAACCATTAATTTTCCTGTAATGCAAAAGAAGCTGCAGTTTTTTTTTTTTAAGATGCTGCTCTTTTGCGTGTTATAATTCTAAGTATGAGCTTATATCAATTACCATAACACCTACTAAAAATTGAATTTTTATTTTTCTTTAGTACAATAAAAGTGAGAGAGCTACTTCTATTTATTTTCAGAAAGAAACTAACAGAAATCTTAAGTTTCATTTCACAAATTGAAACCAAAATTTTCTTAAACATTGAGAAGGTAAAAGATTTACTCGAACACTGCAATGATACAACACATAGATTTACTGGAAGAAGTACATGTATTGATCCAATCCTTGCAATTATTAAAAACAAAATGAAGTGGTCCTAAATGTATATAGCACCTAAAAGTAGCAGCCTAGACAGCTAATCATCAAATATGAGAATGAGAAGCAATTTTGTTTCTTTGCTGAATGTTGTTGAGGTCTGGTCATTCCCTGAATGACAAGAGCTAGTGAATCAGCGGAAACGCATGATGCATCAACTTTGGGCAAGAGAAGTAAGAGTTGACATGTCCATAAATGACAAACTTAAGCTTGTGTCGGTTGCATGTTAGAAATAAAATAATCAAATTGGCTTTGAGGCGTGAAAATCGACTGTCCTTAAAGAGTTATCGCTTGAATACTAATTTAGGGAAAATACAAAACGATTCTCTTCAGGATACAACAAAGCCTGCAATAACACTTGTGATTTTTCTATCTCACTTCGTTGGAATTCTTGTGTATTTATAGGCAACCAACAGACCCTTTCAGAAAGGATGTCTTGTTTCACAAACAGACACGACTATTTATTCGAATTTTGAATTTAAAATTCAAATAAATTTGATTTTACTGTTAAAAATAATTAACTCTAGAATCTCGTGCCTGTTGAGTCAGTCTCGTGCCTGTTGAGACAATCTCGTGCCTGTTGAGTCAATCTCGTGCCTGTTGAGTCAGTCTCGTGCCTGTTGAGACAAACTCGTACCTGTTGAGACAAACTCGTACCTGTTGAGTGTTATTTCATAATGGTCAGTTCCGAGGCTAACAGGCACGGTATTGACTCAACAGGCACGAGATTGTCTCAACAGGCACGAGACTGACTCAACAGACACGAGATTGACTCAACACGCACGAGATCCTAGAGTTAATTATTTTTAACAGTAAAATCAAATTTATTTGAATTTTAAATTCAAAATTCGAATAAATAGTCGTGTCTGTTTGTGAAACAAGACATCCTTTCTGAAAGGGTCTGTTGGTTGCCTATAAATACACAAGAATTCCAACGAAGTGAGATAGAAAAATCACAAGTGTTATTGCAGGCTTTGTTGTATCCTGAAGAGAATCGTTTTGTATTTTCCCTAAATTAGTATTCAAGCGATAACTCTTTAAGGACAGTCGATTTTTACGCCTCAAAGCCAATTTGATTATTTTATTTCTAACATTGCATTCACTGCGCAAAGTGAGTCTATCCTACTTCTTTTTTAAGTGTCCTAATAGTAATACTATTTGCAGAACATGATCGATTAATGCATCCCCAACATTACTGCTAGCTCAGAAACTGTAAGTAATACCAGAAATGACCACAATGAGGCCTAGATTAAGATGTATGCATGTAGAATCCGATTCTGCACCAAAAAGATTGTACCATTTCTTCCAATAATGTCCTCCTAAACTAAAGCTAAATCAAAACTTGAGCAGTTTGAAATATCTAAAATTTTGGAAGAGAATTGAGGTCCTAGTTCTAGTAGAATAAGTCGTTTCCTCTTCAACTGACACTAACACAAATTCTAGGCATATAAATGGGAAAGTCAACATTAGGATAGGAGAAAGAGGCTAAGACAACGTTTTTGAGATCTTAAGTGAAAAAAAAAAAAATCTTAAATAACAGATTGTAGTTCAAAAAATAAGACATGCTTTCTTTAGTAGTTTAGAGAGCCTTGTTTCCTGTTCCCACGTAACTAATATTGAGGGAAATATACCCTATAAAAATGCTCCAGTATTAAATCTTATCTTAGAAATTAAGGTAAATTCTTAGCTTAATCAAGTTAAATTGCACATCTGGGAAGAAAAAATCATACTCTGCAATTTTCTAGCACATGAGAGTTCTTTGAAGGAGTCACCTATTTATCATACTTGAAATTATTTCCCTTGGATCCTTTCTACTTTTATGAGGTAAATGGAGTAGAACAACATTGAAACATGATTAATAAGAAAGTGCAATGCTCATTTTTTTTTCTTTTTTCTTTTATGAGGCAAATAGAGTGAAATAAGACACTTATATTAAAATGCAGCACGAAGTTATCCATACAACAGTCATGAGAGTTAAGATAAGCAAATACAGTAAAATGAGATACTTGTATTAAAATGCAGCACGAAGTTATCCATACACCAGTCATGAAAGTTAAGATAACTGATACATAATATGTTAATAATGCATTCTTGCTATTCACAGAAGTAAGCAAAGGGTGGAAAAGATAACCAAATGGGTAGTTCAAGACGCATATCTACATTTTGCCTTTAGGTAAGCCCACAATTATCTCCACTCTAATAGAAAAGGTGAAACTTGAAGCAAAAACACTAATGCAAATATAGAGTAATGAAACTATAGTAACCAAAGTATGGATTTAAGAAGAAGACCATGAAGCTAATAGCTATTTCAGTGCTATCAGCAGTTGTCAATGTCATACATTGAGATATTTTTTGTCCCTTTTATTTAGCTTCTAGAGACATTTATTTTAATTATATATTATTCTATAAGTTAGCTTCTACTATTGTTATTCACGACATGTCACCAAATTCTCACAAATTTCAAATGTCCAATGTTCAATCACTAAAAAACTAGTACTAATTATTAAGATCCTTTTGGATGTACAGATATTAATGAATTATTAATGATCTTTTATGTTCTTGCACATATATTTTTCTTTGACACGTGAATTCCTCATTTTTTGGGCTTTTAGTTAACAAAGAAGATCTTCAATTAGTTCTGATCCACAAAATATAAAGCAAATTAAATAGAAGGGTTTTGCATAGAGTTCAAAACAAGCAAATATAAATTTGTTTCCCTGAAAATTCCATTCATCCTTCAGCCATGAAGTCCCTTGAACTGCAACAATTTCTCAATCAAAGAGAAGACTTATTTGGGGATTGAGATATAATTGTTGTTGTTCTCAGTCAAGTGCGAAATGGGCCATAGTCAATGAAAGAGTTGCAGAGCTTCAAGTGCTTGCTGAGACAAATGTATAACCAGTACCCCTGAAAGCGGGTTCAACTCCAATTAATTTAATTGTTTTACCAACGGCGCACAATGCTATACCGAGATAAGCATATATACTGATTTGTGTCATAATTTCACAGACTATCTAAGATTACTACAAATAAAGTCTGAATAAAAATATACGAACCTGTCTTTGAATAAGTAAAAACAGAAAAGAAATGATAGAAGGAGACGCCAAGGCCTGCGGACACCTGCAGGATTACCTCGGGTCGCCTATTGGACTGAAGACAACAACCTCACTGCGGTCCAAACGCTCCGGTACCGGTATTTGCACACAGTGCAGAGTGTAGTATCGGCACAACTGACCCCATATGCTGGTAAGTGCCTAGCCTAACCTCGGCGAAATAGTGACAAGGCTAGGACCAGACTACCAAATAAACCTGTGCAGTTAAATCATATACAACGGAAAATAAAAATAGATATTCACAGTAAAGATGTGAGGGGGGCGGGGGGAAGAACATGCTGCGGGGAGTATCAGGTAATAATAGAATATCAGAGAGGAATGTAAAGAAACCAAAATTCAATTACTAACAAGGATAAGGAAACAAACACAAAATTCACTTTCATTTCATATCTTGTTGCAAGCGTGCAACCCGATCCCATTTCACATATCTCGTTGCAGGCGTGCAACCCGATCCCATTTCACATATCTCGTTGCAGACGTGCAACCTGCTCCCATTTCATATATCTCGTTGCAGGCGCGCAACCCGCTCCCATTTCATAAGTCTCGTTGCAGGCGTGCAACCCGCTCACATTTCATATCTCATTGCAGGCGTGCAACCCGCTCCCATTTCATATATTTTCATAGCGACGTGCCACCCGATCCCATTTCATATCAACAACAATCACAAAGGAATCCCAGCAAGGGAACATGAGTATAACGACAACATCCCGGCAAGGAAAACAACATCGTAAACAATAACAATCCGGCAAGGGAGACAATGTCATAACAATAACATCCCGGCAAGGGAAGCAATATCGTAAACAATAACATCCCCGCAAGGGAGACAATGTCATAACAATAACATTTCGGCAAGGAAAACAATATCTAAACAATAACATCCCGGCAAGGGAGACAATGTCATAACAATAACATCCCGACAAGGGAACCAACAATGATAATCAACATTTTAAGTATGAATAAATCTCAACGGAGTCACAACAATTACAACACTAGACCCACGGACATGTTTGACACCGACGTATAGATACTCGTCACCATGCCTATACGTCGTACTCTACAATTAACACATAGCAAATAAGACACAACTCCTAATCCCTCAAGCTAAGGTTAGACCAAACACTTACCTCGATGCCACGAACACAATTCAAGCTTCAACTACCGCTTTACCTCTCGTTTCCACCACCAATTCGCTTGTATCTAGCCACAAGTTACTTAATTATATCAATAAATGCTAAATGAATCAATTCTAATGCATGAAAATAAGTTTTTCAATGTTTTTCCCAAAAAGTCAAAAATCGACTCCGGACCCACATGGTCAAAACCCGAGGTTCAAACCAAAACCCGATTACCCATTCACCCACGAACCCAAATATATAATTTGTTTTGAAATCAGATCTCAAATCGAGGTCCAAATCCTCAAAATTTGAAAAACCTAGGTTCTACCCAAAACGCCTAATTTCCCCCATGAAAACCCTTGATTTTGAGTTGAAATCATGTGAAAAGATGTTAAAGATTGAAGAAAACGAGTTAGAAATGACTTACAATCGATTTGGAGAAGAATTTTTTTTTATAAAATTACCCAAGAGAGTTTATGTTTTGAAAGTGTTTGAAAAATAAAAGATTTTCGGTTAAGTTATGAATTTGCAGGTCGCAGATGTCGTAATTGCGACTAGGATTCGCAATTGCGAACCCTTCAGAAGACTGTCATCTTTGTATTTGCGAAGATTTTTATCGCATTTGCGACCACCCTATATTTCTGAGGGGTTCGCATTTGCGAGGCAGACGTCGCATTTGCGAGGCAGACGTCGCATTTGCGATCAGGCCTGCCCAGGCCTTCTTTAGCATTTGCGATGCTTTATTCGCATTTGCGAGTCAGGCTGCAACCTGCAACATACCAGAAATTCCTGAGTGCAAATTTCACTCCGTGGCCTATCCAAAACTCACCCGAGCCCTCGGGGCTCCAAATCAAACATGCACACCAACCTAAAAACATCATTCGGACTTGCTCGTGCAATCAAATCCTCAAAATAATATCAATAACTATGAATTTACCAACAAAATCAAAGGAAATCTCATGAACTTTCAAAGTTTCAAATTTTACAACTAATGTTCCGAATCACGTCATTTCAAGTCCGTTTCTTACCAAATTTTACAGGCTCAACTTAATTTATATATAAGACCTGTACTGGGCTTCGGAACCAAATACAGGCTCGATACCATCAATTTCAAACATATTTTATTTCCAAAAACTCATATATATTCCAGAAAATAATTTTCTTTAAAAATTCATTTCTCGGGCTTGGGACCTCGGAATTCGATTCCGGGAATACGCCCAAGTCCCATATTTTCCTACGGACATTCTGGGACCGTCAAATCACCGGTCCGGGTCTGTTTACCCAAAATGTTGACCGAAATCAACCTAAATTCATTTTAAATGCAAAATTCATCATTTTCCACAGATTTTCATATAATGACTTTCCGGATACATGTCCGGGTTGCGCACGTAAATCAAGGTGAGACAAAAAGGAGGTTTTAAGGCCTCAGAACACAAAATTCATTTCTAAAATAAGTGATGACCCAAATGCAAAATGTACACGACAATCATTTTTTTATTCCTTTGCTCAACGAAACTTAAAAGAAAAATGTTTTCTCTTGTTGCTCAATACAATTGATCTGGAGTTACTGATAATAAATAAAGAGATGCTCTTATTTTTGTTTAGATAAATAAAGCAAATAAATAGAAGGAAGTTTTACCTTCCTATGCCACATATCAAACCTTATTACCCTCCATGTTTAAGGTTAGCGATAATTACATTTAGTATATTAAATTACCATTTATATACCATAATTTAAAACAGGGATATAATTAATGGGACATTTATTTTAGGCATAATTATAGGACCGTATATTCCCACATTTCTCTTTCCTTTCAGCTCAACCCCCTCCCCACCTTTTACCTTTACCGTAACTCCCCCCCACGTTTTACCTTTACCCTTCACTCCCCCACGTTTTCTTCAGTTTTCTTCAATACAGAACAAAAGCTACCCACGTTCTTCATTTTTCTCAATTTAATTTCACCAAATATTAAAGTTAAACCATGAAGAACACCAAATCTCCCAAAAAAAATACATAAAAAATCTACAGTAGGTGATATCCCCTCTTTCGATTTGGGTGTTTTAACACCAAAATCACCACAAAAATAAGTAAAATCTATACATGCAATGGAACCTACTACTCACAGTTCATCTCCTAGACAAATCCGTGCCGAAATGCGAACAAAGAAAATGCACGATGTAGATGCTGGAGGAAGTGCTACACCAGGCGGCAAACAACTCAAAAGAAAAGGGAAAGAGGTATGTGTAGATGACGACTTTGTTGAAGATGTCCCTAAAATTCCAACAGTTAAAAAACCCAAGTTGCCTCCTGCTTCCACAAAATAAAAATGAAGAAACAGTCCAAAGAGCTCCCAAAATTGGTTCAGAAAAAAAATTTGGTGAAGGTAAACATTTAGTATTTTCGTTTCCATTTTTTTAGTTTTGTTTTGGATGTAAAAATCTTTGTTTTAAGTGTTTTGGTAAATTGTAGATTAGTTGTCTTAATTTTCTAGATTTTTTGTAGTTGTGGTTTAAAACACGGATATAATTGTAGTTATTTTGTAGTCGTGTTGTAGTTATATTGTCCTTAGCTTTTAAATTTTGAAACAGAGTTGTAGCTACTTTTTGCTTCCTGCATTTTTGTAGATAATGTTTATATGTGTAGATGTCTTGTATGTTTTTGTAGTTATATGTGTAGGTTGGCTTTATTTTTTTGAAACAGATTTGTATGTATTTTTTCTCCCTGATTTTTTTTAGCAATAAGTGTAGTGATTATGTAGTTATATGTAGATATTATTTATATTAATGCTTAATTTCTATGCAGTTTACTAATGTGAAATAATTTATCATTTTGTGCAGAATGGACATTATTTTGCCCCACATAATGTGGATTATGGTGTGCTTAGATTCCACACTTTGCGTGATCCTAGCATTCCTAGCCAGATAAAAGAGTTATTGTCTCCAAATGCTTTAAAACTTTTTAAAAACACTTGTTTTGGTTACTTACTGTCTCTCCCCTCCATTTGCATGCATAATCAAGCTATTTATCTTCTGATGAAGTATGAACTGTCTAAGTCTAATGAATCATTTTTTTTTCAGTCCACTTGAAGGGGGAAAAATTGAATTTTGCCTTGAGAGAGTTTGGTTTAATTACCGGTTTAAATTGTGTGAATAAGTTTACAGATTATGGATATACTTCTAGTTATGTTAGCAAGTTAATGAATAGCTATTTTCCTAACAAAAAAAGAGTAGAGAAGTGGTATTTAAAAAACATAGTAACAAATAGATCTTGGGTAAACGATGAGGATGCAGTCAAGTTGTGCATTCTTTATCTTTTGGAATTTTTTGTTTGCCCTTCTGACAAAGATCATATGCCTTTTATATACCATTTTAGGTTCTATTTGGTAGAGTATGGTAATTTTGAGTCATAGCCATGGGGTATTAAATCGTTCAATCAGGTTATGGAATCTGTTAGGCATCGTCTAAATCCCCGTGTACATTCTTATCTTATACGAGGATGCTCATTAGCCTTGAAAGTGTGGCTTTATGAGTGTTGATCGACCGTCAGCACGGAGCTTGCCACGAGGTGTTCTGACTCAATACCTCGCATATTAAGATGGTCAGCTACTAAGGGGCAGATTTGGTTAACTGCCTTTGAAGAGAAGATGATCAAGCCTGAGTGGATTAAGGTATTTT
This sequence comes from Nicotiana tabacum, assembly GCF_000715075.1. Lineage (NCBI taxonomy): Eukaryota > Viridiplantae > Streptophyta > Magnoliopsida > Solanales > Solanaceae > Nicotiana > Nicotiana tabacum. Next base: position 129,551,744 of record NC_134099.1, read on the forward strand.
TTTTCATTTTTGTATGTTCCTACATTTACCTTCATAATATCTGCATTTAGACTATATTTTTTTGTCTTAGTGGAACTAACTGTTTTTTTTCATGATTCAGTTCACAAGCATGACTGAATCTGGAGAAGAGATTGAAGTGCTTACTCTGCCAAACAAGATTGAGTATGAAGATGAACAAGGTGCACAATCATCAGAGATTCCAAATGCTGATTCTCCAACATTGGAACCCAAACATACAGACTGTCAAGAGGACAAGGAATCTGTGGCTATGAAGCTCAGGAAGCTAGAAAAGGGAATTAAGCAGGTAAAATTATTAACTACAATATATTTACATATTTGCTACAATTTATCTACATTGCATAACATTGTTGTTAAATTGTAGTATAACTGTATCAATTTGGAGACAATTGTATAAACAATACTGCCTCGTACATAATTAAACTAAATTGTAATTTATTTGAATAAAATTACCAACTAACTATATTTTTAACTTTTAGGTTGATGGAAAGTTAGAGGATTTTAGGAAGGATGTATTTAAGGAACTCCATGACCTTCGAGTGATTATAGATGATTCTATGAAGAGGGTTTTGAATTTGATAAACAGGAGATATGATGTGGATGAGGCAAAGGTAAGAGTTGATATATATTTATATGCCAAAACAAATTATGACATTTTAAAAAATATAATCAAACTAACATAAAATCTTTAGTTTGCTGGTAGTTCAACCAAAAACAATGACCAAAAACAAGGAGTGAACCACCAGCAATTTCCGTTCAATCTTGGTGATCAAGTGCATGCAAGCACAAGCAACACATGTATCTACAAAATACATACAAATATATACACTTATTATAAAACTTTATAGAACTGAGTTTTATTATTCACAATTTATCTACAACTTCCTACATATATCTGCAACTTTCAAGGCAACATTATCTAGTATTTTTTACCTATTATTTTTTTATAAATTGAAGCTGCAGTTTGTCCAGAACATGTTCCAGTACATGTTGACTTATATGGAGAATTTCAAGAAGCAGCTGAGGTAGAACAAGCAGGTATAATATCATACTGTCATTCAGAATAAATAATTGTTCTTTATACAATTTTACATTCCCTGTTAAGTAAGTATTGTTTTTTGTAATAGATATTGAAGATATCAATGCACAGTCCCCAATTCACGGAGTGACTGTAGCAGCTCAGACAGAACATGTCATTGAGAAACAGCTAAATGAAGGTGAAGATGTACATCATGTGGATGAAGTTGTTTCTGAAGTTGTTTCTGGATGACTTTGAGTTGCCAGACAATTTAACACATTGGTTAAGTATGGCCAGCCCGTACCAGATGAAGCAACCCCTATTCATCCGGGGAGAACCAGGCAACCGGGGAAACATGCACGATCACCTTTCATACCGCTATATAGTTCTGGAGGCAGCAGCTCTATTGGACCTAAATTTTTCTACCTCAAGCACCCATTCACAACTCTTATAGGTGAAAATGTAGATTCTGATATGTTAGATAAGTTCAACAAGTGGTTATACCACCGTACTGACAAAGTATCTAAGAGGTATGAATGCTTAATTTGACACTTTCATTTCAGCATTTTAAAGTTAAAAAATGTAATTTATTCTGTGAATTTTTTTGATTGGGCATTTATTTGTTGTTACAGGAAGAAGGCTCCCTTTTCCATAAAGGATAACCAAATCAATCCTTGGTTAGACCTTGGAGTTGAAAAAGTGGATAAGAAGGACTGGTTTTATTCCCTTGCTCACCCCGGGGAGTCCTCAATGACTCGGTAAGTATCAAAGAATAAATTCACAAGATATATTTTCACTTCTGTTTTGTAGTTATATTGTAGATATGAAATATATGTGACCATGCCCTTTATTATAAATTGTAGATATAATGTAGACATTTCTTATAAATGATGCTCTTATTTATTATAGTGTGATTGTATTTAGGTTGAACCTTATGTATCATATTTGATGATGAATTGTATGTAAAAATTGTATATTTATTAATTTGGACAGAATTGGTATATCTATATTTCATGGTTGTAGTTAATTTGTAGTAAAATTGTAGAGCCAGTTGAAGACTTATAATATTAACTTTAGTTTGCATGTAGATATTATTGAGGCCTTTTGTGGTAGTTGTTGTTCCATGTGTTGCTATGTATAGCAGTTAAAGTGTAGTTATTTGTTAGATTATTTGAATTCTGATTTTGTATTTTAAGGTGTAGCTGCTTTGTTGATAATTGTAGTTACATTGTAGCTAACAGTAGATTTCATTTTATTTTGCAGCACATTGATGTTATTATGTATTACCTGAGAAAAAGAGGCAAATATGGCCCCAACCCTAATAACACTAGGTTTACAACAACCGATTGTTTGTTCAAGTCAAAGATTGTACAAATCTATGACAAGTTCATAAGTTCTCCACCAGAAAAAAAGTATTCGATTATTAAACCCGATGATGATGTTGCAGAATATATTCTTGGGTATAGACTCCTTGCTAATATTGTCTGGGATGAAGTTGACTATGTCATCATGCCCCTGAACATTGTAGAGAATTTCCATTGGTTGTTGATCGTTTTCGACATAGTGGACAGACAACTTTATGTGTATGATTCCATGGTGTCTTCACACCATCATAATGCTGTTGAATCATGTGTTGATAAGTTTTCAATCATTATCCCTCTGTATTTGTCTTGCACTAGTTTCTACGGGAAGCGTAAATACATTGACTTTAAGACCACAAAGGCATACATTGAGAAATCAGTTACAGACCCTCTCAACATACAGTGGATGGTTACAGAGATTCCACAGCAAAAGGAAGGTTCACTGTAAAAAAACCATTCTCTCTTTCTGGATGTTTAATTATTATTTTTTATAATCATTTGTTAAATAATTAAATTTTTTGTCTTATGCAGCGATTGTGGTGTATTTGTGGCTGCTTTTGCGGAGTATGTTTGCATTGGAGATTTGTCAATCCCTTCAGAAGACCTTTCGGATATCGACCAACACCGTAGACGCTATGGAGCTCTCATATGGGACTATGTTACAAAGAAGCAAGAAAATGGGTCAATCAGTGAAAGTGAGGTTACAGGCAGGCTAGCAAGGAGGAAGGGTGCTCCTGCATTGAATGAGAAGACTAGAGTCCAGAGAAAGAAGAAATAGTGTCCTGTTTTCCTAGTTTAGTTGATGCCAATTTGTAGTTGAAGGAGAATACACTACTTTATGAACAAATTTTTTTTATTGCAACATACCTTTTTGTTTTGTAATTTTATCTTTCATCTTAGAATACAATTTGCCTACAAATAATCTCCACAATATCTACATTTTGGCAACACTCAATGTAGTAATTGTATATAATTTTGTAGTTGTATATGTTCATAATTTTTATGAAATACCTTCAAGTTCTAGGTAATATCTGTATATAACTGTCAGATGAAGTTAAATTACACAACAAATAGAATAAATAATTACTCCAATCATAGAAATATATTACCCACAATTTATCTACAAATCATCTACAAATTATTACTAAGACTACAATTTAAATACAGTTAACTTATATTTTACCTACAATCTGGAAACACTTTACATTAAAGTTATTTTTTTAATATCAGTTGTATTGTAGATAATAAATATTTAAATTTAATTACACTCTATCAAAGACAAATTTAGATGCCTGATCTTTAAAAACAAATGTAGCATATTAAACAAACATAAACAAATTTTAGTCTACTTCATAATGATATTTAAAAATTTAAACTATTATACAAAATATCTGCTAACTTTAACTCACTAACAGTTATTTTGAATAACTATTCTAACTACATGATATTCATTTGGCGCATTCTTGCAAGATCTTTTGTTATGCCCTTCACCTCCACAGTTTCCACATGACACCTTGTACTTCTTTGACTTTATTTCATCATAGGTTTTATATCTTTCCTATTGAGGTCTCCTGGCTGTCTTTTATCTCCCATCGGTGGTTTTACTACCTCATCCAAAATATGTTGTGGCACATTCCATTTGCTTTCATCAGGAAGAGTGGCATTTCATACGTACGCAGAAAGCTCTCCCTTGTGTAATACGAAGAGCAATAGTTTTCATATGTTTCATTCCTGTGCCTTAATGCTGCCAAAGCATGCGCACATGGAAGTTCTTCAAGCTGGAATTGGCCACAACTATATTTCTTGTTTTCTAAACACACAATGTACCGCTTCACACCATCTAACACAGTATGTATATGATCTGTTGAATCCCTCACCTACAATTGCAGAACAAACAAAAAAAATATTATCTCAATCATAAAAATTTATTATCTACAACTTATATACAAATCATCTACAAATATTCTACACCTTATATACAATCTACAATTATCTACAATTTGACTACAATTTATATACAATCTGGAAACACTGCATATTAAGTAATTCATTTTTTCTGCACCAAATAAACAGATCTTACCCTAAGCTTCTGAGATAATGTTCTGTTGTCATCTAATTCTTTGTTGAATTTGGCCCCAAGAAATGTGAAAGTACCCTTCGCCTTCAATAACTTCTCATTGGTCCAACGTTCTAGCAGTGTCCGCATATACTCTAAAAGGTCAAATATCGGCAGCTCTCTTGCATCTTTTGTTACTGCGTTCAACGACTCTGCAATATTTGATGTCATTGTCCACGTTCTATTCACTGTTGCATGTACTCTTGACCATCTATGATAACCAATATCATATAGGTAAGATTTCACACGCGGGTCTACCTCTTCAATCTTCGACATCCTTTCATTAAATTCATCCAGAGTGTATGACCGTGCTGTAGCAAAGTACAATTCATGCAATTGTAGATGACCCTTCTTGAATTTTGACCTTATATTTGTCCAAATATGCCACATGCAAGAGTAGTGTGGGATGCCCGGATAGACAATTGATGTTGCCTTTAGTATACTCTCATTCCTATCTGAAACAACACACATTGAAGGTCTTTCACCATATGCCTGCTTGAATTGCTCAAAGAACCACTTCCAAGATGCGTCGTTTTCAGAATCAACCACAGCATATGCCAAGGGCAATATTGTTCCTACATTATTAATTCATAAAATATTAATTGGCAGCTTTGAAAATTTATATAAAAATATAAATACATAACAACTACAATATATATTCATAATATATTCATTTTATCTACATTACATGTAATAGCTACAAAATAACTACAAATTACTACAATATATCTACATTTTATAGACTGCCTACAAAATGACTACAAAATTTTTACACTTTTTACCTGCTGCATCCATGGTGCTTGCTGTCAGCATAATCCCTCTGTAGGCTGACTTTAAGAATGCCCCATCAACCACTACTACTGGCCTACAATGTTGCCAACCACTTATTGATGTACAAAGAGCAACAAATGCGTATAAGAAGCATTCATCTGCTGTCCTTTTCAATTTAACAACCGAACCAGGATAAGTCTCCTCAAGAATATAAAAATATTTGGGTAATTTGCTGTAGGAGTCAGCCGGATTCCCTCTCAAAAACTGTAAAGCCTTTTCCTTTGCTCTTTATGCTTGCATGTAGCTTAGGTTCACTCCGTGTTCGGATAACATGTCAGTCTGTATGTCCTTTGGTGTGTAAATAGTCTTAGGATCACAATACTTTGGAATTACCATGCTACCAACTACATCTGCAGTACATTTGCGCTGTATGAATGTTTCGTCCATTAGGAAGCATGTGTGTTGTCGGTTGAAACTCCTTATCTTGAACATTGCGAAATCATTAATTGACGTTGCCTTGAAGTGTCATTTACAGTTTTCACCAACGCATACAAGCCAGTAGATACAAAAAGAAATACAATATATAATACAGATTATAAATGTAGATGCAACAAACAGACTGTTTTAACATAAAGTAACATAAACGACAATGTAACTACAATTTATCTACAATGTTTACATTACACATATCTTGAGTATAACACTGCTTTTATTGGTCTTTTCTCCATAAATATCTCCACACCTTCTACGACTAGATCTTTTAACTCTGAACTGGAACTTGTGCATCACAGAAAAATGCTTCATTGCAGCAGCTACAGTTTGTTTGTCCTGATACACTTGTCCTTCTTCAATAGCAGTTTGCGTAGATTCTGTTATTATTTCACTTTGATATTCCTCTATAGCTGGAGATGATGGCATATCAAGTAACTTTATGGATCCAGATGAACCTGCATCAAAATAAAGATAAACAGTGTACTTATAATTTTGTAGAATATTTGTAGAGAATTTGTAGATATAGTAAAAATTTTGTAGTCATCCATTTTTAGGATGTCAGCCATTATAGTTAATTTCTACTATAACTGTTGCAATTGTAGTTTTATTTGAAGACAACATTTTGAAATCAACAATTTCTAATCATAATTGTAGTTTATGTTGTTTTATAAATGTACTAACTTTGTAGGTAATTTTGAAAACAACATTGCTTTATTATATCATGAAACAGATTTGTAGTTAATTGTAGGTAGCTGTAGTAATTTTGAAGATAATACCGTAAAAACATAAATCTATGCAATTTACAACTATACAAACCTGCACTTGTGTTATCGTTGGTGATTGCCAATTCCATATTGAAATCTCGTACACTTATACATAACGGATATGAACCTAAGTTTTTATTCTCCTTTTTGGTTTCCATATACACACGAACCCCCATATCATTCCTAATCCCCATTGGGAGATATTTGTCGTTCACCATGTATTTGATTTCTACAATTTTTTCTGAAGTATCAATCGATAGTTGTTCTGCAATTGTAGAAATCAGAATACTGTAGCTTGCATTCTCATCTACCACAATGGCATCAACTTCAAAATCTCTGAATCTGCCATAGTTATCCCAATTCCCATTCAATTGTAGCATGATTGCGATTTTGGACATGATTGCTGATGTATTATTCTAAATTTTTTCGTTTTTTTGTATTTCTAGATTGAGAGAAAAAAAGATGAAGAACAGATTTATGATCGCCAATTTGTTTTCTGAAAACGAACGAAGAACAGAATATACCAATGTTGAGTTGTTGAATCTCGAAGATTTGAATTCTACAATTTGAATTCAGTTTGTTGAAGCTGTTCGTAGTTTGTTGAAGCTGGTCGTATTTTTTTTTTAAAAAGATTTTCAAATTGTATTCTAAGAGTAAATTACGCAGATGTGAAATCTCCTTTCCTTTTCAAAACTTGAAGTTAATGTAGAATCAATCTATCCCAAGATTCTTTCCTGATTTTTAGCATGTTTTTATGGAATATTCTGCCCTAATTATTCATAATAGACGAATGGTACATGAATTGTAGGAAAAATGTAGACTAGGCGGATAATTTAGATACTATGCACATATTTGGTAATAAAGTTTCATATATGGTATAGAAGGGAAAAATCCCTAAATAGAATTCCTAATCCTTCAATTCATTAGGGAAAAAACCTATAGGAATTACATTCAACAATCACAACCACAAATTAGAAAATGGACTCTATGGTAAAATCACAAATGTAAAATCCTAAGTCAAAAAATGTTCCTGCTTTTAACTTGAATGTTATATAATTCTTTAATTTTTAAAGCTTGAAATTCTTGTTTGGTGATAAAAAATAGAAGTTAATAATTGATTATTGTTAAAATCCTTTGAATGTTGATAATTTGTGCTTAAGCGTTTAGTGCAAACACAAATTTTGGTGACTTATTGTAAAAATCTTAAAAATCTATTGTTGGACCTTAGAAAGTGTTAAAAAGATAAAGTGAGTCTTTTCAATTTGGTATTATTTGACTAAATTGATGATTGGAGATTGTTTATGTTAGTATTTGAAAGTTTTGTTTCAAATTTAAGATTATTTGGAGCAGATTTGGGGTGGTTTGATCGAAACTGAAGTTGCAAATTTGAATAACACTTTGTTAAAACAACCTAGAAGAAGTGTGTCAATCAGATAGACTTCAATGAACAGCTTAATAAATAGGTAGAATAAATATAGCATCAATTTTACCATCGATAGAGAAGAGCAAAAGTATGATAATTGGATAGACTTCGATGAACAATTTAACAAATAGGTAGAGTAATAATAACATCAACTCTAGCAATCCGATAGAGAAATCCCGAAGAGCAAAAAGTATGACAATCATGTAGACTTCAATGAAAATTTAATCCAGTAGAAAAACCCTTGAAGAGCAGTGCACGGGCGTGGGGCCATTTCTCAAATACCACCAATTTTAAGGACGCTCGGCTAAGATCAGCCCCAAGGGGCCATTCTTGTCAATCTCCCAAGTAATAAGCCTGCATTCCTGTCAATCTCCCATGTAATAAGCATGCTGAAGCTTAGAAGTTGGGCTACGCAGCAGGGGCTTCTGAATGAACCGAATTGACTCCAATAGCTTAAACTAGTGACTGCTTACAGCGATCAAAACATATGTATAACTTAAATAAAGATGGTAAATAGGTTTCTATTATAGTATAGAAAAGTAAAAACCCCATATATAAGTCAAAGAATTAGTTGTTGGAAGAAAAGCTCTACTCTTCAACACCAAGAACTCTAAGAAACACAATTTGAGGAAGCTTTCTCATTGAAAGTTGATAAAGCAATATAACGTTTAAATCAAACTCAAAAGGAGAATATATGCACTCCTAGATTCAATTCACTTGCTAGGATCAAAGTGCACATCAAAAAGTAGTCCGATTTAACATACACTAAGAACTACGCATACCTAAATACGAGTAGTTGGGAATAAAAGACCCCGCCATACACGTATACACAGATTTACTCGATCTAACATAGATCACCGTCGCTGCTAAGAGTAACTTCTCCAGAACCATGGATACTGCTACCTCTAACTCTTTTACAAACTCTTTCCTAATGAGAAGGTTAGCAGCACACTAAAAACGCTTTAACCTCTCTGTAAACTCGCTCGGACATATTAGCACAGAATCTACACAAAGTCCACCTTTGGTGTGTGTGCAGTCTATTTGTGTCATGGAGAACTTAACTTTCATGGTTTCTGTAGATCCTGTGACAACAAAGTCTCCTACATGGTGGTATTTCCATTTTCCAGCTTCTTTCAAGTAACACTGGGTAGTGGCTTGCTGGTTGTCTGATGTTGAAAGCTGGAATTGTACTGGTTTTTTATCCCATCCGTGGACATGCTCGGAGTTGCAAATTCGCTTTCCAAATCTCCGAGAGGCACGTCCAACTTGCAGCCTATAGAAAATGCTATAGGACCCTACTGGGAATGGGAAATCAACCTCTCCATCGACTTCAAACCACCAAATCTGTTGGAGATATGCAACGGACTGGAATCTGCAGGCAAAAAAAAGGAGAAGAAATCCTTTAAGTATTTTGTATTAAGATTTCGTACCTTAGCTTTTAGTTTGTGTGACAACATAGCAGTAAATTTGAAACATGAAGTATGTGATACTTAAGATCCAGACCTTTCAACAAATACAGATCATTTTTCACTTCTCTTTTGATTGGAGGCTAGGCGAAAGAGGTATTCTTGAAAATTCTACAAGTAGTAAGATATATTCTAAAGATGTACGCTTTGTACATCTAGTGTATGAAATTTGATACTTAAAGCCCCATTTGAAGTTCTGAGTCTGTGATTGGAATTCATTTTATCCTCCATTGCAGTTTCCGAGAAACATAATACTACTCACGGACACGACGCAGGTGAAAATGTGTGGTGTCAAAAACACATTCATCTTTATTCTCTCTAATAATTTTCGTGGTTTACAAGGGAACAGGGAGGGGACTTTTATGGTATTTCCAACCTCTAAGAAACAAGGAACTATGCTTTCATTAAGGTCTGCTTGGGTATTACAAGCTTCCAATGTGATGAGGCATGAGCATACTAATGGTAAGGAGAGTTCCCAACTAGAACTACCAGATAATCATGATCACTTGCAATCATTGGAAGAGGTGGAACTTGGACGTTTCTCTTTTCAAGCAAATACGTTTCCCTGAATTAAAGATAATACATTGATATAACAAGTATCAAAGCCCCTTATAAATCTCAAGCAAAGATCTTCCGATCAATAGATGTATCAAATAATTCAGATATATTTCAAAGTACCTAAGTTGCCCGGACACGAGTGTGGGTGTTCGACATGGGTGAGGATCTAGAGGTCGGATCCTTCTAAGATTCTAAGATTCGGGAATATGGATCCTACTACGGATGCGGGTGCGCGGGGATCTAGCTAAAAATTATTCAAAAAAATCAAAAATTAAAAATATAAAAAAAATTCTAAATTTTGAGGAATACTTATATATAGCTTGTTAAGTATGGATTTCTCAAGTTGTAGATAATTAAAGGACTAATTTCCTATGCTATTTTCTTCAAATTTACCCTAGTTTTGGTTCTGATTTCGAGAATCAAATTGTATCTCGTCTCGAATTTTTCCTTCCGTTATGGTCAAAGTACCAAAATCATTTGAAAAGATCCGGTACGGATTCCATACCCACACCCACACTATTGTCGTGTCGATACAAGTGTGGCACCTAAACTGCCGTATCGGAGCAACTTAGCCAAATACCCAGAAGGCCAGCGTGAGAAACTGCTAATGGGATTAAAGTATCAAGTAGAAGAAATTGTATAAAGGAATCAATTTACCACTCAGGCTTCATTTTCAAAATTTAGAAGTAAACAGGCAAGATTTATATATAAGAATAATATAATTTCTGTGCCATAGGGAACAAGGACTCAAGGAGACATAGAAGACAAAATAAACTTCTTCAATTCATACACTCTACCACAAGCATATCAAACAAGAGATCACAAACTTTACAACATAAATCATGTATAAATAGAACCTTTGAATAGGAGGATTTCATCAAAATTGTCCGAAGAGTTGGACTTGATCAGCCAATCTAAACCACACACCATCAATAAACACACACACACACATACACATTCTGCTATAACTTGATAACAGAAGTAAAACAATTTTAACCTCTCACCTAGATTCATCTGTTTCAATACGACTCCAATATCTCCTATCATCAATGCCCGTTATCGCCAATCCATTTGCAGATATCGATAGACAAACTCGTCCTGTTCCCTTATCTAACCAAACCTTCTGCATACATCCCAATCAATAAATCCATCAGAATATTTAATCAGAAAAAGCATATCCCTATGATATTTCCTAAAAAGTAGACAAACCCATTTCACCTAACTCTCGTTCAATCATTTTCAACATAAATATGGAACAATTCCTATCAAAAAACTGCATCTTTCAAGAAAAAAAATATATCCTTCTCCAAGAATGAACCAAAAAAAGTGGAAACAATCAAACTTTTACAACAAATTAAACCCCATATATGCAATAGAAATTGGGAATTCATATACATAAAAGAAATCCTAAAAATAAAGAAGTAATATAAGAAGGGTAAAGATTGGACCTTTGTGCCGCCATCAAAATAATTGGGTCGACAAAGCCTAGCATAAATATCCCTTTTACACAAATTGGTAGGAAAATTATCATCAGCAGCAAAGACTCTATCAATAAGAGAGCCATAATTCAAAGGCAATTTAGATTCCCATACAAAATCAGCAGAAGAAGCGTCCCTAAAAGCACGATTTAGCATTGAAATTTTACAGATCTCTTGTGGGTCTAAATAAACCATAACTGACGCAACACAACTCTCCGGCAAGTCTCCGAGACCGGGATTCGCCGGCGGCGAGGTGGTGGTGGATACACGTGGCATTAAAAGGAAAGATAAAGATGAACCCATTTTGTGAGGCACTTGATTTTGGTACTGTATTGTTATTGCAAAGGAAAGAAATGTACGTATAAAAAGAAAGAGAGTGTGGTAAGAAGACAGTTTAGAACAGCTGGATATATAGTTGTGTATATATAGAGGAATGGACGCGTACGTGGTTAGGTTTACTTTTGGTTTGGTCGTCTCTTTTGTGTGTGTCGGATTCTGCGGGAATTAAAAAAAAAAGGAAAATATAATATTCACATCGGCGGAAAACTACGAAAATCAATTAATTATATAAATGTGTTTACATATTGTAATTTCACTTTTCTTAACATGGAGATAGTACTTTCCGTTTAGTTTCATATGACAGTATTTGAAGAAGTTGGAATTTAAGAAGAAAAGAAAAAAAAGTTTCTCAACATATCAAAGTATTTTCTGAATTTGTATCAGAACATTTTTATAACTAAGAAAAAATATTGTAAAAAAAAATTAATTTTAAAAAGTATCTTTTTCTTTTGTCAATAAAGGAGACATATATTAGAAGTTAAGTAGTATTACAAGGAGCATGAGCTGATGGGGATTCAGCATTACAAAAAAACAATTGATCACTCTCCCCAGTGGTTACTACATTATCCCTACTAGGACCAGCGTTTGCTACATTTTCTATACTGGTGTTCATCACATTATCAAGACAAAAAGAGATAGGTTCCTCTGCAGGAGATGTACGTAGAGGGCGTCTGTGAAAGGTGCCCCCGTTGGTCTGCTAGAAAGTCATGCATCACAAAAGGAGGTGGTTGCAAAAAAAACAGTTGTGGAAGCATTGCATGCTAATGTGGTCCCATGTTTGGCAAGCGTATCTGCTACTTGATTTTGCTCCCTGTAAGTGTGTATGACCAATGGTCTATCCAGCTGTTGGAGGAGGTACCTGCATTCATGCGTTAAAGATGAGTAATGTGGATTAAGATGACGGAGTAGAGAGATTACCTCAGTGGAATCCACATTAACTTCCAAGGGGGCGAGTTTGTACTGTAGAGCAAGTTGTAACCCTTCTAGTAGGGCAGTGAGTTCCATGTAGTGATGGTTGCCTGTTGACCTTGTACCCATATACCCTATAACCCAATTACCCATGGAGTCTCTAATTACACCCCCAAACCCCCTTTTGCCATGTTTGAAAGTATATGCACCGTCTGAATTTAATTTATACATTCTGTGTGAAGGAGGGTTCCACTTAACATCTATGTAGGTGTGAGGGTTATTGTGCGCGCTATGTGTAATATCTAGATGGAAATACTCAGCAGCTTGACCTAGAATGTGCTGGATATTTGGAGGGTGATTGACATTGTCACAGACTAGGTGATTGCGACTTTTTCATATGTGGCATAGCAAATGATAGTAGGATAGCTCGTTATAGAGGTATTAAGGTTATTATGGAGAATGATACGCGGGAGTTTTAAGGCAGTTTGTTCATGGAGTGTTTGAACATGTATGTTTTGATGTTGAATGTCTAGTTGTTGCCATACTGTTTTTGCTTGGTGACATTCAAAGAATAAATGTGCTATAGTTTCAGCTGTGTACTGGCATACTGGGCATAAAGGATTACGAGTGACATGAATAGTATAGAGGTAACTAGCCGTGGGTAATCGATGGTGGGACATTTGCCAAAGGAAATATTTTATCTTTTGAGATAGTTGTAGTTTCCATAGCCATCGGAAAGAGTGGTTTTCTGATTTGGACTGTAGCTGTCGATATATGAATTTAACTGAGAACTGCCCGTTAGGTGTGAGGCTCCAGTAAATGTGATCATGATATTGGTGATTATTGAGTGTAGGGATATAGTGGTTTTGAAGTAGGTGATGTAAATCATGAGGGAGCTCAAAAGATATTTGAGGAACGTTTAGGAAGTTCCCGTGTATATAGGAATCTAGTGTGGCACAGTGGTCATTTCTGGGCAAGGGTCCTGCAATTAGGTTTCTGAGTATGAGGTTGGTTCCAAGCCAAGGCTCTGTCCAAAATTTAATATGAGTGTCATTAACAACATGCCAGCGGATACCAAGTTGACATGAGGCCCATCCGTGTTGGATGACTTTCCAAGTAGAGAAGGTATGAGTAGAAGTGGGTGAGTGTGTGTACTTGAAAATTATAATGGAGGCCCAGTGGGATAAAGAGGAATTAAACAATCTCCAGGCTAGGGAACCTAACAAGGCACTATTTTTGGCAGTTAGGTTTTGTATTCCCAGGCCTCCACTAGGTTTTGGTTGTTGAACGGTTCCCCAGTTAATTAGGTGTAATTTACCATATTGAGGTGTGGATCCCCAAAGAAAATTACGCTGATATTGATCTAGCCTGTTGGTAATATGAGCGGGGAGTTTGATCATTTGCATTACATGGTTGGGTAGGTAATTTAGGGTTGATTTAATAAGAGTGGTTCTGCCTGCCATTGTAAGGCAATTTATTTTCCATCCCGCTAGTCTATTCTTAAAGTTATCTAACAAGAATTGGAAGTCAGCAGTCTTAGGCTTCTTTGTGAAGATAGGATATCCTAAATATTTGCCAAATTTTGACCCATCCTTTATGTGAAAGGAAGTAATCATTATATCTTTAGCAATTTGGGAGGTATTTTTTGAGAAGATTTTTTTTGATTTATTGTAATTTATGATGAGTCCTGAAACTTGAGTAAAGAAGTTTAGGGAATCTATGACGAAGTTAATGCTATTGGATTTATTCTTAGAAAGAATAGTGTTGTCGTCTGCAAATAAAAGGTGAGAGAGTGGTGGTCCTTGTCGGAATAATTTGATTGGTTGTCATTTTTGGTAGTATACCTCCATGTGTAGTTTTTGCGAGAGCATTTTCATACATAGTATGAATATGTAGGGTGATAGAGGATCCCCTGTCTAATGCCTCTTGAAGGTGAGAAGAAGGATGAGGGTTGACCATTAATGAGAATGGATATTGTAGAAGTTGCGATGCAAGACATGATTAATTTGATTAACTTAGGTGGGAATTTGAAGTAATGAAGGGTTTCATGGATGAATCCCCATTCTAATTTATCAAAGGTCTTCTCTAGGTCTAGTTTGAGGAGAAAAGAAGATTGGGCACCTCTTTTCTTCTTAAAGTGGTGCATAATTTCTTGAACAAGGAGCGCATTATCATAGGCTCTACGGTTAGGTAAGAAAGCTGATTGTTCCGAACTGATGGGAATAGATAATATTGGTTTAATACGGAATACAATAATTTTAGTAATTAACTTGTATATAGTGTTGCAAAGATTGATAGGCCAATATTGGGTGATGAGGGAGGGTTGTTGTGTTTTTGGAATGAGACATAGATAAGTTTTATTTAATTTAGGGGGTAATTTTTGTGAGTTGAATATTTCCTTACAAAAAGAAACCATAGAGTGATTGACAAGTGGCCAATAGGTTTGGAAAAAATATAGATGGAGACCATCCGGTTCAGGGGCTTTAAAGGATTAGGAAAGTTTTTAGTGCATTGGTGATTTCTAACGAAGTAATTGGTGCATCAAGTTTTAAAAGGTCAGTAGGGGTGATGGCATGATGCGTGGCTTAAAACTTAGGAATGGTATTGTGGGTGTGACTGGTGGTGAATAGGCCATGGTAATGATCTTCTATATAGAGGTTAATATCGCGTTGGTCTAAGATCTAATTGCCCACTGAATCTTGTAGAGTAGTAATACGGTTACGTCTACGATGCTTTAAAGTAGTAAGGTGAAAAACTTTTGTTTTGGCGTCCCCTTCTTGTAGCCAACTTTTTCTAGATTTTAACTTTCAAAAATCTTCTTTTAGTTTTAGTACATCATTGTATTGGGCTATTAGACCAGTTTCTAGGTTTTGTAAAAATTGACTACTAATGTATTTTGGAGAATTTTAGATACCTTGAAGTCTAAATACTGATAAGACCGAGTAAGGATAAGGGTTTTGATGTGTTTGCACGAGAAGGAGAAGGTGTTAGATATATTAAGATTTCTTAGTTAGATTAATATTAAAGAGGTTGACAAATTATAGAATGAATGGATAATTGACCACGAAAAAAGGGGATATTTCGGATAAAGCATGACCATTTTCCTTGTTTAGGCCCACGGAAATAGAAGGAAATAACTTTTTTTCCTTTTGACAAGTGCATTGAGAGCTTGCATCATAAAATTGAATCAAAACACAAATCCCTTATCATCCTATACGGATTTGCACGCGTTTTCCCCATTTGTTATTTTGTTTGAATTAGATTGAACGAATTTTCAATTCATACAGCTTATCTCTCATTAAATTTCCTTCTTTGAGGATTCGTATTTTGAAGTAAATATTCAAACTTAATATATTGTCCCTAATATAAATAAGCGAGGAAAATACATGAGTGCACCCCAAAATTTTAAATTATTTATTATTGAGAATCCAAGTAAAGCTATGTAAGATCAGAAATGGAGGAGAAATGGAGAAAATTCTAGAAATAGCTCTCAAGGTCTGGATGAGAGAAAATTGAGAAGGTACAATCTATATATACAGTTGTCTCCAATATACGCCTAATCTACCTACCTAATCTTTGTCTAATTAACTGATCTGATAATTACTTACAATCAACTACTTTCTCATGTGACAGTCATGTGCACCTTTTTTCCTCAATACTTCCCCCTCAATCTAGGTGGTGCAAACAAGTTAAGCACTCCTAGCTTGCTCATCAAATACTCATGTTGTGTCTTCCCCAAAGTCTTAGTGAACAAATCTACTTCTTGGTTTTTTGACATAACATATCTTGTCCTAACAATCCCTTGTTGAATTCTTTCTCTTATAAAATATAGATCTATCTCTATATGCTTTGTCTGCTCGTGAAATATGAGGTTTGTTGTGATTTGAATTGCTGCTTTATTATCACAGTTCAACTCAACTAGTAATTGAACATCTGCACCCAACTCCTTTCATAATCCTGCCAGTCATAGAATATTTGAAACACCTGTTGTCATGCTTCTATACTCAGTTTTGGCTTAGCTCCTAGATATTGTACATTATTTTTTTATTTTCACGGCACAAAATAATCCCCCAGCTTCATCACACATCATGCCACAGATCTCCTAGAGATTGGACATGATCCTCAGTCTGCATCACAAAAGGCAATGAGTTTTGTTGACTGTTTTGAGCTTATTAACACCCCTAATCCTGGTGCATTCTTGAAATACTTTACAACTCTAATTGCTGCCTTCATGTGTGATTTTTTTGGACTATGAATGAATTGGCTCAGGACATGTACTGCATAAAATATATCTGGCCATTATCATTGTAAGATACAATAACTTTCCCACCAATCTCTGGTATAGCCCTGCATCTTCCAGCTTCTCATCTCCTTTACAATCTGTATGCTCATCAAATTCCACAGATGTACTTTGATTGCACTCCATTGTTGTGCTAACTAGTTTTGACCCTGCTAATCTCAGTTCATTAATCAACTCTAATACAGATTCTCTGATTCATCAATATCCCTTGCTTGGATCTTGTTATTTCAATTCCAAAAAAGAACATCAATTCACCTAAGTCCTTAATCTTGAAGCTATAATGTACTATTGTCTTTGCCTCTGATATTAGATTTTGATCATTTGGAGTTATAAGAAGGTCATCTACGTATACCAAGATAATCATATCTATTTTCTTTGTGAACAAGGAATAGTCACAATAACTTTGTACAAACCCTGAGTTGATAAGTGCTTCAGTAAGTTTTAAATTTCATTATCTTGACGCTTGCTTTAGACCGTATAGGGATTGCAACTTGCATACTTACTTCTCCTCCTAGCTGGAAAATCCCTTAGGTAATGACATGTAAACTTCCTCTATTAGGTCCTCTTGGGGGAATTCATTATAAACCTCCATTTGGTGCAAGGCCCAATTATGTGCAACAGCTAAGGCCAGGACTACTCTTACTGTCACTATTGTAACAACGGGTAAGAATATTTCCTGGTAGTCTACCCCTTATTGTTGGTTGTACCCTTTGGCAATCAACCTTGCTTTATACCGTTCCACCTCGCCATCGACTTTATACTTAACTTGAACACCCATTTATA
Source organism: Nicotiana tabacum (assembly GCF_000715075.1). Taxonomy (NCBI): domain Eukaryota; kingdom Viridiplantae; phylum Streptophyta; class Magnoliopsida; order Solanales; family Solanaceae; genus Nicotiana; species Nicotiana tabacum. The sequence continues at coordinate 129,569,540 of NC_134099.1, forward strand.
TCCAATTGGTACTTTGCCATCTGGCAAGTCCATCAAGGAAAAGTCTTATTTTCTCTAAGAGCTGCGAGTTCTTGTTCCATTGTTGTAACCCATTTTGGATCTGTTGTTGCCTCCTCATAACTCTGAGGTTCCTTGATATTAGTGATTTTAGTTAAGAAACTCTCATACTTGGGTGAAACACCATTATGGCACAAATATGCTTTCATTGGATACTTACAAGCAACTTTAGCATGGAGCTTTGTTGAAGATATATCAGAAATATAATCATGCGTCCAGGCAGGTTCCTTTCATGTTCTTGCTAATTTCCTCAATGGATCAGTAGGCCTATGCATTGTAACCTCAGAAGACGGCTTTTCTATTATTTCATCATGATTAAAACTGAATGAATCCGGTGAAAGAGGTGCCTTTGTAGCTGTTGACCCCTATCAATTGGCATATCTTCTCTTGGCTTATGAACAACAGTGTCAAAGTTGGACAACACTCCATTAGGAAAGACTTGTAGTTTTCTTTTTGTTAACAGTTGGAAAGAAAATATATGTTCCATGAATTTGACATCTCTGCTAACAAAAAAGGTGTTAATCATCATATTGTACAGTTTATACCTTTTTGAGTTGTTGAATAACCCATCAAAACAGCCACAGTTGATCTATCTGCAAACTTGTCACTTCATGTCACATTTGTTGCAAAGCACAAGCAACCAACCGTCCTCAAAAGTTGCAAGGATGGTGATTTATCATACAGGATCTCAAAAGAAGATTTTCCAGATAGTACTGATAAAGGAATTCTATTAATTACATACACTACCGCTTGAACACATTTACCCCAAAATTTAAGAGGTAAATGTCCTTGTAGTCGAATTGCTCTTCCTACCTCCAATATGTGTCGATGCTTCCTTTCAAAGACTTTATTTTGCTGTGGATTATGTACACAAGAACTCGGATAAATATCCCATAAGATTGGAAAAGCGCTTTACATTTGGAGTTGAAAAACTCATTGCCATTATCACTTCTCAAAATCTTCATTGTTACACTAGATTGATTTTTATTAATACCAAAATTATCTCAGACATACAATGATATTACTTTTCAATCTCAACAAGTAAATCCACACCATCCTACTATAATCATCAACTATGGTAAGAAAATCTATAGTCATCATGAGTTGGAACTCTATAGGGACCTCATACATCTATATGAATCAATTGAAAAGGTTTACTAGATCTATTTTGTACTTTTTGGGAAAGGCAATCTTTCCTATCTAGCTAAATAACAAATTGTGCATTCTTTTATTCTACTATTATTTGTCTTGAACTTCATTTTGGAATCATCTTCAATACTTTATCAGGAGCATGTCCAAGTCTTTCATGCCAAACCTCTAAATTTTCTTCTTTCAAAATTTCTCTAGATAAGTATACATCTACAGCATTTGCCTTGACTTTCTGCTGCTACAGGTTGTATATTCCATCATATTCCTTATCAATCCCCTTCATCTTCCTAGTATGAAGGTCCCGCATTATCTAGAAGTCAGGATAAAAGGAGATAAAATACTTCAAATCACTTGTTAACTTGGATACAGATAACAAATTATACTTAAATCCTGTTATATACGAAACATTTTTAATAGTGTCATTCTCACTAATTTTACACTCTCATGTACAAGCATTATCTAGTGTTTTACCATCAGGAAGATACACCTTTGCTGTATTTTTTGTACACTTTGTTTTCATCTTCTCTAGCAATTCTTTATTATGAACTATATGATTAGTTGCCCCGGAGTCAACTATCCATTTTCTATTTTTTACACTATCACTTATAGAAAAACTTCTAAATGTACCTGCAAAGTCTTTCATTTGATCATCCTAATTTTTCTTATTAATCAATTTCAAGATCTAATCATATTGTTCCTAAGTAAGCATGATTCCTCCCCCTTGCACTGTGTGCTCATAGGTTTGTTCATCATATGCTTCCCTTCCTGTGCTATTGCAGTAGCCATAGGCCTATTTATCATTTGTTGCCCTTCATGTGCTATTGCATTAGCCACAGGTTGTTGATAAAATCCAGTTATACTCCTTTTTGTCTTGAAATCTACAGGGTATCCATGTAACTTGTAACAAGTATCTTTTGTGTGACCTTTATAATTACAAAAAGTCACAGTAGATACCTCTTGGATTAACACCTCCTTTATTAGTGAACAATGCAGCTTCGTCAGCTATCTCTACTTATGTGTGAATTTCCCCAAGGACCTCTGGCTTTCTTCTGAAATGATCATCGAGTAAGCCTTATTTACAGTAGGGATAAGATTCATCATCAAAATTTAACTCCTAGCATGAGTATATGACTCATTAAGTCCCATTAGAAATTGTAACAATCATTGATACTTAAAATGTTCGGCATATTTTTTGGATTTTGGACAATCACAACCCGGACAAGGCATTAAGGCATCAAATTCTTCCTAGAGATCAGCCATTTTTTGATAAATAGGTTGAGACAGAGAAGGTTCCTTGAGATAAAGTAGCAATTTCTTGTGCAAATAGAAGATGCGAGATCTATCCACTTTGTCATATCTATCTTTGAGATCTGTCCATACCTTATGAGCACTCGACTTGTACATAATTCTACTAAGCAATCTTGGGCTAATAACATTCATAATCCACGAAAGTACTATTGCATTATATTTCTCATACAATTCATGTATAGAGCGATCAAATTTATCCTTAATACATCTTCCATCTACGAAACCTAGCTTGCTTTTATCAATTAGTCTAATTTCATGGATCTACTTCACAATGTGTAATTTTCAGATCCAGTTAGCTGAATAGAAATCAAGGAGCTACCTGGAGTGTCGCATGGTTGTAGAATAACGAGTGATGGTGATCTATGGCCTTTCCTGCACGCACTAGACATTCTCATATTGGTTCCAATAGAAATTTGCTCTTCAATCGCCATGAACGACAAATTCAAGTAAAGTAAATCGCTAATGTCCGCAAGCAGTACACCCTAGTTTGTAAAAATTAGATTACAATCAAATACTAATAGGTTCAAGAGTTTTAAAGAGATTTGATTTAGATACTGTGCTCTGATACCATAATGACAATCCAAGTAAAGCTCTATAAGATTAGAAATGGAGGAGAAACGGAGAAGATTCTAGAAAGAGCTCTCAAGGTCTGGATGAGAGAAAATCGAGAATATATCTATTCATTCTGCTAAGTCTAGTCGTTACAATCTATATATACAGTTGTCTTCAATATATGCCTAATCTACCTATCTAATCTTTGTAATTAATTGATATGATAATTACTTACAACCAACTAATATTTATTGGAAAAAATATTGGATTATGGAGAATAAGATATAGCTTGAGCCGTTCAAGGATACTGTCCTTAAGGATATTTTGCCCATACTGTAATAAATATTATTAGGCGTATTCTCTAGGATTCAACAAGCTCTTCTAGTATAACTAGGAGCAGAAACAATAAAGATTGAATAAAAGAAAATCCAACACAAAAAAAGGGAAGAAAAGTTTTACTTTGTTCACACTATCCAAATGAACTCAAACATATACTTATATATAATCCAAAATATGGACATATGATGGTTGCCAAAAACGTTATAAAATTAAGGAATCTTCCGGTAAGAGAGTTACTAAATTTAAAGGCAATTAAGTCAAAAACGTTATAAACATCAATTTTCTTACAGCCATAATGATAGCCATTCAAGGTTAGTGAATTATTATATTCAAAGCTATTCAAATATTCAGTTATAGATATTAAAGTATATTCAAATGATTGGTATAATAAAGTCTATTAAAATAATATTAAAGAATGAACCAAGACATTAATTTGAATATTTCCTTTTGAGTTATCAAATTATTTTTCTAATAATCCTTCACATAGCTCAAAAGAATATTAAGGAATAGAATAAAATTTGAAGTTTTGCTGGGTTTTCAAAAATGAGTATAATGCGTCGAATCTGGTGTCTCTTGGACTATGAACCGGACCTATATAAAACAAGAATAAACTTACAGAACAATTGGTAAAGTGTAGAACTTTTATGAACCAAGAATTCTTTTGTAAGTTTAGTGTCTTATCTATCACATTATATGTGATGACCCAAACCTGTTTTCTTACCCATTATGTGCTTCCGAGGCCTTGAAAACCTCATTTAGAGTCGCTTCGATTTGTGTACGCAGTCCGGGCGCATAGCCGGAAAGCTTAAATATGAAATTCTGCGAAAAATGTTAAGTCTTGACTTTAAAATGAATAAATTTGACTTCGATCAATATTTTAGGTAAACGGACCCGGACCTGTGATTTGATGGTCCCGGAGGATCCGTAGGAGAATATGAAACTTGGGCGTATGCCCGGAATCGAATTCCGAGGTCCCAAGCCCGAGAAATGAATTTTTAAGTGAAATTATTTTCAGAAATTGATTAAGGAAATTTGAAGTGAAAACTGATTAGAAAGCAATGGTATCGGGCCCGTATTTTGGTTTCGGCGTCCGGTACAGGTCTTATATAAGACTTGAGTCATTCCTGTGAAATTTGGTTAAAAACGAACGTCGTTTGATGTGATCCGGACCTTAATTGAGAAATTTGATGTTTAAAAGAGTTTTGAGAAATTTCAGTGATCTCGAGGTTTAATTCGATGCTCGTGATGTTATTTTGGTAATTTGATTACACGAATATATCTGCAGGATATTTTTGAGGTTGTGTGTATATTTGGGTTGGAGTTTCGAGGGCTCGGGTGAGTTTCGAGTGGGCTCTGGAATGCCTTAGGCTTAGAAAGTCAGATGTTGCAGGTTCAGGATGTTACAGTCTCTGAACCCTCTAGTGCGGTCCGCGAGAAATCACGTGCGACTACAGAGGGGCCAGCGCGATCGCGGTCGCCTTTGTGCGGTCCGCGGTGGAAGCTATGCAGCCGCAGTCACCTTTGTGCGGTCCGCACAGGGTGCTCAACTGCAGGTCTTCAGGGAGGGGCCAGCGCGGCCGCGGTCGCCTTTATGCGGTCTGCGGTGGAGGCTGTGTGGCCGCAGTCCATTTGATGTGGTCCGCACTGGGGGTCTGAGAGGGGTATAAATAAACAGGAATTTCAGCTATTTTTCACTTTTCAAAATCCCAAAAATATAAGAGGCGATTTTTCAAACAACCTTTCTTCTCCAAAACGTTGGTAAGTGATTTCTAACTCATTTTCTTCACTCCTTAACATCTTTTAACATGATTTCAACTTCAAATCAAAGATTTTCATGGGGGAAATTGGGTGTTTTGGATAGAACCTAGTTTTTTCTAAAATTGGGGATTTGGACCTCAATTTGAGGTCCGATTTCAAAACAAATTATATATTTGGATTCGTGGAGGAATGGGTAATCGGGTTTTGGTCCGAACCTCAGGTTTCGACCACGTAGGCCCGGGGGGTGATTTTTGACTTTTGGGTAAAACTTTAGAAAACTCATTTTCATGCATTGGGGTTGATTCATTTAGCACTTATTGATGTAATTAAGTAACTTGTGACTAGATTTGAGTAGATTGGTGGTGGAATCAAGGGGTAAAGCTATAGTTGAAACTTGAGTGGTGATCAAGGCATCGAGGTAAGTGTTTGGTCTAACCCTAGCTTGAGGGATTAGGAGTTGAGTCATACTTGCTACTTGCTTCTTGTGGAGTACGACGTATAGGCATGGTGATGAATATTTATACGTTGGTGTCAAGCATGACCGTGAGTCTTAAATGGAAAGTTGTTGTGTTCTTAAATGACACTTGGGTGCTTTACTTAATGATCTTCGATGACTGAGCATTTTCAATAATTGCACTGAGTACAATTTGAGTTGAGATTGGTTATAGCTGATTCTCCCTTGCCGGGATGACTAATTCAATATTGTTGTTCCCTTGCCGGAAAAATTATAATATTGTTGTGTTCCCTTGCCGGGAAGTTATTATGTTATTTGTGTTCCCTTGCCAGAATTTCTTGTAATTGTGTGATGAAATGTAAAAGGGAGCGGGTGATACGCCTACCACAAGATATAATGAAATAGGAGTGGGTGGTATGCCTACCACAAGATATAATAAAATGGGAGCGGGTGGTACGCCTACCACAAGATATAATAAAATGGGAGCGGGTGGTAGGCCTACCACGAGATATAATGAAATGGGAGCGGGTGGTACGCCTACCACGAGATATAATGAAATGGGAGCGGGTGGTACAACTACCACGAGATATAATGAAATGGGAGCGGGTGGTACGCCTACCACAAGATATACTGAAATGGGAGCGGATGGTATGCCTACCACAAGATATGAGATATGGGATCGGGTTGCATGCCTGCAACAAGATGAAACTGAAGTGAAAGTTGCCTTATTTCTCTTTATCCGTGTTAGAAGTTAAATTGTAGTTTCCTTACTCTTCTTTGATATTCTGTTTTATCTGCTACCCCCGGAGCATGTTTCCCCTTTCCCAGCTTTGATTGCTTATTACCTATTTACTTTTCCGCCATATAGTATATAACTACACAGGTTTATTTGGAGTCTGGTCCTAGCCTCGTCACTACCTCGCCGGGGTTAGGCCAGACACTTACCAGCACATGGGGTCGGTTGTGCTGATACTGCACTCTGTGCTCTTTTGCACAGATCCAGGCTTGGACAACAACAGTAGCGCGGGAGCCAGCTTTCAGTCCAGTGAGACACCGAGGTAGCCTTGCAAGCGTCCGCAGGCCCGACGTCTCCTCTATCTTTATTTCAGTCTGTTATCTCATGTATTCGAGACAAACAGTTTATATTTTTCTTTCAAACGGTTGTATTTAGTACTCTTAGAAGTTCGTGAGTAATGTGACACCATTTCTTGGGTAGAGGCATATGATGATTTCCGTATTATTGTTCAGTTTCTTTAATTTAAGTCTTCCGTACATTTATTAAATTCCTCTGTTTTCATGCTATCACTGATAATCGTTAAAAGAAGTGATTTGTTAATGAAGTAAACTGTTAAGGATTGACTTGCCTAGCTCACATTAGTAGGCACCATCATGAATCCCGAGGGTGGAAAATTCGGGTCGTGACATTATACCCCCACATACTTTGTTGTTTATCGTATTTTTACGCTAATAGGCCATGCGCGCGCCTGGTTTTCATGAGTGCTCTAGAAATTTTGCCACAAATTTCATAGGAGCGACCCCACTCCACACGCATATAGGTCCATTCATCAAGTGTATTCTGCAGTGCAATACACCACCTACAAAAGGCTATGGATTATTGGATTAAGAGTTTAATAACTCAGCCTCATATTCCTTGCAGTCTTGCACTATAAACACATACCATAGGAAGAGACATACTTTTATAGTGCACATTTGATCAACTAATGACTTGTTATTGTTGAAACCCAATTTTTCTCTATAATATTTTTAAAGTGCATATATACTTTCAAAACTATGCATTAGCATTAATTGATATTTTTTCATAATTTCTATATTTCTAAATTAATTTTATACTAGTATTTTATTTACATAAAGAATTACAAATTGCATCACAAATGACTTTATAACATTTCATGACTTAATATTGCTATTTATAGTTATATTAGGTTCAAATTATTTTACAAATGGCCAGATTTATACCTTTTGGTTACAATTGCAATAATTTTAAAATTATAGCCCATGTGTACATTATTACATTATTTTTACAAAAATAGCTCATTGTGTTTTTCTAAATATGTAGTAACTGTTTTAAAATACTTCTATGCATGAAAAATATTTTTTTAATCTGTTAACTATTTTATAAAATATTTTTTATCAATTATTTGGGTATTTAACAAATAGCCTTTTTAATTTCTCTAATTTTTCGGACCTAACCCTTTTAATACCAGCCCAAACCCCTTAATAATACCAGCCCAATTCACCCTAAGCCCAATCTGTACCTACCCGACCCAAACCCCCATTAAATCGTGGCCTTTGATCCTTCAGATCAACGGTCCACATTAAAACTTACCTTATTAACCTCTAAACCAACCGTAAAGCCCTTCATTCCTCTTGGACCGCCGTCATCATCTCCCTAACCTCTCCAATTCTCTCTCGATCTAACCCTAACTCTAATCGTTGTCACCGGCAAAGAGTTCCTATCTATGGAGATTCTGAGTATTCTCCGACCATTACCAACTGTGTATGCTTCCTGGTTGTTTGATTTCATGGATCCTTAGAAGAATCTCATGGAGATTTGACCTAGTTCTTGCCTGAAACTTGTTTAATGGCCTTTCTAGGCCCGCTCTCATTTGTGAGTACAAATTTCCTCCTATTTTAGTTTGAATCTATGAGTTTTTGACCAAGTTTCTTTATCTTTACTGTTTTGAAAACCATAGTTTTGCAACTACTCGAATTCGTTCTGATCTTTGTAGATCTGAAATGGTTTGAGTATTTTCTGGTGTTTTCCCTTGAAAATCCTTTGTTTTAGTTAATTGCTTCGATTTTATTCACTTTTTCTAAAATTAGGGTTCTTCCTAGACTTCTCTTCAAGAGGTTTTTTCTACTTTAAAATGTTTAATCTAGTCATCTCTTTACGTGTTTGGTTAATTTTCATATATATGCTTGAACCCTAGATGTTTCTGATGGTAACACAGATTTCTTTAATTTTTTTCATTTATTATGTTTATTTTTGTGAACCAGTCGTACTAACTGATTCTATTTAGGGATTTGAGTGATTTTCCTGTTAAATCTAGTATTCTTTGGGATTTTTTTGCTTAATTGATTTTTACTTAGGGAATTTGAATAATATTTTCCTGTTAAAATTAGTATTTTCTGGAATTTTTACTTGTTTCCCTATTTTGACTAATTATACTTGCCTTAATTAGTTATCAGTAGTTTGGGGATTTGATGGACTCCTTATATGATATGGTGTTGATTTATTACCTTATTTGAGTCCTAGTTCTGACCGTTAACTGACTCTCCCCAATTAAAGGGGACTTTTCCGGATTTCTCAATTGGAATTGATTCTATAATTGGTTGATTGCTTCTAATTGATTAAACTGTGATTCTCTTTACCTTATTTGTTTTACTCCCTAAAGTGCTATATATACACTCTCATTCTGCCTCTTAAAAATACGAACACACAGTTCAAAATACATACACATAGTGCAACTGGGGCAAGGCAAAGTAGGAACCAAGAAGCAGACTTTCTCACAGACAATGTTGGAAGAATGCAAGTGCATAGAAAAGAATGGGGGTAGGCAGTAGGCATTATATCAACCATCTCACAACTCATTAATACTCAAAATAGTTCAACTAAGGAGATTCGAAGGTTGAAGGATAGCAATGCTATCCTGGAAGGTCAGCAAGCCCAAGGGGCTTCGGAGTCAAATAATGAAGTGGCTCGTTTAACAAAAGAGAATGCTGATATCAGGGCATAAGTGGAGAAACTGAAAGCAGAACTGCTCAATGAGCAAAAGTCGGCCACTGCCTGAATAGACTTAGTTCTCAAAACTCTTGTTGCAGCTTCCAAGCCCTCTACTCCTAGTTCCCCCTAAGTAACCCCTTCAGTGACCAGTTTCAGGATTGTTCTTTTTAAGTTTTTATGACTTGGTAGATGTTTTGTTTCTTTCTTTTTTTTAATGTGGTTTGTATGTAACAGTACTGCTCCCATTTTTAACAATCCAATTCTTCCTTTGCTTTTTAAGCAAAGGCATATGTTTTTATATATATCAAATCTATCCTCTTTTATTTATCTCGTTGCTTGAATTTTCTGTTTCTCTTCTCTATCATGTTGTGTGCACATAACTGGCATGAGTTAGCTAGGCTAGACTTCTTTATGTTGTTTGACTGCTTGTGTCTTTTTAATGATGCCAAAAGTGGGAAGTATAATTTGAATCAAGGATCTGATTAAGGGGCAATCATAAAGTCAGGGGGAACTTATGAAGTTCCTAAACTTATGAAGTTCCTATTACTTTATCTGGTTCTCTTTGTTCTAAATATTGTGTTATAAGTGTCTAAGTTTGTCATCATTAAAAAGGGGAAATTGATGGGTTTTCAATGTTTTAGTCTTATGTTTTGATGATCTAACAAACTTACTCTCAAGAACCAGATAGGGAACCTGACTTACTTGGTCTATATTGCAAATCAATAGACTCCAGCTAAATGTGAACTACTATAGCTTCAAGAGATAGAGACCCAAAAAAAGGACCTGATACCATTATGGTTTCCTCACAACAGTACGAAGTCAATTGGGCACAGTTGGAAAGCGATGCGACTGCCTGCACTATTTTGTCTGCACTGCACTATTTCCAGCGGTCACTTGTTCTTTGACCAACCAAGTGCTTAAATCATTCAAGTGATGTTATCAAGCTGTATTAACAAAATCATTATAACAAAACATCACTTGAACACTTGAGAATTTACTTCAAGCATTCAAGCCTTCTGCAAAACAGTGAACTTAATTCTCAAGAGCTTGAAGAACAAAGTTAAACGCTACTACGGACCAGTTCCTAAATCTAGTATTTTGTTGTCCTTAGTTGAGTTATAACTTTGTGATTGTTCTTATTGTAATTTCTAAATTGCTTAGCTAGAAGCGTTGATTAGAAACCCCTTTGTAAAACAATAAACTCTCTGAGTATGTGTTGTGACTAGAGTTAGTCATAAGTTAAAACCTTTGTAACTAGTGAGTGACAAAGTGGCTTGTGGTAAGAGTATCACAAGTTAGTTTAGTTGAAGTCTTTGTAATAGAGTCATTACAAAGTGGCTTGTAATAGTGTATTTACAAGTTAGTGAAGTTGAAAGCATACAAGTGTAGGTCGTTGTTTTGTCCCCTTGAGTTGGGATTTTTCCATGTAAAAATCCCACGTCTTATTTACTTACCGTTTCATTAGCATTCTCAGTAAAAATTTATAGAGGACCAGGTACTCTATAGTTTGGTGGACTCGTATAAACTAACATAGTTGTTCTGTACATTTGCTGTATTAAATGTTTCCCTATTTATGTGATTTCAACCCTATATGTTCCCAATTCCCTTCACCCCATGTTTGTAAGTCTGCTTGTTAAGTGAATCTGGGTATTCTATGATTAATTGGGTTATTTGCTGAGTATGCTTTCCTCAAAATGATTTCAAAACTGTTGCTCCTACTCTTAGTATTCTTCTCAAAACTGGTCACCCTTAGCATCTTTAAAAACTATTTTCCATTTCTGAATCCTTTCTCTACACTATTTTACTAAGTCTTTCAACACTATGTCAAGCACTCTCACCCTACTCCTGGACTATTAAGTCCTTCCCCTCTGGTGTGTGTACTGCTTAGGGATCCTTGAGATCTCCCTGAACTCTGGCATACCGGGGTTGGTCCTTCCACACTACACATAACTAATCCCCATTTGAGAAAGGTCTTGGTGTGAGCACTACCCGAGATCCTTGAGGTCCTTAGGGAACTCTAACACACCAAGGCATACATTATTGGATGTGGGATCTTTAGCTTCTGAGACTGTATTGAAGGCCTGACATTCCCAGGTTTACTTTGGGCCTAATTCAGGCTCCCTATAGTATAGTTTCATGTACTTATGTAATTCATTTGATCCTGGTCTGTAATAATATTATTTGTAAATAGATATTGGGGTAATTAGTAAAAAAGGGAGGTTCATACATGATTTTTGGGGAAACCGGGTAGAAATCATGCTTTTAGGTTCATATATGTGATCTGCAATAGAAATTATGTTCTTAGGTATATATATGAATTTCCTACTTTGGGTTTATATTGTGATATAAATCATGCTTTAGGTCTATATGCTATGTTACTTGCATTAGAAACATGTCATAGGTCTATGCTCTTTGCATTAGAAATCCTGCTTTAGGATGTTCACGTTTACTGACTTTGCGTATTAAAAAACATGTTATAGTTCATCACTTTATTTCTAATTCTGCATAAGTTGTTATCACCTGTAAATCCTATCATTAAACTACTGCTATAATCACGTTTGATAAAATGACCATATAGAAATCCTGCCTTAGGACTCTGTTCACATTTACTTCAAATCACATCTATGTTGTTTAAATGAATAACTGTACGAATAAAAGGTTTTAAAACGAACCAACATAGATATTATGTTCTAGTATAAACATGCATGAAATCAGTTCTGTAACATTAATCACCTAATTCAGTATGCCTATAGGATTGAATGACTTCAAGTTGTCCTAACCAATTCCTAGATTTATGATTGCATACAAACCTACGCCTAGGTAAGCCTTAGGTAATTAATGGTCTTATAACTATGAAATCAGGCTCTGTTTATGTGTGAAATTGTCCAGGTTTAATAGGTTATAAAATTAATAAGTAAGCTGATTAGGGTTCTGCCACTTCGCTTTTGAACAAAAATGCTGCATATTCTGTGTTTGTGATGTTCATCTAGATACCATGTTCTAGGGCTTTCTAAATTCTGTAAAATCAGCTGTTTGAGATGTGCTATTATTTGTTTACATATGGAGGTAACCTGAGCCCCCTTATTTACATCTCTATTTGATAGTCCTATATGTTCTTTGTTGTCGCTTAGATTTTACCTTTTAAATACCTTAGGAGTGTCTAGAACTGCCTAAGTATAGATGTCCTAAACATCTCCGGGACTACAAGGAAGGGACGGGTAAAGCACACTTAGAGTTCGTTAATTAAAAGTGCTTATATAACTACTAAGGGGAGGGTAATGGGTAGTAAAAGGATATGATGACCTGTGCGCTAATGCCACATGTAACCCCTCTAGTTGAGGAAGGCTTACATGGTATTGTACAGATGCGATCCTATAAGCTAATCAACTTAGGACTTCCCTTCTCCAATTCACATATGTGTGCTTAGACTGCCTAAGCTTCCTTAAATTATGTATGTATGCTTGGACTGTTCAAACTTCCCTAACTCAAGTATGTGTGCCTAGACTGTCTAAATTTCTTAAATTAACATATGCGTGCTTGGACCATCTAAACTTTTTTGATTATATATGTGTGCTTAGACTGCATAAACTACCCTTATTTGCAAATGTGTGCTTAGACTTCTTACCTGTTGAATGACTAATTCACATAACTAAGTTCGGCTGGGACCCACCATTGTGGACTGCAAGGGGTGCCTAACACCATCCCCTCAAGGTTATTTCGAGCTCTTACCCAATCTCTTGTAATGCAAACTGGTTACATGAGTTAATCGCTCTAGGTGCCCTAACGCACCTTAATCCGTTAGATGACCATTCTTCAAATACCCAATTCCCAAAAGGAAATGAGTTGTTACTAATGAATGTTGAAACCGGGACCCCGCGAAGGAAAAAGGGGGCGCAACAACATGGCGACTCTGCTAGGGATATTTTAGGCTCTTACCATAACGAACTTATTTTGTGAATTAATCTTAAGCATGCTTTATCCCGTGCACCCTCCCCCTCATTTGGATTTAACTGCCTATTTTCAAGCATTTATGATTTCTTTTATTTCCTGAAACTGACTTGTCTCTTTGTTTTCTTTTTCCGTAATTGTCTTTCAATTATTTAAATACTGCATTTTTTAACGTGCAAATACTTAACAACATGCTATTTATTGTTGCATAAATCATGCTCAACATCATATTCCACTGGTGCATAATCAATCCTATAGCAACGTTTGATGAGTGTTTGCGCTCTTCCTATATATCACCCTTTAAATTCTGAAAGGCGTATTTGCGGTAAAACTAGTCGATCAGTCGTGCGATCGATGATTCCATGCCTTTTCCCTCAAGTTGTCCGCTTGAAGGTCCTAGTCTAGACTTCTATAGCAACTTTACTCTGATTAATTGTGCATGCATCATGGTCAAACCTAGCCGGGTTAATATGTTGTTCGCATAATAACCCTTTAAGACAAGCCTCGTCCAAAAGTCCATCGGGTTTTCCATAATCCCAACGTACGCAACAACGATTGTGTGCATTAATTTTGGAGAAATAAATGCTAATATGCTAATAATTATTGTATAAATAGACGAACCTAGAGGGGGGGAAAGAACCTAACCATCTTTTGTTTTGCAGAAAATGAGGCACGAAGTCCCCAGATTCGGTATGGTCGGCAGCATACCTCCATTTTTGCTAGATTGGTGGAGGGATCTTCCCTCAAGTGACCAAAATCATGTGAAACGAGTCTTAGGATTTGCCTTCACTGTTGGATCTTCAGCCAAACAAAATGTTGTTCGAGGCTGCCACTATGTTTTGGGATAAGGAAAGGGCAGTGTTCCACTTTGGAGACATAGAAATGACTCCCCTTCTAGAAGAAATAGGAGGATTTGCTGGGTTGCCTTGGGATAGACTTGGTCTATTAGCACCTGAAAATTGCACCACTAGAGGATTCCTTAAGATGATGGGGCTGAAGAAAAATGATGATTAGGAGTGCTTGAAGAACTTCTACATATCTTTTGACTTCCTCTATGAAAGATACGATCACAGTAGCTCTTACCATATTTTTGATGATGATTTCTCAATCACCTCTTTGGGCTGGGTTCATCGTAGGGTCTTTATGTTCATTGTGTGTTTATTGGGCATGCTGGAATTCCCAATCCAAAGAGATAGAATCCATACTAGGCGGGCCATGACGGCCAAAACTTTGATGGACGGGATCGAGGGGAATGCATATACCATTGTCCCTATGATTATTGCAGTTATGTACCGGGCCTTGGAACACTGTCAGAAGGGATCCAGATTCTTTGAGGGTTGCAATTTGCTGCTACAGGTTTGGTTGTTAGAGCATCTCCAAAGGGGTCAATACCGACAAGAGTTTCCATGAAGGCCGTGGAATGACCACATAGCTTTCCATCACCCTAAGAGAATGACTTACATTCCGGATATGTTTGCTCAACCTAAGGATTCTATAGGATGGGTACAATTCTTCAACAAGTTAACTGAGGACCGGGTTCAGTGGATGTTCGAGTGGTTCCCCACCGACGAGTTCATTATTAGATCCAGAGACGTCCCACACTTGGTGTTGATTGGGTTAAAGGGGATATATCCTTATGATCCCCTCAGGGTTATGAGACAGGTCATACCACAGGTCGCTAAAATGAGTCACTTCATAGCTGATTTTCAGGGTGACACCATCCTATATAAGAATGAAGCACAACATATGTGGATTTTGAAGATTACCGTGGAGAAGGATACCATCGAGTCGGACCAATATCATGCGGGCCATTCATACTTTTACCCATCATGGTTGGATGATAATCTATTAGGAATCTTCGAGCCAAGGGTTGGTCCATGAAACGGGGTCATAAACGAGTTTGCCGAAACAGAGGTGAAGTATAACAAGCTGCGCAAAAGAGTTCAAGTGTCTGAAGCTGAGCATATGGCGCAGCATAAGGCCGATATGGAAATGATTAATCCGTGGAAAGAGAGAGCTGTTAAGTCCAACGAAAGGCTGGAATATCTGGAGTACAATTTAATGGAATTGGAATTGAAGATAAGAAAGAGGGTCACCGACTGCCAGAACGCTGAGGGAAACGAATGAGGGCATTTGGCAAGGGCATTCTTACTGCTGAACCTGCGAGAGCTGGGAGAACTGATCAACAACAGCATCCGGTCTGGATAGGGTCCTTCTGGGACCAAGTAGATTAGGTTTACTTGCTTTTCTTTTAAATGTAATAAGGCCAAGTGCCATTAGTAACATTATTTAGTGTCGCTTTGGGTCGTTTATTTTTTACATTAATGAAATGAGGCAATTGTTTGCACTGAATTTCTCCAAATCTATTTGTTGCTAGGCCTATCTCGGGCACAACGAGGCTCCAAAATTAAGACACGAATTTACATTCTCGCAATATGTGTTTAAATACTACAAACATTTCAGAACCATTACTGACTTGTTTACTTTTTATTTTTCTTTATTTTTTATTTCCATCCCCTAAGGTTGGTTCGCACATACTGGTATCATCAACGTATCACACCAGATCTAGAGGCCCTCCACCTCCCCCTCCTCCAAGTGGTATTCGAAAGGAAAATGCAGAGAATGCAGAAACTTCAGATGGTTGGAGTACTCTGGCACCAAATGATTTGGTTTTATGGTTGGAACAAAAGATACTAGAGCTACAAGGAGAACTTGAGTAGGTCCGCAACTTAGCAAACCTGTACCTCACCCTGAATGTCCCCGATGTCAACCAACAAAACACCAAAAACCTAGTACCTCCCAAAATACACTAAACTAATATCCATAAAACCCTCCTGCACCGCATCAATATGCAACTCCACCTCAAAATCTCAATCACTTACCAATACTAACTCCACCACAACACCATCATCAACCAATCCAGTACCCACCAACCGCTACTTATCACACTCCCCAGAACACACCACAACCCATTCCTGATCCTCGAAACTCAACCAATGACCACTACTATACCTAGGTTCCTGGCACTCACCAAAACAACCCTATATATGTGGAAACCATACCTCACTTTACTCAACCAACCTCCTATACACCAGAATCTGCTGATAAGGACCTGCTCATCAAGAACATGGTTGGGGAACTGAAGAAATTAACAAGTCGGGTTCAGGGTGTTGAAGGAGTCAATGGAATAGAAGGTTTGAATTATGAATACCTATGCATACAGCCGGATGTAGAACTACCATAGGGTTACAAACCTTCCAAGTTCGAGATGTTTGACGGTACAGGTGATCCTAGGGTACATCTAAGGACCTATTGTGACAAACTTGTCAAGGTCGGAAAGGATGAAAAGATCAGGATGAAGCTTTTTATGAGAAGTCTTACAGGAGACGCTTTGTCCTGGTACATCAGCCAAGATCCTAAGAAATGGTCCAACTAGATGAGTATGGCGTCTGATTTTATGGAACGATTCAGGTTCAACACAAAAAATGCACTAGATGTTTTCTACATTTAGAACCTTAAGAAGAATCCCACTAAGACTTTCCATGAGTATGCTACTCGTTGAAGGTCAGAAGCGGCCAAAGTCAGGCTAGCTTTGGACGAGGAACAGATGAACAAATTCTTCGTCAGAGCACATGATCCATAATACTATGAAAGGCTGATGGTTATTGAAAACCATAAATTCTCTGATATCATCAAACTTGATGAAAGGATCGAAGAAGGCTTCAAAAGCGGGATCGTAACAAACTTTGAGGCACTACAGGCCACAAACAAAGCATTACAATCAGGCGGCATATCGAAAAAGAAAGTCGTCGGGGCAGTAATGGTGGCTTAAGGCCCAAAATCTCCACTCACATACCAAACATCTCCACTCACATACCAAACACCTCTACCCATATACCAAACACATCCGCCCATATACCAAGCGCCTTCACTTACATATCAATCCTCATCTCCTAGATATTCCCAACCAGCCACTGTTTATCACACCTATAATTCCCAACTATCTCATTTCTAGTCACCTCCAACTTGCCAAAATTACCCAAGACCACAACCCAATTTTGACCTCAAACTACCCAGACAATACACCGCTATTGCTGAACCTATCGACCAACTATATGAAAGGTTGAAGGCTGATAGTTACATCACTCCTATTCCCGCTGTGGTAGTGGAAAACCCATCCCAATGGGTCAACCCAAACAAAAGCTGTGCATACCATTCCGGTATGGAGGAGCACACCATTGACGAGTGCCAAACATTGAAAGATAAAATCCAGACACTGATTGACAACAAGGTCATACAGGCAAAATAAGCTGCACCCAATGTCTGCAACAATCCTCTCCCGGATCATAAGGGCGATGGAATACATGTGATAGAGATAGTTGAAAAATGGGATCCTGAGGGGTCAATCGGGCTTATTCGAGAAGGTGATGACTTTAAACCCGCAGTAAAACTTACTCTTATTATAGTACAGACTCAGTCACCAGTCAAGGTTGAGGTGGCTGCATCGGTTCCATTTGAGGTAGAGGTAGCTCCAACTGCGGCCACCCCTGTTCCGTTTGAATTAGAAGTGGCCATACCTTTCATAGTGACAATATCAGCCATATCTCCTTTTGATTCAAAAGCAATACCCTGGGATTACGTTGCCAAAGCTAGGCGAAAAGGAAAGGCAAAGATGGAAGAATCCGATGCTGCACAAGGAATGACTAGGACCGGAAGAATCTATACACCTGAACACTTGGGAGGACAAAGTAAGGATGCCACTACCAAGCAGCATGTCATTGAAACAGGACCAGATGACCTTTAGAGGAAAGTACAGGCCAGGGAATACTCTGGCATTGATCATTTGAACAAAATTCCAGCTCATATATTCATCCTATCACTGTTGCGAAATTCAGAGGCACACAAGAATGTTTTGATGAAGGTGTTAAGTGAAGCTTACATACCCAACCATATCACTTACGGAGAGATGGCCAACATGGTAGGACAGGTGCTGGAAAGTCATAAGATAATCTTCCACAAGATGAACTACCGCCTGAAGGGTTGAATCATAATCGCGTATTGCATATCACAGTACAATTTGAAGACAAATTCATTGCCAGAGTTCTAATCGATGGAGGTTCAAGCCTCAACATTTGTCCGTTGGATACTCTAAAAAGATTGGGCAAAGGTTTCCATGAAATACGAGTAGGAAGCATGAACGTGAAAGCCTTTGATTGGTCTCAACGGGCCATGATTGGGGAGATTAATCTTTTTCTGCAGATGGGGCCAACTTGGTTCAACGTTGAATTCCAAGTGCTTGACATATCAGCTTCATACAATCTTCTGTTGGGCCGACCTTGGATACATACCACTGGGACTGTGGCTTCCACACTACACCAGGTCGTAAAGTTTGAATGGAACCATCAGGAGGTGATCATTCACGGGGACGGGAGTAATCCCATTTACACCAGTCAAACCATCTCGGTTATCGAGAACAGAAGAAGGCTAGGAGGGGAAACCTATCATCACATCAAACATGTCAATGCCGTTGAGAAAGACAAATGGTAGAGTAACAAAATAGAAAGCATATTAGCATGGTCTTGGTATGAACACGACAAAGGGCTTGGGAAGAATCTCCAAGGCATCACCAAACCAATACAGTTGAAACGTCATGGTACTACCTTCGGGCTCGGATACCAGTATACATGGAAAGAGTATGATGATTGGTCGCCTCCAGGACGTGGACCTTATTACCCGCTCGAGCAACCAGTGCCACATCTGGGTCAGACTTTTCACCAAGCTGATACAATATAGGGAACTGCAAAAGAAGAAGCATTAGCTGGGGTGAGGAATCTATTCCTAGAGGATGAAGACATGGATTGCAGTGTGATAATTGAAGAAGAGGAGGAAGAAGGCCTCACTATTTAGGAACTGGACTGCTACACCATCCCAGGCCCGCCGAGTCCCTGGATAGCTTAGCAATCAACTTAATTTTATTTCTATAGCCATGCTAGGCATCTAAGATATTTTCAGTAATTTTGTTTTAAAGACTCACTTGTTTCAAAATAATTGCTTGATTCATCGAGCGTACTTGTTTTGGATATTTTCAGTTTTAATCAATACATTGCTATTTACTATTCATTACTATCTTCCACACTTTTCTTTCTACAATGTTATTATTACTTTTCTTGATGAACCGATGACTGTGACATGTAATGAGGAAATGCAATATAAGGATAGTGACTCGGATGAAGAAGATGAAATACCCGAGGAAGGTTGAAAACTTTGAGAATAAGCCTAAGTCCAACTTGGACGAAACCGAAGCAGTAAATTTGGGAGACGCCGAAACCATCAAGGAGACTCGCATCAGCATTCACCTATCGCCGATAGAGAAAGAAGAATACATTCATTTCTTAAAGGAATATGAGGACATATTTACATGGTCATATGATGACATGACTGGTTTGAGCACGTCCATAGTGGCTCACAAGCTGCCTACCAATCCCATGTGTCCGCCGGTGAAGCAGAAACTCAAAAAATTCAAACCAGATATGAGCCTGAAAATCAAGGAGGAAGTTACTAAGTAGATCAAAGCCAAAGTCCTCAGGGTGGTTGAATACCCCAACATTGTACCAGTTCCGAAGAAAGATGGGAAAGTTAGAGTATGTGTCGACTATCGAGACTTAAACAGAGCAAGTTCCAAGGACGACTTCCCACTGCCAAATATACACATCGTGATCGACAATTGCGCCAAGCATGAGCTCTAATCCTTTGTATATTGCTTTGCGGGTTATCACCAGATCTGGATGGATGAAGAAGACGCAGAGAAAATAGCTTTTATTACACCATATGGGGTATACTGCTACAAGATGGTGCCATTCGGTCTAAAGAACACTGGGCTACTTACATGAGATCCATGAAAACTATCTTCCATGATATGATACATAAAGAAATAGAGGTGTATGTGGATGACGTCATTATCAAATCCAAGAGGGCCATAGATCACATAGCAGACTTAAGAAAGTTCTTTGACAGGTTAAGGAGGTACAACTTAAGATTAAACCCCGTAAAATATGCATTCGGGGTTCCCACAGGAAATTTATTGGGATTTATTGTCAGCCGCTGAGGGATCGAGCTAGACCCATCCAAAGTTAAGGCTATTCAGGAGTTACCACCACCTAGGAGCAAAAAGGACGTGATGAGCTTCCTAGGACATCTCAACTATATCAGTCGCTTCATAGCACAGTCCACGGTTATATGTGAACCCATCTTTAAGATGTTGAGGAAAGATGCCGAAATGAGTTGGACCGAAGATTGTCAAAAATTGTTCGACAAAATTAAGGAGTACCTGTCCACACCACCGATATTGGTCCTGCCAGAGCCAGCTAGGCCCTTGCTACTCTACCTTGTAGTACTAGACGGAGCCTTTGGCTGCATTCTGGGGCAGCATGACGAGACAGGGCAAAAGGAGCAAGCCATATACTACTTGAGTAAGAAGTTCACACCTTACGAAGCATGATATTCTCTACTGGAACGCACTTGCTGCACTTTGACCTAGACAGCTCAGAAATTGAGGCATTACTTCTGTGCCTAGACAATATACCTCATATCAAGGATGGATCCCTTGAAATATATCTTTTAGAAACCCATCCCCACTGGCAAGCTTGCTAAGTGGAAAATCTTGTTGAGCGAATTCGACATTATTTATGTGACTCCGAAAGCAGTCAAGGGACAGGCACTGACAGATCATCGTGCTGAGAATCCCGTGGAAGGAGAATATGAACCCCTAAAAATGTATTTTCCTGATGAATAAGTATCATTCATAGGAGAGGACATTACTGAAGCTTACGATGGTTGGAGGATGTTCTTTGATGGAGCTGCGAACTTCAAAGGAGTGGGCATTGGAGCAGTTCTAGTATCAAAAATAGGTCAACATTATTCGGTATCTGCTAAACTCAGATTTCCCTACACTAACAACATGGAAGAGTATGAAGCCTGCATACTAGGGCTCAACATAGCAATCAATATGAATATTCAGGAGCTGTTGGTAATCGGTGATTCAGATCTGCTTATGCACCAGGTACAATGAGAATGGGCTACCAAGAATTCCAAGATATTGTCGTATTTGCACCATGTACATGAATTGAGAAAGAGGTTCACGAAGATAGAGTTTCGGCATGTTCCCAGAATTCAGAATGAGTTTGCCGATGCATTGACTACCTTGTCATCCATGATACAGCATCCCGACAACAACTTCATCGATCCATCCTAGTAAGGATCCATAGTCAGCCGGCGTATTGTGCCCATGTTGAAAAAGAAACAGACGGGAAGCCTTGGTTTCAAGATATCAAAGAATATTTGGCAAAAGGGAAATATCCGGAGCATGCAAACTATACTCAGAAACGCATACTTCGGAGGTTATCCAATCACTTCTTCCACAAGGGGAGGAAACTTGTATAGAAGAACTCCTAATTTGGGATGGCTAAGATGTGTCGACGCAAAAGAGGCTTCTAAGCTACTTGAGGAGATACATGCTAGGACCTGCGGCCCGCATATGAATGGTTTTGTCTTGGCCAAGAAAATACTTAGGGCTGGTTATTTTTTGGATGACCATGGAGACAGATTTCGTCCAGTATGTTCGAAAATGCTACCAATGTCAAGTACATGCCGATATGATAAAAGTTCCGCCAAATGAGCTCAATGCCACAAGCTTACCTTGGCCATTCGCTGCCTGGGGAATGGATGTCATTGGTCTGATCGAGCCTACTGCTTCCAACGGGCACAGGTTTATTCAGTAGCCATCCACTACTTCACAAAATGTGTAAAGGCTACATCCTACAAAGCTGTAACCAAGAAAGTCATCGCAGACTTTGTCAAGGATCGTATTGTTTACCGATTCAGAGTTCCCGAGTCCATTGTCAATGACAATGCCGCCAATCTCAATAGTGATCTAATGAAAGCCATGAGTGAAACTTTCAAAATCAAGCACAAGAACTCCACAGCATACTAACCTCAGATGAATGGAGCCGTAGAAGCCGCCAACAAAAATATCAAGAAGATACTAAAGAAGATGGTAGAAAACCACAAACAATGGCACGAGAAGCTTTGTTGGGATACCGCAATACAGTTTACACATCAACCGGGGCAACTCCCTACATGCTGGTTTATGGTACCGAAGTTGTCATCCCAGTCGAGGTAGAGGTTCCTTCTTTAAGGATCATACAGGAAGCCAAACTCAGCGATGCGGAATGGATAAGGAGCCGCTATGAGCAATTGGCCCTTATAGATGGAAAAAGAATGAATGCAGTATGTCACGGTTAGTTTTATCAGAATAGAATATCCGGAGCTTTCAACAAAAGGGTCAAACCAAGGCAATTTTCACCAGGACAGTTGGTACTGAAGAAAATCTTCCCGCATCAAGGTGAAGCCAAAGGGAAATTCTCTCCCAACTGACAGGTCCCTACATGGTTCACAGGGTGCTAACAGGAGGAGCACTCATTGTGAACACCTAATTTTTGACCGCACTCAAATTTTATACGAGTTTAGTGTAAATATTTCTTTTAGGTCTAATCTTAATATTTTAAAAAAAATTTATCTTACTTTTAATATGTTTTACTTTAGAAAAAAGGGGAACCAAGAAAAGTTAAAATAAAATAAATAATAAACTAACGGAAGAACAAGAATCAGTAAATTAAGAAAGATACAAAATAATATCCCTTTTACCCATGATCTCTTCAACCGCCCCACGATTTCTCCTCCTAACTCCCATTTTTCCACTTCCTCATGTTAATGATTTTTCCACTTCCTCATATTAGTGACTTTTCCACTTCCTCATATTAGTGACTTCCCCACTTCCTCATGTTAGTGGTCATGTCCCAATCTCTACTTCCTCATGTTAGTGCTCACTCCCTCACGTCTCACATCATGCGCACACACACAATCACTGGCACACACACACGATCTTACACAAAAACACACATACACATCTATATAATACACTTCACAAATAAAAAGAAGAAAAAAGAGAGAAAAAAAATAATTCAAGTAAGAAGAAACGAGAGGAGAAGTTCAAAACACAGACGAAAAAAGGGATGGCTTCTTCTTAAAGGAGACAGGGGGTATACACTCGATATACAGTCACTATACATTCTATATACACTAGAGATACTCTCGATATACACTGGATATACACGGGCAGCCATTGAAAAATACAAGGTCATGAACCCCACCCTAGACGACCACTAGTTCGTCTTCTTCGTCCTCACTGTTGGAAACAGATACATACACACACACACAACAAAAGAAAGAACAGGAATTCGTGGACTTCAGTTAGTTCGTGAAACTCCGGCAACCTCCATTAACGCCGACGAAATCGCATTTTTGTCTCTCTCCACTGTTCTCCTCTCATTTTTCAGTTATTTTAGTGGCTTTGTTCTACAAAATCAGATCCGGCTGTTTTTTTTATAAAAAAAATTCCGACGAGGTTCCGTTGAGGTCCGAGCTCCCGTCCGTTTGAGTTCCTGTCATGGTTGCGGTGTCGATTTTGTTTGTGTAATTGCTGAATGCTTTGAGGAATTGAAACTTCATTTTTCAGGTGCAATTCTTACTTCTTCTTATGTTTCTCTAATGGTAATGGTGTGGATTCATTTTGAGTTTATTTTGCAAGTATTATTTTCTGTTTGATTTACAAAAAAGTAAGGAAACATGATTAATTTGGTTATAAGGAGAAGAAAACGGTACTGCCCGTCATTTTGATAATAGAAAACCATCCAATTTTCAGTTAAAGATTATATTCATTAATTCATATAAAGTAATTGTTAATATATAAATTTTGTAATATTGTAATAAGTGTCATTTGGAAGACGTATACATATTGTAATGACACTTATTTGTGACCTTTTTGATTAATGATATACGCAGGAGACAAGAACTTTTCCCAACAGAAAGCTCTTAATTTTCTATAATGTTTAGCATCTTTCCATCCTTCAAGTGCTTTAAGAAGTGCAATATGTGATTTTTACACTGTTTCATCTTCACAAAAAAAATTCTATAATAATCTTCCACGAGTTATGTTTTGATAATTACTTGGACTGGAGGATATGTAGTTTCTGTAATTTAGTTAGTCATTGCAGTTGAATTAGCAATTATCGTGATAGTGTACACGCTCGCGTGACATGATCATGATTCTAATAATCAATTCGGAGTATGCCTTCGAGCATCTTCGATCAAACTTTTGTTAATAATAAAAATGGGTTTCCATGGGCTATTAATTAATTTTAGTTTATATAGCTTGAGGTGTGCCATTCACAATTTTATCATTTGTGGCCCCCGTAATAACTTCACGACTTAGATATAAAATGACAAATGTTTGTAGCATGCTTTAGGCATGATTAATAAATAAACCATCGTGATTGTGTACACGTTCGCGTGATATAATTATGATTCTAAAATAAATTAAGGTATGTGTTCGCGCAACTTCGGCAAAACTTTCTTAATAATTAATATAGCGTGATTAATTGTTAAAATAAAAACACAACTTCCTTTTGTTAAAATAAGTGAGGTGTGTCATGCCAAACAAAATGTATAATTCATGGCACTCGTAAGATTAGATTAAGAACTAACACTTATAGAAAATGTTTGAGGTGTGCCATAAATAAATTAAATCATCCATGGCCCTCACAAATATTGCTTTTAAAAATTTGAACAATCGTAATTTGTTTTAGGCCCGATTTAGATTAGTATTGCGATTATATATACTTTCGCGTAATATGATTGCAAATTTTACTCTTAAAAGACTCGAGGGATGCGTTCCCGCACCTTCAACCAAATTTTCCTAATGAATCAACAAAGCGTTATTTATTGTGGACACGTTCGCGTGACATGATTTTTGATGTGCCAAAGGAAAAGAGTATACGTACGCGTAACTCAATTCTTTAATTACGAATAAATCAAGTGATTTAAATGTGGTAAAAAGATAATTGCACATAGGTTCTAAAATAAGTAATTAGACAATTTAAGTCGAGTATAAATTGGTAAGAGACCGTGCTAGAACCACAGAACCCGGGAATGCCTAACACCTTCTCCCGGGTTGACATAATTCCTTACTTAGAATTTCTGGTTCGCAGACTTCAAAAAGGAAAGTCGAAATTTCCTCGATTTGGGATTTAAAATAAACCGGTGACTTGGGACACCATTTAAAATATTCCAAGTGACGACTCTAGAATTAAATAAATAATCTCATTTCGAATAATGTCACTTAAATTGGAAAAACTCCCTTATACCCCTCAGGTGTGTAAAAAGGAGGTGTGACAGCTCTGGTCGACTCTGCTGGGGACAAGAACCCAGAATTTCTGGTTCAGGGTTCAAGAATTCGAGCTTACAGTAACTGTTATATTTGGCTTTATTATTTTTTCATGTTTGTGCTTAATGTGCGAAATATTGCTTTTTACCGCTTTGATATTATCTGAATTGTATATATAAACTATTACGAAACCCTTCTTCTTTCTGAGTCTTCTGAATTTATGGTGCACACGTGCGCGTGGCCCACCTTTCTGTTAGAGGTCATACCAAATAGAACGAAGTTGGTCCAAGTAACTAGGCCGGGTAGACTTTCGTGCTCCCGGTATGTTACCCCCACTTCGGCTCGAGCTGTCCGCTTGGGAAAGCCAAGTCTAGAACAGTATACCCCAGGTTTTACACTTAGAATAACTCAGCTTCATGCCGGATCCCTAGTAGGAACGTTTGTTTGCATCATGTGCATTTGACTTCGGAGACTCAACACAGGGGTTGGGTCTGTCTAGGGCAGGTGTACCCTGAAATGAAAAGACCATCCTGATGCATCTTACTTGTGCATTCATTTGTTTCGGATTTTCATGTTGACCAACTTATAGGAAAAGTTAGAAAATGAAAATCAAGGTGAGGACCAAGAAAGAAAATTGGCTATTTTTCGAAAAAGAAAAAACAATTTCCAAAATATTTTAAAATTCTTTCGAAATTTTGAAAAAACAAAAGAAGGAAATTTTGTGTTTCTTTTAAAAATAGTTTTATTATTACGAACTACGTAAGTTTGATTCTCGCCGGATGTGAGATACGTAGGCAACCCACATCGGGCCCAGCTATAAAAAAAAGAAAGAGAAATAGATAATAAATAAATAAAAATGTGGGTACATAAATGTCGTTGTGTTGTCATAAGTAAGGCGATGCCATTCTTGTCCAAAATATGCTGAATGTCCCCAAAAGGGCGTCGGAAGGTTGTTTTTGCAAGAACAGCCGCCTTTGGTCGTTTTTTTTAAAAAAAATATATAAATAAATTAAAAAAAATTGCCGGTTAGCAAACACAACCTTTAAATCTTCTTCATCGAAGTGTTTTTTTTTATGATTTTTTTTTTCAAAATGAGTCTTGATTTTTGTTTTTAAAATTAAAATCACTCGCAAGTACAAAATGAGCACCATCCAAAACCCACCGTTCACAGATGTAGATGAGTTTCTATTTCGGCTTCAGATGTGGTGGTATGAAATAGGAGGATATGGTCAGAAATGGGTTATTAAGTATTTGGGAGCTCTCACAGATATTATGAAAGTTAAACCACGCGATGATTTGATTACAACACTAGTGACTTTTTGGGACCCTGTTTACAATGTCTTTCGCTTCTCTGATTTCGAGCTTACTCCCACATTAGAAGAAATAGCTGGATATTCCGGTTTTGGCGGATATTTGAGAAACCAGAATCTTATATTCCCAAAGACTCCCTCAGTACACCCATTCTTTGTTCTTCTGAATATCAGTAATCAAATCAGAAAAAGCAACGTTGTCAAATGGTGTTGTTATTTCAACTTCCTATATTCAAGGTTCGGAAAGCCGGATGGATTTGAAATTCATGAAAAGGGCCTTACTAACAAACAAAACAAGGACACCTGGCAGATTCACCGTCGCTTCGCTTTCATGGTGGCTTTTCTAGGAATCTTGGTCTTCCCAAACAAAGAGCGGACAATTAATATTCGCATAGCCAGAGTCGTACAAGTCCTCACTACCAAAGAACATCACACTCTTGCCCCGATCATTCTCTCAGACATTTATTGGGCGTTGACTTTGTGTAAATCCGGGGCAAAATTCTTCGAAGGGTGCAATATTTTGTTGCAAATGTGGTTGACTGAACATCTCCGACATCACCCCAAGTTCATGCAGTATGGTCCGAGCAAGGACAATTTTATTGAGAGTTATGAAGAAAGAATAAAAGATTATAAATCTCCAGAAGGGGTGGAAGCCTGGATATCCCATTTAAGATCTTTAATGGCAAGTCAAATAGAGTGGACTTTGGGATGACTCCCGGTAAGAGAGGTGATACACATGTCAACCTTAAAGAGTTATTTGCTGCTGTTGGGTTTAAGAAGTGTCCAGCCGTATGCGCCACAGAGAGTTCTAAGACAGCTAGGGAGATACCAAGTGGTGCCTGATGATGAAGATTTGAGTGTGCAAGTGATTGAGCTACACCCCGAAGCCACTCTCCATGAGGCTTTAATCCAGCGGATTTGGAATGGTTGTCGATACTTGAAAGATGATACCCAAGTTTCAGATCCTGCGAAAGGCGAGATAAATCCAGGTTATGCTAGGTGATTTGAGAAAAGATCCCGTGTGGATGATGCACCAGAACCTGATCCTAGAAGGCCCATAAAAAGACCGCATGTTCAAGCCTTTGATGATAAAATTCAAGAACGGTTGGCTTGGAGTGAAAAGGAAAAGGGGTACAAAGCAACTATTCATGCCTTAGAAGAAAGCTTGAGGAACCTCAATTTGGAGAAAGACTTACAAGCACAAGAAGTAGAAGGTGAAAAAAAGAGTCTGATTAGCGAGAATAAAACTCTCCGCGCTCAGTTTCAACAGATGAAGAAAGCCTCTGAAGCGCCAGTGAGAAGTTGGAAAGATCAGAAAATCATTGCCAATCTGATGGAAAAAATACAAGATTATGACTCCATCTTGACAAAGACTGAAAAAGCGTTAGACAAAGCTAAGGAAAAAATCATACAGTTAAATGAGGAGGCCAAATCTAGTAAGGAACGCCAAGTAATGAGATGTGAAGAAGAAATGGCTCAATTCAAGAGAGGGAAGGACCATTGGATACATTCAGAAGCTTAACTCTATGCACAATTGGAAGAAATAAGAAGGTACAATAGAGAACATCAGCACGCAGATATTGATAGGGAGAGAGCACAGGCAAAACTCGATCAGGACAGACTTCGGGCTCAATTGGAGTCGGCTTTAGATCGAGAAGGCCACATAAGAGATATAGCCACCACTCGCCAACAACAGTTACAAAACCAAGACCAGAATCTCCAGGACTTCAGAGCATAAATCCATGATTTGGCTATTTACACCTCTCAAAGTTATGTGAACTGCCAAGGGATGGATTATGAGAGGTTTCTAGAGCATGCACCTACTTTTGCCCGTCATCTTGCAATGGAGTTAGAGAGGATGTACCGTACACTAGGAGGTCAGTCGGGTCAAACCCCACCGTGAGCAGATGTTCCAGTGATTAAAAGCAAAAGATTGTGGAGTGAAGCATGGTCATATTTGTTGGAACTTTTCATATAATAGTCATGTTTTAGTTTAAGTCCATGTTGAGTCTTTTAAACCATTTTTTTAAAGTATTGTCCAAATGTAATGTCATTTTTGTCTTTGTACTGTTTCGTTTGTTAAAATAAATAAAAGTAATAATAATTGTTTCCGCCAGAACTACGCTCGGTCTGATTCATGCGGGGTCATGATACGTAGGCAATCTCCATAGGATTCCACCACAACCAAAAGAAAAGAATAAAATGAATAAAGGGGGAGAGGAATAAAAGATAGGCGTGAGTGACAATAAAAGGGAAAGGTCAGGAAAAGCTGGGATGACACAAGCAACCAAGCAAATACATGGTAGAAATGACTAATTGCCTAGGTGCATTGCATCCCTATGTATGGTTGTTTATTTGTTAAAACTCTAATCACTAAAAAGTTTGGTTGTTGTTATCAGAATTCAAGCAGTTAGTACACCTAAGCATACTTGCAACCCACCCCTACCAAACCAGATTCAAAGGAGAAATAATCACGTCTATCCCAGATGTAGACACCAGTGTCATTGAAGGAGAAGAGTTGGACGTTAACGCCATAAAAGAAGAGATGTACAAATTAAAACAATAAATGGCCGAAATGTATCAGGCTTGGGCTAAAGGACAACCGCCATCCGCCTACCTGGCTAACCCTACCTTCACTCCACCATCGGCTCAAACTCAGGATCATCCTGCCACCGATCTATCCCCGAGCTTTCCCATTTACCAACACTACCTGGGCACCACTTCTCATACACCACAATCTCCACCCCCTAAACCGATTCCATACCCCCTCCACCAGTAACTCCTATCTTCGTAGCATCTCCACCAGCTACACTCCACAAATCTCCTAGCGAGCCTATGTTCCAGGACCAAGACAACCAATACTACCCCTCGGAGCCCACTTTCAAAGCTCCAGAAACCCTTTCCTATACTCCTCACTTTGACCTCCCGATAGAAGCTGATAAACCAGTCAAAAATACCTAACAAGAGGAGATGTTCAGGAAAGTTAAAAGCTTAGAACAATCATTCAGAGACATGCAGGGTTGGGAGGGCAAGTCAGCGTGGCCTACAAGGACCTATGTCTGTTCCCGAATGTGCAATTACCGGCAGGTTTCAAGATGCCCAAGTTCGATCTATACAACAGGCACGGCGATCCAGTAGCCCACTTGAGGGGTTTTTGCAGCAAGATGAGGGGAGCTGGAGGAAAAGATGAATTGTTAATGGCTTACTTCAGTCATAGTTTGAGTGGATCAGCATTGGAATGGTATACCCGCCAAGACCATGGGAGATGGTACACATGGGATGATCTGGCGCAAGCATTTGCTTGTCACTTCCAATACAATCTTGAGATTATTCTAGATCGACTGTCCTTGACTAAACTTGAGAAGAAGCACAGTGAAAGCTTCAAAGAATATGGTTTCAGATGGAGGGAGCAAGCAGCAAGAGTAGATCCCCCAATGAAGGAAAGTGAGATGGTAGATTACTTCCTACAGGCTTTGGAACCTACTTACTATGGCCATTTGGTCTCAGCTGTGGGAAAGTCATTCAACGAAGTAGTAAATATGGGGGGCATGGTAGAAGAAGGCCTCAAGTTGAATAAAATCATGAGCTATTCGGCTATCAAAGCGACTACTCAGGCTATTCAGGGCGACATAGGAGGGATTGGGAAGAAGAAAAGAGAGGAAACAGCAATGGTTGATTCAGGAACTTGGTAAGGATCCAGAGGTTTACCTTACCACTATAATCAACCTCGACCCCACCAATAAACTTAACACCACAATCCACCCCAACACTACTATCCCCCACCAGAACCTCATTTTTCCGTCCACCATGCACAAGCATACAACCAACCTCCTGCCCACACTCAGTGGCGTGCTTCTGTCCTACCAAATACTTATCCACATCCACGAGCCTACAAAAACACTCCCGGACCAAGTTTCAGGCCTAGTCAAGCATTCAAGGGTGAAAGGTTACAGAAAAAGAAAACCTTTACTCCGTTGGGAGAATCATACACTAGTCTGTTCCACAGGCTAAAACAGCTAGATATGCTAAAGCCAATACAGTCCAAATAGCCAAATCCTCCTCCAAAGAATCTTGACTATACTGTCAGCTGTGAGTATTGTTCTGGTACTCCAGGTCATGATACAGAAAAGTGCTGGCACTTGAAAAGTGCGATACAGGAGCTTATTGATACCAATAGAATTGAAGTTCAAGCTCCCGAAGCACCCAATATCAACAGGAATCCGATGCCAGCCCATCAGGAGGCAAATATGATCAAACTAGTGCATGCGGAGGGAGAACCCAAGAAGCCATCACAGACCATCATGATGATTCGGTCTAGTGGAGTCAAGACAGATGAACAATTAGCAGATGAGAAGTTGGTGCTCAAGCAGAGCAAAAAGAGTGTTGAGCCATCTGTGGCAGTTAAGAAGGGGTCTTTAAGCAAAGTTGCGACGAAATAGGAAGGGGCGAAGGTGATTGTACAAGGAGCGGCCAGCAAACCCGTCATAATCGTGGAAGGTGCTCATGCAGACCATGTTATCATCAAGATGGTAACCCAGTTACCAATAATCAATAGCAAGGCTATTCTATGGAATTACGAATGGGTAACAGTGATGTACAAGGGGATGGAAGTCAAAGAAGAAATCTGTGAAGTACAGGGTTTGACTCGCTCGGGAAGGTGTTTTACTCTCGAGGAGTTAAGAAGAGCTAAACATAATCCAGCACTAGTAAAGAAAGCCGTAACTGAAGAAGAAGCAGAAGAATTTTTGAGGAAGATGAAGTTACAGGACTACTCTATCGTGGAACAATTAAGAAAGACGCCTGCTCAAATTTCCATATTGTCATTATTAATCCATTCGGATGAGCACCGTTAAGCTTTAATGAAGATTTTGAATGAGGCGCACGTTCCCGATAACATCTCCGTGAATCACTTGGAAAAAATAGCCAACAAAATCTTTGAAGCAAACAGAGTCACGTTTTCTGATGATGAATTGCCTGTAGAAGGTACTGAGTACAACAGAGCTCTTTACCTCACATTAAAACATGAGAACTCTGTGGTGACCCGGGCATTGGTTGATAGCAGGTCAAGCGCAAACATCTGTCCTCTCTCGACTCTAAGCAAGTTGAAAATAAAAGATGAGAGGATCCATAAGAACAGTATTTGTGTGCGGGGATTTGACGGCGGAAGTAAAGATTCAGTTGGGGACATAGTGCTAGAGCTGACGATAGGGCCAGTTGAGTTCACAATGGAGTTTCAGGTGCTGGATATAGTTGTTTCCTATAATTTACTGTTGGGTCGACCATGGATCCATGCCGCTAAAGCAGTCCCATCAACACTACACCAGGTAGTCAAATTTTAACGGGATAGACAAGAAATAGTTATGCATGGGGAAGACAGTTTATGTGCTCGCAGCAATGCCATTGTACCAGTCATTGAAGTGGAAGATGACCAGGGACCATGGGTTTACCAGATTTCTGACACGATGTTGGTAGAGAAAGTTCCGGAGGGAAAATACATTCCAAATCCAAAGATAATTGCCGCATCAGTCATGGTAGCCTATGAGATGTTGAAGAATGGTTTTGTACTCGGTAAAGGTTTGGGCTCATCTTTGCAAGGCATCATACAGCCGGTGTCTCTTCCTGAAAACATGGGAACATTTGGTTTGGGATTCAAGCCCACTGCCACAAACATAAGAAAGGCCGGAAAGCTAAAACAAAAGGCATGGGTCCTTTCAAAGCCAGTCCCACGTCTTTCCAAATCATTTGTCAAGTCCGGTACCAGAAGTCGCCCAATAATAGCAATTCCCAGTTCTGTGACTGATCCTAACAAGGAGTTAATTGAAAGATTTGAGAAGTTGTTCGACAGTGTGAACATGGTGGAAATTGGAGAGGGTTCTAGCAACGTGGAAGTGCAATTTGTCGGGCCAAAAACAAAGCTTAACAATTGGAAGGCTACTCCTCTCCCCACTCGGAAGGAGTCTTGGTTATTCCAGGGTTGTAATCTAGATTTTTTATCTTTCAGTCTGTTTGAAGTGTGCAAACCTTGTTATCTTTCATCATTTAAAGAAATGCGGTTTCCCTTTCTTTATCATTCCTGATAGTTTTTCTTTTGTTTTCTTTTCTTTTCTGTACAGTTCTTTTTACTCTGGTTCTATGCATGATGAATCCTTAGCCCAGTCTTAAAAATCAATCTGATTCTAAAGTAATAGTTCAAGAAGTAGATTGTGACTATAAATCAGAATATGATGAAGATGAAGCCTTCGAAGAGATCAGTAAGGAGTTAATTATCTTCGAAGAAAAACCCAAACTCAACCTAAATGAAACAGAAACTGTCAATTTTGGGGACACAGATAATGTCAGAGAGACTAAAATAAGTGTCCATCTCGAGCCAAAGATCCGGGAAGAGTTAATCAAAGCACTCATCGAATACAAAGATGTTTTTGCATGGTAGTATGCCGACATGCCGGGTTTGAGCACTGATTTAGTGGTCCACAAATTGCCCACTGATCCAGCGTTTCCTCCCGTCAAGCAAAGGTTGAGGAAATTCAAAACTGATATGAGTGTGAAGATTAAAGAAGAAATCACCAAGCAGTTGGATGCAAAGGTTATTCGGGTCACTCGATATCCTGTTTGGTTGGCTAATGTCGTACCTGTGTCAAAGAAGGACGACAAGATCAGAGTATGCATCGATTACTGCAATCTCAACAAAGCAAGTCCGAAGGATAACTTCCCACTACCCAATATCCACATTTTGATCGATAATTGTGCCAAACATGAGATTGGATATTTTGTGGATTGTTATGCAGGGTATCATCAGATTCTAATGGATGAAGAAGATGCAGAAAACACGGCATTCATCACACCATGGGGAACTTACTGCTACCGGGTAATGCCATTTGGTTTGAAGAACGTTGGGGCAACTTACATGAGAGCGATGACTACTGTGTTTCATGATATGATACACAAGGAGATTGAGGTATACGTGGATGATGTGATCATAAAATCAAAGCATCAGGCCGACCACGTTGGGAATTTGAGGAAATTCTTCCTGAGGCTTCGCAGGTACAACCTCAAGCTTAACCTTGCCAAGTGCGCATTTGGTGTTCCATCTGGAAAGCTGTTGGGATTCATAGTCATCCGGCGAGGCATCGAGTTGGACCCATCAAATATCAAAGCCATCCAAGAATTTCCACCTCCGAGGAACAAGACTGAAGTGATGAGTCTGTTAGGGAGGTTGAGCTACATCAGCAGGTTTATTGCTCAGCTCACAATAACTTGTGAGCCTATTTTCAAATTGCTGAAGAAGGATGTTGCGGTCAAATGGACTAATGAGTGTCAAGAAGAATTTGATAAGATAAAAGGATACTTGTCAAACCCACCTGTGCTGGTTCCGCCAGAACCAGGGAGACCTTTGATTCTTTACTTGATAGTCTTGGAAAATTCATTTGGCTGTGTACTGGGGCATCATGACATTACCGGCAGAAAGGAACAGGCTATCTACTATCTTAGCAAGAAGTTCACGACTTATGAGGTTAAGTACACTCATCTGGAAAGGACATGTTGCGCCCTAACTTGGGTGGCTCAGAAATTAAAACATTATTTGTCATCCTACACTACTTACCTCATTTCGTGCTTTGATCCGTTGAAGTATATCTTTCAAAAGCCTATGCCGACAGGGAGACTTGCGAAGTGGCAGATATTTCTCACAGAGTTTGACATCATCTATGTGATTCAGACTGCGATGAAAGCCCAAGCATTGGCCGATCATTTAGCCAAAAACCCGGTCGATGAAGATTACGAGCCATTGAGGACTTATTTCCCCGATGAAGAAGTGATGCATATCGATGAACTGGAGCAAATTGAGAAACCGGGCTGGAAACTTTTCTTTGATGGGGCTGCCAACATGAAAGGAGTCGGAATAGGAGTTGTGCTTATTTCTGAAACAGGGCATCACTATCCTGTTACGGCTCAACTTCGGTTTTATTGCACCAACAATATGGCTGAGTATGAAGCCTGTATTTTGGGTCTAAGGCTAGCTACAGACATGGATATCCAGAAAGTCTTGGTCTCGGGAGACTCAGATCTTCTGGTACATCAAATTCAAGGTGAATGGGAAACACGAGATTTGAAGCTCATACCGTACCGACAATGCTTGCATGATCTTTGTCAACGGTTACGATCAGTGGAGTTCAGGCATATTCCAAGGATCTATAATGAGGTCGCTGATGCTTTAGCTACCCTGGCATCAATGTTGCACCATCCGGACAAAGCTTATGTCGATCCTCTGCATATTCAAGTCTGAGATCAGCATGCTTACTGTAACATGATTGAAGAAGAACTTGATGGCGAACCATGGTTCCACGATATCAAGGAGTACATCAGAATGGGGATATATCCAGTGCAAGCCACGGGGGATCAAAAGATAACAATTCGACGGTTGGCAAAATGGATTCTTCTTTAGTGGAGGAGTTTTGTATAAGAGAACACTAGACCTTGGATTATTAAGATGCATAGATGCTAGAAAAGCTACGACTGTCATGTCCGAAGTACATTCGGGAGTCTGCGGACCACATATGAGCGGATATGTGTTGGCAAAGAATATTCTCCGAGCAGGCTATTATTGGCTTACTATGGAGCGAGATTGTATCAATTTTGTGCGCAAATGTCATCAGTGCCAGATACACGGAGATTTGATTCATTCTCCACCATCGGAATTGCACACAATGTCGGCACCATGGCCCTTCGTTGCTTGGGGAATGGATGTCATTGGACCAATTTAGCCAGCAACATCCAATGGGCACATGTTCATTCTGGTAGCCATTGATTATTTCACCAAGTGGGTTGAGGCCAAAACTTTCAAATCGGTGACCAAGAAAGCAGTGGTCGATTTTGTTCACTCAAATATCATCTGTCGATTCGGAATCCCAAAGGTGATCATCACAGATAATGGTGCTAATCTTAACAGTAACTTGATGGAAGAGGTATGTCAACAGTTTAAGATTACACATCGCAATTCTACCCCATATCGTCCCAAGGCGAATGGAGCAGTCAAGGCAGCCAACAAAAACATAAAGAAGATACTTCGGAAAATGGTAGAAGGTTCGAGGCAATGGCACGAAAAATTACCATTTGCGTTGTTGGGATATCGCACTACTGTTCGTACTTCGGTAGGTGCAACTCCTTATTTGTTAGTATATGGCACTGAAGCAGTAATACCTGCAGAAGTTGAAATCCCTTCCCTTTTGATTGTCGCTGAGGCTACGATTGATGATGATGAGTGGGTCAAAACCCGTTTGGAGCAGTTGAACTTGATTGATGAAAAAAGATTGGCAGCAGTATGTCATGGCCAGTTATATCAAAAGAGAATGGCAAGAGCATACAACAAAAGGGTGCGTCCTCGAAAGTTTGAAGTGGGTTAGCAAGTGTTGAAACGTATCCTTCCACATCAGGTTGAAGCAAAAGGCAAGTTCGCCCCGAATTGGCAAGGGCCATTTATTGTAACCAGAGTATTGTCCAATGGTGATCTATGTTTAATAGATATCGAAGGAAAATACACAGACATGACCATCAATTCCGATGCAGTCAAGAGATATTATGTATGATTTCTTTGTTATAATTGTTGATTATTTGTACCGGGCATTGTTTCGAAGATTGAAATGACGAAGGCAATTCGTTCTGCTATCTAAACACTTTACCCTTTGTTCCCCCTTTTGATCTTTATTTATTTCTTTCATACCCCTCTTTTGGAATCAATAACGAAAAAGAGAGAGAAGAAAGAAAAAGTTAAAAAAAGTGAAAAGAGAAAGTATAACAACAAGGAAATTCAAGTGTGAACTACGTTTGACCTGATTCCTGTTAAGGATACGTAGGCAGCCTCACGGCTCGGTCATAGTAAAATAAAATATCAAAAGATCCCCAAGCAAGAAACTGGGGCAGAAGTTGTACTTGTAATAAGAAATGTGATTCCAAGAGTTGTAATTTTAAACCCATGTCAAATTGTTTTGAGCCTTTTATACCCTTTCTTTCTAACCTTATCCAAAAGCCCACATTACGGTCCAAAGAAAGACCTTCCGATCAGTCTTTGAGAAATGCCAAGTTGAGCAAATAGAGGTGATTAATATCAGGATAACACTCTGATCCAAGCAGGAAAAGTAATGAAAATGAGAAAATCTTATTGGTGAAAACCCTCATGGGCACCATGAGGCGACGAAAACTGAGAGAAAGTAAAAATGAGAGTCTTATCGGTGAAAACCTTCACGGGTACCATGAGGCGACGAAAGCTGAGAGAAAGTAAAAATAAGAGAGTCTTATCGGTGAAAACCTTCGCAGGCACCATAAGGCGATAAGGAATTGAGGAACAAACAAATGACAGAGGTTTGTCGGTGAAAACCCTTCAGGGCACTACAAGTCGAACAAGGTCCGTAAGTTGGCGGAAAGTAAAATTGGGTTGTGGAAATCTTGGAGAACAAAGTAAAACAATTGGAAAGGAGATTGGTTAAATAGACTGGGCTGATTAATCCAAAATGCATACCATGATCATTGGTGCTAGTGACTCGACTCAGATAAGTTCCTTTTTCCTATCTCCAACAGTCATCCAAATTTGGATTTTCTTCTTTATCTTAATTCTCAAAATCGTCGCATTTCATTGCTGTTAATTTTTACTCCTCTAAAGCTCTTCCAAGGTTAGCCTTGTTCCAACAAATAAGAAGGAATGTCAAAGTGTACTACCAGATTCAAAATTGCACATAGCAAAATACAGTTAGGACATGCTGGAGATAGTATGATGAAAAGTGGAACCTAGGGTGTAAGCAAAGGTTAAATTGGTGGAATGGTTCAGTAATGTCATGAGAGATGTATGGTTACGAATAAAAGGGTCAGAAATGAAAAACAACAGTTGGGGATCCTGCAGTTAAGGATCAGTCATGAGGTCAAAACAGTCCTTTCGACCAGTTCAAGGCAGTCTGTTGAAGCAAAGCATGGCAAAGAGAAAATCATCCCCAGCAAAAATGCCACAACTAACCACCACGTTTTAAACTGACAAAATTTTCTTTGATTTGAAACAGGGGCAAAGATGGAATTTATTTCAGGAAGCACCCTGTAAGGAAAACAAGTACCATGCAGGTTTGATCGTATAAATTCTCAGGACCCTCCTGGAAAATGGGACTTAGCTTTAATTCAAAACATTCATGAGTACAAGATCTAGCACAAACTCTACTTCGTGAAAATATAAGTTGGTTTGAATTTTTCATTTTTTTAAGACAAGACTCAATTCAAAACTTCAGGACCCTCCTGGAAAATGGGACCTAGGTTAAAATCCAAAAAAAAAAACATAAGTAGTGAATATAGGACAAATGTGCACCAAAAGAGATATAAGTTGGCTTCAAAGTTCGCATAAGAGTTTTCAAGACCCACCTGAATAATGGGACGTAACTTTAAGCATTCCATTAGATAAGTAAGTGTTGTTATAAGAGAGTACAATTTAGCCGTAAAATTGTCACTCTTAAGATAAGACTTGATTTTTGATTGTCAGGACCCTCCTGGATAATGGGATGTAGTTTAAAACTGGCTTGGATAACAAGATTTAGCATAAGACATACCTTCAGTAGATACAATTTAGCTTTAAAATTGTCGTTAATTAAGAGTTGTCAGGACCCTCCCGGATAATGGGGAGTAGTTTAAGACCTTCTTAGATAATAAAATTTAGCAGAAGTCATACCTTTAAAAGATATAGCTTAGATTTAAAATTGTCGTTTAGTTAAGAGTTGTCAGGACCCCCTGGATAATGGGACCTAGCTTTCAAATTCTTAGTAATATTTGGTAATATGATTCAGTTTAACACTCACAGATGCGCCCAGCTACCAAACTGGGGCAGAAAATTTTCTTTTGTTTTGTCTATTTTTGTTGAAGTCAGGTGCCCATCTGAAGAATAGGGAGAACAACACGGATGTTAAAGATAAG
The DNA here is from genome assembly GCF_000715075.1 of Nicotiana tabacum. NCBI lineage: Eukaryota > Viridiplantae > Streptophyta > Magnoliopsida > Solanales > Solanaceae > Nicotiana > Nicotiana tabacum. The sequence goes on from NC_134099.1 coordinate 129,608,377, forward strand.
AGCATGACCAAGTACTAGCAATCAGGCGTCCACCTGGAGAACAAGGAAAAACAGTTGAAATATCAGGCGCCCACCTGGAGAGCAAGGGAGTACAATTCAAGTTTCAACTTTCAAGTTCTTACTGATATTTGGTAACATGATTTAGTTTACACTCATATATATGCCCAGTTACCAAACTGGGGCAGAAATTTTTCTTTGTTTTTGTCTATTTTGTTGAAATCAGGCGCCCGCCTGGAGAGCAAGGGAATACAATTCAAGTTTCAGCAATCAAGCACCCACCTGGAGAGCAAGGGAATACAAATCAAGTTTCAGCAATCAGGCGCCCACCTAGAGAGAAAGGGAATACAATTCACGTTTCAGCAATCAGGCGCCCACCTGGAGAGCAAGGGAATACAATTCAAGTTTCAGCAATCAGGAGCCCACCTGGAGAGCATGGGAGTATAATTCAAGTTCAGCGGTCAGGCATCTACTTGGAGGAAAGGGAAAACATCTCAGATTACAATTAAAGTCAACAACAAAAGAAGTTCGCGGCAAGAATGCGAGTCAACAGTCCGAGCTGATCAACAAAAGTTAGTCACAATCCAAAAAAAAAGAGAGAGAAAGGCAAAAAGTGAATCCAAATGCAGAAGTTGATGAAAGATGTGAGCTTCTCAAGACATGGTTAAGGTGACAAGCACTACATGTCCGGTCTTGATCCGAAAATCTGAAGAAGAACGGGCTAGCACCTGCAACTAGCAAGCGTCAAGGTTCAAATCCAAAGTCTGCATGAAGAACCATTCAAGACTCAAGATCTAGCTTTAGAAGACTTATAGATAGGAATCTTGTAACTCATAGTTGATATTAGCTAGTTTTTTCCATGTTTTAATTTTTGATGTAACATCAGGATTGCGGATCGGAGCCTCGGACAGAACCTCACTCGACTCTCGAACATCACTTCATCACCTCATCCATTTCTGAACTACACGCGACCTAATTCCCTTATAACCCGGGATATGTAGGCTGTCCAAAACCAGGACTCGGTTGCACCTTTTCTTTTCTTTTTTCGTTTTTCCTCTTTTGAATACCGATATGGTCAAAATATTAGTCACATGGTTCACTTTATATTTGCCCGAAAACTCTTCGTGTTTCCGAGCAAAGAGGGGCAGCTGTGAACACCTAATTTTTGACCGCACTCAAATTTTATACTAGTTTAGTGTAAATATTTCTTTTAGGTCTAATCTTAATATTTTAAAAAAGTTTATCTTACTTTTAATATGTTTTACTATAGAAAAAAAGGGGTGCCAAGAAAAGTTAAAATAAAATAAATAATAAACTAACGGAAGAACAAGAATCAGTAAATTAAGAAAGATACAAAATAATATCCCTTTTACCCATGATCTCCTCAACCGCCCCACGATATCTCCTCAACCGCCCCACGATTTCTCCTCCTAACTCCCATTTTTTCACTTGCTCATGTTAGTGACTTTCCCACTTCCTCATATTAGTGACTTTTCCACTTTCTCATATTAGTGACTTCCCCACTTCCTCATGTTAGTGGTCATGTCCCAATCCCCACTTCCTCATGTTAGTGCTCACTCCCTCACAACTCACATCATGCGCACACACACAATCACTGGCACACACACACGATCTTACACAAAAATACACATACACATCTATATAATACACTTCACAAATAAAAAGAAGAAAAAAGAGAGAGAAAAAAATAATTCAAGTAAGAAGAAACGAGAGGAGAAGTTTAAAACACAGACGAAAAAAAAGGATGGCTTCTTCTTAAAGGAGACAGGGGGTATACACCCGATATACAATCACTATACATTCTATATACACTAGAGATACTCTCGATATACACTGGATATACACGGGCAGCCATTGAAAAATACAAGGTCATGAACCCCACCCCAGACGACCACTATTTCATCTTCTTCGTCCTCACTGTTGGAAACAGATACACACACACACACAACAAAAGAAAGAACAGGAATTCGTGGACTTCAGTTAGTTCGAGAAACTCCGGCGACCTCCATTAACGCCGACGAAATCACATTTTTGTCTCTCTCCACTGTTCTCCTCTCATTTTTCAGTTATTTTAGTGACTTTGTTCTACAAAATCAGATCCGGCCATTTTTTTTTAAAAAAATTCCGACGAGGTTCCGTCGAGGTCCGAGCTCCCGTCCGTTTGAGTTCCTGTCATGGTTGCAGTGTCAATTTTGTTTTTGTAACTGCTGAATGCTTTGAGGAATTGAAACTTCATTTTTCAGGTGCAATTCTTACTTCTTCTTATGTTTCTCTAATGGTAATGGTGTGGATTCATTTTGAGTTTATTTTGCAAGTATTATTTTCTGTTTGATTTACAAAAAAGTAAGGAAACATGATTAATTTGGTTATACGGAGAAGAAAACGGTACTGCCCGTCATTTTGATAATAGAAAACCATCCAATTTTCAGATAAGGATTATATTCATTAATTCATATGAAGTAATTGTTAATATATACATTTTGTAATATTGTAATAAGTGTCATTTGGAAGACGTATACATATTGTAATGACACTTATTTGTGACCTTTTTGATTAATGATATACGCATGAGACAAGAACTTTTCCCAACAGAAAGCTCTTTCTTTTCTATAATGTTTAGCATTTTTCCATCCTTCAAGTGCTTTAAGAAGTGCAATATGTGATTTTTACACAGTTTCATCTTCACAAAAGGAAATCTATAATAATCTTCCACGAGTTATGTTTTGATAATTACTTGGACTGGAGGATATGTAGTTTCTGTAATTTAGTTAGTCATTGCAGTTGAATTAGCAATTATCGTGATTGTGTACACGTTCGCGTGACATGATCATGATTCTAATAATCAATTCGGAGTATGCCTTCGCACAACTTCGATCAAACTTTTGTTAATAATAAAAATGGATTTCCATGGGCTATTAATTAATTTTAGTTTATATAGCTTGAGGTGTGACATTCTCAATTTTATCATTTGTGGCCCCCGTATTAACTTCACGACTTAGATATAAAATGACAAATGTTTGTAGCATGCTTTAGGCATGATTAATAAATAAACCATCGTGATTGTGTACACGTTCGCGTGATATAATTATGATTCTAAAATAAATTAAGGTATGTGTTCGCGCAACTTCGGCAAAACTTTCTTAATAATTAATATAGCGTGATTAATTGTTAAAATAAAAACGCAACTTCCTTTTGTTAAAATAAGTGAGGTGTGTCATGCCAAACAAAATTTATAATTCATGGCACTCGTAAGATTAGATTAAGAACTAACACTTATAGAAAATGTTTGAGGTGTGCCATAAATAAATTAAATCATCCATGGCCCTCACAAATATTGCTTTTAAAAATTTGAACAATCGTAATTTGCTTTAGGCCCGATTTAGATTAGTATTGCGATTATATATACTTTCGCGTAATATGATTGCAAATTTAACTCTTAAAAGACTCGAGGGATGCGTTCGCGCACCTTCAACCAAATTTTCCTAATGAATCAACGAAGCGTTATTAATTGTGGACACGTTCGCGTGACAAGATTTTTGACGTGCCAAAGGAAAAGAGTATACGTACGCGTAACTCAATTCTTTAATTACGAATAAATCAAGTGATTTAAATGCGGTAAAAAGATAATTGCACATAGGTTCTAAAATAAGTAATTAGACAATTTAAGTCGAGTATAAATTGGTAAGCGACCGTGCTAGAACCACGGAATCCGGGAATGTCTAACACCTTCTCCTGGGTTAACAGAATTCCTTACTTAGAATTTCTGATTCGCAGACTTCAAAAAGGAAAGTCGAAATTTCCTCGATTTGGGTTTTAAAATAAACCGGTGACTTGGGACACCATTTAAAATATTCAAAGTGGCGACTCTAGAATTAAGTAAATAATCTCATTTCGAATATTGTCACTTAAATTGGAAAAACTCCCTTATACCCCTCATGTGTGTAAAAAGGAGGTGTGACACTCATACTTGCAGAAATGGACGGATAAGTCAGGCCAAAACTAATCAATTCAGACGCAGTTAAGAGATACTATGTTTAGGTTGTTTACATTTCTTCATCAGATATATTGAACTACGCTTGACTTGATTCCCATTTAAGAGAGGATATGTAGGCAGCCCTGTTGGTTCGGTCATATCATAATAAAATTTTCATGACCCTAGACACCAGAAACTGGGGCAGAATTTTGAGAACTCTCAAAATTCCAGAGCAAGTCAGGCAACGCCATTGCATGCCAGAAAGTCAAAAATTGGTTAAGCAACTGGGGCAAAATTTTGAGAAAGGTTCTCAAAATTCCGAAGAAGGTTCAACAAGTTCGTTACTCGCAAACGGCCAAAGGATCATTTACCAAACTGGGACAGAATTTTGAGGTGGACCCTCAAAATTCTAACACGAGAAAGTTGCAATGTCTCTGAAATGTGTTACAGTCACTAGTTCATCTAAAATTACTTGATATTTAACCATGTTTCTAAAATAACTCTATTTTTCATCAATAATTGCATATTTTCGAAAACACTATTTCCGTAACAGCCAGGTGTTACCCAGGGAAACTCAAGCACGACATCCAAAACAGAGGAGCAAGGCTAGCAGACGAAGGCACGAACCAACTTCCCCTTACGAAACTTATAATTTTTCTTTGAGCGCAGGCACATCTGACGTAGCAGTAGCATTCACAAATATATATACACGGAGCAAAATCACTATCAATCGGGTCACCAGACACTGAATATATCTCCAGCTAAGAAATATTCTACTCTTATTTGCTACCTATTCTTTGCATGAGACTAAGCCCTGTCCCGAACCTTGCATGAGACTAAGCTCTATTTCCATCTTTCATGAGGCTAAGCCCTGCCTCCATATTTGCATGAGCCTAAGCCCTGCCTCCACATTTGCATAATGCCAAGCTCTGCCTTCCATTTTTATGGGACTAAGCCCTGTCCCACATCCTGTATGAGGCTAAGCCCTGCCTCCATATTTGCATGAGGCTAAGACCTGCCCCCATGTTTGCATAAGGCTAAGCTCTGCCTTCCATTTGCATGGGACTAATCCCTGTCCCGCATCTTGCATGAGGCTAAGCCCTGCCTCCATATTTGCATAAGGCTAAGCTCTGCCTTCCATTTGCATGGGACTAAGCCCTGTCCCGTATCCTGCATGAGACTAAGCCATGCCTCCATATTTGCATGAGGCTAAGCCCTGCCTCCATATTTGCATAAGGCTAAGCTCTCCCTTCCATTTGCATGGGACTAAGCCCTGTCTGGAACCTTGCATGAGGCTAAGCCCTGCCTCCATATTTGCATAAGGCTAAGCGTTTCCTTCCATCTACATGGGACTAAGCCCTATCCCGCATCGTGCATGAGACTAAGCTCTATCTCCATTTTCCATAAGTCTAAGCACTGCCTCCTCATGGGACTGAGCATTGTCCCTACTTATATAAATGTTGCTTTATTCCCACACTATCTATTTTCTCCTCTTTCAGGCTAAGCTCTGCCCTCAACCTCACAAGACTATAAGCCTTGTCTTATTAATTTTAGCATCATATTATTATATATCATGGGCAGAAATATCGCCAACTTGTCCAAAGGCGTTATTGTCTAAAGGCATCATCCTCATAGCCGGAAGACATCATGCCATGACCTGGGGATCTCTCAAATTTTCATATCATTATTCAAAGGCGTCATGGTTCGGAGGCACCATTTTCATGGCCCGAGAACATCATTTCATGGCCTGCTAATCTCCTATCTCACAATTCATGGCCCGGGACATCATAGTCTAAGGACGTCATCCGCACCATCCAAAGGCATTCTTTCATGGTCCAAAGGGAATTTGCATCACGATTAAATTTTCGCAGCAATCTACATACTTGCATGCATTGTATTTTGAGTTTGCAGGTGATCCTAGAGGCAACTATTTTCAAATAGGAGCAACCTTCGCTCCGGTTTTTGCTCACACCATTTTCACTTTACCACTCATGACCAATTCCCATCAATCGCCCACCTACTCTGCAATGTTCGGATATCTACCCTATAATCTGATACACTCTAGACCCATAATCATAACTCTATCCGACATTACCCTTTACAAAAGAACCTTCGCTGAAATTGGGTATCATTCCTATAACAACTACATCAGCTTCCGCTCGTCGTTGGATCCGGAACTACACATGGCCTGATTCTTGTAATACCAGGGATATGTAGGCAGCTCAAAGACCAGAGTTCGGCCTCTATTTTGTCTAAAAATATCTCATTCGATCAAAATTGGCTATCATTTCTTTACCCGAAAACTCTTTCATCCTTTTCGGATAAAGAGGGGCAGTTGTTGATACCCAATTTTTTCCTATAATATTTTTAAAGTGCATATATACTTTCAAAACTATGCATTAGCATCAATTGATATTTTTTCATAATTTCTATATTTTTAAATTAATTTTATCCTAGTATTTTATTAACATAAATAATTACAAATTGCATCACAAATGACTTTATAGCATTGCATGACTTAATATTGCTATTTATAGTTATATTAGGTTCAAATTATTTCACAAATGACCAGATTTATACCTTTTTGGTTACAATTGCAAAAATTTTGTAATTATAGCCCATGTGTACATTATTACATTATTTTTACAAAAATAGCTCATTGTACTTTTCTAAATATGTAGTTACTGTTTTAACATATTTCTATGCATGAAAATTATTTTTTAAATCTATTAATTATTTTATAAAATATTTTTTTATCAACTATTTGGGTATTTAACAAATAACCTTTTTAATTTCTCTAATTTTTCGGACCTAACCCTTTTAATACCAGCCCAAAGCCCTTAATAATACCTGAACAATTCCCCCTAAGCCTAATTTGCACCTACCCGACCCAAACCCCCATCAAATCGTGGCCTTTGATCCCTTAGATCAACGGTCCACATTAAAACTTACCTTATTAACCTCTAAACCAACCCTAAACCCCTTCATTCCTCATGGACCGCCGTCATCATCTCCCTAACTTCTCCAATTCTCTCTTGATCTACCCCTAACCCTAATCGCCATCACCGGCGAAGAATTCCTACCTATGGAGATTCTGAATATTCTCCGACCATTACCAACCGTGTATGCTTCTTGGTTGTTTGATTTCATGGATTCTTAGAAGAATCTCATGGAGATTTGACCTAGTTCTTGGCTGAAACATGTTTATTGGCGTGTCTACGGTCGTTCTCATTTGTGAGTACAAATTTTCTCCTATTTTAGTTTGAATCTATGAGTTTTTGACCGAGTTTCTTTATCTCTACTGTTCTGAAAACCCTAGTTTTGCAACTACTCGAATCCGTTCTCATTTTTGTAGATTTGAAATAGTTCGAGTATTTTCTGGTGTTTTCCCTTGAAAGTCCTTTGTTTTAGTTAACTGCTTTGATTTTATTCACTCTTTCTGAAATTAGGGTTCTTCCCAGACTTCTCTTCAAGAGGTTTCTCTACTTTCAAATGTTTAATCTAATCATCTCTTTACGTGTTTGGTTAATTTTTGTATGTATGCTCGAATCCTAGATGTTTCTGATGGTAACACAAATTTCTTCAATTTTTTTCATTTATTATGTTTATTTTTGTGAACCTGTCGATTCTATTTAGGGATTTGAGTGATTTTCCTGTTAAATCCAGTATTCTTTGGGATTTTATTTTTGCTTAATTGATTTCTATTTAGGGAATTTGAATAATTCCTTCCTGTTAAAATCAGTATTTTCCGAAATGTTTACTTGTTTCCCTATTTTACTAATTATACTTGCCTTAATTAGTTATCAGTAGTTTGGAGATTTGATGGACTCCTTATATGGTATGGTGTTGATTTATTACCTTATTTGAGTCCCAGTTCTGACCGTTAACTGACTCTCCCCAATTAAAGGGGCCTTTTCCGGATTTCCCAATTGGAATTGATTCCATAATTGGTTGATTGCTTCTAATTGATTAAATTGTGATTCTCTTTACCTTATTTGTTTTACTCCCTAAAGTGCTATATATACACTCTCATTCTACCTCTTAAAAATACGAACACACAGTTCAGAATACACACACATACATTCAAACTCTCTCTTCTTTCTTTGCTACTTTTGCTAACTGTGGATCTAGCCGGCTAAAAGCCAAGGCTAGATAGTGGAATTGCACATGTTTTTACACTCTGCATTTTTCTTCTTTAACTTGTATGTCTGTAGTTAAATTTTGAAACTCAACTTTATGTGTTCCATGTCTATACATCTATGCTTGTTCCTGTACCAGTTATTCAATTTGTTTCTTTGTTTGTTGTTACTAAGCATGTCTAAATTCTGTCTTATGTGCAAGGAGCATGTCTGACTTCATTTAGTTCTTTGATATTTATCCAACATGTTTACTTAGTTCCCTTACCCCCTCCCTTTAATTGGTATGACTATGTTAGTTACTTAGTTTTCTAGTGCATTCGATTGGTCCTGATTGTGTCATATTCTGTTCAACATATCTTTCTCTTCATCATGATTCTGCTACATTCTTTCTATATGTCTTAACTGTCTCTTACCATGACTAACTTGTTCAATAGACTCCTAGTTTGATGGGTTTTCAATATTTTAGTCTTATGTTTTGATGATCTAACAAACTTACTTTCAAGAACCAGATAGGGAACCTGACATACTTGGTCTACATTGCAAATCAACGAACTTCAGCTAAATATGAACTGCTATAGCTTCAGGAGATAGAGACCCAAACAAAGGACTTGATACCCTTGTGGTTTCCTCACAACAGTACGAAGTCAATTGGGCACAGCTGGAAAGCGATGCGACTGCCTGCACTGTTCTGTCTGCACTGCACTGTTTCCAGCGGTCACTTGTCCTTTGACTAACCAAGTGCTTACATCATTCAAGTGATGTCATCAAGGTGTATTAACAAAAGCATTATAACAAAACATTACTTGAACACTTGAGAATTTACTTCAAGCATTCAAGCCTTCTGCAAAATAGTGAACTTAATTCTCAAGGGCTTGAAGAACAAAGTTAAACGCTACTACGAACCAGTTCCTAAATCTAGTATTTTGTTGTCCTTAGTTGAGTTGTAACTTTGTGATTGTTCCTATTATAATTCCTAAATTTCTTAGCTAGAAGCGTTGATTAGGAACCCCTTTGTAAAACCATAAACTCTTTAAGTTTGTGTTGTGACTAGAGTTAGTCATAAGTTAAAACATTTGTAACTAGTGAGTGACAAAGTAGCTTGTGGTAAGAGTATCGCAAGTTAGTTGAGTTGAAGTCTTTGTAATGGATTCATTACAAAGTGGCTTGTAATAGTGCATTTACAAGTTAGTGAAGTTGAAAGCCTACAAGTGTAGGTTGTGGTTTTTGTCCCCTTGAGTTGGGATTTTTCACGTAAAAATCCCGCATCTTATTTACTTACTGTTTCATTAGCATTCTCAGTAAAAATTAATAGAGGACCAGGTACTCTATAGTTTGGTAGACTCATATAAACTAACAATTGGTATCATAGCAGGTTCCTCCTATCAGGCTAACACCTAGGAAGGATTCGTATGGCTGCTCCACCAAATTTTGAAGAAGGTCAATCTACATACAAACCACCCAGGTTCAATGGGAAATACTATGGGTGGTGGAAGACAAGAATAAATGATTTTATCATGGCTGAGGATTCTGAGTTATGGGATGTCATGATGGCCTTTACGTCCCAACAAAGGTACTTGAAGAACTTCCATTCTCAATGCCAAAAACCAGAAAAGAATACACCGACGTAGACATGAAAGTTGTGGAGAAGAATTTTCTTGCCAAGAAGATTTTGGTATGTGGAATAGGACCTGATGAAAACAATAGAATCTCTGCTTGTGAAACTGCTAAGGAGATATGGGAAGCTTTGCAAACAGCTCATGAGGGAACCACTCAAGTAAAAAAATCTAAGATTGATATGATCACTACCGAGTATGAACTCTTTAGCATGAAGGACGATGAATCTATTCAAGATATGCACACAAGATTCACTTCCATCATAAATGAGTTACACTCACTTGGTGAAACCATTCCTAGGAACACGCTAGTGAGTAAAATCCTTAGTATCCTACCTAGTTCTTGGGAAAGCAAGGTGAATGCTATTACTGAAGCAAAAGACCTGTAGGAGCTGACCATAGACAAGCTGGTTGGAAATTGAAGACCTGCGAGATGAAGAGGAAGATAGACAGCGAAAGAAGAGAACCAAAGATAGAAAAGAACATGGTACTCAAAGCTGATAGCAATGACTCAAGTAAGGAGGACAGTGACATGACTTACTTAAATAAAAGATTTCAGAAGATGGTTAGAAGAAATGGAGGAATGCTGAAAAGGGGCATCTCTAGCAAACCAAAGAACTATGATCTTTGTCATAAGTGTGGAAAGCCCGGACACTTCATCAAATACTGTCCTCACCTAAAGCAAGAGTTATCCAAGTACTACCTTGAGAAAGGAGCTAAGAGGAACCCGGTTCCTGACAACGACTTCAAAAGGAAGAGATCTGCTAACAATATGGTAAAACAGGCTCTTGCAGCATGGGGAGACTCCTCTAGTAAGTCTGAAGATGAAACTTATACTAGTGATAGCTCCATGATGGTAGTTGAAAGCGAGGAAAATGAATATGATTCAACTTTTGCTTTGATGGACCAATCAGATAATGATAAAGACGATGACAACAGTGAGGTATATTTCAGGGATGTTCAGAGAAATCTGAAATCCTACTCTCCTAAGAAACTTATGTCTTTAGCTAATATATTGATTGATGCCTATCATAGTCTTGTGGAGGATAAGGATGCCTTGACTTTAGAACTAGGGGAAGCTGAACAAACCAGAGATGATCTGGTAGTGTGTGTAGTGGATCTGAAGGAAACCATTTGTGATTTGAAGAAAGAAACAAATGTCTTAACCAAAAAGGTTGACAACTTAGAGCATGAAAGATATGACTTAGTGGTTATAGTTGTTGACCATAAGGAAACCATTGAGAACTTCAATGAAGAAAAGGAGGCCCTAGTGAAAAGAGTGACTGAGATTAAGGAAGAAAGAGATGATCTCTTGGTAGTAGTTGCAGACCTGACAATAGAGGGACTAGGAACTGAGTCTAAACCCGAAAATACTGGAAAAGGAAAAGAGGTAGCCAGTGAGGAACACATTAGGCGTGAAAACGAGTTGAAAGCTGTGAGAACTAGGTTGTGTGTTGAAACTGAGATAAACAAGCACATCCAAACTGAACTAGAAAGAGTAAAAAATGATTTTGAAAAATCCCCAAAAGTGGACCTGGTCCTTAGAAGCTATCACTGACATGTACGCTAATAATAGTGGAAACAGGCAGGGAATATGGTTCCAAAGGGAGAAAACCCCTTACAACCCACATAGCAAGTATGTGACTGTACCAGACATCTGACTGTGTACCCATTGTAGGAACAATAGACATTTCAAGGAAAATTGCCAAGCCAGGGTCCAGTCCATTCAGAAAAACAAAGTGTTTGCTGAAAATGTAACTACTAAAAAGGGACCAGGTTCCACCCACAAAAACTCATATTACCTGCATGGACTAAGAGAGATCTTATTCATCCTTTTGCCTACTACAAGGGGCCCAAACATGCTCGGGTTCCTAAAACTAACTCTTGATCTCCTTATGCAGGGAATAGTGAAAGAAAGCGATCAACAATGGTTCATGGATAGTGGGTGTTCAAAGCGCATGACTGGGAACACCATGGACTTTCTTTCACTAAAATCTCGGCAAGGAGGGAGTGTATCCTTTGGCAATGGGAAAAGGGGGTACATTCTTGGAGTTGGAAAAGTTGGGAAATCACTCACTCACTCTATTGAGAATGTGTACTATGTCAATGGTCTTAAGTATAGTCTCTTGAGTATCTCTCAGATATGTGATAAAGGAAACAAGGTGAAATTCTTGTCCAAGATATGTACAGTTACTAATCTGGTAACTGGTGAAGTGGTACTTGCGGCCAAGAGATACAAGAACATCTATGTTGCTGATTTCGAGTCCTTACAAAGTGGTGATCTGAGTTGTTTGAAAGTTGTTAATGATGATGTTGAACTCTGGCACAAAAGATTGGGGCACGCAAGCTTATCTCTTCTGAACAAACTAATTTAGAAGGACCTGGTCCATGGTCTGCCCATGTCAAAGTTCAAAGTACAGAAAGTTCGTGATTCCTGTGCTAGAGAAAAGCATGTGAAGTCCTCTTTTAAGTCTAAAAATGATGTAAGCACCTCAAAGACACTCGATCTTCTGCATATGGACCTATGTGGCCCTATGAGAGTGCAAATCAGGGGAGGAAAAAGATACATTTCTGTGATAGTGGATGACTACTTCAGATTCACATGGACTCTGTTTCTTAGAACTAAAGATGAAACCTTTAAGGTGTTTGTGGCTTTTGTGAAGAAACTCCAGGTGAAGATGGAGTTTAGAGTCGCATGTATTAGATCAGATCATGGAACAAAATTTGACAATGCAAAATTTAATGAGTTCTGCAATGAAAATGGCATTACTCACAATTTCTTAGCTCCTAGAACCCCCCCAGCAAAATAGAGTAGTGGAAAGGAAGAATATAACTCTTGAAGAAATGGCAAGAACAATGCTGATCGACAGTGGAATTGCAAAGAACTTTTGGGCTGAAGCGGTCAACACTGCCTGCTACTTGGTGAACAGGTGCATGATTAGATCACTCCTGAACAAAACCCCCTATGAGTTGTTGAATAGAAGGAAACCCAAGCTGACTCACCTAAGAACATTTGGGTGCAAATGCTATGTTCTCAACAATGGAAAGAATCAGCTTGGTAAATTTGATGCCAAGAATGATGAAGGAATATTTCTGGGCTACTCTTCTCAAAGCAAAGCTTACAAGATATACACCAAGCGGACTCAATGTGTTGAGGAAAGTGTTCATGTTATTTTTGATGAGTCATATCCCTCCTGTAAGAAGAGTGCTGAAGAGGATCAAGATGGAGAACCCTTACTTGTCCCTGGTGAAGTCATTGACATGACAAATGGAAAGACAGATATGATGATCCAAGTAAAAGAGCCGAGTGAAGATAATGCTACCTCTTCTTCAATGGAACCAAGTACCTCAATTACAACCACTGAAGTAGAAGAAAGAGTGGTTGATGCAGTCCAGTGTACTCCACTAGTACCTAAGAGAAGAATACAAGAGAACCAGTTAAATATGCCCACCTCCTCTACAAATGAACCTCAGATGTCTAACTAGAAACACAAAAGTTCTCATCCTCTTGACAACATAATTACTCCCCTAGATTCCAGAGTACAAACTAGGTCGAAAGCTAGAAATTCACTTGCCTTCTCAGCCTTTCTCTCTCAAATAGAGCCCAAATATATCAAGGAAACCCTGAAAGATGCAGATTGGATTACAACCATGCAAGATGAGCTGCATTAGTTTGAAAGGAACAATGTCTGGCACCAACCTAGACCCTCAGATCGAACAATTATAAGAATCAGCTGGGTATTCAGGAACAAGCTTGATGAACATGGAAACACCATAAGGAACAAGGCCAGGCTAGTGGTTCAAGGCTACAATCAGGAGGAAGGGATTGATTTTGATGAAACATTTGCTCTGGTCGCTCGCATGTAAGCTATTAGAATCCTAATCGCTTTTGCATCTCATATGGAATTCACCTTGTTCCAAATGGATATCAAAAGTGCATTTCTGAATGGACTTCTTAAGGAAGAAGCAACCTCCAGGGTTTGAATGTCATGAACACCCTGAATATGTGTTTAAACTAGACAAAGCACTATATGGGTTGAAGTAGGCTCCTTGAGCTTGGTATGAAAGACTGTCAAAGTTCCTCATAGAAAATGGTTTTAAAATAGGGAAAATTGACAACACCTTGTTCCTAAAGAAACAAGGAAGGAACCTGCTCATTGTTCAGGTCGATGTTGATGATATCATTTTTGGGGAAACAAGTGATTATTTGTGTGAAGAATTTGCAAAACTCAAGGGAAGTGAGTTTGAAATGAGCATGATGGGGGAACTGAATTTCTACTTGGGTCTTCAAGTGAAGCAGTCCTCAAAGGGTACATTCATTTGTCGGCAGAAATAAATCAGGGAGCTCTTGAAGAGGTTTGACATGGAAGCATCAAAGGTGATAGACACTCTCATTGCTACGGCCACTCGACTGGACATGGATGAAACTGGATCTCCTGTGAATCAAACTATGTATAGAGGCATTATTGGGTCTCTTCTCTATCTCACTGCCAGCAGACCTGATATTGTCTTCAGTGTGGGGCTATGTGCAAGGTTTTAATCAAATCCCAATGAATCTCATTTGAAGGCTGCCAAAATAATTTTGAGATACCTTAAGGGAACACATGACCTGATCCTTTATTACCCCTTAGGTGACAGTTTCAATCTCATTGGATATGCTGATGCTAACTATGCAGGTTATCTTGTGGACAGGAAAAGCACTTCTAGAATGGCTCACTTCCTAGGTTCATGTCTCATCTCTTGGGGCACAAGAAAGCAAAACTCAGTGGTTTTTTCAATAGCTGAAGCAGAATATGTAGCTGCAACATCCTGTTGTGCTCAACTCCTATGGATTAAGTAGTAATTGGAGGATTTTGGGTTACTTATTGAGAGTGTGCCCCTTCTATGTGATAACACCAGTGTACTCAACATGGCCAAGAATCTAGTTCTGTGATAACACCAGTGTACTCAACATGGCCAAGAATCTAGTTCAACACAAAAGGACCAAGCATATTGATGTGAGGCATCATTTACTTAGGGACAATGTGGAGAAAGGGTTGATCTGTATGAAGTTCTGCAGCACAGAAGACCAAATTACAGATATCTTCACCAAAGCATTGAGTAGGGAACATTTTGAAAGAAACATGGTAAAGCTGGGGCTTTTGAAGCCCAATTGAGAACCTGATTCCTCATCAATTGGCTATGAAAATCGCCTTCAGGTAAAACTAGCTAAAGTGTTTTCTGGCCAAGTCTAACTCACTTCACTACCATTGAAGATAAATACACATGATAGTATAGAAGCTGTAGATGAAGTGCATGGATGCTAACAGAGGATTTATATTTTCAAATAACAGGTCAAGAACTTGGTTCTTGTACCAAAAGGTTAGTAGTTCTGTGCATTCTTTAATACACGTCTTGAAAAGGTACAAAAATCAACTGCCATGTCATCCACCTTTTTAGACCTTGTTGTCATGTCTCTTCACTTCAAATCGTTCCATCTCCCTCTGAAACGTTGGACTTCTCCAAGCACAATCGCCATTTCAGAACTGATTCCTATCTCTCTCTTCATAATTATCCAGTCTTAGTAAAACCCTTCTCTTTTATCCACAAACCATAAGTCCTCTATTATAACTTCTCCAAATCACCTTCTCTTCATCTCTTTAATGGCTGACACAAACTCCGAAATCCCTGCCCTAGTCGTTTCTAATACTGAAAAACCTATGGAGTCCTCTGTCCCCACTGAGTCTTCTGTAACCACTCCTGCTCTCACCATTGAAATCACACCTAACCCAGATTCTCCATCTCTCTCCATCCTAGAAACCCCTAAAATTGTTGATCCGTCCTCTCTATCTTCTGAGGTTCCCACTGATCAAAGAAAAAGTGGAGAACAAGGTCAAAGTTCTAAGGTCGCATAGGGTTACGCCATTGTTGCTACAGATTCTGTGGTGGCAGTGGAGCCTATTGAGGAAGAAAATGTCGTAACCATATTTGTGGTATCTGCTGACGGTGTCCTGCATGAGATAATTTCTCAGAGAAACGAGGTACAAGGTATGGGGGAAGAAGGAGCCATAGTGACTGTTGAGGGCTCTACACTAGCAGAAACTACGGGACCCTCACATGAGGAACCTGACCCCTCTCCGAAGGACCCAGGTCAGGGCCCTCTCTGGAGGACCCAGGTCAGGGTTCTCATTCCCAGGCCAGTTCTGCTCCTACATTTGTTGTTGCGTCCTTGGATATTCAAGCTCTTGAGATGAGGTCTGTAAGTTCTGGTGTGAACTTTTAGTGATGAACAATGATAGTCAAGTGAAGGGTGGTGTCCACTCCTGAGTCTTCTACAAAGTGACCTACTACCAAGTTGCAAGCAAAGGTAGCCTATGACTCTGCCCTTCAAAAGAGCAGAAAAAGTAGTAAGAAGCAAATGAGGAGATTGGTGAAAGACAATGTGCCAGTGTGTGATAAGGCTGTCCCTATGGTAGAAGTGGAAGAGGAAACATCAGAGGAATCAGATTCCTTGGTGAGACAGTCCTAGAAAAAGAAGCAGCCTTCTTCAGAAGAGAAAGTCTCAACCCCTAGTTCAAAGTTGAAGGATGTTGTGAGTGAGCCCTCAATTTCTGATGAGGATGTGTCACTCAAGTCTAAGGGAAAAGAAAAATCAAGTGGTAGAAAGTTTGGCAAACGTAAGTCTGAAACTGTTAAGGAACCTGGTTCTGTGAAAAGGCCGAAGAGTGAAAGTAATTATGCTTCAGAACGACTAAGGCACCAAAAGGTTCTGCTAGGTCGTACTTTTAACCCAGCAATCTTTGATATGGCTGGTATGCGACAAGTTCTTGAGATGGTTCAGTTTCAACGATTGGGGCATCTATTCCAAATGGATGCACCTAAGGTGTATAAGGATGAGGTTCAAAGCTTCTTTGACAACCTATTTCCTATTGATACCGACCATATTTGTGCTTTAGTGAATGGAGTAGATATCGTGTTCGATGTGAGTTTGCTTAGGGCTATTCTTAAGGTCCTTACAGTTGGTGTGTCTAGTGTGAAAGATGTGTGTTGATCTAACTTCTAGAATGTTATGGTAAAGGATAATTCGAACCAAAAGGGGAACCAGATTCACAAGAAAGCATTGTTCCCTATTTATCAGTTGCTCTTCAAGCTGGTGAACAAAGGTTTGTTGCCTCGTGCTGAGAGGAGGTCCATGACTTATACATATGATCTATTTGTAATGGAATAACTGGATGGCTTCAACCCTGTGAACTTGCCTACTATCATGATCGAACATATGCAGAAGGTAGCAACCTTCAAAGATGGCAATCATGGTATTCCATACGGGTTTCTACTTACTGAAGTGTTCAAATTTTTCAAAGTGCCACTGGGGCAAGGCAAGGTAGGAACCAAGAAGCAGACTTTCTCCCAGACAACGTTGGAAGAATGCGAGTGCATAGAAAAGAATGGGGGGGTAGGCAGTACATCAACCATCTCACAGCTCATTAATGCTCAAAATAGTGCAACTGAGGAGATTCAAAGGTTGAAGGATAGGAATGCTATCCTAGAAGGTCAGCAAGCCCAAGGGGCTCCGGAGTCAAATAATGAAGTGGCTTATTTGACAAAAGAGAATGCTGATCTCAGGGCACAAGTGGAGAACCTGAAAGCAGAACTGCTCAATGAGCAAAAGTCGGCCAATGCCTGAATAGACTTAGTTTTCTAAACTCTTGTTGTAGCTTCCAAGCCCTCTACTCCTAGTAACCCCTTCAGTGACCAGTTTCTAGATTGTTCTTTTTAAGTTTTTATGACTTAGCAGATGTTTTGTTTCTTTTTTTTATGTGGTTGGGATGTAACAGTACTACTCCCATTTTTAACAGTCCAATTTTGTCTTTGCTTTTTAAGCAAAGGCATATGTTTTTAAATATATCAAATCTATCCTCTTTTATTATCTCATTGCTTGAATTTTCTACTTCTCTTCTCTATTATATTGTGGGCACATATGTAGCATGAGTTAGCAAGGCTAGACTTCTTTATGTTGTTTGACTACATGTGCCTTTTTAATGATGCCAAAAGGGGGAAGTATAATTTGAATCAAGGATCTGATTAAGGAGGAAGCATAAAGTCAAAGGAAACTTGTGAAGTTCCTGTTACTTTATATGGTTCTCTTTGCTATAAATATTATGCTATAAGGGTCTAAGTTTGTCATCATCAAAAGGTGAAAATTGATGGGTTTTCAATATTTTAGTCTTATGTTTTGATGATCTAACAAACTTACTCTCAAGAACCAAATAGGGAACCTGACATACTTGGTCTACATTGCAAATTATCGGACTCCAGCTAAATGTTACACCTCGCAGTATTACGTCGATGTTATGCTCTGCAGTAATATATTACGATGATGTTACCCTCTGTAGTAATATATTACGAGGATGTTGTCCAGCAGTATTACATTACGATGATGTTACGCCTCACAGTAATAAGTTACGACATTATTACACCCTACAGTATTTTACGTTGAATTTGTCGTAAGGTAATTGACATCAGTCCAATGAAAAGATTATTTGGAGATTATAAGGATTATGCTATTTCAAACAAGTGATGAATAAATTCGTGAAGATGAAAGGGGAAGCAAGTCAAAGAAAATGATTTTTCGTCAAAGTTTGGAATTTCGGGGTAAAATACGGCCCGAGCTAAAATATCCAGTATTTATGGACTAGTGCCATACAAGGTACTACATGACCATGGTAGTAAGGTGTATAAGGTGTATTAAAAGTGAGTAGTATTTTAAGTAATTTGTCGTAATTTTTAAATTATATGGGTAATGGATTAATTATCGGGTAACGAAATATTACCTGGTTAACTAATAAGTGAATAAAAAAAATTTAATAAAATAATCCCTCCCAAACGTGGCAAGAAGCCACAAACCTAGACAATGATTCTTTAAGTCTACTATCCTAGGTGGCTATCTATGAGATATCTAACTTATACAACTACATGAAATGTTATCCTAATTCATTGTGGGGAAGGGGCAGAACGTTAGCACATTTCAAATCAGCAAAAAAAAGCCTTACATTTCTTAGTTTGAAAGGTTAAGAGCTAAGGAAGACTTGGTATGATTTATTTGTAAAAAGAAGATCTGAACCAACGATCTGTTTGTGGGTTTGAAGCTAAAAATGTAAGAACAAGAAACCTCGTCCAAACATTTCAAAACCAAGCCAAGTTCGTTCCAAAATTCAAGGATATCCAGTGTAAATTTCGTAGAAGCAGATTCGTTTAAATAATTCAAGAAATAGGTATGTTAAGGTTATCCCTTCTTTCTTTTGGCATGATTCATATGATACGAACAAAACGTGCAAATTCACAAATTCCATATATGACCCTATTCATAGAAGTATTAGAAGTACCTATGTTCTTGAATTTCCATATGTCTTATTATTCCATCATCTGTTCATGGGACTCAGAAGATTCGTAAAATGATTTTATGATATTAATCAGAGGTATAATGGTCTTATGACGTATCGAGAGATTTTGTTATCATATTTCATATGCATTTCATGCATTTATACATGTACATTGACCCATGACTCAAACGGCGTTATATATATATATATATATATATATATATATATATATATATATGGGATATGGAAAAAGGTTACGACGTTATATACGCACCACTACCTGATCAGCTAGTATATGATGATGATGTTGCCCACAGTGGCTGAAATATGATTCAAACGACGTTATAAACGCATATATATGTATGTATTCAAATGGCGTTATATACGCATATATATGTATGTATTAAAACGGCGTTATATATGCATATATATGTATGTATATATATGTACATAGGATATGGGAAAGGTTATGGCGTTATATACGCACCACTACCTAATCAACTGGTATACGATGATGATTTTGCCCACAATGGCCTGTATGATATAATGGAATGTCCTTAGAAGTTGATGATGTTATGAAACATTACCTATGCACGACATGACATTCATACGCACATGCATGATGCTAAAAGTAATTTATGATTTACAAAGTTATTCAGACTTGTAGGTTGAGTCATATACTCTATATTTCTTCGATGTCTCTGATGTACTGACTTATGTGCCTTACATACTCGGTACATTATTCGTATTGATGTCCCTTTTGCTTTGGGACACTGCGTTTCATGCCCGTAGGTCCCGATAGATAGGTCTAGAGCCCTCCAAGTAGGCTATTAGCTCAGCGGAAGATGTTGGTGCGCTCCATTTGCTTCGGAGTTGCTTGTTTGGTTAGTATGATTTAGATATGTATTGTTTGGTATGGCGGGACTCTATCCCGACCTCCATGACATTTATGTATTCTTAGAGGCTTGTAGACATATGTCGTATACGTGAAAGATTGTACGGCCTTGTCGGCCTATGTTTGAGTTTATAAATGATTATATTGGCCTACTAGGCCCGTATGTCACGTGTATATAATGATGTAATAAGAAAGATATGCTACGTTGGTACTTGGTTGAGTAAGGTACCGGGTGCCCGTTGCGGCCCATCAGTTTGGGTCGTGACAAAAGTGGTATCAGAGCAGTTCTGTCCTAAGGAGTCTACAAGCTGTGTCTAGTAGAGTCTTGTTTATGGGTGTGTCATGCAACACACTTATAAGTAGGAGGCTACAGGGCATTTAGGATTGTCACTCTTTTTTTCTTACTCTAGATCGTGTGGTATAGCTCACTTATAAGAATCCAAATTCTGATTTTTTTTTTATTATTCGTAATCAGACGATACCTACATCTGGAATGAAGGTTGGAAAGAGAGATAGTTGTGGATGAGCTGAGTCAGAGGAATTGAATTTTTGTGTGATGCCTTCAATAAAGTAAATGTGAGGTCTTTAGCAGACCTTGTGTGTACTAAAGGGTGTAAGCTTCCTGATAAGAAGCCTTAAGGCAATAATGCCTATCCATCTTTATGGTGAAGGACAATGAGAGATTAAGAAGATAAGTACAAGTTTCAGCAAGTAAAAGGAGCAAGGTGAAAAAGGGTACGAGGTACTTTAATGAAGGTTAACAGCATTTATAATTGAGGCAGATGAACATAAGCTTTTAGAGTTATATTCAATAGTAACAGAGGTATATACATTTGGTCGCACCCATTCCAGATATGCCCTATGGGGGTTAACAAAAGTATAATAAGAAGATATGATAGATGAATTGATTGTGTCAGTTGACATTTCCGAAGGATATTGCAAGTGTTCTAATAGATCTCCTTGTCAGACACCCAGATGGTGCACTTTAAAATAGTGCAGCCAAATATGAGTACTTCAAAGACATGCATTATAAGCCTTGAAGGGATACATATTACCTTAGTGTGGCTCGCGTCCCTAGCAAAGCGAGAACGTTAAGCAACTTGAAGAGCCACGGGATGGAGCAAAGGAAAGCTAAAAGCGAAAGAATGTCGTATTGAAGTTTTCACAAGAAAAGGGATAGACAGAAACATTAGCAGAGCAATGAGAAGAGAGATAAGAAAGCATTATGAATAAGGTGTGATACATGGATGAAAACGGTAGAATGTTACAGAACCTATAGTCAAATGAAGGAAGAGACGAAAGGTGATGGGTCTTAAGACAACAAAAGAGTATAGTCGATAAGTTTATATCCTCATTTCGAGAAATAAGTTCGTGACTCCAACGCAACTACTAGAGGGGAGAGTTAATTCCTAGAGTAACAGAGATCGGTATAGACTGGTAAACAAGATAAACTAAATATGAATTAGGGACTGAATGATTGGAAAGTACTCAGCATCACGGTAGTTTCAGATTCTGTTCTGGTGATAATAGAATGGACCACAGAAGAAGATTCATGATGAATTCAGAGAATGGTCATTCAAGGAGACACTTCCCTAGAGTAAGCAATGTGAGCAAAGTTAAGAGACTGTATGTGCCAGTTACGCTAAGTGTCACCCTCGCGAGTAAGGGAATTTGTCATCCTTGGTACAGAAGGATTGCCGCAAGGCGAGTAAGGATCATTGATGTTGAGAAATGACGCCAAAAATGAAGAGGTAAAATATATATAGGTAGATCCTTGTGGCTTTAGCTTTTAGTACACCCCTAAAGGGGGGAATATGGAGTGATGTGATATTAAGTCAGAATTAAGTTGTTCTAGTGACTATGGAATGATAAAGGAAGAACGCGATAAGAATGAGAAAGGAATGAGAGGGCACTTATCCAAATCTTACAGATACGCTACGATTCAAGAATATTGTGCAAGCACGACATCAAGGAGAGGAAGTAAAAGTTCTTGCCCGAGCTGTTATTAATAAATAAGGAGCTAGTGTAAGACGTAAGTTAAGACAAAGGAAGTAACCCAAGAAATATTATGAGGAATAATGATATAGAAAGGGCCAATGAGTAGTTAGTAATTGGTCAGGAAGATCCCAGTTATGGCTAAACAAGAGGTTACAGACGAATCATCAGATCGTGTGAGATAAATATAGTAGAACCCAACAAGGAGAGTTCAGCCTCAAAGAATATCATTATAATATTTGAGATATATTCAGACAAGAGTCAGGGTAGTTAAAGAGGTACTGTATGAGTATTAGAGAAATAAAAGAGAATGCCGCTAGGAAGATAGTTAAAATATCAACTTCAGAAGCAACCCTACAAGCACAAGGGCGTGGAGGTAAGAAACTACGAATAATTATAGGCGAGGAAGGACAGCAAAAAAACATTTCATCGGATAAACAAGGTAATAAGCTCGCAGCCTTGCAAGAATCAAGTGGTCATCCCTAAGTACTACAACAAAAGATTAGCTGAGGAAATAAGGAAGAAGGCTTCAACTTAAGCACAACGACCTAAAGAGGAAATGGTCGTGTACCAACAGTCTCACAACAATATTATAAGCACTCCAAAGGAAAGTGACACCCACCATTACTAATGAATGGGAAGTAATAACTAAAAGTAATATTCGAGATCATATGAGTTGTATGAAAACTCTGGCAAGTGTGGGAACTAAGATAAGCTAAGTATGGATGCAACGAGGGGGTAGAAAGACCAGGAAAAGTAATAGCTTACGTTGAAAGAAAGCTAAGATGGAACAAAAGAATTATTTGATCAATGAACCAGAGTTAGTACATTATGGATAACCTTAAGATTTTGGAACATTATCCAGGCAGCATATTTGTTGATAATCATACAACCATATAAGACTCCGGTATAAGTTAAAAGAGAGAATTAAGCCCAGGGAATAAACAAAGGATTGAATTATTTGAAGATTGTATCATGGATAGTCCATAACGCCCATGAAAGGCCAAGGTAATAACTGTTACCATGAGCCACAGATCAGAAGATAGCTTAAGCCTACGTAAAAGCTGATCAGAAGGAAGGGAAAACTAAAGAATTACATCACCTAAGTAAATCAGAAGTCTGATTATTGGACCTAGAAAAATTATAGGACTGTGCTAGAGAACATGATAGAATTACTCTTAATATCAGATGTTCAAGAGAAATAACACAACAACCATAATCTAAAATAGCTCTACAAGGAAGCTAGTTAGAAGAAGTATCAGCCTCATAAGAAGTCAGTACGAAGCTCCCACCGGATTGTGTATGTACCAGAGTGCGAGTATTATAATAGAGCTTTAAGTTACGGACGTGAACTACAGCTGGGTGGAAGGGAGGTCATGAAAGAGAGAGAAGATATGATGCGAGATTTTAAGGTAAGTAAGGTAAAGGTGAACAACGTACGAGATACTCAAAGGCAGAAGATCGTGAATAGTCAATACTTCGGATAGAAGGATATAAGCACGGGGATCCAATAATCGAGAATGATAGCGGCATGTCTTCCAGCCTATGATTTCTAAGTACTAGGAGATCTAGTTAAGAGAATAGAGAAAAGTTGGAGACGATGTGAGATCTCGCTGTTCCAGAATAACATAAGGAAATCTATGGTGCAAGCAAGTTGGAGGGAAGTTTATAAATGGATATGTATAGGTCGAAAGCTAAAGTATGGTAGAGCGATAAAGTTTTAAGGAAGCATGAGTAAGGATGAGGAAAGACAAGTGAAAAGGTAACGAGAATGGATAAGTCATTAGGATTAAGCCCTATGAGCAAAGTATTATGTAAGAAGTTTCAAGTTATTAGTGATATATTGTAGATCAATATTGAGGTGAATCAACAATAGATGGACAAAAGTCACAAAGTATGAGATGAGATTGGGCCGTCATTCTAAAGATGAGTAGTAATGAGGAAGCATTAAAGGAGTTATATTTATACATATGGAATAAGCAACGAGAGTAAGCTGGGATTTGGTAGCAGACCTCAGCAACGATAAATTAAAGTAAGAGTTATGGCAGTAAATTCATACGGATGGCTAAACATGTACCTATGCACGACATGACATTCATACACACATGCATGATGCTAAAAGTAATTTATGATTTACAAAGTTATTCAGACTTGCAGGTTGAATCATATACTCTATATTTCTTCCATATCTCTGATGTACTTACTTATGTCCCTTACATACTCGGTACATTATTCGTACTGACGTCCCTTTTGCTTGGGGACACTGCGTTTCATACCCATAGGTCCCGATAGATAGGTCGAGAGCCCTCCAAGTAGGCTATTAGCTCAGTGGAAGATGTTGGTGCGCTCCATTTGCTTCGGAGTTGCTTTTTTGGTTAGTATGATTTAGATGTGTATTGTTTGGTATGGCGGGACTCTATCCCGACCTCTATGACATTTATGTATTCTTAGAGGCTTGTAGACATATGTTGTATACGTGAAAGATTATACGGCCTTGTCGGCCTATGTTTGAGTTTATAAATGATTATATTAGCCTACTAGGTCCATATGTCACGTGTATATAATGATGTAATAAGAAAGATATGCTACGTTGGTACTTGGGTGAGTAAGGTATCGGGTGCCCGTTGCGGACCATCGGTTTGGGTCGTGACACTAAATGTGAACTGTTATAGCTTCAGGAGAT
Source organism: Nicotiana tabacum (assembly GCF_000715075.1). Taxonomy (NCBI): domain Eukaryota; kingdom Viridiplantae; phylum Streptophyta; class Magnoliopsida; order Solanales; family Solanaceae; genus Nicotiana; species Nicotiana tabacum. The sequence goes on from NC_134099.1 coordinate 129,633,052, forward strand.
AGAGACCCAAACAAAGGACATGATGCCCTTATGGTTTCCTCACAACAGTACGAAGTCAATTGGGCACAGCTGGAAAGCGATGCGACTGCCTGCACTGTTCTGCTTGCATTGCACTGTTTTCAATGGTCACTTGTCCTTTGACCAACCAAGTGATTACATCATTTAAGTGATGTCATCAAGGTATATTAACAAAAGTCTTACAACAAAACATCACTTGAACACTTGAGAATTTACTTCAAGCATTCAAGCCTTCTACAAAATAGTGAACTTAATTCTCAAGAGCTTGAAGAACAAAGTTAAATGCTACTACGGACTAGTTCCTAAATCTTGTATTTTGTTGTCCTTAGTTAAGTTGTAACTTTGTGATTGTTCTTATTGTAATTACTAAATTGCTTAGCTAGAAGCGTTGACTAGGAACCCCTTTGTAAAACCATAAACTCTATAAGTTTGTATTGTGACTAGAGTTAGTCATAAGTTAAAGCCTTTGTAACTAGTGAGTGACAAAGTGACTTGTGGTAAGAGTATCACAAGTTAGTTGAGTTAAAGTCTTTGTAATTGAGTCATTACAAAGTGACTTGTAATAGTATGTTTACAATTTAGTGAAGTTGAAAGCCTACAAGTGTAGGTCGTGGTTTTTGTCCCCTTAAGTTGAGATCTTTCCACGTAAAAATCCCACATCTTATTTACTTACTATTTCATTAGCATTCTCAGTAAAATCTCATAGAGGACCAGGTACTCTAGAGTTTGGTGGACTCATATAAACTAACATAGTTGTTCTGTACATTTGCTATATCAAATGTTTCACTATTTATGTGGTTTCAACCCTATATGTTCCCAATCCTAGGGGTGTTCATGGTTCGGTTTGGATCGGTTTTTCCCTAAAAAGAAACCAAACCAAGTAAGTCGGTTTTTCAATTATTAGAACCAAACTAAACCAATTAAGTCGGTTTTTTCTCGATTCGGTTTATGTTGGTCTTTTCGGTTATTTGTCGGTTTTTTCTTAAATATAAGACATACACTACCAAACACACATTTCGGCGACCACATTTTCAACGTAACACTATCAAATCAATTGCCTTTTGAGAAATCTATTATTTACCAAGATATATTGATGATAATTGAATCAAATAGTGATGAATAATTTAAGGACTCAATTAAAAATATATTATTAAATAACATGAAATAGATTCTTACACTTAACAAAAGAAAACTACAAATTAAACTAGAATGTAAAGGTAAAGAACTGTACTAAAAGTGCAAACGATTAATATTTACTATAAAAATTTTAAAACATTGTATAAAAGTATACATATATATAGGTATAATAATAAATTTAAAATAGCTACTCCTATATTCGGTTTGGTTCGTTTTTTTTAATTAGAACCAATTTAATTAAAATCAAAACCAAACCAATTTTGATCGGTTTTTAAATTTCAAAACCAATACCAAACCAAAAAGTATCGGTTTTTTTGGTCGGTTTAGTTTGGTTTTCGGTTTGGTTCGGGTTTTCGTATTTTTATGAACACCCCTACCCAATCCCCTTCACCCCCTATTTGTAAGTCTGCTTGTTAAGTGAATCTAGGTATTCTATGATTAATTGGGTTGTTTGTTGAGTATGCATTCCTCAAAATTATTTCAAAACTGTTGCTTCTACTTTTAGTATTCTTCTCAAAACTGGTCATTTCTAGCATCTTTAAAAACTGTTTTCCATTCTAAATCCTTTCCATACACTGTGTTACTAAGTCTTTCAATACTATGTCAAGCACTCTCACCCTACTCCTAGACTATTGAGTTCTGCCCCTCTAGTGTGTGTATTGCTTAGGGATCCGTGAGATCTCTCTGAACTTTGGCATATCAGGGCTGGCCCTTCCACACTGCACATAGCCAATCCCCATTTGAGAAAGGTCTTGGTGTGAGCACTGCCCGGGATCCTTGAGGTCCTTAGGGAACTCTAACACACCAAGGCATACATAATTGGCTGGGAGATCTTTGGCTTCTGAGACTGTATTGAAAGCCTGGCATTCCCAGGTTTACTTTGGGCATGATTCAGGCTCCCTATAGTATAGCTTCATTTACTTATGTAATTCATTTGACCCTGGTCTGTAATAATATTATTTGTAAACAAATATTGAGGTAATTAGTAAAAAGGGAGGTTCATACATGATTTTTGGGAAAACCGGGTAAAAATCATGCTTTTAGGTTCATATATGTGATATGTAGTAGAAATCATGTTCTTAGGTTTATATATATGAATTTCCTGCTTTGGGTTTATATTGTGATAGAAATCATGCTTTAGGTCTATAGGCTATGTTACTTGCATTAGAAACATGTCATAGGTCTATGTTCTTTGCATTAGAAATCCTGCTTTAGGATGTTCACATTTACTGTCTTTGCGTATTAGAAAACATGTTATAGTTCATCACTTCATTTCTGATTCTACATAAGTTGTTATCACCTATAAATCCTATCATTAAACTACTGCTATAATCACGCTTGATAAAATGACCATCTAGAAATCTTACCTTAGGACTCTGTTCGCATTTATGTCAGATTGCATCTATGTTGTTTAAATGAATAACTATCCAAATAAAAGGTTTTAAAACGAACCAACATAGATATTATGTTCTAGTATAAACATGCATGAAATCAGTTTGTTGTTTATGTGTGAAATTGTCCAGGTTTAACAGGCTATAAAATTAATAGGTAAGCTGATTAGAGTTCTGCCACTTCGCTTTTGAACAAAAATGCTGCATATTCTGTATTTGTGATGTTCATCTAGATACCATGTTCTAGGGCTTTCTGAATTCTGTAAAATTAGCTGTTTGAGACGTGCTAATTATTTTTTTACATGTGGAGGTTACCTGAGCCTCCTTAATTGTTTCTCTATTTGATAGTCCTATATTTTCTTTGTTGTCGCTTAGATTTTACCTTTTAAATACTTTAGGAGTGTCTAGAACTGCCTAAGTATAGAGGTCCTAAACACCTTCGGGACCACAAGGAAGGGACGGGTAAAGCACGCTTAGAGTTCGTTAATTAAATGCGCTTATATAACCACTAAGGGGAGGGTAATGGGTAGTAAAAGGATATGATGACCCGTGCACTAATGCCACGTGTAACTCCTCTAGTTGAGGAAGGCTTACAGGATATTGTAAAGATGTGATCCTATAAGCTAATCAACTTAGGACTTCCCTTCTCTAATTCACATATGTGTGCTTAGATGTTCGGGTCCAACCCTACACCACTACAGAGTGGCGAGAGCGGTCAATGTAGCTTTTACCCGAGAAGGTCAGGATCAAATCCACAGGGACCTACAACAATGTTTGGAGTTGGATTTCTATTTAATCTAACAATATGTAGTGCTCTTGATTACATTTACAATCATATTTGTTTGTTTGTTACTTCTAATTTTATACTAATGATGTGCGAAATTAAGCTAAGTATAAATGTTTGTAAGGTTTTCTAAATGGGTAAAGAGGCGCTAGGGAAGTGACTTTCCCCTAGGTGAATACTTGACGTGTTCTAAAGCCTAAGGCAACGTTGTTATGTTTGGGATCGCGATATAGCCAATGCACGAAACTACTCACTCTATACCTCTCGGTAGCTTGAGTGTATTTGCCCTAATTGACTTTCTCAAGACCAATTGGGTGTCAAAATTGTGCAAGCAATATAGGTTCAAGTAGGGTATTACTATCTCTAGGCTTAACCCTTTAATTAGGGCTATCAATCTCTTGAATACACCCCAATTCCTTGTTGGACTGATTTTCCTAGACTCAAGCTCTCTTTCTCAAGAAGAGCTCAAGTCAAAAAGGCACAAATTAGTGTTTGCAACCACTAATTCAACATGAAAAATACAAATCAGGCCAAATATCAACCACCCATAAACATCTAAGCCCTAAAACACAAGACTCATCAAATACCCACACTAGGGTTAAGCCACAACCCTAGCTAATGGGTCTAGCTACTCATAATAATGGAAGAAAACAGATATTGAGATAAATAATAACCCATAAAATATAATTACAAACTAAGATTCGAAGATTCAATGTTAAACTAGCTACACAATTACTCAAAATAGCTAAAAAGCGGTGTTCACGTGCTCAACTACAGATAAGATACCCTAAAAATCTAAAAAAGAAGTATTTATACAAGGAAGAATTTTCTGGACAAAAATGCCACTGAAGGAGGTACTGCGAACCGCAGAAAATGGACTGCGGCCGCGGTGAGGCTTTTTGGCTTCAAATCTTGTTCTCTGAATCTAGCCACCGCGGACCACAACAAATGGACCGCGGCTGCGATGGCTTTACCGCGGACCGCAATAAATGGATCGCGGACCATGGTGTCTTGAAACTTCCAAACTTCATGTTCTCTGAATCCCTTCTCCACGGACCACAACAAATGAACTGCGGATTCAATGAGGCTACTACGGACCGCGAAAAATCAGTCGCGGGCCGCGTTGCTTGAAGGTTTGGAAATGCATCCTCTCTGAACTTTGCCTCCGCGGACCACAATAAAATCACTGCGGTCACGGTGGGTTTATTGCAGCCGTGGTGGATTACTGTTGTAGCGGTGCTTTGACTTGTTCTTGGCACTTGTGCAAGGTTCACTCCTTTTTGAGCTGGTTTTGACTTTCTTGTCACTTTTTGACCAAACACTGCAAACAAGCACAACATGTAAGCTTTCGGAATTACTTGTATACATTTTTAATCCCAAACTCAAGCAAAAGGGATTATAAAATAAAATAGAATCCCTAGTTATCAACTGTCTAAACTTCCTTAAATTATGTATGTATGCTTGGACTGTTCAAACTTCCCTAACTCAAGTATGTGTGCCTAGACTGTCTAAATTTCTTAAATTAACATATGTGTGCTTGGAACATCTAAACTTTTTTGATTATATATATGTGCTTAGACTGCATAAACTACCCTTATTTGCAAATGTGTGCTTAGATTGCTTACCTGTTGAATGACTAATTCACATAACTAAATTCGGCCAGGACCCACCGTTGTGGATTGCGAGAGGTGCCTAACACCTTTCCCTCAAGGTTATTTTGAGCCCTTACCCCAATCTCGGGTAATGCAAACTGGTTATATGAGTTAATCGCTCTAGGTGCCCTAACTCACCTTAATCCGTTAGGTGGTGACTCTTCAAATACCCAATTCCCAAAAGGAAACGAGTTGTTTCCAATGAATGTCGAAACCCGAACCCCGCGAAGGAAAAAGGAAGCACGACAGTTATTACCCATATGAACCTACTTCATGGGATCTCCAATCACATAGGTTAGGTTATCATCATTGTTGATACATCTCAAATTGGCAAAAGTCTCAACCCCTCGATATTTCACTTATAACTACTCAAAGGATCGGCCAAATTCTCTTTTGACTACACATAATATGTATAAAAAATTCTCATCTCTAAGCAATTGCTATATCTCATTATGTCTCTAAGAGAATGTGTCTACTCAAGAGAATGTGTCAACTCTTCCTATTGAAAGATTTATTTTCTTACATTGGCTATTGCGCCTTGGCAATCACAATTTATCGACACAAATATTGTCGGCTTACTTTCTAGTGGAGTATTCACTAAGAGGTTGCTTAATCAACCTCATTGCTAGGTAATTTCAATACCACAACATCCCATAAAAAGGTGATCACACAATCACTAGTGAATTTTTCTTATCTGAATCAGAGATTCAATATCATCATTGTATCCTTTTAATATAGTGGAAAATTCACATACAAAATACTAACTCATAGTATTTCTCAAATAAAGCATAAAATCATCTCAAATGAAATAAAACATGACTTCTATACAAGCGCCTTTTGAAACATCTTTCAACACATAAGAATTTAGTTGCTTTTCGTATCTTCCATAGTCAAGTACCAAAGTAAAATTATCTAAATATAGAAGCAAATTTAACTTATACAGAAATATTTCAAATTAGTATGAAACATGCTATAATTCAACGATTTATTCACCCAAATGACTAAGTGACCCGAAACAGCATAACTTTTCAAAGCCGAAAATACAATATATTTTTGATCTTCCAATATAATTTTTTGGCCACAAAAAATTTCAATTTTGTAATACTTTATTATAACATTAATAAAAAATTACCTTTTTCCTTCTTAGGATCAGGCTAGATAACTCTGGACACCATGATTCCCCATATTTTTGAAAATTTCAGGTTAAGGGGATAACTTTTTCACAACTTATAAAGAGTTCTACTTTATAAATAATAAGCTAATAATATAGCTTCGCCCCAAAGATTTTTCTTCTATTTAGCTACAGTATTAGATTCAAAAGAATATGAAGGTCTTATCTCATGTATTATTTCTGACCACATCACATCATCGTAGTAACTTATTCACATTAATTATTTTCATACAAAAAGAATCAAGACTTCATAGCACTTTAGAGCAGCTAATGTGTCACTTATAAATTATTTTAAAAGACTTTATTTATAAGACCAAATTGATAGTCTTATGACTCAAATAAAACTAGTTATGCCATATTTGAATAAATGTTAGGCAAAAATATTAATATTTCATAAGATTATGAACAACTACACCCATACTATATCATCATCAACAAATATTTTAAGAGAGTAATATTTTAAGTAAAAGATGGGTAGATATTCTTAAAGAAGTAGAATATATCCAATTGATGTACCACTTAAAAGATGAGAAACATAAGCAAGGTAGATGATTTTTCTTATTTATATTTGTCTATTATAAGACAACTTAATATCATTTTTACTAGATCAATTTAACTTAAAACATTCACCGTTTTAAAGACTAATGAAAACAAAAGTACAACATGAGCTTTTCCATCATTTCAAAAAAATTCACACAAACTTAAGAGTCACTTTATTTCTTATCTTATATGTATCAACTTGATGCCAAAGTTCTACCTATTATATTCTCACGAGAATAAGGAGAAAAGAATAAAAAACTAAGAAGATATTAAACCAATTATCCGTACCTGGTATACGTAAATATTATGTCATACACAAACATAGCAAGCGTAGAAGAAGTCACCGTCTTTTAAAGTATAGTACCATCTTTAGCATCCCTTAGAATGCTAATTGACTTGGAGTAATACTTCGTAGCTTACAAAAATAATTTGAACTCCATAAGACCATCGTGCAAACTTGAAGTACATGTCCCATTTTCAAAAATAACTTGGACAACGTCAAACTTGATTCTCCATAATAAAATAGTGTAAATATCCTTAAGATTGTTGGAAAAACATTGGATTATGGAGAATAAGATTTAGCTTGATGCGTGTCAAGGACACTATCCTTAAGGATATTTCGCCCACACCGTAATAAATATTATTAGGCGTATCCTCCAGGATTTAACAAGCTCTTCTAGTATAACTAGGAGCAGAAACAACAAAGATTGAATAAAAGAAAACCCAACACAAAAGAAAAAGGAAGAAAAGTTTTACTTTATTCATACTATCCAAATGAACTCAAACATATACTTATATATAATCCAAAATATGGACATTTGATTGTTTCCAAAAACGTTATAAAATTAAGGAATCTTCCGGTAAGAGAGTTACTAACTTTAAAGGCAATTAAGTCAAAAACGTTATAAACATCAATTTTCTTACAGCTATAATGATAGTCATTCAAGGTTAGTAAATTATTATATTCAAAGCTATTCAAATATTCAGTTATAGATATTAAAGAATATTCAAATGATTGGTATAATAAAGATCTATTAAAATAATATTAAAAGAATGAACCAAGACAATAATTTGAATATTTTTTTGAGTTATAAAATTATTTTTCTAACAACATTCTCATGTAACAGTCACGCACCTTTTCTTCTCAATATTTATGCCTTTTAACTTTTTCTGGCGTCTCCTCCTCCCTTTCCCTTCTATTCTTGGTTACAATGTAACTAATCATGCTTCTAAAATTAACATATTTTAAAAAGTATTTTTCAAAAAAGTACTTTTGAGTATTCGTGCTTAGACTTAAAAGTACTTTGTTCCTTTTAAAAGCTTGGGCAACACCTTAACTTTGAAAAAAAAAATCGGTACTTTTGGCCAAAAAGAAACATGACCAAACAAGCTAGAAAATTAAAGTATTTTTCATCTCCTCAAGTGCAGGCGAGAAGCAAAACAAAGTTAAAAACTGACTGAAATGTATCATTTTAATTGAATATTATTCAATTAATAAGTACTCTTAATCTTTTTTCTTGTTATGTATCCCTCACACAACAAATTAGGTATAACGATCCGATCGGTCGTTTTGAGAATTTGCACTTCGTTCGATAGTTTGGGGGCACAAGTAGCTCTGGATGATATATTAGGAATTGTGTGCAAAATTTGAGTTCATTCCGAGTTGATTTGATATGTTACGGCGTGAGTTTTGGAAGTCGAAAGTTTGAAAGTTCATTAAGTTTGATTTGAAGTGCGTTTCATCGTTTCGATGTTGTTATGGGTGATTTAAGTCCCCAAGTAGGTCTGTGTTTTGCTATGGGACTTGTTGGTATGTTCGTACGGGGTCCCGAGGGACTCGAGTGAGTTTCGTATAGGATTGGGTTGTGTTGCGCTCGTTTTTCTTATGTTTCGACGTCGTTTCTTCAAGCATAAATGGACCACATTAAACAAATGAGCTTCGATTCCTGTTTTGATTGAAGCATTAGATCGGTATCATAATTAAGGAGCCATATCAAATAGAATTTGGACATCGTATGAGAATTTTATGGTCATTTTGCTAAGACCATAAATGGAGTGATTCAAAAGCCTAACTTGACTGAAATTTTACAAGGAATACATTGGAGGCATTAAAAGTGAGTTTCGAGATTGTTTGGCATGCAAAACGAAGTAGAACAACTGAGCAAAAATACTTAATATCAAAAGTTTATTCATTTGGTCATATTTTGAATTGGGGAGCTCGGATTTGGACAATTTCTGGAGGTGATTTTCACTATATGGATTGAGGTAAGTGTTCTATACTTGATTTTGGTTATATTTTATAAATCCATCTTCGTTTTAGGCATTTGATTGATGATTTCAAAGTGAGATTTGAGGGTTTTGACTAAAATTTCATAAAGTAAATTTTTGAGTTTTGAATATCGACGGAGTCGGATTTGAGTGAAACTAGTATGGTTGGACTCATAATTGAATGAGTATTCGGGTTTTGTAAATTTTGTCGGGTTCCGAAGTGCGAACCAAGAGAGTTGACTTTTATTGACATTTTGCAAATTGTATAAGGATCATAGTATTGTTAATTGAAATTGTTTTTTCTTGCATTATTTGGTGTATTTAAGTCTTCTTTGGATAAATTGGGTCGAGCGATGGTGAATTGGTAAAGGAAAAGCTAAATTGAGTATTGAGTTGGCCGAATTGAAGTAAGTATCTTGCCTAACCTTGTGGGGGGGGAGGGAACCACCCCTTAGGAATTGAGTCAATTGTGCTATCTTGATATGTGAAAGCTGTGTACGCAAGGTGACGAGTGGGTACACAGGTTATATGTGGTGTTGACCGATTAGATTGTCTAGTCTTTTTTTCATGCCTTTGATCAAATTGTCATAATATGTGGTATCTTGTTATTAAGCTACACTTACATGCTCTATCTGATGTTGTTAGCATTTATTTATCTCTTTCTCGTTGTTCGGCCTTATTTGCGTTAGTTGAAGTTGTTGTCTTTCTTGTTGTTTTGTAACTTGTTAATTGTGAGTTCCTCTATGACTCTGTGCATATATGCTACTTGTCTAAATTGTTATGATTACCTGTGTAGTTATTACGTGCCTTACATGTCTTGTTGTTTTTATTAAGGTTGTTGTATTCCTTTGATTTTTATGTGATTCTCTTGTTGTCGTGTACTCATACTCTTGGTAGTAGAAATTCTTGTAATTAAGTTATTGAGCTATTGTTGTTGTTGTTGATTTAAGCTTTTGTCTGGTGGGATCGGATTGCACACCGCAACAAGAGGAATAAGGAACATATATTGAGGAGGAATAAGAGAGAATTGATATTGTCTGGTGGAATCGGGTTGCACACCGTAACAAGAGTAATAAGGGTGGACAAGTGGGATCGGGTTGCACACCGCAATGGGAGAAATAAGGGTGATATATTGAGGAGCAGTAAGGGTGGACTGGTGGGATCGGGTTGTGCTCCGCAACATATATATTATTTACTTTTATTGTAATTGTTACCTATGTTTTAAAAGGCAGAATTGGGACTCGCCCGGGGCTCCCCCCAGGGCGGACCACTCGTATAACGCCCCTGGGCTTATGTGTGGGGCTTAGTTCCGTGAGAGTTACGCCTCGGTCATCGGGGCTTACGCCCCGGACATGCCCAACGCCCAGCATACTTGGCTCGCCTAATAGAACTTTATGCAATTTTATGTAACTAACCTTGTAATCCTCAAATTTTGTTTGACTATTCAAACTTACTTTTTTCTTAATCATAAATCATTAAGTTGAGAGTACTTTATGTCATAATTAAAATAAAAATTACTGCATGTTATCCACTAAGATTGCTATGATAGTTAATTTTAAATAAATCTTTCATTTAAAATGTATTTATTTATTAACTTTTGTTATGTATTTACTATATAATAGTCCATAATATTTTTATAATTATTTTTCTAAATATTTTTTTTTTCATATTTATGAGATACAATACTTATTAATTTAATAGCTCAGTATTAGCTAGTAACTATTTACAAATAATTAGTTATCATGGTGTTGTATGGTGAATTATGTGTCACTTTATTAACTTGTTGAAACTTAAAAATAAATGATGCTAGAGAATCATATTGAAATTGTGAAATGTATTTTTATATAAATTCTCTTTCAAATAGAAAGCATATTAAATAAAAGGAATAGTTTAAGAAAAATATCAAATTATAATATCGAAATTCTTACAAGATTCATTACTCCTTAAGAGATACATATAAGATTTTGTATCGAATACATTACTTTTGATGTTTGAGTTGTAATAACGTTGCAACTAATTTGCATATTATGATATACATCATACTTTTCGTATTATTCATAGTTGAATTATACTTTATAAAGATTTAAATATATTATTTGTTATAATTTTGTGATTTTAATGTAATTTTTATAATTATTTTTTATTTTATACTATTTTAAAATTCTTGAAATTATAAATTTTAAAGATCCGTGGGACTTACGCCCCATGTCTCAGGGCTTACGCCTCGCCTCGTCAAAGGTAAAACGCCTCGCATCATGCCCCCGCCTTTTAAAACATTGATTGTTACAGAGGAATAAGGGAGGATTGGTGAGATCGGGTTGCACGCCGTAACATATATATACTATTTATTCTTATTGTAATTATTACAGAGGAATAAGGGAGGATTGGTGGGATCAGAATGCGCGCCGCATCAATATATATGCTTATGTATTCCTCTCTGACTGTGCAAGTCATTCTTTAGTTTTACATTTCACTTAGGGATTGGTTATAGCTGGATACTGATAAGACTCTAGTTCATTTGTTCAAGACATTGATAATTTGTATTTCGGGTGCCACTGAGTTTTGAGGATCGGGTTATTGACATTGAGTTATTGACTTGCCGTTATTCCTTGAATTCTTATCCTAAAACTATTACTCTGGTGAATTAATTTTCAAAGTAAATTAACTATGGTGAATTAAAACTATGTTGGATGATTTCCTCTTGTCTTGTTAAGTTGTTAGTAATATAGTGATTTAAAATAAAGGAATTAATATTACGCTACTTTGTATGAATTTTAAATTTGAACTCGACATATTTATATATACATTTCAATATATCAAATTCCAATAATTGTTATATTTTTATTTCAATTAGTTTCTCAATTAACTTTTCTTAAACCGTCCGAGGTTGTATTTTATTTAAAAAGGAATTTCTATTAAGTGTTAATTCAATAAACCTATATTAAACGCGATAATTTCGATGTTGTATTTTTATTTGAAAACAGTATTTTCTTCACTCAAACGATTTCTAAAAATAACTCCATCTTTCTCGCTGATTTCTTAATTGGTTTAGAAACTGTAATTTACCTTATGTTGTATAAATGAGACTCCTTGAACATTTTAATTGTATTTTTTACGGACAATATATACTGGGTAGCACGAGGATGTCGTTGTGCAAAGTGATATAGAAATATGTGGGCACAAGGTGTCATGTGTGCTAAAGGTTTGGAAATTGAGGTTATAATATGAGACATCGAGGATTCAGAATTGAGTATCAGAAATGATGTGATTGATTGAGTTAACATCGCCTTCTTTATTCGAGTACATTTTTACTTGTTTATGTCACAGCTATGTTGGTGTTAATTTACTTGCTATCTTTCATTTCCATCCATGTTTCCCTTTATTGTCTCTACTGTTTGTAGTTTGATTTCTCCCTGCAGTTGATATTACTTTGTTATCTTTATCTTAATAGTTTATTATCATATCATGTTCAATTTATTTGACCAGTAGGTGTCTTGACTGTTCCTCGTCACTACTCCATCGAGGTTAGTCTTGATACTTACTAGGTACCGCTGTGGTGTGCTCATATTACACTTCTGTATATTTTTGTACAGATCCAGGTATTTTATCAATAGTAGTTGTGTGGATTGTCATGGTGGAGACTCGAGGTAAGCCTGTTGCTGCGTTCGCAGGCCTCGGGATCACCTTTATTTGTACGTATTTCCATTGGTTTCTTTTATTCCGGAATAGTGATGTATTTATTATATATAACTACTCATAGAAAGGCTTATGACTTGTACTACCTGAAATTGTAAGTGTTCAGAGTTATCTAATTTGAAGTTAGTGAATATCAATGTTATTTCTGTTAATGCTAGGCTTACCTAGTTGAGAGACTAGGTGCCATCACGACTCCTTCAGAGGATTTTGGGTCGTCACAAGTTGGTATTAGAACTCTAGGTTCATAGGTGCTACGAGTCATAAGCAGGTTTAGTAGCATGTTGCAGATTGGTATAGAGACGTCTGTACTTATCTTCGAGAGGCTATAGAACTATTAGGATAATCCCACTTCTTCCATTCTTTATTGTGCGATATTGATTCAGCTCGAAGCATATAACTTACGTTCCTTTACATCCACTCGTGTATGATATTGAGCTCTCAGTGTCCGCCATGCGCCTGTGGTTCGTGATGCTATAGACGGGCTATGAGGGAGTCAAGGATGCTCAGACATTGTCTCAACGTGTCGTCCAGACTGAAGATACAAAGTTCTTGAGAGGCTATTCATTTGTTCATATGGAGGTGCACCAGGTTCCGACATCTGGTTGATGAGTACGAGCTTGAGAAGGTTTAATTGGTTTACTAGTTGTCGAGATTATGGCAATGTCACGAGGTAGACATTGATTAAGGATAGTTGGTGGTATTGGAGTACCTTGTGATTGGTGTTGTGCGAGTTGTGAAGGTTAGTTTTGTGGATCATAAGATGTTGTTTTTCTATGGCTTTGCGCCAAGTGGGGGAGTCCACTAGCGGCATTCAGATTGCAGAGTCAGATTTACATCAGTTATGGCCTGAGGTATGTATATATGTGGTATTAGAAGGTTTCCGAAATTTGTATATAACTAAGGCATGAGATCTTGCATGGGATGATATTGGGGCTTACGGTGTTTCTATATAATTAATGAACCTACATTTCAGTATCAAGGGGAGTCGAAGAAACAACTCCAGATTCACAGAAGGTCTATTTAGCGTAGGCAATCATGTTTGTGATAGAACGGGGTGCTTCAAAGGAAATGCGGTGGTTTATGAGCTTCTAGGCTACGTGGTTCGTACTAGGATTATCTGCACTTGGGTTTTGATTGGAACCATTGCACATCGACGGGGAGAAGTATTACACTAGCGGAAAGAAAAAGAGTATCCAAAGAAATGAGTCAGCTTTGTGGTGTTGGGTCAGCATAGCAATGGAGGTAATTGGTCCTTTGGATGGGAATTCTCTACCGGTATTTGTAGCGGTAATCTTGGATTGGATGGGTTGTGTGACTCGGTTGAGTGGGGAGGTGTAGTCCTGATGGCTTAGTTTTGTGAGGACGAATCTCAGAGAGTTCTCGATGGTGTTGGCCACGGCTTGAGTCGATTTTCTGCTATGGGTACAAGGAAAATGTTGTACATTATGGTTTTCTCCTGAATGGATATTAGAATTTAATAGAATGTTGGCATTATTGGATAGCATATGTGAAGAGCGTGCATTTTGGAAAGGACCTTGAGTTTTGGGTTGTAGATGCATGGCTAGTGGCATGGTGATTACTGGGTCTTGAGGCTTTTAAGGTTCAGGTTTTGTTACGCGGCCGGAAAATCTATATGGGTGCTTCAGTAAGATGATGGGGGCGTGAGTGATGTATCACCCATTTGATTTGCGTAGTTGAGTTTGAGTACAAAATTTTTGGTATTCCTGAGGTTTTGGAGGGCTGGATGTCCCCATATGCGGGCTATTTCTTGTTTGCAAATTGTGAAGGCATGTGAGAATGGGAAAGCTGATAGCATACATTATCGATAGGTTGCTATGGACTTTTGGAAGGATATTTACCTAATTGGGAAGGATCGGGATTCAGTTGGGGGTTGTTTGAAAGCTCAACGAGAATATGTATTTTATAGCAGGTCAAGTTTGTGTGCTCTTGTGAGATTGTTATCACGGATATGTTACCGATCAGAATGGATATTATTTGTGCCCCTGGTCTATGTTATGTGCTACTCTCTTATGTTGTAGTGGGCTATGAGATTGTATGATTATTCTCCACGCATGTTATAATTCTGTTCAGGCCTTATGGTGATATGGGCTAAATGGCCCTCGTGATGTTGATTGGTTCATTGCACCTTAGTTGTGCTTGCTTTCTTCCATGTTTTGTTAATTCTATTCATTTTTCCACAGTTATACTTGGGCACTCTACTATGTTTGATATCAGTATTCATGTGATCAGTGAACCCGAGCACTTTGGCTTGATTAGTATCTGGGAGCGGGTTGCATGTCGTAGCAGATGTTATGTGGGATACCCTTTCCTTATGTTTATTTGGTTTTTTGTTTTCCATATGCGGGATGATTTAATGAAATTGTACTTTGGTTGTTACACATATTGTACTTGTTAGATAATCCTTATACCTTGCTTTCCTTCTATTTGCACTGCATAACTGAGTTATTACTGAGTTGGTGTAAGAGCTGTGTGGCGTGAGAATCCGTGTGGTTCCGTGATGAGTTGTTAGTTGGGCTGCTTGTATTGGTTGAGATGAGGTTCTTAGACCTGGGATCCGCATTATCATATTGGGGTGAGGAGTGTTTGGAAGTATGAGGCTGTTTCTGCTAAGATTTTGGCACTGGCCCTTGAGGGACGAGAGAGCTTCTTGATTTGTTGACTTCATGGGCAGTTATGAGTCCTCGAATGTTTCTATATCATGGGCAACATTATGGAGGTCCGGAACAAGGTTCTATTCAATGTGAAGTGTATTGTCGATGTCCAGAATGTTATTTGGGCAGCTATGGTGGTCAGAAATTATTGCTATGGGCAAATGTGGAACATCGTGTGTTTGTACCCTGGGTTGGAATTATGGCTCGATTCGCCTTGTTCAGGTTTATACAGTGAGATGATAAAAGATTCGGGTCCTATGATGAATTTCAGATGTTGAGGTTTAGGTTCTGTCCTAAGGTTATGGACTAAGGATGAGGTGAGACCTTCAGTTAAGTTGCATTGTCAGTCCTACATAGGTTTGGGTGATAGGGAATTACCGCCGGGTGTATGTATGGTGGGCTCATGCAGTGGTTGATGGCTTCGGAACGACTCTGAGCACGTTCGAGGACGAACGTATGTTTAAGTGGAGGAGAATGTAACGACCCGATCGGTCGTTTTGAGAATTTGCGCTTTGCTCGATAGTTTTGGGGCACAAGTAGCTCTGTATAATTTATTAGGACTTGTGTGCAAAATTTGTGTTCATTCCAAGTTGATTTGATATGTTTCGGCGCAGGTTTTTGGAAGTCCAAAGTTTGAAAGTTCATTAAGTTTGATTTGAGGTGCGTTTCGTCGTTTCAATGTTGTTATGCGTGATTTAAGGCCTCGAGTAGGTTCGTGTTTTGTTATGGGACTTGCTGGTATGTTCGTACGGGGTCCCGAGGGGCTCGGGTGAGTTTCAAATAGGTTTGGGTTGTGTTGCGCTCGTTTTTCTTATGATTCGATGTCGCTTCTTCAAGCATAAATGGTACCACATTAAGCAAATGAGCTTCAATTCCTTTTTTTGATTGAAGCATTAGATCGGTATCGTAATTAAGGATCCATATCAAAACGAATCGTCAAATTTGGACATCGTATGAGAATTTTATGGTCATTTTGCTAAGAATCGGGCTGCCAGATTTTTTAGATTAATCGCCAAATTGCCACTGACTTCATATTTAAAAATCTTCACTATTTTCAAATATTAAAACCAACATATATCCTTCATTATAAGGTCAAAGTAGAACAGCTGAGCAAAAATATTTAATATCAAAAGTTTGTTCATTTGGTCATATTTTGAGTTGAGGAGTTCGGATTTGGATAATTTTTGGAGGTGATTTTCACTATATGGTTTGGGGTAAGTGTTCCATACTCGATTTTGGTTATATTTCATAAATCCATCTTCATTTTAGGCATATAATGATGATTTCAAAGTGAATTTGAGGGTTTTGCATAAAATTTCATAAAGTAATTTTTTGAGTTTTGAAAATCGACGGAGTCGGATTTGAGTAAAACTATTATGGTTGGACTCATAATTGAATGGGTGTTCGGATTTTATAAATTTTGTCGGGTTCCGAGGTACGGACCCGGGGAGTTGACTTTTGTTGACTTTTTGCAAATTGTATAAGGATTGTAGCTTTGTTAATTGAAATTGTTTCCTCTTGCATTGTTGGATGTATTAAAGTCTTCTTTGGCTAGATTGGGCCGAGCGATGGTGAATTGATAAAGGAAAAGCTAAATTGAGTATTGAGTTGGCCGAATTGAAGTAAGTATCTTGCCTAACCTTATTTGTGGAAAACCACCCCTTAGGAATTGAGTCAATTGTGCTATCTTGATATGTGAAAGCTGTGTACGCAAGGTGACAAGTGGGTACACAGGTTATATGTGGTGTTGACCGGTTAGATTGTCTAGTCTTTTTTTCATGCCTTTGATCAAATTGTCATAATATGTGGTATCTTGTTATTAGGCTACACTTACATGCTCTATCTGATGTTGTTAGCATTTATTTATCTCTTGCTCGTTGTTCGGCCTTATTTGCCTTAGTTGAAGTTATTACCTTTCTTGTTGCTTTGTTACTTGTTAATTGTGAGTTCCTCTATGACTCTGTGCATATATGCTACTTGTCTAAATTGTTGTGATTACATGTGTAGTTATCATGTGCCTTACATGTCTTGTTGTTTTTGTAAAGGTTGTTGTATTCCTTTGAATTTTACGTGATTTTCTTGTTGTCGTGTACTCATACTATTGGTAGTAGAAATTCTTGTAATTGAGTTGTTGAGTTGGTGTTGTTGTTGTTGTTAATTTAAGATTTTGTCTGTGGGATCGGGTTACACGCCGCAACAGGAGGAATAAGGGTGATATATTGAGGAGGAATAAGGTTGATATATTGAGGAGGAATAAGGGAGAATTGATATTGTCTGGTGGGATCGAGTTGCATACCGCAACAGGAGTAATAAGGGTGGACAAGTCGGATTGGGTTGCACGCTGCAACAGGAGAAATAAGGGTGATATATTGAGGAGCAGTTAGGGTGGAATGGTGGGATCGGGTTGCGCACCGCAACATATATATATATTATTTACTTTTATTGTAATTATTACGGAGGAATAAGGGAGGATTGATGGGATCGGGTTGAGTGCTGCAACATATATATACTATTTATTCTTATTGTAATTATTACGGAGGAATAAGGGAGGATTGGTCGGATCGGGATGTGCGTCGCATCAATATATATATGCTTATATATTCCTCTCTGATTGTGCAAGTCATTCGGTAGTTTTACATTTCACTTAGGGTTTGGTTATAGCTGGATATTGATAAGACCCTAATTCATTTGTTCAAAACTTTGATAATTTGTATTTCGGGTGCCACTGAGTTTTGAGGATCGAGTTATTGACATTGAGTTATTGACTTGTCGTTGTTCCTTGAATTCTTATCCTGAAACTATTACTCTAGTGAATTAACTTTCGAAGTAAATTTACTACGTTAGATCATTTCCTCCTGTCGTGCTAAGTTGTTAGTAATATAGTGATTTAAAAAAAGATATTAATATTACGCTAATTTGTATGAATTTTAAATTTGAACTCGTCGTATTTATATATACATTTCAATATTTCAAATTCCAATAATTGTTATATTTTTATTTCAATTAGTTTCTCAATTAAATTTTCTTAAACCGTTAGAGGTTATATTTTATTTAAAAAGAAATTTCTATTAAGTGTTAATTTAATAAATCCTATATTAAACGCGATAATTTAATCGATGTTGTATTTTTATTTGAAAACAATATTTTCTTCACTCAAACGATTTCTAAAAATAACTTCATCTTTCTCGCAGATTTCCTAATTGGTTTAGAAACTGTAATTTACCTTATGTTGTATAAATGAGACTCCTTGAACATCTTAATTGTATTTGTTACGGACAATATATACTAGGTAGCACGAGGATGTTGCTGTGCAAAGTAAGATAGAAATATGTGGGCACAAGGTTCCATGTGTGCTAAAAGTTTAGAAATTGAGGTTATGATATGAGACATCGAGGATGTCATGACCCGGATTATCCACTCTCGGGAGTCGTGATGGCGCCTACTAATGTGAGCTAGGCAAAACCAATTATTTGAACAAATTGCTTCTTTATCCATTTTATACTCTTTAACAATTATAAAGCCAAAACGTGTGGACAGCGAAAAATTTCAATAAGCGGAAGTAAAGCAGTAAATTATCTGAATATATATATATGTCTAATACAACTGTTTGAACCTCGACCACCCAGAACTGGTGTCACAGTACCACAAACGATCAAAGAATGCTACATACAAAGTCTGAAAATAAACAATACACTATTTCTGAATTAAGGAAATGAAACAGGAATAAAGGGATAGAGGGAGTTGCCAGGGCCTGCGGACACCTGCAGGTCTACCTTGGATCTCCGCGTGGACTGAAGACAGCCACCCAATCTATGGTCCTCAAAAGCTGCTCCGGGATCTGCACATAGTGCAGAGTATAGTATCAGCACAACCGACCTCATGTGCTGGTAAGTGTCTAGCCTAACCTCGGCGAAGTAGTGACGAGGCTAGGACCAGACTACCAAATAACCTGTGCAGTCTAGGATCAGACTACCAAATAAACCTATGCAATTTAACTATATACAGCGGAAAAGAAGAACAAAAATATACGATCAAGTATGGGAGGGGTAACATGCTGCGGGGGAAACTATCAATTTAGAATAGAAAAAACAATAGGAATTTGACAGAAACAACATATCTCATATATCAACAAGAATCAGAAATCAATAAGTGCACGGCATCACCCTTCGTGCTTTACTCTCATCCTCACCAAAACAATCAAGTAATGAACCTGTGCATGGCATCACCCTTCGTGCTTTTACTCTCGTCCTCACCATATAATTAATATAATCGGCACAGAATGGTACATCGTGTGGCACGGCATCACCCTTCGTGCTTTACACTCTTTCCTCACAAATCATACACGGCATCACCATTTGTGCTTTAACACTCTCTCACCAAAACAATACATGGCATTACCCTTCGTGCTTTAACACTCTTCCTCACCCAAACAACAATCACAAACAATAGGGCAAGGGAATAAATGAAATTACGATAAGAATCCCGGCAAGGAAACAATAGTTCAACAATCAAGTCCCGGCAAGGGAATAACATCAAAAGAAACCTCAACATCCCGGCTAGGGAGATAACATGAAAAAAAACAATATCCCGGCAAGGGAGTTAATATAATGATTCTCTTCTCTTTTCCACTTTTAATTCATAACCCACTTCACAACTTCGAGCCAATGCTCTAAAAGATTCAATTTCCACTTATGCTTTCACATTTCATTGTACAACTCGAGCCAACTCTCCTCAATGTTCAAATGTCACAATTACTTCCACAAACTTTGCCCAACAATAGAAATCATCATCAAAGCATGAATAATACAACAAAGCCATAATAATCACAATATAAGACTCACGGGCATGCTTGATACCAATGTATAGATACTCGTCACCATGCCTATACATCGTACTCGACAAATACCACATAGTAAATAGGACTCGACTCCTAATCCCTCAAGCTAAGGTTAGACCAAACACTTACCTCGATGACTCGAATACAATTCAAGCCTCTACTATCGCTTTACCTCTTGACTTCACCACCAATTCGCTCGAAACTAGCCACAAGTTATTTAATTACATCAATAAATGCTAAATGAATCAATTCTAATGCATAAAAATGAGTTTTCTAAAGTTTTACCCAAAAAGTCAAAAATTGCACCCCTGGCCCACATGGTCACCCATTCCCCCACGAACCCAAATATATAATTTATTTTGTAATCGGACCTCAAATCTAGGTCCAAATCCCCAATTTTTGTAAAACCTAGGTTCTACCCAAAACACCCAATTTCCCCCATGAAAATCATTGATTTTGAGTTGAAATCATGTAAAAAGATGTTAATGATTGAAGGAAACGAGTTAAAATTAACTTACAATCAATTTGGAAGAAGAGTTATCTTTGAAAAATCGCCCAAGAGTGTTTTGGTTTTGAAAGAGTGTGAAAAATGGGTGATTTTCGATTAAGTTATAATCCCCAACCTCTGCTATGTTCGCATTTGCGAAGGGGTTCTCCCATTTGCGAGTTGGGAAATACGAACAAAGGTTCACATTTGCGATAAAATGCCCAAAAGAGGCATATCGCATTTGCGAAGGAAATCTCACATTTGTGAGGAAGAGTTGGCCTGGGCTGTTTTGTATTTGCGAGCCATGAGAAGCCTGCAGGCCTGATCACACCAGCTAAAAACTTGTAACTCACCATGTCCAAAATCTACCCCGTGGCCTATCGAAAACTCACCCGAGCCCTCGGGGCTCTATACCAAACATGCACACCAACCTAAAAACATCATACGGACTCGCTCGTGTATTCAAATCACTAGAATAACATCAACAACTATGAATTTAGCATCAAAATCATGAAATTTTCTCAAGAACTTCAAATTTCCAATTTTCTCAAAAACAATCTGATTCACGTCGTTTCAAGTCCGTTTCTTACCAAATTTCATAGACTTACCTTAAATCACATATAAGACTTGTACCAGACGTCGGAACCAAAGTACGGGCCCGATACCATCAAGTTTTAATCACAATTCATTTCCAAAAATCATAAACAATTTCAGAAAATAATTTTCTTAAAAAATTTATTTCTTGGGCTTGAGACCTCTGAATTCGATTTCGGGCATATGCCCAAGTCCCATATTTTCCTACGGAGCCTTCCTCCGGGACCGTCCAATCACGGGTCCGGGTCCATTTACCCAAAATGTTGACCGAAATCAACTTAAACTCATTTTAAATGCAAAATTCATCAGTTTTCACAGATTTTCACAAAATGGCTTTCCAGCTACGCGTCTGGACTGCGCACGCAAATTGAGGTGATGACAAAAGTGGTTTTTAAGGTCTCGGAATGCAGAATCCACTTTATCACATCCCCCACCTCTAAAACAATCGTTCGTTCTCGAACGGACAAAAGAAGGAAGTACCTGAATGGGGGAAAAGATGGGGATAACGGCTCTGCATATTTGACTCCGACTCCCAGGTCGATGCCTCAACGGGCTGACCTCTCCACTAAACACGAACAGAAGGAAAACTCTTCGATCTCAAATGACGAACCTGCCAGTCTAGAATAGCTATCGGCTCCTCCTCATAAGACAAGTCCTTGTCCAACTAGACAGTGCTGAAATCTAGCACGTGGGATGGATCGCCGTGATATTTCCGAAGCATGGACGCATGAAACATTGGATGCACTGCTGAGAAGCTCAGCGACAACGCAAGCTTGTAAGCCACCTCTCCCACTCGATCAAGAATCTCAAATGGGCCAATGAACCTAGGGCTAAGCTTACCCTTTTTCCCAAATCTCAACACGCCCTTCATAAGCGACACCCGAAACAATACCCGCTCACCGACCATGAATGCCAAATCTCGAACCTTACGGTCGGTATAACTCTTTTACCTGGACTGAGGTGTACAAAGCCTATCCTGAATAATCCTGACCTTGTTCAAGGCATCCTGAACCAGATACCCAACAACCGAGCCTCTCCCGGCTCAAACCATCCCACCGACGACCGACACTGCCTACCATACAAAGCCTCATAAGGAGCCATTTGGATACTCGAATGGTAGTTGTTGTTGTAGGCAAACTCTACTAAAGGCAAAAATTGATTACGAACCTCCAAAGTCAATTACACAAGCTCGGAGCATATCCTCCAAAATCTGAATAGTCCACTCGGACTGCCCGTCCGTCTGAGGATGAAACGATGTGCTCAACTCAACCCGTGTGCCCAACTCTCACTGAACTGCTCTCCAAAAATGGGAGGTAAACTGCGTACCTCGATCCGAAATGATAGACTTGGGCACACCATGAAGACGAACAATCTCCCGGATATAGATCTCAGCTAACCTCTCGGAAGAGTAGGAGACTGCCACAAGAATGAAATGTGCTGACTTGGTCAACCTATCAACAATAACCCACATTGCGTCAAGCTTCCTCTGAGTCTGTGGGAGTCCATTAACGAAGTCCATAGTGATCCGCTCCCACTTCCACTCGGGAAGCTCAATCCTCTGAAACAAACCACCAGGCCTTTGATGCTCGTACTTAACCTGCTGACAGTTCAAACACTGAGCCACATATGCAACAATGTCCTTCTTCATTCTTCTCCACCAGTAATGTTGCCTCAAATCCTGATACATCTTTGTGGCGCCCGAGTGAATAGAGTACCGGGAACTATGGGCCTCCTCTAAAATCAACTCTCGGAGTCCATCCATATTAGGCACACAAATTCGACCCTGCAATCTCAAAACTCCATCATCACCTAAGGTAACATGCTTGGCACCTCCGTGCTGCACCGTGTCTCTAAAGACACACAAATGGGGATCATCATACTGTCGATCACGGATACGCTCCAATATGGAAGAACGAGTGATTGTGCAAGCTAACACACGGCTAGGCTCAGAAACGTCCAACCTCACGAACTGATTGGCCAAAGCCTAAACATCCAAGGCAAGCAGTCTCTCACTGACCGGAATATAAGCAAGACTGCCATGCTGGCTGACTTCCTACTCAAAGCATCAGCCACCACATTGGCCTTTCCCGAACGATATAAGATGGTGATATCATAGTTCTTTAATAGCTCCAACCACCTTTTCTGCCGCAAACTTAGCTCCTTTTGCTTGAACAAATACTGCAGACTCTTGTGATCCGTGAACACCTCACATGCCACGCCATACAGATAGTGCCTACAGATCTTCAATGCGTGAACAAAGGCTGCTAACTCCAAATCAGGAACCAGATAATTCTTCTCATGAATCTTCAATTGCCGTGAAACATAGGCAATGACCTTGTCATCCTGAATCAATACTGCACCAAGTCTAATATGAGATGCATCATAATAAATTATATAAGGCCCTGAACCTGTTGTCAAAACCAACACCGGTGTTGTAGTTAGAGCTGTCTTGAGCTTCTGAAAGCTTGCCTCAAACTCGTCCGACCATCTGAACTAGGCACCCTTCTGGGTCAACCTAGTCATCGGGGTTGTGATAGATGAAAATCCCTCCACAAACCGACGATAATAACCTGCCAATCCCAAGAAACTCCAAATCTCTGTAGCTGATGTTGGTCTAGGCCAGTTCTTGACTGCCTAAATTTTCTTCGGATCAACTTGAATACCCTCTGCGGATACAACATGACCCAGGAATGCAACTGAACTCAACCAGAACTCATATTTCGAAAACTTGGCATACAACTGACTATCCCTTAAAGTATGAAGAACCACTCTAAGATGCTACTCGTGCTCCTCCCGGCTACAGGAATAGATCAAAATATCATCAATGAAGACTATCACGAACAAATCCAAGTAAGGCCTGAACACTCGGTTCATCAACTCCATAAAAGTTGCTGGGGCATTTGTCAACCCGAATGACATTACCAAGAACTCATAATGCCCGTACCGAGTGCGGAAAGCTGTCTTAGGGACATGGATGCCCTAATCCTTAACTGATGGTAGCCAGATCTCAAATCGATCTTCGAGAAGACCTTGGCACCCTGAAGCTAATCAAACAAATCATCAATCATCGGCAATGGATACTTATTCTTGATTGTAACCTTGTTCAAGTGCCGGTAATCAATACACATTCTCATTGATCCGTCCTTCTTCTTAACAAACAACACCGGCACACCCCAAGGCGAAACACTAGGTCTAATGAAACCTTTTTAAAGCAAGTCTTGCAACTGCTCCTTCAACTCTTTTAACTCAGGCAGGGCCATACGATACGGCGGGATAGAAATAGGTTGAGTGCCCGGAGCCAAATCAATGCAAAAGTCAATATCCCTATCGGGTGGCATACCCGGCAGGTCTGAAGGGAATACCTCAGGGAACTCACGAACAATGGGCACAAAATCAATAGAAGGGACCTCAATACTAGAATCACGAACATAGACCAAATAGGCCAAACACCCCTTCTCAACCATACACCGAGCCTTCATATAAGAGATAACACTGTGGGTAGAATGACCAGGAGTCCCTCTCCACTCTAAACGAGATAAACCCGGTAAGGCTAAGGTCACAGTCTTGGCATGGCAGTCCAAGATAGCGTGATAAGGTGATAACCAGTCCATCCCCAATATGACATCAAAATCAACCATGTCCAGAAGAAGCAAATCTACATGAGTTTCAAGACCCCCAATCACAACTATATAAGAACGATGGACTCGATCTACCACAATAGAATCACCTACCGGTGTAGACACATAAATAGGAGCACTCAAAGAACCACTAGGCCTGACCAGATATGGTGCAAAATAAGATGACACATAGGAGATCCCGGATCAAATAAAACTGAAACATCTCTGTTACAAACTATAACAGTACCTCTGATAACTGCATCAGAAGCCTCAGCCTCGGGACTGGCTAGAAGAGCATAACATCGGGGCTGGGCCTACCACCCTGAACTACATCTCTGGGATGGCCTGCTGCTGGCTGGCCTCCACCTCTAGAGGCCTGGGCTCCACCTCTAATACCTCTACCTCCACCTCTAGCTCCTCTACCCCCACATCTAACTGGCTGAGCGGGCTGTGGAACACTTGGTGCCTAAACCATGGCACGGGAACCCTGATGCTGAGAGCTACTCGGTGCTCGAGGGCAAAACCTAGCAATATGAACCATATCACCACAAGTGTAACAAGCCCTCGGTTGCTGAGACTGCTGACCCTGACGACCTGAATGACCACCCCAAAAACTCAGAAGCGGTGGTGCACTGATAGGAGCTGGTAGTGTATTGTAGGGCTGTTGATCAGAATACTGCATATGGGAACCATGACCACCTGAAGCACCATGAGAAACCTGAAGTGCTGACTAAAAAGGCCTAGGAGGATGGCCTCTACCATACGAATATCTGCCTCCAGACAAGGTACCACTAAATCGGCCTGAATGACGAGGCCTCTTATTACCCCCCTGACCACCTCCCTGCGATAGAACCATCTCCACTCTCCTGGCCACATTGGTCCCCCTCCTGGAAAGAAATCTCACTACCAGTCTCCTTGGCCATCTGAAGTCAAATCGGCTAAATAAGTCCCTCAATGAACCTCCTCACCCTCTCTCTCTCTCTCTCGGTGGGAAGTATGATAAGAGCATGATGGGCCTAGTCGATGAATCTGGTCTCATACTGAGTAACTGTCATGGAACCCTATTGGAGACGCTCAAATTGCCT
The DNA here is from genome assembly GCF_000715075.1 of Nicotiana tabacum. Lineage (NCBI taxonomy): Eukaryota > Viridiplantae > Streptophyta > Magnoliopsida > Solanales > Solanaceae > Nicotiana > Nicotiana tabacum. Next base: position 129,659,001 of record NC_134099.1, read on the forward strand.
CCAATAGATCTCTCTTTGAGTAATAGGGAGAAACTTCTCCAGAAATAGCTGAGTAAATTGCTCCCAAGTCAAAGCTGGTAATCCGGCTGGTCTAGCCAAGCAATAATCTCTCCACCAAGTCTTGGCTGATCCAGACAAGCGAAAAGTAGCAAAATCAACCCTATTGGTCTCTACTATCCCCATGTTCCTAAGAACCTCATGACGGCTGTCTAGATAATCCTGAGGATCCTCAGAAGATGCACCGCTGAAAGTAGTAGTGAAGAGCTTGGTGAACCTGTCCAACCTCCACAAAGAATCGGCAGATATAGCTGCTCCATCACCAATCTAAGCTACCACACCCGGCTGAACTACTCCAACTGGCTGAACTGCTGAAGTCTGGAACTGGAGAGCTACCTACTTCGGAGTGCGAGTGGCAGGACTCTGGGCTCCTCCTCGAGCCTGAGAGAGGGCTGGTGCTACAGGAAGCAAGCCTGCCCGGGTGACACTCTCCATAAGGCCCACTAGTCGGATTAGAGCATCCTGGAGTATTGGGGTAGCAATAAACCCCTCCAGGACTTGAGCTGGGCCCACCGGAACTGTCGGGGCCAGAACCTCATCATCAAAGTCAACCTGAGGCTCCACCGCTGGTGCTGCTGCTCTGGGCTGATCTCTGCCTCTAGCACAGCCTTAGCCTCGCCCTTTGCCCCTCGTGGGAGCTACTTCTGGAGGCTCAGGCTGCTGGTCAGTGGATAAGGAAGCGCGTGTTCTCGCCATCTGTAAAAGAACAGAGTAGAAATTCAATTAGAATTGAGAAACCAAACCACACGACAGAAAAGAATAAATGTGAAGTTTTTCCTAATTTTGTAGCCTCTTGGGGATAAATACAGACGTCTCTGTACCGATCCGTCAAACTCTATTAAGCTTGTCTGTGAACTGTGAGACCCATGTAACCTAGAGCTCTGATACCAACTTGTCACGACCCAGATTTTCCACCCTCGGGAGTCGTGATGGCGCCTACTAATGTGAGCTAGGCAAGCCAATTATTTGAACAAATTGCTTCTTTATCCATTTTATACTCTTCAACAATTATAAAGCCAAAACGTGTGGACAGCGGAAAATTTCAATAAGCGGAAGTAAAGTAGTAAATTATCTGAATATATATGTCTAATACAAATGTTTGAACCTTGACCACCAAGAACTGGTGTCACAGTACCACAGACGATCTAAGAATGTTACATACAAAGTCTGAAAACAAACAATATACTATTTCTGAATTAAGGAAATGAAACAGGAATAAAGGGATATAGGGAGTCGCCAGGGCCTGCGGATGCCTGCAGGTCTACCTTGGATCTCCACGTGGACTGAAGGCAGCCACCCAATCTATGGTCCAAATGTTGCTGCTCCGGGATCTGCACAAAGTGCAGAGTGTAGTATCAATACAACCAATCCCATGTGTTGCTAAGTGTCTAGCCTAACCTCTACGAAGTAGTGACGACGCTAGGACCAGACTACCAAATAAACCTGTGCAATTTAACTATATACAACCAAATAAACCTGTGCAATTTAACTATATATAGCGGAAAAGAAGAACAGAAATATACGATCAAGTATGGGAGGGGTAACATGTTGCGGGGGAAACTATCAATTTAGAATAGAAAGACAGCAGGAATTTGAGAGAAACAACATATCTCAGATATCAACAAAGAATCAGAAATCAATAAGTGCACGGCATCACCCTTCGTGCTTTTACTCTCGCCATCACCAAAGCAATCAAGTAATGAACATGTGCACGGTATCACATTTCGTGCTTTTACTCTCGTCTTCACCATATAATCAATATAATCGGCATGGAATGGTACATCGTGCGGCAGGGCATCACCCTTCGTGCTTTACTCTCTTTCCTCACAAATCATACACGGCATCACCCTTCGTGCTTTAACACTCTCTCACCAAAATAATACACGGCATCACCCTTCGTGCTTTAACACTCTTCCTCACCCAAACAACAATCCCAAACAATAGGGCAAGGGAATAAATGAAATTACGATAAGAATCCTGGCAAGGGAACAATAGTTCAACAATCAAGTCCCGGCAAGGGAACAATAGTTCAACAATCAAGTCCCGGCAACGGAATAACATCAAAAGAAACCTCAACATCCCGGCAAGGGAGATAACATGAAAAATAACAATATCCCGGCAAGGGAGTTAATATAATGATTCTCTTCTCTTTTCCACTTTTAATTCATAACTCACTTCACAACTTCGAGCCAATGCTCTAAATATTCAATTTTTACTTATAGTTTCACATTTCATTGTACAACTCGAGCCAACGCTCCTCAATGTTCAAATGTCACAATTACTTCCACAAACTTTGCCCAACAATAGAAATCATCATCAAAGCATGAATAATACAACGAAGCCATAATAATCACAATATAAGACTCACGGACATGCTTGACACCAACGTATAGATACTCGTCACCATGCATATACGTCGTACTTGACAAATACCACATAGCAAATAGGACTCGACTCCTAATCTCTCAAGCTAAGGTTAGGCCAAACACTTACCTCGATGCCACGAACACAATTCAATGCTCTACTATCACTTTACCTCTTGACTCCACCACCAATTCGCTCGTATCTAGCCATAAGTTGCTTAATTACATCAATAAATGCTAAATGAATCAATTCTAATGCATAAAAATGAGTTTTCTAAAGTTTTACCCAAAAAGTCAAAAATTGCCCTCAGGCCCACATGGTCAAAACCCGAGGTTCGAACTAAAATCCGATCACCCATTCCCCCACGAACCCAAATATATAATTTATTTTGAAATCGGACCTCAAATCGAGGTCCAAATTCTCAATGTTTGAAAAACCTAGGTTCTACCCAAAACACCCAATTTCCCCATGAAAATCATTGATTTTGAGTTGAAATCATGTGTAAAGATGTTAATGATTGAAGGAAACGAGTTAAAATTGACTTACAATCGATTTGGAAGAAGAGTTGTCTTTGAAAAATCGCCCAAGAGTATTTTGGTTTTGAAAGAGTGTGAAAAATGGGAGATTTTCGATTAAGTTATAAAATTGCAGGTTGCATGCAGATATGGGAATTGCGACCAGGTTTCGTAATTGCGAACCCCGACCTCTGCTATATTCGCATTTGCATGGGGTTCTCGCATTTGCGAGTTGGGAAATGCAAACAAAGGTTCGCATTTGCGATAATAGACCCAAAAGGGGTGTATCCCATTTGTGAAGGAAATCTCGCATTTGCGAGGAAGAGCTGGCCTGGGCTGTTTTGCATTTGCGAGCCAGGCTTCGCAAATGCGAAGCCTGCAGGCCTGATCACACCAACTAAAAACCTGCAACTCACCAAGTCCAAAATCCACCCCGTGGCCTATCCAAAACTCACCCGAGCCCTCGGGGCTCCAAATCAAACATGCACACCAACCTAAAAATATCATACGGACTCGCTCATGTATTAAAATCACTAAAATAACATCAACAACTATGAATGTAGCATCAAAATCATGAAATTTTCTTATGAACTTCAAATTTCCAATTTTCTCAAAAACGATCCGATTCACGTCGTTTCAAGTCCGTTTCTTACCAAATTTTACAGACTTACCTTAAATCACATATAAGACCTGTACCGGGCACCGGAACCAAAATACGGGCCCGATACCATCAAGTTTTAATCACAATTCATTTCCAAAACTCATAAACAATTTCAGAAAATAATTTTCTTTAAAAATTCATTTCTCGGGCTTGGGACCTCGGAATTCGATTCCGGGCATACGCCCAAGTCCCATATTTTCCTACGGACCCTCTGAGACCATCCAATCACTGGTCCGGGTCCGTTTACCCAAAATGTTGACTAAAGTCAACTTAAACTCATTTTAAATGCAAAATTCATTATTTTCACATATTTTCACAAAATGGCTTTCCGACTAAGCACCCGGATTGTGCAAGCAAATCGAGGTGATGTCGAAAGAGGTTTTTAAGGCTTCAGAACGCAGAATCCACTTTTAAAATAAGTGATGACCCTTTTGGGTCGTCAGAGAGGATTCGGAATTGAGTATCAAAAATGATGTGATTGATTGAGTTAACATCACCTTCTTTATTTGAGTACATTTTTACTTGTCTATGTCCCAGCTATGTTGGTGTTAATTTACCTGGTTATCTTTCGTTTTCATCAGTATTTTCCTTTATTGTCTCTATTATTTGTAGTTTGATTTATCTTTGCTATTGATATTACTTTGTTATCTTTATCTTGATAGTTTATTGTCATATCCCGTTCAATTTATTTGACCAGTAGGTGTCTTGGCTGTTCCTCGTCACTACTCCACCGAGGTTAGTCTTGATACTTACTGGGCACCGTTGTGGTGTGCTCATACTATACTTCTGTACATTTTTGTACTGATCCAGGTATTTGATTGATAGTAGCTGTGCGGATCGTCGCGGTGGAGAATCAAGGTAAACCTGCTGCTGCGTTCGCAGGCCTCGGAGTCACCTTCATTTGTACTTATTTCCATTGATTCCTTTTGTTCCGGAACAGTGATGTATTTATTAGAAAGGCTTATGACTTGTACTACCGGTTTTGGGAATTGTAAGTGTTCAGAGTTATCTAATTTGAAGTTAGTGAATATCAATGTTATTTCTGTTAATGCTAGTCTTACCTAGTTTAGAGACTAGGTGTCATCACGATTCCTTCCGAGGATTTTGGGTCGTGACATTAGGTGAGGGTTTTAGCCAGCTACTATATAATCTCAAATAGTCTCATGAAGTGTGGTTGGTACATTTAGCAAAATTATTGAGGAGCACTGGCGTAACATTCAGAGTGAATCTAGTTATTCTATGTTCTACCCACAATCTGGTTGAGATTGCTTTTCGGTTTCTCCCTAAAGTAGAGGGCCTCCCTCATACAGAACTGTAATTCGACAAAATTATGACCTTCTTCTCTCTAATTTATATTTTGACTAATCATATAAATTCAAGCATAAATCAACTTTTGAAATGTTCATGAATTAGCTTTTGAAGGTAGATGGAATATCTTGATGCAATGCAATATGTGCGTAAAGTTCAAGATTCATGGATGTCATCTCTTTACCGAGACAGGATTCTGCTTGGTTGACTTCCTATTCTAACGTAATAAATAAATAAATGTAATAAAAAATGTAGATAATTGGGATACGTTGTTTTGTTTTCTCCGTCTACTATTCCAATCTCATTAGTATGCTAGCAAGAATATTCAAAATTCGTGTTGAATCACTCAATTGTACTATAAACCTGTATCATTCTCCATTTAGTTTTATTAGGAGATTGGTCCAAATACAATCAAATGATAACAATCATATTGCATGTGCTGAGAATAATCATCGGTCCAGATACAAAAAATGCCATTACGACTTCTACAATCAATGATGCTGTTGCCACTTGCCTCCCTCTCTTAAGAAGTCCACCCTTTCATTTACCGTTTTAACCTTTTGCTCTATTTTTCTTTTCAGTATTACCGAGGAACGTTGAGCAAATATATTCAGTGGCATAGCTAAAAAATTTGTAACAAATATTCAAGGTTTAATATATATTTATAAAAAGTAATTTTAGTATATATATAGTATATTTTTACTCGATATAATTTTTCGATGAAGAATATTTAGATTGTGCGATAGAAAATATTCTATTAACGCTACTAACCACCAAAATTATAATAATTGATCACATTATTAACAGATCACATTCTATCGCACATGTCTGAAAAATGACCAATCAGTTTTTATCTCCGTTTTTATATTTAAGTTGGTCGATAAGATCAGACAGTTTGGTGAACATATTATAGTTAATAAACATATGTAATGCATTAGTTAGATTGTAGTTGATACACGAGATTATATTCCGTAGCCTTTCTGTTTGCCGAATTATTAATTTGTCTGACTTGCTATTAGTACATTTTAAATTTTATATTCACAATATTTGTAATTTGTGTTCTTTCCTTTTGTGCACTTTCCAACAATTTATTCTTCAAATTTTCTTTTTTATTAGGTCTATTCCCTTTTCAATTCAACTAGTGTGAAACCATGGATAATGCTTGATGGTCCCCTTGAAACCCACTAGCAAATAGTTTATTTATAAAGCAAAAAAGAGAACATTTTTCTAACGCAATCATCAAACTTACATATAAAATCAATTTAAAGTTTAGTACTAGTATAGTTTAATATACTAAACTGTCCCTTTGACGATCGAAAAAGAATGGTTTTGTTTTGTTTATTTATTTTTATTAATTTAAATTCAAAGCTAATATGTGACAAAACTTTTCTAGGCAGATCAACGTGGGTCTGAGTCAGCATAGCTAGTCAATATATTTAAAGTGTTTCGCCAACTCAGACTACATGGCCTATGTTCACCGCGTGCTTTGAAAATGGATAAAATAAAATAATTAAAATGATTAAAACAAAATTATATATTTAGTGAGGTAAAAGAAAAACCATATAAATGTTTTGTAACGTTTGTCTGACTTGATTTCGAGGGAGGGTTTTCAGCTTTTAAAAAATTATAATGCACTTATCCACTTTACCACTTACCAGAAACACGTCGCACTTTCTCATTTTTTATCAGTCAAAATAACCAAAATGTTTGAACAATAAGAATTTTCTGTGAAAAAATAGAAAATTACCCAGTAAATGAATAATTCCTCAGTCTCATTTTATCATGTGATATTGATTCGATATGGGCTTTAAATTATTAATTTGACTTATATATTTGTGACTATTTTGCAAATGGCTCGAGACTCATGCATAGAGTCAGTATTACATTGCTATTTATAATATAAAAAGATACATACAAAAGGTAAGTACATCGCTTATGACATGATGAGTATATATATTCACCTAACATTATTCACATGAGATATAATTATCATTTATAAGAGTATGTTATTGCACGTGAGTGTTAATACGCGCCCCTCAATTTGAACGTGTAAAAATGATGGAAGATTGCCATGTAAAACCAAAACGAGAAGATTATCACATATGAGTCTTAGTATAAAAGATTGTCATGCTGCAGAAAACCAAAATGGATGAAATAATTATAACTAGCTCTTAGATATAATATTATTAGATGATATATTTATTTTTCGTAAGTGATATATCTATCATATGTATGTGTTCTTATCACACCACAAATAGCAATGCAATCATCAAGCCATTTACAAAATATTCTCATACGATTCCTACAATTTTATATTAGTGACAACGGCAGATATATGAGAATGATTGAAAAGATTAGTTAGTGGAAAGATCACATCAAAGTTTATAGCAATGGATAGTTTTACTTTTATCGATGAATTATTTCGAACATTTTAGAAAGTGCACGAAAGGAAAAAATGTCGGAACTAGGTGTAGTGAGCTTTCCTTTTAATTTTTATCTTTTTGAAATAAAGGCGAACCCCTTGACAATATTTTTTTGGCAAATCATTTACTGATAATCACACGTCAAAAAATAATTTTCACATGAAAATATTTTCTTATAAATTAAAATGACTTTCATCATATCAAATAGTATAAGGTTTAAGGGAGATGACGTAATTGAGTTCTTGTAATGTGCGAAAGTTCGTACATTAAAAAAACGTGATTAATGTATAAAGTGACTATTACCTGATTTTTGTAGTACACATTTTGGTCTAATGCAAATTCCACTTTAGCCTCATGTGAAGCTTAATAATCAATTGGATATAATTTATTTTGAAATCGGCAAATTCTATGTTTGAAAAACCTAGGTTCTAACCAAAACACTCAATTTCCCCATGAAAATCATTGATTTTGAGTTGAAATCATGTGTAAAGATGTTAATGATTGAAGGAAACGAGTTAAAATTGACTTACAATCGATTTGGAAGAAGCGTTGTCTTTGAAAAATCGCCCAAGAGTATTTTGGTTTTGAAAGAGTGTGAAAAATGGGAGATTTTCGATTAAGTTATAAAATTGCAGGTTGCATGCAGATATGGGAATTGCGACCAGGTTTCGTAATTGCGAACCCCGACCTCTGCTATATTCGCATTTGCATGGGGTTCTCGCATTTGCGAGTTGGGAAATGCGAACAAAGGTTCGCATTTGCGAGGAAGAGCTGGCCTGGGCTGTTTTGCATTTGCGAGCCATGCGAAGCCTGCAGGCCTGATCACACCAACTAAAAACCTGCAACTCACCAAGTCCAAAATCCACCCCGTGGCCTATCCAAAACTCACCCGAGCCCTCGGGGCTCCAAATCAAACATGCACACCAACCTAAAAATATCATACGGACTCGCTCATGTATTCAAATCACTAAAATAACATCAACGACTATGAATGTAGCATCAAAATCATGAAATTTTCTTATGAACTTCAAATTTCCAATTTTTTCAAAAACGATCCGATTCACGTCGTTTCAAGTCCGTTTCTTACCAAATTTTACAGAATTACCTTAAATCACATATAAGACCTGTACCGGGCACCGGAACCAAAATACGGGCCCGATACCATCAAGTTTTAATCACAATTCATTTTCAAAACTCATAAACAATTTCAGAAAATAATTTTCTTTAAAAATTCATTTCTCGGGCTTGGGACCTCGGAATTCGATTCCGGGCATACGCCCAAGTCCCATATTTTCCTACGGACCCTCTGAGACCATCCAATCACTGGTCCGGGTCCGTTTACCCAAAATGTTGACTAAAGTCAACTTAAACTCATTTTAAATGCAAAATTCACTATTTTCACATATTTTCACAAAATGGCTTTCCGACTAAGCACCCGGATTGTGCAAGCAAATCGAGGTGATGTCGAAAGAGGTTTTTAAGGCTTCAGAACGCAGAATCCACTTTTAAAATAAGTGATGACCCTTTTGGGTCGTTAGAGAGGATTCGGAATTGAGTATCAAAAATGATGTGATTGATTGAGTTAACATCACCTTCTTTATTTGAGTACATTTTTACTTGTCTATGTCCCAGCTATGTTGGTGTTAATTTACCTGGTTATCTTTCGTTTCCATCAGTATTTTCCTTTATTGTCTCTATTATTTGTAGTTTGATTTATCTTTGCTATTGATATTACTTTGTTATCTTTATCTTGATAGTTTATTGTCATATCCCGTTCAATTTATTTGACCAGTAGGTGTCTTGGCTGTTCCTCGTCACTACTCCACCGAGGTTAGTCTTGATACTTACTGGGCACCGTTGTGGTGTGCTCATACTATACTTCTGTACATTTTTGTACTGATCCAGGTATTTGATTGATAGTAGCTGTGCGGATCGTCGCGGTGGAGAATCAAGGTAAACCTGCTGCTGCGTTCGCAGGCCTCGGAGTCACCTTCATTTGTACTTATTTCCATTGATTCCTTTTGTTCCGGAACAGTGATGTATTTATTAGAAAGGCTTATGACTTGTACTACCGGTTTTGGGAATTGTAAGTGTTCAGAGTTATCTAATTTGAAGTTAGTGAATATCAATGTTATTTCTGTTAATGCTAGTCTTACCTAGTTTAGAGACTAGGTGTCATCACGATTCCTTCCGAGGATTTTGGGTCGTGACATTAGGTGAGGGTTTTAGCCAGCTACTATATAATCTCAAATAGTCTCATGAAGTGTGGTTGGTACATTTAGCAAAATTATTGAGGAGCACTGGCGTAACATTCAGAGTGAATCTAGTTATTCTATGTTCTACCCACAATCTGGTTGAGATTGCTTTTCGGTTTCTCCCTAAAGTAGAGGGCCTCCCTCATACAGAACTGTAATTCGACAAAATTATGACCTTCTTCTCTCTAATTTATATTTTGACTAATCATATAAATTCAAGCATAAATCAACTTTTGAAATGTTCATGAATTAGCTTTTGAAGGTAGATGGAATATCTTGATGCAATGCAATATGTGCGTAAAGTTCAAGATTCATGGATGTCATCTCTTTACCGAGACAGGATTCTGCTTGGTTGACTTCCTATTCTAACGTAATAAATAAATAAATGTAATAAAAAATGTAGATAATTGGGATACGTTGTTTTGTTTTCTCCGTCTACTATTCCAATCTCATTAGTATGCTAGCAAGAATATTCAAAATTCGTGTTGAATCACTCAATTGTACTATAAACCTGTATCATTCTCCATTTAGTTTTATTAGGAGATTGGTCCAAATACAATCAAATGATAACAATCATATTGCATGTGCTGAGAATAATCATCGGTCCAGATACAAAAAATGCCATTACGACTTCTACAATCAATGATGCTGTTGCCACTTGCCTCCCTCTCTTAAGAAGTCCACCCTTTCATTTACCGTTTTAACCTTTTGCTCTATTTTTCTTTTCAGTATTACCGAGGAACGTTGAGCAAATATATTCAGTGGCATAGCTAAAAAATTTGTAACAAATATTCAAGGTTTAATATATATTTATAAAAAGTAATTTTAGTATATATATAGTATATTTTTACTCGATATAATTTTTCGATGAAGAATATTTAGATTGTGCGATAGAAAATATTCTATTAACGCTACTAACCACCAAAATTATAATAATTGATCACATTATTAACAGATCACATTCTATCGCACATGTCTGAAAAATGACCAATCAGTTTTTATCTCCGTTTTTATATTTAAGTTGGTCGATAAGATCAGACAGTTTGGTGAACATATTATAGTTAATAAACATATGTAATGCATTAGTTAGATTGTAGTTGATACACGAGATTATATTCCGTAGCCTTTCTGTTTGCCGAATTATTAATTTGTCTGACTTGCTATTAGTACATTTTAAATTTTATATTCACAATATTTGTAATTTGTGTTCTTTCCTTTTGTGCACTTTCCAACAATTTATTCTTCAAATTTTCTTTTTTATTAGGTCTATTCCCTTTTCAATTCAACTAGTGTGAAACCATGGATAATGCTTGATGGTCCCCTTGAAACCCACTAGCAAATAGTTTATTTATAAAGCAAAAAAGAGAACATTTTTCTAACGCAATCATCAAACTTACATATAAAATCAATTTAAAGTTTAGTACTAGTATAGTTTAATATACTAAACTGTCCCTTTGACGATCGAAAAAGAATGGTTTTGTTTTGTTTATTTATTTTTATTAATTTAAATTCAAAGCTAATATGTGACAAAACTTTTCTAGGCAGATCAACGTGGGTCTGAGTCAGCATAGCTAGTCAATATATTTAAAGTGTTTCGCCAACTCAGACTACATGGCCTATGTTCACCGCGTGCTTTGAAAATGGATAAAATAAAATAATTAAAATGATTAAAACAAAATTATATATTTAGTGAGGTAAAAGAAAAACCATATAAATGTTTTGTAACGTTTGTCTGACTTGATTTCGAGGGAGGGTTTTCAGCTTTTAAAAAATTATAATGCACTTATCCACTTTACCACTTACCAGAAACACGTCGCACTTTCTCATTTTTTATCAGTCAAAATAACCAAAATGTTTGAACAATAAGAATTTTCTGTGAAAAAATAGAAAATTACCCAGTAAATGAATAATTCCTCAGTCTCATTTTATCATGTGATATTGATTCGATATGGGCTTTAAATTATTAATTTGACTTATATATTTGTGACTATTTTGCAAATGGCTCGAGACTCATGCATAGAGTCAGTATTACATTGCTATTTATAATATAAAAAGATACATACAAAAGGTAAGTACATCGCTTATGACATGATGAGTATATATATTCACCTAACATTATTCACATGAGATATAATTATCATTTATAAGAGTATGTTATTGCACGTGAGTGTTAATACGCGCCCCTCAATTTGAACGTGTAAAAATGATGGAAGATTGCCATGTAAAACCAAAACGAGAAGATTATCACATATGAGTCTTAGTATAAAAGATTGTCATGCTGCAGAAAACCAAAATGGATGAAATAATTATAACTAGCTCTTAGATATAATATTATTAGATGATATATTTATTTTTCGTAAGTGATATATCTATCATATGTATGTGTTCTTATCACACCACAAATAGCAATGCAATCATCAAGCCATTTACAAAATATTCTCATACGATTCCTACAATTTTATATTAGTGACAACGGCAGATATATGAGAATGATTGAAAAGATTAGTTAGTGGAAAGATCACATCAAAGTTTATAGCAATGGATAGTTTTACTTTTATCGATGAATTATTTCGAACATTTTAGAAAGTGCACGAAAGGAAAAAATGTCGGAACTAGGTGTAGTGAGCTTTCCTTTTAATTTTTATCTTTTTGAAATAAAGGCGAACCCCTTGACAATATTTTTTTGGCAAATCATTTACTGATAATCACACGTCAAAAAATAATTTTCACATGAAAATATTTTCTTATAAATTAAAATGACTTTCATCATATCAAATAGTATAAGGTTTAAGGGAGATGACGTAATTGAGTTCTTGTAATGTGCGAAAGTTCGTACATTAAAAAAACGTGATTAATGTATAAAGTGACTATTACCTGATTTTTGTAGTACACATTTTGGTCTAATGCAAATTCTACTTTAGCCTCATGTGAAGCTTAATAATCAATTGGATATAATTTATTTTGAAATCGGCAAATTCTATGTTTGAAAAACCTAGGTACCTAATATTGTACACGCGCTTAATTAGTACTTGAAAATTGAATTACCCGACGTCTTAGCTAGCATTTGGATATAAATTTGGTTTGAAACTCGAAAAAAAGAGTGTTTGGAAGTTGAAGTCATATTTGTACATGCATTTTATATGAATATAATTTGAAATTTTGTGAGTGAAAAAAAAAAATTCACCCAAAAACTACCATAAACCAGTTTTGGAAACTTGAAATTGTTTTTCAATTTTTTTAAAAAACTGATCATATTCCATAAATATACAGTGTATTTAAATTTTTCTTTTTGGAAAAAACAGCCAAAATCTATGACCAACGGGAGCTTAGTGTCTTGATGTGATGATAATCTGTTTTATGCACAACCACTTGCAGACTTAGTCTGAATTTGTCTGTCGGAAATCAATTTCCTAGGACAGGAGGATAGGTTAAAAGAATGAGCTAACAACAGATCCCACAGGTACAAGACTCTTATTAAATAACATAATCAAAGTCATTCACTCACACCTCCTGGCTATCTAAACTGCGTTTCCCGCATCTTGTGAATTCAAACACCTAATACTAATTAAGATGAGTTTAATTCGAGCTTCTATTTCAATGGTGGATCTAACAACGTGTTCCTGAGTTGGGCAAAACCCAATAATAAGGAGTTCAACATACTTTTGCATTCAGAAATCAGCGTCTAAAGTTTAAATCCGCTAGTGCATGTCTATGTAATCATGAGACCACCTTTCTTTTCTAAACCTCATGTCACGAGCCCAATGGTATTGGTCACCAATAGCAAGTGTCACATTTGTACCATCAGCCACTTGTATATGAAAATATATCAGACTCGACACAACATATCATAATTTGTTCTTGGGATATCGACCCTTCACTATCCGGAACGAGCTATAGTGCTCAAAACGGGTTCGATTGAATCCAGTAGTTTTGTTTCAAACAGTATATTTGTCTTAAAAAATTATTGAATATGTACAAATTAATAACTTAAAACACAATAACTTAAAAATATTAGAATTCTGAACCGATTAACTTAAAATTCTGACTCTAACTCCGTTCACTACCAATTATGTGGGAAGCCACCCAATAGGAGCTAAAGGCGGATTCATGATTTCAATATTATAGGCTTGATGTTTTAACATATTTAATATTTTTTTAATATATAGAGCTTGAGCAAATTATATTTGTTCAGATGAACTCATAACTAAAGCACTACATGCACCCGCCTCTGTCAACGGCATTATTAAGAGCAAATTATATACTATAAAGCACATACAATATATTAAGGGTCCTTTGATTGTAAAATAAGTTATTCCAGAATTAATTATTCCGTGATTAGTTATTCCGTGATTGTTATTCCACCATCCCATATGAATAAAAATAACACTACAATCTCGGAATAACTAATCTTGGAATTAGTTATACCGTAATTTTATCTCAATAAATATGAAATAAACTCATCTCAAATTTAATCTCGGGATTGATTATCTTTTATCTCTCGTACCAAACAAGCCCTAAAGGAAAGGATATAATTTTTCCGAATTTATCTTCAATTATATGGTGAAATACATTGAACTAGTCCATATAAGTATTTGTTTAGGGGACAAAAAGGGAAAATACCGGAAGGGTACGGAAGCCTAACCACGGAAAAGACATATTGACACGCACCGTAATTATTTTTATGAGTCCGGAATCAAAATGTGGTTCTTTTGAACTTAAACTACACAAATAGATGGTAAAAAAAATTATATTTTTATATATAGCGCCATAATACCTGGCGATATACACTAACAGTAACGGCACCGTTAATGTATAGCGCCAGGTATTGTGGCGCTATACTGTAAAATCTGACACGCCCAGGTATAGTGCCACAATACCTGGCACTATACATACATCATTAATGTATAGCGCCAGGTATAGTGGCGCTATACATAGATATTTTATATCCCCTCCGTCTTCCATGTCGATTCATCCTCCATTTTTTAAACCCCCATCTCTTCTTGGTCCCCCACCCCACACCCCATTTCTCCCATTTTTAAAACAAAAAATTGAGTCCCCCCAACACATAAAACTCGAAGAACGTAGGTCCCACATTCGAGTAGAGCTTCGTGTTACTGTTGATTCACACTTCCGGAGTCAAAATTTCAATCTTTTTGCTTTCCCAAAATTCTAAATCGAGGTATTTCGATTTATTTTAAGTTGAAACATTTATAATAATGCATATTATTTGATTTGTATATGTTCTATTTCGGTTTATGTTTTTTTTTTCGAAACTAGCATGTTAAATTTATCCGGATTTAATATTAGTGTTTTCTAAAAAATATAAATTAGTAAAATAAATTTGTCTGTTAATATCCTGATTTATATATATGTGTTTTTATGTCGTTTTGTATTTTATTTGCAATTAAATTTATTTGTTGTTTATGGTTAGTTTAGATTATTTTTTAGCGTAGTAAAATCCAGACCTTTTTAGCGTAGTAAAACGTAGACCCTTATAGCGTAGTAAAATTTAGAGCCTTGTAGCGTAGTAATGTGTAGTATTTTAGCTTAGAATTCCTTTTGTTTAAGTATCTTATACTGGTTGTTGAAAATGCAAACTTTGTACAATTAAGTTAATAATTGTATAAAAATCCATATATATATATAATTTGTACAATTAAGTTATTGAAACATATGAATTTAAATTATAATAAAAATACATAATTATATATATATATATATATATATATATATATATATATATATATATATATATATATATATATATAATTATGTACAATTAAGTTATTAAAAATATGAATTTAAATTATAATAAAAACACATACAAATAAGTTATTAAAAAATATGAATTTAAATTATAATAAAAATACATAATTATAATTTTATATATATATATATATATATATATATATATATATATATATATATATAATTTGTACAATTAAGTTATTAAAAAATATGAATTTAAATTATAATAAAAACACATAATTATTAATGATAGTTTGATGTATATATATATATATATAATTTGTACAATTAAGTTATTAAAAATATGAATTTAAATTATAATAAAAATACATAATTATTAATGATAGTTTGGTGTCACTGGTCCTCAAAATATCGAGCCCTGAACCCATAAATAAATAAATAAATATAATTTGTACAATGACGTTATTAAAAATATGAATTTAAATTATAACAAAAACACATAATTATTAATGATAGTTTGGTGTCACTGGTCCTCAAAATATCGAGCCCTGAACCCATAAATATATATATATATATATATATATATATATATATTGTACAATTAAGTTATTAAAAATATGAATTTAAATTATAACAAAAACACATAATTATTAATGATAGTTTGGTGTCACTGGTCCTCAAAATATATTTATGGGTTCAGGGCTCGATATTTTGAGGACCAGTGACACCTCAAAATATCGAGCCCTGAACCCATAAATATATATATATATATATATATATATATATATATATATATATATATATATATATATATATATATATATATATATATATATATATATATAATTTGTACAATTAAGTTATTAAAAAATATGAATTTACAGTTGACGACATGGACGTGACTATACATCCCGGCCCCCGGACGTTGGATCTATTAGCCCTACAGCCCTAGCATAGATCCGAGTATATATGGGACGGACAGTTGCTTACGCAGACTTTCCGGCCTAGGAGAGGGGATCTATTGTGGGAATTTTTGAGTCCTCCCCGCGTTCTACATCCCTGCGTGGTCCATTACCTGGAGGAGATGGGATTATATAGGATTATTAGGATTGGCCGGATACAGCTCGACTATGCTTTGATCACGGCCTTGATTGAGCGGTGGCGACCGGAGACACACACTTTCCATTTGCCCATCGGCGAGGCCACCATCACACTCCAGGACGCTGAGATTTTATATGGCTTGTCCGCTGATGGATTGCCAGTTTTACTACCTATGACCATGAGATATTATTTGCGGCAGGCATATTGGGATATGTTGCACATGCTCACGGGTTTCATGCCGGAGGACGAGGCGGTAGCGTCTGGGTCCAGTCGTATACAGTTGGTCCTCATTAGAGACTACCTGGTGCAGATCCACCATACTATCACCGATGAGTCAGCGGAGGTGGAAGTACAGCGATATACGAGGCTGCTGTTGCTCCTTCTATTTGGGGGGGGGGTATTGTTCCCGAACACTTTGGGGAACCTAGTGAGCCTCCGTTTTCTGCATCATATTGCCCGGTTCGAGGATACAGCTTTGTACAGCTGGGGTGGTGTTGTCATCTCATATCTGTACAGGCAGATGTGCCAGGCTTGCATCGGCACACAGAGAGACGTTGGTGGCTTTCTGCCACTTCTACAGGTGACAACATATTCAAATAATATGTTCATTAGTTATAATTCTACCTAGTTATAGTTAATCTTATACTTTACGTCAACTTTGTATGTTAGGCTTGGGTCTGGGAGCGATTTCTGCAGTTTCAGCCACCTCTACCATAGCTACCGGCTAATGTAGAAATTCCGCAACTCCCTCTAGCCTGTAGGTGGGTTATGCATCGTACTCTTGCACGAGAGTATGATGCCCATCATAATCTCCTCCTCTGCAGGGATGTGTTGGATCTGCTGGAAGACGCACAGGTGAATATCTAACTAAACTTACTTATTATAGATTAACTTAATGTTGTGCATACCAACGGTTTGTGTTCTTATTTGATAGTTCATCTGGACGTCGTACAGCGATGAGGTGATAGGTACCCTGCCAGCGTATTGCACGTTCGGCTGACATATTTGGATGGCTTCTGTCCCGCTCATATGCCTCGATATTGTCGAGCACCATGCCTCCGAGCGGGTATTTCGTCAGTTTGGCCTTCCGCAACCTATACCGACTCTGCCTGCATGGCATGCTTTACATTATGAGAGGGATGATCGGTCCAGGGCGGACGACACATTTATGGCATGGCTTAACGAGCAGTTGGGTACTTGGGACAGGCAAGGGGACTTGACCCCACCTCCGCAACACTTTCCTATTCAACGTTATATGGCATGGTACCGCACTGTTTCCCAACTTTTTATCGGGAGTCGGTACGTCCCATACGCCGGGAGACACGAGGCCCTGGTATGTTTTTTGTTATTATTAGTTATATAGCTGTAATTTAGTGCCAAATATGTAGCTTATATTTTTTACTTTGTTTAGGCGATTGGATTGCATATCGTCTATCATATGGGGCAGCAGATGCAGAGTTATGTCCACGATCCTGTGGCCATGCAGGAGTATAGTCGTCGATTCATGGATGTGGCTGCCCAGACACTGCAGTGAGCCCGATCGGATCAGTGTTTGGCACACGAGGTTGATTATATGGACCCAGCGCAGTACCATCGAGATCGTGGTATCCCACGAGCTGGTGGTGGCCGACGAGCTGGTGGTGCCGGACGACGTGGTCGTGGGCGGAGAGGAGGTTGTCCCCAGCAAGGGGGCGTTGAGGCTCCTGCTGATGATGTTGCTGCTGATATGGCAGGTGGCATGCATGAGACGGACATGTCGTCTTACAGCCTTGGAATTTATCGCACTCCAGTGCCATCACAGGTGACCCCATCGGGCCAATTATTGATCACGGGCTCAGATATTCAAGGAGTGGATTGGGGTAGATTCTTCCCAGGCTCGTCTACCACTGTTGAGGATCGACTGACCCGAGATTTTTATAGTGGGAGCTGACTGAGTTATGGCTCCACATCACATGCACAGGTATGAGTTTATTAATATTGAATTTGAATTTGTTTTAACTGTAACTTATTTATTTTCTTTAACTTTATTAATTTCCTTTTTAAGGCTTCATGCGATGCAGCGACAGATGACTACATTCAGGATCTAGAGACGATGATGGTAAGACAATATAAATTATTGTGAATTGTTATGTAGTTTTTTATACTAAGTTTCATATTATTATGTAGCCTTCTACTGGAGCTGACAGCACCACCGATACATGTCATCCTGCGCCGCATCTGGCTATAAGGAGACGACTTAATGATGATGATCTTGATAGTATACCCGGGCGGGAGGGGATGCGCCTCAGGCCAGCGGTTGCATTGAGACCCACCTGATGCGGGACACATTGACATGGTGTAAATAATATTTCTGTATACATTAACAACATTATTTAATCGAATATGCGCATTACTTTTTTTAGTTCTCCATTCGTTTGATAGTTTCATAAAATAAAATTTAGTACAACACAAGTACTTAAATTTAACTTCCACTTCAATTAAAATAAAATATAGTACAATACAAGCACTTAAACTTAACTTCTACTTCAATTAAAATAAAATTTAGTACAACAAATAAGGAAAACATTACTACAGCACAAACACAATCACAAACACAAACATAGCAGGCCAACATAATAAAAATACATGAAATATGAAAAATACACTAAACACATACATGCCAATGTTTAGCCCCGGTCGCTATTTATTCTCCGCTCCAACCACTTAAATCGTTCTTCCAGTTTTTTTTTTCTTCTTCTACCTCTTTCAGTTTCGCCTTTACCTCCGCAAGTTCCAGTTTATATTTTTTTCGATCCTTTTGTTCTTCACAATTCCATTGTGTTTTCCATTTTTCTTTTCCCACCTCCTTCAGGTTCGCCCTCAAGTCTGCAATAATTCTATTGTTTTATTTTTCATGTTCCTGTTGTCTTAAACACATATTATGAAGAAACTGCAATTGTTCTCTGTAACATTCCTGATAACATGGTTCATCAACCCATTCCTGAAAATCACAAATAGGTTCGCCAGGTGTCACACCTACTTTTTACCTACACCCCGCAAAGGGGCGTAAAGAGAGTTTTTCCAATTAAAGGACAATCGAAATGGGATTTATTATTTAATTCAGAGTCGCCACTTGGGAGATTTATGGTGTCCCAAGTCACCGGTTGAATCCCGAATCGAGGAAAAGATTGACTCTATATTACAGTCCGCGAACCAGAAATCTAAGTAAGGAATTCTGTTAACCCGGGGGAAGGTGTTAGGCATTCCCGAGTTCCGTGGTTCTAGCACGGTCGTTCAACTTTCATATTCGGCTTATTTATCTGATTTTTAAATACATGTTGAACCTATGTGCAAATTTTAACTTTTTACCGCCTTTATTATTATTATTATTTTCAACGAGAATTGCAACGTCGTGAAAACACATCTCGAGCCACGTCACATCAATGTGCCCGTGGTTATTGACACATTTCGACTCCGTTGAGATTTGGATTTGGGTCACATAAATGTGCACCCGGGTTTAAGAAGGTAATGTTATTTAAAGTACGCGCCTAAAGAGACTAATGCGTGGTTATTTTGGGAAAAGGCCATGAAGTTCGATAAGCGGCCGATCCCGAGTTTTAAGTAATTAATACATATATTTGTGAGGGCCCCGCAATCTGTGCGTTTTATTTGGTGAGGCTCATCTCGTTTATTTTAGAAAGGTAAACCTAAAGCAATTGTGATTTTCTACTCTATTTATCTCTAATAACAAAATAAAATCCTAATTAATGAGCATTATTTAGGAGCTATTACTTTTGAACCTATGACTTCCAACTAAGTCAAACTCTCAACGGTTTTGGGGCCTCAAGGTCTGCCCAGGAACGAAATGGCCAACCTGCCTTGACAAGTTGCTACGTGTGTGAAGTCTGGGCTGTCTGTGAAGGACATTGAAGCCCGAACCGTCCGCTAGTGGACTGTTAAGCCTTTAATCAGACCAAATTTTAACTCGAGTTAAATACACATACACTGAGATGCTACAAATTATTCAATATGCACTCGATGATTATGAAGATTACCTTACTTGCTTATCTATTAGTGAGTTCCTAATTATCACTATAAAGGGAAATCAGACGGGAAGCATGATTGGATTTGAGCAACAGCAATTACTAACTCAAACTAACAATATTAAACCAACACTCAATACTTAAAGGAATCATGAATTTAGAAATGGATTACTAAAGACTATTAGAACTGCTTATCGCCCTAGCGTCTATTGATTATTAATTCAATATCCAATTGCAAAACTATTCCTTATACAGATCCAAATTGCCCTACATTGATAACAATAGCTAGACCAAAATAAACTGCTAACTCCGGATTCAACATACTTCTCTAATTAGTTTAACAATCCTTAAGCTAACAGTCCTAGATTTACCATTCAAAATAGTCCTATTTTTATTACAATAAGCACTCAATCACTATACAGAGAACTGCCTAACATAACAAAATTATCAAAATAGAACTACGATAGATATTCAGCTTCAGTTTTATTTCACGTTTCCAACAGATAGAGCTACATTGACATAGGATCGAAATATGTTCCTGGTATTGGAATACAAGAAGAAGAAGAAGAAAGATCAGCAGCAATAGAAATGCGAGCAGCAATACAACAACAGTTCACAACAGCAATGCACCAAAAGATAACCAGCAGCGACTCAGGAAAAACCAGTTAAAATTCCCAGCAATATCAACAGCAACACAAACAACCAGTAACTGACCCCAAACAGCTTGACAGCAACCAAATATCAGTCAAAACACAAACAGAAACACCCCCTAGAATTCAGCAACCAAGAAAAACTCGAAAATACAACTCCACAGTTAAAGCTGAAGCTCTTTTCAGTTTCAATGGGGTAGCACTGGTTGAACTAGACTAACTCTTGAAACTCTCCTCCAGTTTTTCAGAATCTTCCCTCCCAATTTTCCATAAATGTTCCTAACTGATTAAAGACTCTCAAAAGTGATCTCTGAAACTTGAAGCAGAGAATTTTAAAACTGCTTATGATTCTCAGGCAGTTGGACTACTGGCTGAGATTTTGACAAGTTAATTAAGGTAATGAAACAGTGAAAGCTCCCTCCACTCTCTTCCTTCCCGGTCTGTCCAAAAAGAAGAACCAAGACCCCCATTTATACCCAACACTGACCTTGCCAGCTCTCAAGAGCACTTTAGGCAGAATTTGTAAACTAATTCTGCCCATCATCTCTTTTTCAATTCCACTAGTATATGTTTTGTTCCCCACTAAACTTCTTTTTATTTATTAATCCCACGCGGGTATGGGCAGCCTATTTTTCTATTCAAAATCCCTTAAACCTTGTGAAATGGTGCCCATGATCCCATGATCCCTTACACAGCCTTCAACCCCCCCACTACTGTTTTAAACTATTTCATTAGTTTAATGGTACTTTAGTACCCTACTGTCAGAATATTCAACTAAGCCATTTGCTACACTGATTCAATTATCTAAATGAACTGAATTTAAACTCTAAACACCTCAGCTATAACCAATCCAGCCCATCAAATTCCAACAGTTATTCAATCAGAATTGAAGCAGCATGAGTCAAATTATTATCAGGTTATTATAACATTCAAGCATGTAAAACTAATCGACGACACTTATCCAATTGACTACACGAATTACAACACATACAATCAATGGCAAATAATCAGAATTGAACAGACACACAGGTGATTCGAGTCGTATTGATATAAAACTTTAACTAATCGACGAAACTCATTCAAATCGATTATATAGTTTATCATATACTTAACCATGACCAGAAAAAGTTCAACCAAATAAAATGTCTTTGAAGAAGGACAAAATCAATCGACAAAAAATTGAAAAATCAATAAAACTACACTAAACAGATAAACAGATATAAACAAACACAAAAATGGAACAAACAGGAAAGAAAAAATACCTTAAGAATTTCGGAAAACTGGACGACCCTGACCTGGACTCTGACTCGGACGTTTTAAGGTCGAACGGACCTTAATCGAGTGTTCTCAACTGAGAACACTTCGACTAAGGTCGATTAGACCCCCCAAATCATCCTTTAATTTGGACAGACTTCAACCTTTGGTTTCTAGGGTTCTTGGGGGTTCGATTTGGGGTTCGAATGGTTCTGGTCTGATTTTAACCAAACCAACGGTGGTTTGGTGACGAGGGAGGTCGGGGAGATGTCTGGTATGGGTTTGGGGCCGGTTGGGGTAGGTTTAGGTTCTGCTCGAATCTTCGATTGAAGATTCGAGAAGCTGGAGGTTGATTCGAGGCAAACGGTTAACGGATCCGTAACGAGGGTGGTTAGTTGCTCTAGGGGTGTTAGTTTCATGGCCAACGGCATCGTTGCCGTCGGGTTTCAGGCGAAAGTGTGGGGCGGCAGCTCTAGGGTTTCGAGGTGAGCTTGAGAGAGACGATAGGGTGAGGGGGGGTTTGGTTTGGGGCGTGGGGTAAGGGATTAGGGTTATATACGGAGGGGGTGGTTTGATCTTGGTCGTTGGATCAAGCACGATCAACGGCCTGGATCAATTCACTTAAAGGAAACGATGACGTTTGGTTTAAGTGGGGGGGTTGGCTAGATCCGGGTAACGGGTCGAGTTTGGGAACGGGTAAGGGAGATTGAATCTCAGCCATTGGATCGATTTAATCCAACGGCCTTGATTAAGAGTGACCAAACGACGTCGTTTTAAGACGTCTCTGGCCAGGCCAACTGGACCTGGTACATGGGTGATTTGGGCCTGATTTTTGCATTGAAATTGGCCTAGTTCCGATTTGGTCCAATTTTCACTCTTTTCTTTTTTTTTCTTTCATTTTCTTTTAATTCCTAAAAAACAAAATTCCTAAATTAAATTGTAAAAACAAAATTAACTTAGAAAATACTAATTGACCTTTAACAGTAAATATCGCACCAAAATAAAACATTAATTACAAACAAAATCGGGCACTTGGACATTAAATGCCAAAAATACAAAAATATGTATTTTTTGTGATTTTCTTTATTTAAAAACCAAACTATGGTTAATTAATTCCTAATTGTAGAAATAAAAAACCTAAGGACACATGCAACGTATTTTTTTTATTTTTAATTAATTAACGTAGAAATAAACATGCACAGACAAAATACAAATAAATCACAAACAACACAAAATCATCTTATTTTGAATTTTTGGGAGTAGTTCTCATAGGCAAAAATTACGTGCTCACAGCTGCCCCTCTTTGTCCGAAAACACAAAGAGTTTTCGTGTAAAGATAAAGTGAGCGGATTCGAGCGATTTTTGCTCGTTCGGCTACTCCGTGTGAAGCATTTTTTGAAAGGCTTAACCGAACCTTTGCTTCAAAGGTTTCCTACATATCTCTGGCTAAAAGGGAATCAGGTTAATGTAGTTCGGGAAGTTTTGGTAGCTGGGACTACTATGGGACTGCAATGTTGCTGTTACTGCTGTTGCATGCTGTTACTACTGCTTTTCGACCTCCTTATTACACCATTGCTAGAAAGAAAACAAAAAGCTAGACTACTAATGATTACAGAATCTTATCTATCTTCGACCTGCTCTTGTAGTCTTCTTTCTGATTTCTGAAATGGGATTCATGTTGGGGGTATTTTTGTTGTAACCCTTTGCATTACTGACTTCTGGCTTGATCTTGAAATGTATTCCTCTGTTCCGCAGGCGGGCTCCTGACTTCAACTTGAATGTGTACTCCTTTGTTCTATAGGCGGGCTCCTGACTCCAACTTGACTTTAAAAGATAATACGACCTCCATTCTCCAGGCGGGCTCCTGACTTCAACGACTTCTTAAAAATATAACACCTCTATTCTCCAGGCGGGCTCCCGACTTTGACTTAAAATTATAACAACCTCCGTTCTACAGGCGGGCTCCTGACTTCATCAACTTAAAATTTAACAACCTCCATTCTACAGGCGGGCTCCTGACTTCATCAACTTAAAATTTAACAACCTCTATTCTACAGGCGGGCTCCTGACTTCTTTGACTTAACATTATAACAACCTCCGTTCTACAGGCGGGCTCCTGACTTCTTTGACTTAAAATTATAACAACCTCCGTTTTACAGGCGGGCTCCTGACTTCAACAGCAATTTAAAGATAAAGCAGCCTCCATTCTCCAGGTGGGCTCCTGACTTCAACAACAACTTGAAATTTAACGACCTCCATTCTACAGGCGGGCTCCTGACTTCTTCGACTTAAAATTATAACAACCTCCGTTCTACAAGCGGGCTCCTGACTTCTTCAAAAAATATAACAACCTCCGTTCTACAGGCGGGCGGGCTCCTGACTTCAACTACAACTCAAAATGTAATACCTCCATTCTCCAGGCGGGCTCTTGACTTCAAGTACTTCTTAAAAATATAGCACCTCCATTCTCCAGGCGGGTTCCTGACTTCAACTTCAACTTGAAATGACAACAACCTCCATTCTCCAGGCGGGCTCCTGACTTCTTCGACTTAAAATTATAACAACATCCATTCTACAGGCGGGCTCCTGACTTCTTTGACTTACAATTATAACAACCTCCATTTTACAGGCGGGCTCCTGACTTCAACAGCAATTTAAAAATAAAGCACCCTCCATTCTCCAGGTGGGCTCCTGACTTCAACAGTAACTTGAAATTTAACGACCTCCATTCTACAGGCGGGCTCCTGACTTCTTCGACCTAAAATTATAACAACCTCCGTTCTACAAGTGGGCTACTGACTTCTTCAACTTAAAATATAACAACCTCTGTTCTACAGGCGGGCTCCTGACTTCAACTACAACTCAGAATGTAATACCTCCATTCTCCAGGCGGGCTCCTGACTTCACTACTTCCCAAAACATAATACCTCCATTCTCCAGGCGGGCTCCTGACTTCAACTACTTCTTAAAAATATAGCACCTCCATTCTCCAGGCGGGTTCCTGACTTCAACTTAAAATTATAACAACCTCCATTCTCCAGGCGGGCTCCTGACTTCAACTACAACTCAAAATGTAATACCTCCCTTCTCCAGGCGGGCTCCTGACTTCAACTACTTCTTAAAGACATAACACTTCCATTCTCCAGGCGGGCTCCTGACTTCAACAACTTTTTAAAAATATAATACCTCCATTCTCCAGGTGGGTTCCTGACTTCAACTTCTTCTTAAAAATATAACACCTCCATTTTCCAGGCGGGCTCCTGACTTCAACAACTTCTTAAAAATGTAATACCTCCATTCTCCAGGCGGGCTCCTGACTTCAGTAAACAACTCAAAGATAATACCCCATTCTCTAGGCGGGCTCCTGACTTCAACAACTTCTTAAAAAATGCGTTTTATTGCTGTTGCTCCTTCCTGCCTCCTGGACCATTTTCCTTCTAACTTGAAATTATCTTCTTTCAGAACTACTTCCCTCAAAACTGGTGTTTCATTCCTCTAAAAACTTTTGGGGATAACACCGGTGTTTTATTCAAAAATATGTTATTTTCCTCCTTCAAAGACTACTTCTTTTAAAGCTGGTGCTTTCCTTCCACTGGAACTACTTCCCTTAAGACTTGTGTTATCTTCCTTCCGAAATTGCTTCCTTTAAAACTTGTTTGACCTTCTTCCGAAAACTGCTGGGGATACCATTTTTCCTCAAACTTGTGTTATCTTGCTTCTCCCCCAAGTGGGTACCGGACTTCCAAAAAAAATTCAAAATGAAAGAAAATTTTCTGCCCCAGTTTGGCAATCTTTCTTGTATCATGATGTCTTTTCATCATCTATAACATTTCCTGTCCCTGCTTCAAATCAAAGAAAGAAAAATTTTGTTAGTTTAAAACGTGGCGAATGGTCGTGCCACTCCTGCTGGGGATGGTTTTCTCTTTCTTCTTTCCCAGCTTTGTGTTCCATTACATCACCAAAGCTTGCTAGGGATGAGATTATTTGTTGGCGATCATATTCCTGCTGGGGATGGTTCTCCCCCTCTTCTTTCCCCTGCTCCGTATTGTCCGACCCTTTTGGAATTTGGTCGATAGTCTGCCATGGATGCCCTTGTTTCTTGACGATTCTTTATTCACCAATCGTTGCTTCCCACTTTTCTCCATACTCCCCCCGAAATCCTAGACCAATCCATTATTTTCAGCGAATGTCTTTCTCGTTCCATTGCATTATCTTTGGCCTGTCCTATCCACTTTGTGTTTTTGCACCATCTTGGCAACTGGTAATAAGCTCTGAAAATCCTTTTCAAAAACAAACTGCTGGGGAGATAAAGTCTTTAAACCAAGAAATGAAAAAGTGATGATTTCAAAAGATAGAAAAAAAAGAATTCTTTCTGAACAAATGCTGGGGAAAAGGAAAGAAAAGAACATATTTGAATGATATAATCGATCCCAACGATCATGTCGTGCATTCCGGATTAATCAACCCAGTCTATTTGTATCAATCAATCTTTCAAATGGCCTCATCTTGCTGGGGATAAACATGCACTCAACTCTTTGCCAAACGCGGATCCTTTCCGCCAATCTTGTCTTGTCGCCTCATAGTGCCCTTCGAGGGGTTTTCACTACTAAGACTCTCTCATTTCTCTCAACTCTTGTCGCCTTATGGTGCCTGTGAAGGTTTTCACCGATAAGACTCTCGTTTTATTTCTCTTAACTTACGTCGTCTTATGGTGCCGGTGGAGGTTTTTACCGATAAGATTCTCTCATTTTATTTTATTTTTTCCAGCTGGGGATTGGAGTGTTACCGATATGACTCTCTCTGCTGGGGATTCTTTCGGCTACCAATTCATTTCCAGCTTATGATCCTCTTCTCTGCTGGAGATCAGAGTGTTATTCCCGACTTCCATTTGCATGACTTGGCACTTCTCGGATACTGATCGGGAGGTCTTTTTTGGACATCAATATGGGTTTTTGTGTATGACTAAAAGAAAAAGGGGTATCAAAAGGTTCAAAATAATTTTGATGAGTAAAACATTACAACTCTTGGAATCAAACTTCCTTCCCAAAATTACAAATACACCTTCTGCCCCAGTTTCTTGCTTGGGGATTTTTATTTTTGTTACACTATGACCGAGCCGTGAGGCGCCCATGTATCCTTTTTGAGGAATCAGGTCAAACGTAGTTCTCAATTCCTTTTTTTTTCTTGTGACTTTTCTTTTGTCTTTATTATCATTATTTTTCTCTTCTCTTTTTCTTTCATTTTCATTACTGATTCCAAAAGAGGGGTACGAAAGAATAAATAAGGCTCAAAAGGGGAAGCAAAGGTTGAAGTGTTTGGATGGAAGAACAAATTGCCTCCGTCATTTCATTCTCTGATACCATGCCAAATGCAAACAAACAACAATTACAATCAAAAGAAATCATACATAGTATCTCTTAACTGCGTCAGAATTGATACCCATGTCGGCGCATTTCCCTTCGATATCTGTTAAACATAAAGCGCCATTGGATAACACTCTGGTTACAATGAATGTCCCTTGCCAATTCGGGGCGAACTTGCCCTTTGCCTCAGCCTGATGTGGGAGGATGCGTTTCAGCACTTGCTGGCCCACTTCAAACTTCCGGGGACGCACCTTTTTGTTGTATGCTCTTGTCATCCTCTTTTGATATAACTGGCCATGACATACAGCTGCCAATCTTTTTTTATCAATCAAGTTCAACCGCTCCAAATGGGTTTTGACCCACTCGTCATCATCAATCTTAGCTTCAGCGACAATCCCAAGGGATGGAATTTCAACTTCCGTCGGTATTACTGCTTTAGTTCCATATACCAATAAATAAGGAGTTGCCCCTACTGAAGTACGGACGGTAGTGCGATAACCCAACAATGCAAATGGTAATTTTTCATGTCATTTCCTTGAACCTTCTACCATCTTCCGAAGTATCTTCTTTATATTTTTGTTGGCTGCCTCAACGACTCTATTCGCCTTGGGACAATATGGGGTGGAATTGCGGTATGTAATCTTAAACTGTTGACATACCTTCTTCATCAAATTGTTGTTAAGATTAGCACCATTATCCATGATGATCACCTTTGGGATTCCAAATCTACGGATGATATGGGAGTGAACAAAATCTACCACTGCCTTCTTGGTTACCGACTTGAAAGTTTTAGCTTCAACCAACTTAGTGAAATAATCGATGGTCACCAGAATGAACCTATGCCCGTTGGATGCTGCTGGCTCAATTGTTCCAATGATATCCATGCCCCTGGCAACAAATGTCCATGGTGCTGACATTGTATGCAATTCTGTTGGCAGAGAATGAATCAGATTTCCGTGTATCTGACACTGATGGCATTTCCGCACGAAACTGATACAATCACGCTCCATAGTGAGCCAATAGTACCATGCTCGAAGAATCTTCTTCGCCAATACATATCCGCTCATATGTGGCCCACAAACTCCAGCATGTACCTCTGTCATAACTGTCGTGGCTTGACTAGAATCTACACATCTCAGCAATCCCAAATCTGGTGTTCTTTTGTACAACACTCCTCCACTGAGGAAAAATCCATTTGCCAGTCGCTGAATGGCTCTCTTTTGATCTCCGGTGGCCTGCTCAGGGTATATCCTCATCCTGAGGTATTCCTTGACATCATAAAACCATGGTTCGCCATCCAGTTCTTCCTCTAACATGTTGCAATAAGCATGCTGATCACGAACCTGAATATGCAACGAGTCAACATGAATTTTGTCTGGGTGGTGCACCAATGATGCTAAGGTGGCCAAAGCATCGGCAATCTCATTATGAACTCTTGGGATGTGTCTGAACTCCACTGATGGAAATCGCTTGCTTAGATCGTGCAAACATTGTCGATATGGTATGAGCTTCAAATCCCTTATTTCCCATTCACCCTGAATTTGATGCACCAAGAGGTCCGAGTCTCCCAAGACCAAGACGTCCTGGACATCCATGTCTGCAGCTAGCCGTAGACCCAAAATGCATGCCTCATACTCAGCTATGTTGTTGGTACAATAGAAACGCAGCTGAGCCGTAATAGGATAATGATGTCCTGTTTTAGAAATAAGTATCGCTCCTATTCCAACTCCCTTCGCATTTGCGGCTCCATCGAAAAAAAGCTTCCATCCTGGTTCCTTGGTCATTTCCAACTCATCTATATGCATCACTTCTTCATCAGGAAAATACGTTCTCAAGGGCTCGTATTCTTCATCAACGGGATTCTCAGCCAAGTGATCAGCCAATGCTTGGGCCTTCATGGCCATCCTCGTCACATAGATGATATCGAATTCTGTGAGTAATATCTGCCATTTTGCCAATCTCCATGTGGGCATAGGCTTCTGGAAAATATACTTCAGTGGATCCAAGAGTGAAATGAGATAAGTAGTATGTGACGACAGATAATGCTTCAATTTCTGGGCCACCCAAGTTAGGGCGCAACATGTCTTCTCGAGTTGAGTGTACTTAACCTCATAGCCTGTAAACTTCTTGCTGATATAATAGATGGCTTGCTCCTTCCTTCCCGTAATGTCGTGCTGCCCCAGTACGCAGCCAAACGAATTCTCCAGGACCGTTAGATAAAGAATTAACGGTCTTCCCAGCTCAGGTGGAACCAACACAGGTGGATTTGATAAATATCCTTTGATTTGGTCAAATGCTTCCTGACATTCTGCCGTCTATTCTACCGCAGCATCTTTCTTCAATAGCCGAAAAATGGGTTCACAAGTTGCTGTGAGTTGAGCAATAAACCTGCTGATATAATTCAACCTTCCCAACAGACTCATTACTTCTGTCTTGTTCTTCGGCGGTGGCAAATCTTGGATGGATTTGATCTTTGATAGGTACAACTCAATGCCTCGCCGACTGATGATGAATCCCAACAACTTTCCAGATGGAACACCAAATGCACATTTGGCCGGGTTGAGCTTAATATCATACATTCGAAGTCTTTGGAAAAACTTCCTCAGGTCTACTACGTGGTCTTCCTGATGCTTGGATTTTATGATCACATCATCCACGTATACCTCAATCTCTTTGTGTATCATGTCATGAAACACAGTAGTCATTGCTCTCATGTACGTTTCCCCAGCATTCTTCAAACCAAATGGCATTACCCGGTAGCTATAAGTCCCCCACGGCGTAATGAAAGCCGTATTTTCCGCATCTTCTTCATCCATCAGAATCTGATGATACCCAGCATAGCAATTCACAAAAGACCCGATCTCACGTCCGACACAATTATCGATCAAGATATGGATGTTGGGTAATGGAAAGTTATCCTTTGGGCTTGCCCTGTTCAGATTGTGGTAATCGACACACACCCTGATCTTCCCATCTTTCTTCGGCACTAGCACCACATTAGCCAACCAATCAGGATATCGAGTGACCCGAATAACCTTTGCTTGCAGCTGCTTAGTTACTTCCTCTTTAATCTTCACACTCATGTCTGTTCTGAACTTCCTCAATTTCTGCTTGACGGGAGGGCATACCGGGTTAATGGGCAATTTGTGAACCACTAAATCCGTGCTTAACCCCGGCATGTCATCATACGACCATGCAAAAACGTCTTTGAACTCAATAAGTACTTTGATTAGTTCTTCCCTGATGTTTGGTGCAATGTGGATGCTTATTTTAGTTTCCCTGATATCATCTGCATCTCCTAAATTGATGGCTTCTGTGTCATTTAAGTTGGGTTTGGATTTCTCCTCAAACTGGCTTAACTCTCTGTTTATCTCTTCAAAGGCTTCATCCTCATCGTATTCCGATTTATCATCATAATCGACCTCTTGTACAATTAATCCGGAATCAGATTGATTTCTTAGATTGGGTTGAGGATCCGTCGTGCATGTCATGTCATTAGAACCAATATAAAGAGAACTGTGCAGAAAGAGAAAAGAAGAAAACAAAATTAGAACAAAATAAGAAGAAAAAAGCTTTCACTTTATTAAAATACGGGATAACAGAGTTTCACACTTTGCCGAATACAAAACAAAACTGGATTACAACCCTGGAATAATCCAAAAAGACAAGAAAGAAAAATCAGAGCCCACTACCAAGACTCCCTCCGGGTAGGAAGGGGAGTAGCCATCCAATTGTTGATATTTTCCCTAGGCCCCACAAACTGTACATCTAACCTACTGGACCCTTCTCCAGCTTCTATCATGTTGACATCAGCGAACAGTCTTTCAAAGCCCTCATTCAAATCTCCATCTGGCCCAATCAGTGGTCCGAGAACTTTCGGGACCGATAACTTTCTGATACCTGCTCTAACAAACAATCTGAATAGGCACGGGATGGGCTTGGGAAGGAGCCAGACTCTTTTCCTCAACTTGCGGGCCCGCCTCACATCCGCCGCTGTAGGCTTGAACCCCAACCCAAAGGTATCCAGATTTTTGGGCAAAGAAACCGGTTGAACAATACGCTGAAGATCAGCCCCTAAACCTTTGCCTGGCACAAACCCGTTCTTCAATATCTCCGAGACTACCATGACAGTTGTAGCTGCTATTTTGGGAAGTGGGATGCTTTCGCCTTCGGGAACTTTGTCCACTAAAACCATATCGAAAACCTGGTAAACTCACGGTCCCTTATTATCATCAGTCTCTATGAAGGGTACGATGGCATCACTTACGGCGCTTGCATTGTCTTCCCCATGTACTACGACCTCTTGCCTATCCCACTCGAATTTGACCATCTGATGTAATGTAGAAGTCACTGCTTTGGCGGCGTGGATCCAGGGTTGCCCCAACAGAAGATTGTATGACACTGCCACGTCTAACACTTGAAACTCCATGGTGAACTCGACTTGACCAATTGTTAATTCAAGTACGATGTCACCCACTGTGTCTGTACCACCACCATCAAACCCTCGAACATAGATGTTGTTCTTGTGAATCTTGTCACCATCGACCTTCAGTTTGTTCAATGTGGCCAAAGGACAGATATTGGCACTGGACCCATTATCAATCAGTACTCGAGTGACTACCGAGTCTTCACACTTCACAGTTAAATAAAGGGCTCTATTATGTTTTGTACCCTCCACGGGCAACTTATCGTCTGAAAAAGTGACCCTGTTGACCTCGAAAATCTTGTTTGCTATTTTCTCCAGATGATTCACAGAGATCTTATCCGGAACATGGGCTTCGTTCAGAATTTTCATCAATACCCGGCGGTGCTCATCTGAATGGATCAACAATGATAACAAAGAGATCTGTGCCGGGGTCTTTCTCAACTGCTCCACAATGGAGTAATCTTGCGCCTTCATTTTCCTTAAAAATTCTTCCGCCTCTTCCTCGGTAACTGGATTCTTTGTCGCTACTGGATTGACCCTTCTTAACTCTGCGGGAGCAAAACACCTTCCCGAATGAGTTAACCCCTGTGCCTCACATATTTCCTCCACAACTTCCTTCCCCTTATGCATTACCATTACTTGACTGTAGCTCCATGGCACAGCTTTCTCGCTGATTATTAGCAACTGCATTACTGGCCTGATAACAACTGGCCCTGTGCATTCCCCCTTCACGGCTACTGGCTTGCTTGATATCCCTTACACCATTACTTTGACCGGCTCTAGATTCTTGGCAACATAAGACGAACTCTTCCCCATTACCACCACTGGCTTGCCTTCTTCCCTTTCCGACTGTACTACCACCTCCCCACTGATCGACTTTTCTTTCGGACTGGCACGGATCATCATTACCGTTTGTGAGGGCTTCTTGAGCTTCCCTCCTTCGTGCACTAGTTTGATCATGTGGGCTTCATGGTGTGCTGGCAACGGGTTCTGATTGATGTTAGGTTCCTCTGGCTCCTGGACCTTGATCCTATTTTTGTCAATAAGATCTTGTACGGCAGTCTTCAACTTCCAACACATCTCAGTATCATGCACGGGAGCCCCCGAACAATATTCACAGCTTACCGAGTGGTCCAGATTTTTGGGAAGGGGATTTGGCAATTTGGGCTCCACAGGGCTCAATAGGCCTAAATGCCTCAATTTGTGGAACAGAGTAGTATAGGTTTCTCCTAGCGGAGTGAATGTTCTCTGCCTCTGCACCCTTTCATTCCTGAAAGTCTGATTCCCACGGAAACCTGGTGCCGAAGGATTCCTATAGGCCCTTGGTGGTGTATATGTGTTTTGCGGAGGTGGATATGTGTTTTGTGGAGTTGTATATGTGTTTTGTGGAGGTGGATATGTATTAGGGGGAGGTGGATATGTATTCTGGGGAGCCAGCGCACGCCATTGCGGGCGAGCCAGAGGCTGAGTGTAAGTTTGGGCGTGATGGACAGAGAAATGTGGCTCTTATGGTGGGTAGTAGGGCTGTGGAGGGCCGTATGGAATGTGTGGGTAATTTGAGTGATGGGGTATAGGTTGGTAGTGAGGGGGGGACCTCTGGATCTGGACCAAGTACCTGCCTCGACTGTTGCAACATCTTCCCTTTTCTTCTTTCCGAGCGCACCTCCCGTGCCGCTCTGGATGGCCTGAGTGGTTGCTTTAATCGCCGAATAGCTCAAGATTTTGTTGGACTTAAGCCCCTCTTCAATCATACCGCCCATTTTTACCACTTCATTGAAAGATTTGCCAACTGACGTCACCAGGTGACCGAAGTAAGTTGGCTCCAGAGTCTGCAGAAAGTAGTCCACCATCTCCCCCTCTCTCATTGGAGGATCAACTCTTGCCGCCTGCTCTCTCCAACGGAACCCAAATTCTCGGAAGCTTTTCCCGGGCTTCTTCTCAAGTTTCAGTAATGTGATACGGTCAGGGACAATCTCAAGGTTGTACTGGAAGTGGCCTGCAAATGCTTGTGCCAGATCGTCCCAGGTGTACCATTTGCTAGGATCCTGTCTTGTGTACCATTCCAGTGCAGACCCGCTTAGACTTTGACCAAAATGAGCTATCAACAGCTCGTCTTTTCCCCCGGCCCCTCTCATCTTACTGCAAAAACCTCACAGATGTGCCATTGGATCGTCGTGCCCCTCGTATAGATCAAACTTTGGCATCTTGAACCCTGCCGGCAATTGAATGTCGGGGAATGGGCACAGATCTTTGTAGGCCACACTGACTTGGTTTCCTAACCTATGGATATTCCTGAAGGACTGTTCCAGGATTTTAAACCTTCGAAGCACTTCGTCTTGCTTTGGGCTCTTAGCCGGCTTTTTAGTCTCTACCAAGATCTCGAAGTGAGTATTATAAGTATGAGGCTCGGGTGCTTTGAAGGTAGGTTCAGGAGGGTAATATTGGTTATCGTGAACCTGAAACAACGGCTCGCTGGATGATCTTTGCAGCGTGGCTGGTGGGGGTGCCACGAAAACAGGAACATTTGGTGGAGGAGGGTTCTGATTGGGTTGTGAAGCTTGGGGATCATAGGCATTTCTTCCCTGATAGTATTGGTGACTGGGGAAGCTTGTCGAAGGGCCGGGGGGAGGGTATTCCGGCGTGTGTCCTGGTGGGAGAGTGGGAATAACGGGAGGGTTAGGCACTTTTTGTACCCTAGCTAAGGCCAGCTGCATTTCTTTCATCTCCTGTCTCATCTTATCCATTTCCTCCTTCAGCATTTGATTCTCCGTCCTTTCATCCTCGACACTTTGGTCTGAACTAGTCATGCTTTTTAGTACGGTCCATTTGGACCTTGTTTGGTAATGGTAATCTGCCAGAACGTTCTAACAAACTAACTGGTTCGAAATCTCTGGAAGGGCAACAAACTTGTTAGCGTTAGAGTTAACACATATTGCAATTTCACGTTGGGGAATGCAATGTTCCTAGGCAGTTTAACCATTTCTAACATGTCTTTGCTTCGACCGCATGCGTCATTCCGGCTTACTTTGTTTGTGCCTCGTTTAAGTGTTTCCGAAGCTTTCTTTATCTCTCTTTTTATTTATTTCTTTTCCTTTCTTTTATTCACTTTGCCTTTCTCTTTTTCTTTTTAGTGGTGGTCGAATTTTATGTGGATTGCCTACGTATCATGTCCCCGCATAAATCAGACCGCGCGTAGTTCTGCCACAAGTGCGGAAAATAAAGACACCATTTTTGGATTTTTCAACCTTTACTAGCAAAACGTTTTATTACAAGGTAAAACATTTTTGAAAGGACATTGACAGTCTTAATACAGACTACAGACCTTATACCAAAAAGGGAAATACAAACTCCGACGGACAACAGACTCTAAAAACAAGGAAAATACAGACTCAAACTATGAATGTTTCAGAGTTTTGAATTTTGGCGCCCGCGGGGCGTCGTTCGGCCTCGCCGCAGGTTTTGGTGCAAGGCCCCTTTGCAGATCTTTCAAATCTTCCATGATCTGGTGGACATACATCATTATTGAAGCAAAGAAGGTGGTACAGGACATATCCTCACAAGCTAGGCACTTTATGGTGATGTAGTGCCCGATATCGTCGATTCTTCCCTTGATTCTGTCCCTTTCCATAAGCAATCGCTCTATTTGTTGATTCCGCATCCCCAGCATTTGAGCGTTGTAAAGGAGTTTATCCTGGAACTCATTCATCTGTTTCTCCATTCGAGCCATTAGATCATAGTAGCGCTTCCTATCTGCTCTGGCATCTCGGGCTTGTCTGAAGATCCGCTCTTTGAGAGTGGATATTGTTTTTCTCAATATAGCAATGTTCCTTTCGTAGTCCCTCTTCATTTGTTGCATAGACCGTGCTCGCTATTCTGCCTTTTTTATCCATTTCACCTGGATTCTCGCTAGACCAGCTTTAGATTTTTCCAGGTCTTCTTGATACTCGAGGACTTTCTTCTTTAGACCGTTTATGAGCCTTTCATCAGCCCGGCCTCTCTTCGGGTTTCTGGTAGCTATCTTCATTTCCTGGATTTGAGCTTTGAGGACCTCGTTTTCCTGAGCTAGTTTTCTCTTTTCTCCCTCATCTGCAGCGATATGCAAATCTTTCTCAAATTTCAAATCTATAACTTGCTTCTCCAACTTGCCTATTGTAACCCTGTACTCGTGCTCTTTAGCAAACCAATCCCACTGTTCTTGCGATGCCTTGATCAATTCCTAGAGATGGGGTCTTTTAGTCGGCCTCTCGTGCTCAAGTTCTCTCATGTACCAAGCAAGGTATCCTGGCGCCACTTCACCTTTGGCCTGATCCTGCATGCAAGTATCTGCTTTTAAATATTGGCATTCATTCCAGATCTGACGGACTCTTACTTCAGGGAACTGTCCGTCAGGGCTAATCTCAATTACTTGAGCACTAAGATCTTCCTCATGTGGCACTGTTTGGCATCTCCCGAGTTGTCTCAAAACTCGATATGGCGCGTAAGGCTGAATGCTCTTGAGCCCCATCAATAGAAAGTGGGTCCTAGCTGCCGGCATATGGATGACCTCGTCAACGGGCAACCATCCTAGTGTCCACTGTATTTGGCTGGCGGTGAGGGTCTAAAAGAATGATATCCACGTCGTAACTCCCTCGGGTAGACTGACCCCCTTGATTCTTGTGTAAAACTCTTCTATGCAAGTTTTCTTCGAGGAACCATAACTCAAGAGCTGGGAACGGTGGCAGAGATGCTCAGTCATCCATATTTGTAGCAACAAGTTACACCCCTCGAAAAAGTTCCCTCTGGCTTTGCAGGCTGTGAGAGCTCAGAAGATATCAGATACTATCATAGGCGCAAGAGTGCTTTCGTTTTGAATGAGGTACTGACGACCCCGGCTATTTTCAGATCAATGTTTCCGTTTTTCCTTAGAAATACCAAAAGGCCCAAAAAGGTTATCATAAAAGCCACTCGTCTATGCTCGTCCCATTTTTTACGGTTACTTTTCTGCATAACTTGTTATCCGGGTTGTTGAATCCTCTGACATGACCGTATCTGTCGTATATGAAGCACGGATTACAAAAACCTGCGGCCAAATCTGGGTTATGGACCGTCCTGGGTACCTTTAACGAATCTAAAAACCGATGCACAGTGACAGCTCTTGGAGCAACCATGTATTTTTGCCTCAACGGAACTTCATCATTTCCGATGTACCCGGCTATTTCCTCCAAAGTCGGAGTGAGTTCAAAATCGGAGAAGTGGAAGACATTGTGTGTGGGTCCCAGCAGGTGACCAAAGCTCTTACGATATCCCCCCGAGGCTGGATTTCCAATAAACCCGTAAGACCTTTTAGATATTTCTTAACCTCATTTTGCCCTTCACCACCTAAATCATCCCACCATAGCCGCAACTTGAAAGGAATTTTAGTCTTTATTGAAAAAAGTTCATTTTGCATCGTGTTCATCCTGCACGTTTATTAAGGTGATTAAACAAAAAATAAAATTTATCTAACTCAACCAATTGGCTGCTTTTTTAAAAAAAAATCACAGATTAAAAGAAAGATCCGGTTCTGAACACGGCCTTTCAGCACTTCGAGAACGAAGATTTTGAGGCTGGGTGAGTCAACCGGTCAAAAATCCAAAAAACGACTATGAGTGGCTGTTTATGCAAAGTCAGCCTTCCGGCGTCCCTTTTGGGAACATTCGGCTATTTTGACAAAAACGGCGTCACCCGACTTATTTATGACGAAAATTAAAATTTTGACATTTTTGTAAAGGGGAGGTTGGACCCGATGAGGGTTGCCTACGTATCCCGCACCCTATGAGAATCAAACCGGCGTAGTTCGGGTAGATAAAACAAACTTCTTTTGAAAACAAGACTCTTTTCAATGGCAAATAAAAACTATTTTTCATAAACAAAACCCCATTTCTTTTTTTTTCATTTTCTCAAAAATTCGACAGAGTTTCGACGCTATTTGGACATTGATTTTTTCAAAACGGGCGATTAACTCTCTTTAACCCTCATACTGCTATTTATTTTTCCTCAAAATATTCAAAAGTCGGTCGGCATGCAAGTTCGAAGCAAATAAATGCACAAGTAGCAAGTAAGATGCATCAGGATGGTCTTTTTCATTTTTGGTACGCCTGTCCTAGACAGACCCAACCCCTGTGTTGAGCCTCCTAAGTCAAATGCACATGATGCAAACAAACGTTCCAACTAGGGATCTGGCATGAAGCTGAGTTATTCTAGGTTCGTAACCTGGGTATTTGTTCTAGACTGTGTACCCGAGCAGACAACTCGAGTCGAGGAGGGGGCTACGTACCGGGGACCTGCGAGATCGTCCGTCTTTGTAACTTGTCTGGACTCTTTCTTATTTCAAGGTATGACACTAACAGAATAGGGAGTCTCAACCAGCGAGCACATCCCCAAAGATGAGAAGAGCAGGGTTTCGTAACAGTTTATATACAGTTCAAGATAATATCAAAGCGGTAAAAGCATCACTTAGCACATTAGGCCCAAACATGTAACAAAATCAGATAAAGCCAAATATAAAAATTTATCTAAGCTCGAATTCTGAACCTTGAACCAGAGATTCTGGGTTCGGTCCCCAGCAGAGTCGCCAGAGATGTCACACCTGCTTTTTACCTACACCCCGCAAAGGGGCGTAAAGGGAGTTTTTCCAATTAAAGGACAATCGAAACAGGATTTATTATTTAATTCAGAGTCGCCACTTGGGAGATTTATGGTGTCCCAAGTCACCGGTTAAATCCCGAATCGAGGAAAAGATTGACTCTGTATTACAGTCCGCGAACCAGAAATCTAAGTAAGGAATTCTGTTAACCCGGGGGAAGGTGTTTGGCATTCCCGAGTTTCGTGGTTTAGCACGGTCGCTCAACTATCATATTCGGCTTATTTATCTGATTTTTAAATACATGTTGAACCTATGTGCAAATTTTAACTTTTTACCGCCTTTATTATTATTATTATTTTCAACGAGAATTGCAACGTCGTGAAAACACATCTCGAGCCACGTCACATCAATGTGCCTGTGGTTATTGACACATTTCGACTCCGTTGAGATTTGGATTTGGGTCACATAAATGTGCACCCGGGTTTAAAAAGGTAATATTATTTAAAGTACGCACCTAAAGAGACTAACGCGTGGTTATTTTGGGAAAAGGCCGTGAAGTTCAATAAGCGGCCGATCCCGAGTTTTAAGTAATTAATACATACATTTGTGAGGGCCCCGCAATCTGTGCGTTTTATTTGGCGAGGCTCATCTCGTTTATTTTAGAAAGGTAAACCTAAAGCAATTGTGATTTTCTACTCTATTTATCTCTAATAACAAAATAAAATCCTAATTAATGAGCATTATTTAGGAGCTATTACTTTTGAACCTATGACTTCCAACTAAGTCAAACTCTCAACGGTTTTGGGGCCTCAAGGTCTGCCCAGGAACGAAATGGCCAACCTGCCTTGACAAGTTGCTACGTGTGTGAAGTCTGGGCTGTCTGTGAAGGACATTGAAGCCCGAACCGTCCGCTAGTGGACTGTTAAGCCTTTAATCAGACCAAATTTTAACTCGAGTTAAATACACATACACTGAGATGCTACAAATTATTCAATATGCACTAGATGATTATGAAGATTACCTTACTTGCTTATCTATTAGTGAGTTCCTAATTATCACTATAAAGGGAAATCAGACGGGAAGCATGATTGGATTTGAGCAACAGCAATTACTAACTCAAACTAACAATATTAAACCAACACTCAATACTTAAAGGAATCATGAATTTAGAAATGGATTACTAAAGACTATTAGAACTGCTTATCGCCCTAGCGTCTGTTGATTATTAATTCAATGTCCAATTGCAAAACTATTCCTCATACAGATCCAATTTGCCCTATATTGATAACAATAGCTAGACCAAAATAAACTGCTAACTACGGATTCAACATACTTCTCTAATTAGTTTAACAATTCTTAAGCTAACAGTCCTAGATTTAC
Organism: Nicotiana tabacum; assembly: GCF_000715075.1. Taxonomy (NCBI): domain Eukaryota; kingdom Viridiplantae; phylum Streptophyta; class Magnoliopsida; order Solanales; family Solanaceae; genus Nicotiana; species Nicotiana tabacum. Next base: position 129,699,093 of record NC_134099.1, read on the forward strand.
CATTCAAAATAGTCCTATTTTTATTACAATAAGCTCTCAATCACTATACAGAGAACTGCCTAACGTAACAAAATTATCAAAACAGAACAACGACATATATTCAGCTTCAGTTCAATTTCACGTTTCCAACAGATGGAGCTACATTTACATAGGCTCGAAATATGTACCCGGTATTGGAATACAAGAAGAAGAAGAAAGATCAGCAGCAGCAGAAATGCAAGCAGCAATACAACAGCAGTTCACAACAGCAATGCACCAAAAGATAACCAGCAGCGACTCAGGAAAAACCATTTAAAATTCCCAGCAATATCAACAGCAACACAAACAACCAGTAACTAACCCCAAACAGCTTGACAGCAACCAAATATCAGTCAAAACACAAGCAGAAACACCCCCTAGAATTCAGCAACCAAGAAAAACTAGAAAATACAACTCCACAGTTAAAGCTGAAGCTCTTTTCAGTTTCAATGGGGTAGCACTGGTTGAACTAGACTAACTCTTGAAACTCTCCTCCAGTTTTTCAGAATCTTCCCTCCCAATTTTCCAGAAATGTTCCTAACTGATTAAAGACTCTCAAAAGTGATCTCTGAAACTTGAAGTAGAGAATTTTAAAACTGCTTATGATTCTCAGGCAGTTGGACTACTGGCTGAGATTTTGACAAGTTAATTAAGGTAATGAAACAGTGAAATCTCCCTCCACTCTCTTCCTTTCCGGTCTGTCCAAAAAGAAGAACCAAGACCCCCATTTTATACCCAACACTGACCTTGCCAGCTCTCAAGAGCACTTTAGGCAGAATTTTTAAACTAATTCTGCCCATCATCTCTTTTTCAATTCCACTAGTATATGTTTTGTACCCCACTAAACTTCTTTTTATTTATTAATCCCACGCAGGTATGGGCAGCCTATTTTTCTATTCAAAATCCCTTAAACCTTGTGAAATGGTGCCCATGATCCCTTACACAGCCTTCAACCCCCCCACTACTGTTTTAAACTATTTCATTAGTTTAATGGTACTTTAGTACCCTACTGTCAGAATATTCAACTAAGCCATTTGCTACACTGATTCAATTATCTAAATGAACTGAATTTAAACTCTAAACACCTCAGCTATAACCAATCCAGCCCATCAAATTCCAACAGTGATTCAATCAGAATTGAAGCAGCATGAGTCAAATTATTATCAGGTTATTCTAACATTCAAGCATGTAAAACTAATCGACGACACTTATCCAATCGACTACACGAATTACAACACATATAATCAATAGCAAATAATCAGAATTGAACAGACACACAGGTGATTCGAGTCGTATTGATATAAAATTTTAACTAATCGACGAAACTCATTCAAATCGATTATATAGTTTATCATATACTTAACCATGACCAGAAAAAGATCGACCAAATAAAAGGTCTTTGAAGAAGGACAGAATCAATCGACAAAAAATTGAAAAATCAATAAAAATACACTAAACAGATAAACAGATATAAACAAACACAAAAATGGAAAAAACAGGAAAGAAAAAATACCTCAAGAATTTCGGAAAACTGGACGACCCTGACCTGGACTCTGACTCGGACTTTTTGAGGTCGAACGGACCTTAATCGAGTGTTCTCAACTGAGAACACTTCGACTAAGGTCGATTAGACCCCCCAAATCATCCTTTAATTTGGACAGACTTCAACCTTTGGTTTCTAGGGTTCTTGGGGGTTCGATTTGGGGTTCGAACGGTTCTGGTCTGATTCGAACCAAACCAACGGTGGTTTGGTGACGAGGGAGGTCGGGGAGATGTCTGGTATGAGTTTGGGGCCGGTTGGGGTAGGTTTAGGTTCTGCTCGAATCTTCGATTGAAGATTCGAGAAGCTGGAGGTTGATTCGAGGCAAACGGTTAACGGATCCGTAACGAGGGTGGTTAGGTGCTCTAGGGGTGTTAGTTTCATGGCCAACGGCATCGTTGCCGCCGGGTTTCAGGCGAAAGTGTGGGGTGGCGGCTCTAGGGTTTCGAGGGGTCGTCTCTAAGAGAGATGACTGAACAGGGGTGAGAGGGGGGTTTGGTTTAGGGCGTGGGGTAAGGGATTAGGGTTATATACTGAGGGGGTGGTTTGATCTTGGCCGTTGAATCAAGCACGATCAACGGCCTGGATCAATTCACTTAAAGGAAACGGTGACGTTTGGTTTAAGTGGGGGGGTTGGCTGGATCCGGGTAACGGGTCGAGTTTGGGAACGGGTAAGGGAGATTGAATCTCAGCCGTTGGATCGATTTAATCCAACGGCCTTGATTAAGAGTGACCAAATGACGTCGTTTTAAGACGTCTCTGGCCAGGCCAACTGGACCTGGTACATGGGAGATTTGGGCCTGAATTTTGCATTGAAATTGGCCCAGTTCCGATTTGGTCCAATTTTCACTCTTTTCTTTTTTCTTTTTTTTCATTTTCTTTTAATTCCTAAAAACCAAAATTCCTAAATTAAATTGTAAAAAAAAATTAACTTAGAAAATACTAATTAACCTTTAACAGTAAATATCGCACCAAAATAAAATATTAATTACAAACAAAATCGGGCACTTGGACATTAAATGCCAAAAAATACAAAAATAAGTATTTTTTGCGATTTTCTTTATTTAAAAACCAAACTATGGTTAATTAATTCCTAATTGTAGAAATAAAAATCCTAAGGGCACATGCAACGTATTTTTTTTTTTTTAATTAATTAAAGTAGAAATAAACATGCACAGACAAAATACAAATAAATCACAAACAACACAAAACCATCTTATTTTGAATTTTTGGGAGTAGTTCTCATAGGGCAAAAATCACGTGCTCACACCGGGAACCTTGTAAAACTGGTTCATACAGTGCCAGTAGCGGCATCCAACTTCACCACCGTCCCAACAATTTTACATCAAGCGTGCTTTTCCACAGTTGCACTTTGGTGGACGAAGAGGTTGAGCCATTTGTGTAATATTTGATTTTAGTAAAAAAAACCTTACTTCTAATAAAATATTTGCTTTTAGTAAATTTTGAGCAAACAACATAACTACAATGAGCCCGTTATTTATAGGCGAGACAACACACACATAACGTACTATCTAATGGCGCTATACTTTGCGTGTTAAATATCATGATGTTGACAAGACAACTTTATGTCAGCTGGTCAGCTTTTTCAGTTCGACAAGACAACGCACACATAACGTACTATCTAATGGCGCTATACTTTGCGTGTTAAATATCATGATGTTGACAAGACAACTTTATGTCAGCTGGTCAGCTTTTTCAGTTCGACAAGACAACACACACATAACGTACTATCTAATGGCGCTATACTTTGCGTGTTAAATATCATGATGTTGACAAGACAACTTTATGTCAGCTGGTCAACTTTTTCAGTTCGACAAAACAACGCACACATAACGTACTATCTAATGGCGCTATACTTTGCGTGTTAAATATCATGATGTTGACAAGACTACTTTATGTCAGCTGGTCAGCTTTTTCAGTTCGACAAGACAACGCACATATAACGTACTATCTAATGGCGATATACTTTGCGTGTTAAATATCATGATGTTGACAAGACAACTTTATGTCAGTTGGTCAGCTTTTTCAGTTCGACAAGACAACGCACACATAACGTACTATCTAATGGCGATATACTTTGCATGTTAAATATCATGATATTGACAAGACAACTTTATGTCAGCTGGTCAGCTTTTTCAGTTCAACAAGACAACAAACACATAACGTACTATCTAATGGCGTTATACTTTGCTTGTTAAAAATCATGATGTTGACAAGACAACTTTATGTCAGCTGGTCAGCTTTTTCAGTTCGACAAGACAACACACAGATAATAAATATACATATAATTTTATTAAATTATTATTTAAATAGGTAAAATGGGAAAGTACAAATCATAGTTAACAAGCATAATTTTATTTCATAAATCTTGCAACATAGACATAACAACTAATTAATACAACATCAAATCATGGGTAGTTAGGTACACTAGAAGAACACCCACCACGAGCTTGATTAGTTTTGCCACCAAACCAGCTGAAGGACATTTATGACGGTCGTGTCCTGTTTGCGAGCATATACCACATTTGCGCGCATAAACGTTGTCACTAACACCCATTTGGTTCCGTATACGTGTTCTCTTCTGCACCTGTCTTTTACGCAAATAGGACTTGTTACACACCATTTTAAATGGTTCCGGAGGCCAATAATACTCAGCACCCACTGGCTGCAACTGACCACTATATGTGTTTAGGTACTTGAAAACACTATATTGTTGATCAACATAGTTGGTCTCCGCATAACCAACACGTTGAAAACACTTGATGGCATGTGAGCAAGGCATGTGGTAGATGGACCATTTCCCACAGGAGCATAACCTTACAGATTCATTTACAGTATGTACATTATTACCCCGATTATTATGGATACCGGTGCGAACTTCAAAAACACATCTTTCGTTATCATACTGCAAAAATGAATGCCAATGTGCTCGCCGTCTGTATTTCTCAAATCTCTTCATAGGCACTGGCATAAATTCAACACCCCTCTCCATCAATTCCGTTGCAGCTGCAGACCGTTCAACAAACCTCTCCGCCATCTGCTTGAACGACATCCGCACCATGGCTATGACGGGCAATCCTCTTGACGACTTCAATAACTCGTTGAAGGACTCTGACACGTTTGTAGTAAGAATTCCCCATCGTCTGCCACCATCCGCATGCAACATCCACTTTTCAGGGTCATGTCGCATTAACCGACAATAGGTTGCCTCGTCTTCTTGCCTGATAGAATCCATATGCCTCTGGAATTTATGTTGTTGGTGGTCTATTGCTGCCATCCACATCAAATCATGTAGATCCTTGTTGGGATGTGCCTTCTAGAAATTAGCCTTAAAGTGCCTCACACAGTAACGGTGGTATGCATAAGGTTCTTGCCATGCAGGCAAGTTCTCCAAAGAACTTAATATACCACCGTGCCGATCAGATATTAGACAAATACCTGAACGCTGTTTGACAACGTGCTCTTTCATGTGGTTCAAAAACAGCGTCCACGTCCCTGTGCTTTCATTGGCACAAACAACAAAAGCTAGAGGAAATATCTGTCCATTAGCATCTACTGTCACAACTATCAATAGCTTGATATCGTACTTTCCATAGACATGAGTTCCGTCTATGGATATTACTGGCCGGCAATGCGAAAAACCATCAATTGCTGGCTTAAACGCCCAGAACACGTAATTGAATATGTATTCTGGTGTTCCCGGACTCTGCTCAAGCTTCCATTCAACAACTGTCCCGGGGTTAAAGTGCTGCAGTGCGGCCATGTACTTTGGCAGAGATGCAAATGACTTATCCCAATTACCGTAGACAATTTCAAACGCTCGTTTGCGCCCGAGAAATGCCTTTCTTTTCGTAGTGGTATGGCCATATTCCTGGTGGACTGAAGTAATGCACTCTTTGATTGTATACCTTATGGACGCTTCGATATGCGGAATAAGTACAAGAGAAATCAAGTCAATATCCAAGTTAAAGTGATTCCCGTTGAATGTGTCCATTTCGCATGTGTGGGTGGGAATGTATTTACCCACTCCACATATATGTCTTCTTTTTGGTCGCACGCAATATCCAATTACATGGCCAAAACCACCTGCGGCGAACAACCTTGTATACCATCGGACTTGACTCTCATACCTACATCTCACGACACTCTTTTACGTTGTGCATTTTACAAGCCCTGCTTAAGCGCATTTTATCAGGAAAAAGCATCCCCTTTGCAAGCACCGTTGGTCTAGACTCATCCCACATTGCTGTTCGGATTTTATCAAAATCCCTTGTTAGAGCTTCCACATCTGGCACGGTCGGCAAGTTATCAATGTAAGGAATCTCCCTTGAATGAAACGGCACTTCGGACTCATACACTCTTCGTCTAGGGGGGGTCTCTCTTCAAATTAGGTCCTTCCTCCTGATCCTGCTCATCACCATCCTCACGAAAAAAGGGAGTCTCGTCTTCGGATTCATCAGCATTGTTATCGTAATTACTGTTATGTTCCTCATTTTGTGCATCTGCCAGATCCCGATATAATAAGTCGTTTTCGATCAATTGAGTGAGTACGGGTGGTTCAACTTGCTCGTTTTCACTGCACAACCAACAAAAATATAAGCTACTGAATTAATAAATGATTTCCATATCGCTATATCACTTCACTTACAAGTCGTAATGTGATGAAATTTCATGATAGACGTTTTCAAAGCGTTAATACAAATTCAATACGCCAAAAATATACATAATTAACACAAATGAAAATTGAAGTTTACCACTCGTCTTGTGAATTATGGACAGCAGAGTATAAATTATTTTCTCGCTGCTCATTCGCCGGCGGTGATAAGTTTAAATCAAGGAAAACTCTTTCATCCGGAACCTGTCCAGCAAAAACTGCTCCAGAATAACCACCCGATGACTGGGGGCTATCTCTGCTACGCACAACCTCATTTTTTGGAACGTCTTCGACCTTCACGTACATCTCCAACATTGTGATTATAAGAAATTCCCGGCATTCGTCCGGAGTTCTCAGAAAATCACTCAAAGTTTCATCAACGTCGATGTTAAACTCCGAGTAAAAAGTAACCCATTGCGGAGTGACTGAATACGGATATCTTTCGGTTACTTTAAGTATCACTGAACGTTTCCTCACACTTAGTTTTTTGCATAACAATGATATCAATTTATCGTACTCTATTGTAAGTGGCAATTTTGACATGACACTGAGCAGGTAAAATGTAGCCCACGGAGTTATTCTCCATCACAACCTCACCCCCCAATATAATGAAACTCTTATTCTACGCTCTTCAGACATAATGAAAAAATGCTGGAGAATTTAAGAACAATAAACGTTTCAACAAGAGGTAAAAAAATTTTTGAATGAATTTCTATACAATCCTAACCTCTTTATATAGGAAATGGCTAGCCGGGAATTTTTTTTTATATAGGTATAGCGCCCAAAAAGTTGGCACTATACGCTTTTGAATTATTGAAGTCACAAATTATTGGTGGGGCCAGGAAAAAGAAGTATAGCGCCACTACACCTGGTGTGATTTTACCTATTTAAATATTTTAATATGTGTGTGATAATTGTGTGTGTGATAATTGTGTTAAGTATAGTTGTCATGGTGTGATTTTACCTATTTAAATATTTTAATATGTGTGTGATAATTGTGTTAAGTGTTAATTAATATGTGTTTAGTTTTACTTTAATTAGGTATTGTGTTTTAAATTAGAAAATAAAAGAAAAGGAGTGCAAATTGGTCTAAAAATCGGATTGGGCCAGTTTCTTTAGGAAAATTCGAGGCCCAAAAGCAGCCCAAGGCAGCCGGTCCAAGAGACCCATCTCCCAGGCCACCAAACGACGTAGTTTGATACCAAAACTATGTCGTTTCAAGAACAACCCATCACAGTCGTTCAAACCAAGTTGATCTGACGGCCCTCATCCCATTTTCCTTACCCGTTACCTGACCCGACCCACTGAAACCCGGCTCGATCCATTCCTAGCATGAGACCAAAGGACGTCGTTCCCTTCAGTGGAAAGATCACGGTCGTTGATCATTGGCGATCCAACGGCCAATATCAAATCACTCACCCCGTATATAAGCTTACCCCCTTTCACCCCGCACCCCCGAGCCAGACCCCCCTCCTCTCACTGTTCCTCCGTCTCTCTCATTTCAGAGACGGACCTGGGTTTAAACCCTAGCCGCCTTAGTCCCCTTCTGTTTGAAACCCGGCGGCATCAACGCCGCCGGCCACCATCTTAACACCCTAGGACCACTCAACCACCCTGAATCCAAATCCACAAACCGTTTAGTTCGAATCAATCCCTAGATTCTCGAATCTTCATTCGAAGATTCGAACCAAACCTCGACCTACACCAAACCACCCCAGGTCCATACCAGGCACTCCCCTGACCTCCCTCGTGACCAAACCAGGCTTGGTTTGGTCCGTATCTAACCAGGGAAACATAAATCCCAAATCTGCCCTAAGAACCCTAGAAATCCAGAATCCGGGTTTTGTCCATTTAAACAAGAAAGTTGAGGTCTAATAGACGTTAATCGAAGTGTTCTCAGAAGTCCGTTCAATCCCAAGAAAGGTCGATTCAAATCCGAGCTAGGGCTTTCTGATTTTTAATTGAGGTATTCTTTTGTTTCTTTCCGTATGATCCATTGTTGTTTGTTTGTTTTGTTGTTCGTTTGTTGTTTAGAATGATTTTATTTCCAATTTCTTCATTTTGTTCTTCTTTTTCTCTAAATCAGACCTTTTATTTGGTCGAATTATTTCTGTTCGTTGTTCAAGTATACAACAGGCTGTGTAATTGATTCGATAAGTTTCGTCGATTAATTATGTTTCCTTTTAGCCCCTGTTTTTACCATTGAAATCACAAGTCTGCCTGTTTGGTTCTGATTGTTTGTTGCCAGTCGTATGTTATACACTACGTAGTCAATTAATTAAATTACATTCTTAAATTCGAGTGCGCATTTATGTGACCCAAATTCAAATCTCAACGGAGTCGAAATGTGTTAACAACTACGGGTGCATTGATTGTGACTTGGTTCGAGATGCATTTTCACGACGTTGCAATTCTATAAAAAATAAATGATAATAATAAAAGCGGTTTAAACTTAATAAAAGCACATAAGTCATAACATGTATTTAAATCAGATATTTAGTCATTATAACAATTTAAGCGACCGTGCTAGAACCACGGGATTCGAGGGTGCCTAACACCTTCCCTCGGGTCAACAGAATTCCTTACTTAGAATTTCTGGTTCGCAGACTTCATTTGGAAAGTCGAATATTTTCCTCGATTTGGGATTCAAGAT